>NC_023167.2:19613731-20239981 GCF_000231095.2 Oryza brachyantha
CGCGCACCTCTTCGCCGCGCTCCAGTCGTTCTTCGCGCTCCAGCCGGGCTTCCGCTCCCGCCCCTTCTTCCTCACCGGCGAGAGCTATGCCGGCAAGTATGTCCCGGCGGCTGGGTCGTACATCCTGGCCGTGAACCCCACGCTGCCGGAGCAGCTGCGGGTCAACCTCCGCGGCGTGGCCATCGGCAACGGGCTGACGCACCCGGTGGCGCAGGTGGCCACGCACGCCGACACCGCCTACTTCATGGGGCTGGTCAACGCCAGGCAGAAGCGGGAGCTGGAGGCGCTGCAGGCGAGAGCGGTGGAGCTGACGAACGCGGCGAGGTGGCGCGAGGCCGCCGACGCGAGGGGGCTCGTGCTATCGTGGCTGGAGAACGCGACGGGGCTTGCGACGCTGTTCGACGCGGCGAAGCAGCGCCCCTACGAGACGGGCCCCGTGGGGGAGTTCCTGAACCGGGCGGAGGTGAAGGCGGCGCTGGGCGCGCGCGGCGACGTGGGGTGGGAGGAGTGCAGCGGCGCGGTGGGCGCGGCGATGCACGAGGACGTGATGAGGAGCGTGAAGCCGGAGGTGGAGGCGCTGCTGCGCGGGGCCGGGAGGGCGCGGGTGCTGCTGTACCAGGGCATCCGCGACCTCCGGGACGGCGTGGTGTCCACGGAGGCGTGGATGCGGGAGCTGGAGTGGGACGGCCTGCGCGGCTTCCTCGACGCCGGCCGCGCCGTGTGGCGCGTCGGCGGGGAGCTCGCCGGCTACGTGCAGCGGTCAGGCCCGCTCTCCCACGTCGTCGTGTACGGCGCCGGGCACCTCGTGCCGGCGGACAACGGGCGCGCGGCGCAGGAGATGATCGAGGACTGGGTGCTGCAGGCGGGGCTGTTCGGCGGCGGCATGAGGCGCGCGGCTTGACGACGGCCGCGGCGGGCGCCTCATCGCTCGTTGTCTCGACTTTATTCTTATTTTAGAAACGATCGAAGCACACCGAGGAATATAATTTCCGGGAAAATGAAATAATTTTGATTTATATATATTTAAATTGTTTCTTCTGCCGTGGTTGAAATCGAATTCATCGTGAGAAAAACTGCCCTGGTCGCATTTGGGACCTTTGGGTTATATTATCTCCAAAAGGACCACTATGTAATTGTAATTGCACCTGTTGGTACAGAGCTATGTTACTTCAGTAACATGTTGTGGTATTCGTACTCCATGAGCATATTGCGTTGTTTATGGTACTTGAGCATATTAATTCGTTTATGCTAAATGAGCATACTGTGCAGGAGAAAATCGGGCACTTGGAGAAGTTCTAGAAGTACAAAGCTGAACTTATCGACTATGTTTCTACGAAATATTCCCTCCATCATGCCCATGGATCGGCACTTAAGCACTGACGACAGCTTATAGTGTGGCCCTAAGATGTTGTTTAGATTATTGTAATACCTTTGTACTCTTTTACATAGATTAAAGGGGACTCATGTAATTTCCGGAGGGAGCCTTAGGGCTATAAAAAACCCCGTTCCTACTGTGTAAAAAGCAAATTAACCAAGTAATACACGACCGGTTTATTTGAGCATTTGTATATTTGGACTCACTTCATACGAGAGAAGCTATTTTTAGTCGTCTGTTCATCTTTTAGGTTGTGACTTTGGGACACAACAACACCATTTCAGCTTTAGCCTTCGATAACGACAATGTAATAGCAAAAGTAAATCTTCAGAAAACTAAGATATTTGAAATACCATTTTCCTGTCCACGTGAGCTGTGTTTTTTTATACCGATTATATTCTCAATTTTTTCTTGGCTTTTTACACGTATGATTTTATTTTTTGCAATAATTTATATTTACAAGTTCTTTCTAGAGTAGATTTTTAGCTTTATATTAGCTAATTTTATCATTTATACCATTAAATAGTTATAAAAATCCGATAATATTTTTCATCACCGAGATAACACCCCTATTAATATCGTTTCTCTTCTTTTACCCACCAAAATGAAATTCTGGCCCACACCTAGATGGGCCTGAATGGATCCAAACAAGGCCGGTTTACCAATCTTCTCATCGGCACGTGCACTCAGGTTACCGGCTACTGGAGTCTTGAGGAGGATCTTGCTGCAAAGTGCCAACGCTAGCTGCCTATCCCATGCATGGACCATGGCTGTCCGTCTTTATCCCCTCCCCGGTTTTTAGCTCCATCGTCCAATGCGGCCCAGCCACTCAACCAGATTAACACTATCATTATTATAAGGTAACATCAGAATTCACATCAACAACAGCCAGATTCCTCATCTCCAGCTTTCAAAAGCGTCGTTTCTGTAAATACTGGGGGTGACATACAAGACCTAAAGTCTGATAGTTATGTGAACAGGGATATATCCACGTTCATGTTCTTAACGTGAGATAAGTGTATTAGGAATTATTGGGATTGATGAATATAGTGGTCTTCTGCCTCCTCTTATAGATTGTATCGGGGATTGTTGAATATCCTGATCTTGAGGGTCTCTCCCTTCTCTTATATATCGATCTATGGGATTGAAAGTTAGATAACTTAGCTAAATAGAGCATCAGTTTACTCATCTTTATATATATGATATTATTTGATTAAGACATTGTAGCCTACCTTAATTAGCATATAAGGCAACATATTATCTAGGTTTTAATTAGTCTATCTCAGATCTAATAGATTTATAGTCAGTTATGTCTTTTTGCGTAGGTAACCGGTATCCATGTCCTCCAAAAAAGATACATGGTGTTTATATAGTCACTATCTTACCCTCAATTAACAATCTTACCTTCATCACCACCAGTGGCATCCATTGTGACTGTGTAGACCAACCAAAAAAAAAGGGGTCATTTTGTTTCTGCCCCTATTTCAGGTTCTAATACTGATTTTGTTTCTTCTTTTTAGGATTTTTTTTACCCTTACTTTTTAAAATTGAATGAGCCAGTTGCCCCTCTTTTGGATGGAAGGACTAACGGTGTTAAATGACATATTAAAGGACTATTTTACCCCTGCACGAGAATATCATTTTGATCTTTCTTTAGTCATTTGTGTTGTTACCCTCTGTTCTAAATCTTAGAAATATACAAAAGCAATATATTATTAATTCAAATGACATGTTTAAAAACTTGTAATTTAAAAAAAAATTGACGGAGTTTCAAAACTATGTCAATTTTTTTAAAAAAATTATAAGTTTCATAGAAATATACAAAAGCAATATATTGTTAATTCAAATGACATGTTTAAAAACTTATAATTTTTTGAACAGGGGTAATTTTATCATTAATTATTTTGGGAATTAAATCTTTTATGTTTTAAACTAAATATATTGGTCAACTAACCGTCAACATAACTTCTATCCAAAATAGGGGCAAACAGTTCATTTGGTTAAAAAAAGAGGGGCAAAAACGAAAACCCTAAAAAGAAGGTATAAAATCGATATTAGACCTGAAAATCACGGCAGGAATAAAATTGTCTCAAAAAAAACGTGGACAAGATATGTATCACTTCACTTGGTCAGGCAGTAAAATTATAGCTGCACAACCTTATCTCTAGTTGCATGCATTCTGCAAACCAAATTAACAATCTTCATCACAACCTGCCACTGCCATCCATTTTGGTGTTGTAGACCAACACAAAAAAGAAGAGGACAAAACATGTAGTTGTAGTAGTATATATCATTATATCCACTTCACTTGCTCATACATTAGTAACTATATATATATAGCCGTACAAATTTGTCTCAAGTTACGACGACGTTGCAGGCATTGCTAATTTGCTGTAAAATCATGCGATTAACAAAGCTTTAATAGCCATGGTGGCTGCCTGTCGTGGAAGGAAGAAGGTCTTGCTGGGTGTAGAGATGATGACGAAGAGGAGGAGGCATCGTCGTCGTCGGCGGGGCAGCGTACTCTATGCTGGGCACGTCGTAGCTCATCTGCTGCTGGTTCATCGTCGCCACGCGGGTGGCGAGGCCGTCGTCGTCGGGGCAGAGCCGAAGAAGCGACGGCGGCGGCGGCGCGGCGAACCCGGCGGCGGCGGCCATGAGCCCCGCAGCTGCGTGGTGCCTGTGCACGTGGTAGCTCACGGGGCTCGGGTGCGTGTGCTGCCCCTCGTACGTGGTGATCACCATGGACGCGTCCAGCTGCGACCGCTCCACCCGCTTCTTCACCCCGCACCGCGGCGCCGTGCACCGGTAGTAGCTCCTGCTCCCATATATGCAGATGCATCATCTCTCAGAGATCATGCGTGTGCTTGTGCTTGGCCGGCGCCGGCATGGCGGCTGATCAATGCAAGCTAGCTAGCTGGCAAGGATGAAATGTGGAGAGATCGATTGATGTAGAGCAAGCTAGCTGAGCTGACCTTGGATAGGAGCTGTTCTTGACGGCTTTCTGGCCGTACTTGCGCCACCGGTAGCCGTCCTCGAGGTGGTCGACCTCGCTCTTGGTCATGAACGCCACACGTGGCTCTCGCGCCTTCTTCTCCCCTTTCTTAATGTTCTTCGCCTTGTTCATCCTGCGCGTACGTTTCAGCCGGTGCACGGATGGCTGTTAATCGTGTCGTGAATCATCTTTTTTTATCACTACAGTTTCGTTCATATGGTTCTTAATAAATTAAAAAAAAGTCGATCTGCAGCAAACCCTAAATTCACACAAGAATTGATCTTTTCTCCATTCAGAGCGAAAAAGTTCATTTAAAACTCGAAGATGATGAGCAATCCGAAGCAGATTAATTCCCTTCACAGATCGATGTGTTTAACCATGCACGTGATGATCAGCAGTAAATTCGGTAGGGAATTAGGATGGATAGCTGCACCAAGAAGATTAATTATATTAATCTTAGAACTTACTTGCAACTCTGAACGGTAGATCCCTCCTCGTCAATCTCCTCCTCCTCCTCCGGCCGACGACCTTTCTTGCACCGGCGCAGCTCGTCCTGATCTCCAGCCACCTCGCTGGACGACGAGTTCGGCGTGACCGGCGCCACCCCGCCGCCGGGGTGATGCTGACCGGCATGGCGATCCACCACCACCATCATTTCGTGCTTCACGGCAGCATCCCCCAACGTGGAGGACGCGTCCACGGGGACGACGACGTCCTGCAGGAACCCCGCCTGCAGATAATCCGTGATGCTGGAGTACGGCGCGATGAGCCCGTCGACGCCTACTCCTCCAGCGCCGGCGCACGCCGCCGATCGATCAAAGAGGAAGCCGTCGTCGTGGTCGAAGGGGACGAAGCCGGCGGCGGGATGATCCGTGTAGAGGAGGCCATGACCAGCTGCTCCTCCTGATCCAGACATGGATCGAGTCGTACTGTGAAGCTGGAGAAGATGAGAGAGAGAGAGGCAGTGTCTGGTGGATTGACTCTTTGGCGAGCAAACGAGAGGAGCTTGGCCAAGGCGAAAGATCTGACCGCCCTTTTGGAATAAATAAATTAATTAATTAAACTGGAAACTTGATTAGCGCGCGTGCGTTGTGTGTTAAAATAGGAGTATACTTATGCCACCACTGATACGTTTGATGTTTGCTAGTTATCGTGCGCGTGTAAGGCACGATGAGGCCATTACAAATTAAATTGAAAACACAGATTTTAATTTGCAACGTTATAAGAGGACATAATTTTTTATATTTTATATACCATACTAATAATGGTAGTAGAAAAATATAATCCTAAGCTCTAGAATATTTTTAAAAAAATTAACTTCATGAGTAAAACAAACTGCAGCGAAAGTTGGAGTGTTGGACTAACGATTGAGCATTCACTTAAACACCTTCTTGTAAAAACTAAAGAGAATCCACAGCCAAATAAGAACTTGTTGCTAATTGTTTAAGAGGAAATCAAATAGTAAAGTGGAAGGGGAAGAGATCTAACCAAAACAAAAAAAATTTTGGTGCCGGCATCGGTTGGGAGAGCGGGCGCGGTGACGATGGCCTGCGCTGGGGCGCAGAAGGTGGGTGCCGGCCGGTCGGAGCGAGGCGGGCGACGGCGGGAAGTGGTGGCGGCTGCCGTTGGGGCGTCAGCCGGTCGGAGGTTGGGGGCAATCGCCGACCGGTGGGGGGCAGACGCTGGTACTGGGGCTAGCTAGGGGAGCGAGTGCGGTGGCAGCTTGTGTCGGACTACGCTGGGCGGCTTGCTGGCATCCGGGAGAGCGTCGCGATTTTGGTGAAGGAGTCAGGAGCGATTTTGGTGGAGAAGTCATGGGAGGAGTCAGAGGCGATTTTGGTGGAGCAGTCAGGGTGTGTCCTATGTAGGATTGTAAGAGAGAGTTGTTTCAGATCGTCCTGGGCCATTGGATACGTATATCTAACGGTGGAACACGAATTGAGTAAATCATGTGCATATTTATTGGTGTGGCCATAAAAAATTACAACTCGTCATTTGTTTTTCCGTGCATATTTCTTATGGCCTTAAAAAGTATATGGGTGGTCATCATTTGTTTTTTTAAGAAAAAAAGCGAAACAAGATAGTTATAAATAAAAAAATTTATAAAAAAATTTATATGTGTGTTATTAATAATCTAAAAGTAAAGTCTGAAAAAAATATAATAACAAATATATGATCAAAGTATATATATACGTAGAAGTGAAAAGATATGATAAATAAGAAGTAGCAGTAAAACCGATGATTATAAAATACAGAGATACTGTTTGATTGTAAACGTACGGAAAATACATGAAAAATCTTAGATAGAGACTCGAACGGACTTTTTATTATTATGTTTATTTTTCCCCAAAACATATATTGAACGGGGCATTACGACAAAATTTATATGTTTTGTTCTTTAGATCAAAGTGACCTTAATCTTATCGGTCATGTTAATCATTTTTTCTTAAGATTTTTAGTTGTTGTGATTTCCTTTGAGGAGGTCGCTTAATATAGTCAAACTTTCTTAAGTATATAAAGTATTGTGCAGTCTAGCTTACGTGTATATTTGTGCATCACGTACGTTGGGCTCCCTTGAACTTTTTAGTCATGTGAAATGTGAATGCTTTTGAGCAGGACAGCAGTACAATTCGTTTAATTACACGTGGAGCCTTAGTGGTGGCACATCCTGCAGTCTGCTGCCAAACTTGGTCCTTTTTTCTGTGAAGGACAGGTAAATCAAGTGGTGTACCTGCAAATGTAGCAACGGATTGAGCTTGCAAGAATTAATTGATGTGAACGTACAATGACAACGTGCAATTGCTAAAAAAATGCTAATCTAATGTTGACCGCTGCTAATTAATTAAGTTGGCCAAAGGTGCATGCAATGTTGTTAATTACTCCCTCAGGATTTTTTCATCTGATCCCATAGACTTTTCAAATTGTGTTTGACGACGTTGATCTAGTGGAATATTTGGCTGAGCCTCTATTTTCAACTTTTCTCAAAGTACTGAATGATATGTTTTTAAATAAATTATATAGAACAGTTTATCATAAATAGATCAATAGCTTTATATAGTAGCTAATTATATTATTTATTAAATAACTATAGTAAAATTCAAATAAACTTTTATCTTTCCTATTCGGCTGGCAGAACATAGCCAAAGTATGTAGCTAGTGCAGCCTAGCCGTTGTCCGTTGTCGCTGGCACTGGTGATGCATCCTTCGCGATATATAGCGCCAAGCAAGCGGCCGGTGTGGTCAATTAAACCTTTGAGGAGCAAAGCATTGCACATGCAATGCATGGTGCACGTACATCCAATATTCCAATGCACGCTGCACTGCTGGATTTCTCTATCGGCATGGGTATCCTTTTTTGCTTTGGCCGCAATCTCTACACGCGCAGCCAACGGTCTCGCTCGTGCGCCCACAGGGCTGCGGCGGTCTACACGGACATCTCTGGCCCCACTCGTCGGCTGTTCTATCTTCGTTCCATAATAAATCAACTTGTATTTTTTACTGCCTATCTAAATTTTATCTCTTCATAATAAAAGCTATTTTGGTATATTTCTTTTTACTAATGTTGTATTTGGGATTTTGGAAAGCCACTTTTTGGAGACGGGAGGAGGGTATGTGTGTGGCCTTGTTTTTTTTTTTTTCTTAGTAGAGTTCTCTACCAAGCATGAGAAGAGATGGTTACGAGTTATTAAAGTGATAACCAATATAAATAAAGAATCTATTTAGGATGCTGGTTCAAGTGATTAAATTTGGGTAAATTCCTAGGCAGATGTTACGCGACACGTGGTGAGACATGGGCGGGAGGCACGCGGTGGACGGCCGGCGGCGCGTGGGCCAGTGAGCGAGGGTGGGTGGGGGGCATCGATCCTTGGGGATTTTCCGCACGCGGACGCGGGGGCGGGGGCGTACGTGGCGGTGGCGGTGTGAACTCCCCCGGCCGGCCGCCGCCTCTCCTTTTGGGCGCCGGAGCGCGATGGCAACGGGGACGAGCCAGATGCATGCACCGTTCCCCCACCCCACGCTACCTCGTGTAGCCTCGGAATTCTGTGCGTCGTCGGTGGGATGGATACGCGTGCGCACCACCACCGCCGCCGCCGCCGTCTTGGTATGCTTGCTCGCGATTGCACGGGCGGCCGGCCGGCGATATATGCCGGGATCCGCTATCTGCTGCAGGAGATCCCCTTGCCTTATTGTGCGTGTGGGCCCGCTTCACTAACAGTGTTTTGCTTAATTCCCATGTTTTCGGCTGTAGCTGGATCGTGATCCATGATGCATAAGACAAGTTTTGCTTTGCTGTTGACAAGATGCTTTATTCTTTGCCATTTCGCTGTTGACAAAATGCTTCTCGTGTAACTCGAGTTTAACCCCTCTATGGCTCTATCTTTTTTTCCTTCTGTCTATGATTATAAACTAAAATATAAAATTTTCAACATTAAATTTCGATTCGATTACAAAGTTTTTCTCATCGAGGTTTATTTTCTAGTATTGCCTTTTGAATCGCTAAGAATACATATATAAAATTTATATTCATAAATTATTTTTCGTTCGTAAATATGTTGTTTGCCTTTTCACTCAATTTTTATAGCCTTTAGTGTTTAATCCATCTGTAAGAAATATTATAGTTCGCAGTCATTTCTCATATATCCTCTGTCCTTCTTGACCAAAATGAAGAGCCATGTTAAGTGCGTGCTACTCCAACGTCACACTGGACAGAGGCTATATCAAACAAGGGCTCGTTTAGTTCACGAAAATTTTTGGGTTAGATGCCACATCAGATGTTTGATCGGATGTTGGAAGACTATTTCAGTGTCACGAAATCACGAGACGGATTTTTTAAATCTAATTAATCCGTCATTACCACATGTAATTTATTATAGCAGTTATGATTAATCATGAACTAATTAGGCTCAAAAGATTCGTCTCGCAAATTTCTTTCAAACTATGACTTGCTTATTTTTTAATCCTATTTAATGCTCCATAGATATGTCCAAAAATTCGATGTGATGGATGAACACAAAAATTTTGGGAACTAAAGAAGACCCAAGTCACGTCAGCCGAAATCATGGTCAATACTATCGATTGCCTCAATTTATATTGGTTTTAGGACACGTACAAATGTGCCTATTAGCTAACTCTCTCAATCCATGTAAGTAAATTTGGTGACGTGGAGAAAAGAGAGGGAAGAAGAGAGAAAAGTTGTTGCCATACATGACAACGGCTGGCTTACAGTCAACTCTTAGTATTTATTAAAGGAAACTTTCTTGCATGCGAATGTATAAAAAAGAAAACTATACCTGACTCTACCTTTATATATATCATTATTAAATAAACTCTTGTTGCTGACGTGGCTTAGAGCCCACGATGAACTCTACCGTTAAACATGATGCCCTTAGAAGCTAACAGACACAGTCTATATACCGGGTTTTGGGGCTCATGGATGTAAATGAAACTCGAACAATATTTTAAGGGATATTAATTGGACTTTATGTCTTCTAGCTCACCACTTTGCAGCCTAAGCCTATAAGCCCAGCAAGCCAATTAGCCCATTACCAACCTCAGAAAACAACAAAAGCCCATTAGCCCATTCGCCAACCTAAAGGCGGCCCATCAACCCCTCCTCTCCTCTCCTCTCCTCTCCTCTCGCGGTTCTCGCTCGAGTAGGGTTTTACCTTTGCCCGGCGACGAGGCTGGAGCGGCGCGAGCGCGACACCACCTCACGGCCATGGCGAACCCGACGCAGGGGTCTCTCAAGCCGAGGACGAATCCCAGGGGGAGGCCCGGGAGGAGGAGGGGCGGCGCTCCGCTGCCCGCCCCGGAGGATCCGTCCCGGGCGGCGGCGATGCGTTCGGTGCGGGAGTGGAGCACGTGGACGATGAAGGCGGCGAAGGCGGCGGCGATCTACGGCTTCATCCCCCTCATCATCGTCATCGGAATGAACACCGATCCCAAGCCCTCCATCGGCCAGCTCCTCTCCCCGCTCTGATCATTGCAGCTCCCTTGATCCATTGTGTGAAACTTGCGCAGCGAATAGAGTTTCAATCTTTTTTTTTCTGGATTTACTGCTGCATTTGTTCCGGAATTCAGAGTTTTGGCACACACGCATGTATCCGCAGTTCCGCACAGAGCCACAGATTTAGATTTTTTGCAGTGTTTAAAATGATGTTATTCGTTCGAAATTTGAGTGCGTATTGCTGCAATGCTGTTCCCTGTTCATCCATGATATTACTGATGTTTCTTGGATAACTTGTTGCTGTCTTATGATGGAGCTTGAGTTTTTATTAATGCGTTTGTCTTCTGCCGATCATGATATTGTTGCATTGCTCCCATACACATATTTACAAACAGATAGAGATATTCTGTTACGGTGCTTGAAGGTTAAATCTCGTGTCATTAGAAATTTTAGTGATTTTTCAATGGCATATTGCTGTAATGATGTTCATCCATGGTTGTTTGCGGCATTTAGGGCCTATTCGGTTTTGGATAAAAGAACATAGTATTGGATCCCTAAAGGATTAATTCGTATGGAAATCATTCAGCTCGCACGAGAAAACTAAATGAAATTTTCCTTCAAACATGTTGAAAAAATTACCATGAATTAATGTGGACATGATTACTATTACTTCACTTTTCCTATGATGTTTCTGCTAGGACAGCATGTTAATGTGTTCTTACAAGAATCTGATACGTTTTTCATAGTACTAAAGGTGATCTTCCTTGAGATTTTCTCCATGGATCTTTGGGATACAACTAGGATATCATGAACTTTGTTACCACTCCATTGATTCTGTCACCTCGTGCTACAAATCGTTCAAAATGTGGAGGAGGTTTTCCTATCCTACGGATTTCTTACAAACCAAATGACCAACATGTGAATATTTCCTCCGGATTTGCTTCCTCTGTTTTTCCTCCAAAAAACATTCAATCCAGAGGAACCCTTCGTACGAATTAGATCAATCCGTGGTTCATTGTCTCGTTGATTTGCCAAAAAAAGCTTTTGCATGCTTAAGGAGTTAAGGTGTTGTCCCTAGTTTTCTAGGCTTCCCATATATAAAAAATGGAGAAACTTCATATGAAATGAATTATTTCTTCAATTCCAGAATAGTGTGCCTTTTAGTTATAAATCAAATTTAAACTAGTACCCTTTTATTTTTTTATTTGACATTGTTGATTTTGTGTCACAATTCATCTTATTATTTTGTTATGATACTGGGAGTACGGGACGATGACGAATGGTCTAATCCCACGGGCGGACCAATCCAAGAAAAATCCAAGTTTCTGCCAAAAGTTCCACAGGCTTACTATTGTTTCGAAGGAGACATGTATTTAACATGACTATTTACCGTAACTAATGAAAGTGTCACCTTTTGATAGGGAATAAACAACGGGGCCACCGGAAACATATGCTTTTATCTATAGACTTGGAGGATCAAACGCTATCATGTGTAGTCTCATTAAATAAATACGCGTGCATGTGTGCCCCTTCTATCGAACTGAGAGTAATGGAGTTAATATGGTGGAAAGATGGGATAAATCCCTTTGTGAGCACGAGTGTTGAACCTTGGCTTTAAACGAGTGTTAATACTGTGGAAAGATGGGATAAATCACTACCAAAACTTACCTTTCGAGTAACTAACTACTCGACCTTATAAAAGCGTTACTCTTGATTGATATTGTTAGACTAAGTTTTTCCTCAAAAATTTTAAATTGTCTGACAATATATTTTTTTTGCAAAAAGGTTTATATAACTTCATCACATCACCTCACCCTTCTAGAATATATTTAATTCCATCATTTTAAAGCAGAGAATGTTATATCGTCCATCTTCCAGTTATCTCAAACACATCCTTAAATTGCTAAATTATTACTACCATTTGACATTAGGGGTAGGCATATGCTCCAACTAACTTGGCCTATGGCACACAATACATGAAAAAATGCTCATTATATTAAATTTAGTCCAGACCATAGCGGGACGACATGAGTATTGGTCTATTTATTATTCGTCCACATGGAATTTTGCACGAAACGGTTCAACTCCTATTAAGATGGTCAGCAATTTGATTTGAGAACATGGTTCCTCCGTTTTAAAGTAAACAATGTTTTAAAGTAAATAAATATATTCTTAGTATTAGAATATATCAAATTTAGTATTAGATTTATTTATTTTTGGAATGGAGGAAACAATTCCAAATTCTCCATTTTTTTCTAATAAATTGATCAAATTAACTGTTCTTTCTACTAAGCAATGGAATCATCAATATTGCAGAATTGTTAACCCGCATGGAAAATGAAACTCTCACTAAATGGCCTTACAGAAATTGCGATAGGAAGAACCATATCACTTTTTTGGATGGGCCCATAATGCAGTTACCTAGATTCGTTTCAAAATTCAAATATATATGACTGTTCGTGCAACTTACCCCTACTTATTTCCCGATTTTTATTTTTTTATGTCGACAACTTCGAACAGTTAAACGTACGTTTTTTAAAATTTAATTTTACAGTAGTTAACTTTATTATTTATATGTTAAATAGTTATAAAAATCAAATCATCTTTTATCTAAAAAAACACAGGCTACGGGGTACTCCCTCTAACTTTTTTTTTATTTGACGCCGTTGACATTTGTCTACGTTTGACCAACGTCTTATTCAAAAAATTTGTATAATTATTGACTATTTTATTATAATTTAGTTTATCGTTAACGTAATTTTAAGTATGATTTATAATTTTATATATTTAAATAAAATTTTTAATTAAAGACGAATGTAAAACATAAATAAAAAGTCAAAACATTTAAAAAAACGGAGGAAGCTATCTTACGAATCGAAGCACAAGTTCATACGAAAATAAACAGCAGCATAAAAAAAAAAAATTCGAGTACCCGCAAAGTTCCCCCGGAGAAAGGATCGCCTCGCCGGCCGTTCCTCCCCCCCAAAATCAATCGCCGGGCGGCCGCGTCCGACACCGCCACCGCCATCGCCATCGCCATCCCCCCTCCTCCTCTCCCTCAGCACCGCCGGCAGCCGCGCGCGGCGGAGCTGCCGGCGATGGCGACGGCGGGCGGGCCGACGACGGTCCGCGACCTCGCGGAAGAGGGGAAGAAGCGGGCCGTGCTGCTCCTCGTCTTCGCCTTCGGGCTCGCCTTCCTCATGTCCCGTGAGCTCTCTCCCAAACCCTAGGATAGTGCTTGCCTGCTGATAGCTTCGCTCTCCGACAGGGTAGGACTCGGTAATTTTGTTTGGGGTTTGCCGATGCATTGTTGGGTCACTAGTTCCGTGATTAGGGTTTATGTTGGTTGCTCCTTCCGATGCATCTGGATTGAACCGTGTTTCTCGTGTAATCATCCTTCCTAGATACGGTAAAGGGAGTAGGGATATACTGATACTTTTTGGCAGTAAGGTTAGTTCGTTCCGGCTGTTATTGCATTGATCCCTTCATTTTCTACTCCCTGTTGCTTTCTATGACTATTAGTTTGTCCTAGTGATGCTGTGAATTGTTGCATTGAGAGGTTGGTACAGACTTCAGATTTGGCTCTGAGTGGGTCATTTTTCATGCTATATGACATGTTATTTGGAACATCAATAATTTGGATGCTGACTGTCTCTTTAATGGCTTCATCTGTGCTGGCATGTTGGTGCTTCTACTATTTTTTACGGTATCATGTCGAATGCAGCACAAATCATATCTTAGACTGCATGACGGAGTGTAGAGACGACAGAGATGAGCACTACACATGTCAGTTCAATTGTGGCATATAGGCACTGGCCAGGAATCTTAAAGCGTATATCTGTGACAGTTGAAAAAAGTGCTACATTTCAAAGAAAAACTGTGCTAGTCACCAGATCAATGGTTTTTTACAATGAAGATCAATGTTTGTTTAACGTTCTATTTGACTGAACTAATATACTGACTGATTTTATCCATTTCAGTGACAAGCTCTTCAGTTTGGATTAACTTGCCATTTGCCACAGCTTTGATTGTTTTGTTTCGCTACATATCACTTGACTATGATTTCCGTAGAAAGAGCACAACTATTAAAGATAACAATGCCAGTCGTCCACTTAACAAAACAAAAGGTATTGAGTCAAATAAAATCCCCTCTATTCAAAAGGATGGAAAGTCAGATTGGAGGAGCAAGGTGAATTCCCCTCCAGTTGAAGCAGCATTTGAACAGTTCACAAGGCATCTTGTCACAGAGTGGGTAACAGATCTATGGTACTCCCGTGTAACACCTGACAAGGAAGGCCCAGAGGAACTCATCCGTGTAGTTAATACTGTCCTGGGAGAGATATCAGTCCGGGCAAGAAATATTAACCTTATCACTCTGCTGACCAGGTTGTGAAAAGTCTCACAGTGAAATACATGAAATAGTGTGACATTTAAAAATAAAGGATGTCTCACAGTGAAACCCCCTCTACCTTTTTCAGGGATCTGGTTGATCTTCTATGCAAAAATTTGGAGCTTTATCATTTATGCCAAGCCAAGATTGGAAAAGAGAAGTTTGTTAATCTTCCAACAGAGCGTCGTGATGCTGAACTTAAACTGACCCTTTTAACTGACAACAAGTTGCATCCAGCTTTATTGTCACCCAGTGCTGAACACAAGGTAAGACCAAATGGATCATGAGTCTTTCAGTTGCCTGTAGTTAGTTATTGTGTTTTCAGATCTCAACGAGATGAGAAATTTTATGGACCACTATTATGTTTCATAAGGGGTTGAAATTTTGATTATGTTTCATAAATATAATTAATTATCACAATATTCTCTTTTAATTGCACAATCAATTTCATGCTTCTTCAGATCAATGATCAATTATGATTATGACTTGAATTTTATATATACATATATATTACCCAGCTACCCATGGTATTGAATCTGAGCATGGGTTAAGCTGAGTGTTGCTAGGTTAATACATATTTAAATTTCGTAGATTAATCATATGCGTTCCTGGTGATTTCTTGGATGAGCTGCTTGTGAGATATGACATATTAATATTTATTCCCATTGTCTATATGATTAAGCATCAAAGCTCATATGATAACATAGTATATGTTTCTTTTTCCTTGCAGGTCTTACAAAGTCTTGCTGATGGGTTGCTATCGATAACAGCAAAACCTCAGGATCTGCAGTGCTATTTCTTCCGATGTACTGCACGAGAACTTCTTGCATGTGCAGTTATGAGACCTGTCTTGAATTTAGCAAACCCAAGGTAGTGAGCTCCCAGTATCTGCTCTGCTTGGTATTCATTTTTTTCTTTCGTCACCATTTTGAGATTTAAATTTGCAGGTTTATAAATGAAAGAATTGAATCTTTGGCTCTTTCTCATACCAATAAGGCAGAAAGAGGAGTTGCAGAATCCTTGGAGCCTGCTACCATGGTCAAGCAACGGGAATCTCCTATGCCCACTGTTGATGAACTAGCTGCACTAATAGATCCCACAAGTCCAGGGGTTGAACTTGTGAGATTTAGTCAGGATCAGTCCAAAGCTACACAAGATATGCAACCCGGTAAAACTAAATATCCATCTAACCTCAAAGCAAATTCCTCTAATACTTCTTTGACCAATAGTTCACATCCACTTGAGTCTAGCATTTTATCTACCACTACCCATGTTCATTCCGATTCCAGTATGTCATTACATCCCCATAGTAGTGTCCGGACAACTGCAGAATGTTATGGCGGAGAGCGGGCACAGACCATGGATATCAGTTCCCAGCGAAAAAATCAAGCCCTAGCACCTGAGCACCTTGAGAATATGTGGACTAAAGGGAAGAACTACAAATTCGAAAATGCAAAACATGTTACGAAAGTACCTGCCAGGTCTTCTTCTCTAGGCACTGCTCCAGTGCAGCAGTCAGCTCCTTACAGCACTTCCATTGGTAATTATTGTAGTGCTCCACAAAGGCAGGCAACTTTATCTCCTTCTGATGACCAACATTTGACTAAACAGTCAACTAGTGCTGCATACTTAAATGACACCAATCACCTGAGGTTGGCTTCACCGAGAGAAAGCGCATCTCATGCTAGCCAAGAAGACCTTGGAGTGGACAGTGAGAGTTCATATGCTACCGAGGACGATGAGAATAACAATGTGACTGGGCTTGACTCTCCAGTAACTAGAGTTTGGGACAGCAAAAGTAAAGGAAATGTCACTTCATCACATATACATCATCCACTTGAATCTTCAGGTTTACATAAAGCAAAGAAGAACAGAAATCATATTGGCAAGTTGAAAATGACAAAGACTTCAGGAAGGAAAAGGTCAAGGCCAAATTCTCAAAAGCCTCCTGTATGGCAAGAGGCAGAGAGATCATCTTTCTTGGTTGGGGATAATTTAGATATACTGAATACATCGGCAGATGATTCAAGGACAGATGGACTGTATGATGATACTGAGGTGGAAAATATGTCAAGGATGTTTAGTGGTACAAATGCTTCATCTTTGTCATTGGCATCAACTGACTCTTTATATTCATCAAACTATTCCACCACTAATGTGCTGGAAGACTCTTATTTGAAATTGAAATGTGAGGTATTAGGTTCTCCTTTTTAATTACCCTGGTCCTGATAACTATAGATGGTACATATATTTATTCAATTTCTTATTCAGGTGGTAGGAGCTAGCATTGTGAAAAGTGGATCTGGCATGTTTGCTGTATATTCTGTTTCTGTGACTGATGCCAATGGTAATAGTTGGTCCATCAAGAGGAGGTGATTATATTCTTGTTTTGTATTCACATGAGCTGCAACAGACATGGTGCCTATGATTATTCAAATGTGTCAATACTGCTTTTTAAGTGGAATATTCACTATTTATTTTACCTTTATCAGATTTCGTCATTTCGAAGAGCTACATCGGCGGTTGAAAGAATATTCTCAGTACAATCTTCACTTGCCTCCGAAGCACTTCCTTTCATCAGGGCTAGAGGTTCATGTTGTTCGAGAGAGATGCAAGTTGCTCGACATATATCTAAAGGTGTTTTTCTTGTGCTATTTGAAGATTCTAAGTTTAATTTTTCAATCTTCCCATACTTCACGATTCATATTTAAGTCCAGCTTTCATGAGGTTTAAAACGATGCAGAACATATCACAAGAAACACAGCTTTTTACTATTGTCTTATAGGAGGTATAATCTAGATAGTACACTGACTTCTTGAGACATGGGCTTGCAAGTCATGCATGTGCAGCTAATTACATCTTCATCTATGGTAGTCTGTTATATTTTTATATCTTTAGTAAACATCTGTGAGCCTTGTTTTCTGTTCTCCTGTTCCTATATGGTAACGTATCTCATTTCATGTTTTGCTTCAAGTGTTTCATTGTCTGTGAACATAATGCATACTTATGAAATTAGAATGTTTATTTAAACAAAACACACTGTGTCACATGATTATTTTTTCTACAGAAGCTTCTTCAGATTCCCACTGTTTCAAGCTGTATAGAGGTCTGGGATTTTCTAAGTGTTGATTCACAGGTTTGTGTTTTATTTAATTTTCTTGTGCCAACCTTTTTAAACTGGTATGTTATAAGTCAATAACTTGGTCAAATGCCCTCACTGCAGACATACATATTCACAGACACACTCTCAGTTATCCAGACACTGTCAGGTAAATAAACCCCCTGTGGTTGAGCAGTTACTTGCTCAGTTGCTCTTCTTGAAACCCCTGTGCATTTTCATCATGATATTTATTACCCATGCTCTGATATTACAGTAAATTTGGATGAAAGATCAAAAGAGAAGAATGACAAACCATTCAATTCTTCTCAAGCTTTGAAGGGGAATTTGGTCTCTTCTAGCCAATATTTGTGTGTACATAAAGATGATACCATGCCAAAGGAGAGGGATACAGATTTTGATGCTGTTGATGGTTTGAGATCAAGGAAAAGGAACACAGAACAGAATTTAGGAATTGGTGTCGGCAACACAAACACCGATCTTCATGAAGACCTCCCTGGAAGTGATTCTGAACAGAACGAGCATTCATTTTTAATAAATTCTGGAAATTCTAAGAAGATGTCAAGTGAAACTGATTACCAACCTCAGAATTTGGAGTCTGATGGGTGCTCAGTAACTCCTAATGATGTAAGTTGTAATTAGTTCTACTACCACATTTTGGTACCGTTCTTGCAGTTGAGCAGTCTTTTGTCTCTTTTTGTTTAACTTTAATTGCATGTGGTGCACAGCTGCCTGACTGACTGATAACTTCAAACTACTCTAATGCAGTGGATGTCTCCAAATCTTAGTGTCCCCTTGTTTCATTTGGTTGATGTAGTTTTTCAACTCCAAGATGGTGGCTGGATCAGGTATACATCATTATGATTTATAATTTTCAGCATATCCAACTTTACTCTTTGAACATGTAGAGTTAATCTCAAGTAAAATAGTTCCTAATGGCATTTTTCTTAACTTTTAGGAGGCAAGCATTTTGGGTAGCGAAGCAATTACTGCAATTGGGAATGGGAGACACATTTGACGACTGGCTTGTCGAGAAAATCCAGTTACTTAGGAAGGGGAGGATTGTTGCTTTTGCAGTTAAGCGGGTTGAACAAGTAAGTGTCGAATCATTAGGTGCTGGTGCCAAGTTCCAGCAGAGTGAAAGGGAACTTATTGTTTTGAGGCGATTATAATTTTTTTTGGTCTGAATTGCATACTTTCTAATTTCACTCTGTACAGATACTCTGGCCAGATGGAATTTTCCTGACTAAACATCCTAAGCGAAAAGCAGCCACACCTCCTCCTGGTTCCCCCAATAATGGCATGGCCAACCACCTGACTGATGAACAGCGACTAGAGGATGCCCATCGTGCAAATTTTGTCCATGAACTAATGATAGGTAAAACTTTATACATGATGTATTATATGGGTGATGCTAGACCAATTTATTGGAAATCTATTGTTTTCTCTTTTTATTTTGCTTCCATAATTGATTGTTGTAGAGATGTGATAATTCCCTTCTAACAGACTTGTTGCCTGAATCTGAATGCTTTGTGACTGCCTTTATTCTTCAAAACTGCATGTTGTTTTAACACTGCCATCTTACTGTTCTATCTGCGCAGATAAAGCACCATCTGCGCTAGTGAGTCTTGTTGGTCGAAAGGAGTATGAAAGATGTGCTCAGGACGTCTACTTCTTTCTTCAGGTGAATTGCCGTTTTATAAGCTTTTCTGCATGATACTACCATTAAAACTCATAACGTTCTTTAAAACAAATGCCAAAATCATTGCTTAAGCAGCTAAGGTAGCCAGTCTTTCCATTCACATGCATATTTTTGCGTGCTGTGAGTTTAACTATGTTTTAGTATAAGGTATGATATTATTTTCTCCCAGAAACTCGTAGAGACCTTCAATTATAAGCATCTCCTGTGGAGAGTACTAATGTTTTCAAAAAGTAAATACATGTCTCAGCCTGGGAGTTTGGTGGCGTGCACATACTCAACCTTGGTTAAATTTGACCTTGATTGACCAGTGTATATGGACACATTATTCGTAAAAGATGATTTCGTGATATCATTATAATACATGAAGTTTTTCTAACATAAACATGAGGCACAGCTATAAATATTGATGATCAAAGCTCTTCTCTCTCTCTCTCTCTCTCTCTCTCTCTCTCTCATAACTATTTAAAAAAACATGCATTTGTGAAAAGAGAATTATTAGGAAAACAGTATTTAGATCAAATACAATTGCATCAGTAACTATATGATCCTTGACTGATGTTTAGAGTTTTTACGTACAGTCTCCAGTTTGCTTGAAGCAGCTAGCATTTGAACTCCTAGAGCTCCTTGTACTAGCTGCATTTCCAGAGTTGGATGACACCGTGAGGAAGTGGCATGAAGAAAAACAGCAGTTCTACGCGCTGGAATGACTTATCATGGTGAATGAATTATGCTGCAGGATCAAACACGTATGCTTGCTGCAGAATGCAGATCCATATCAGTGTAAATAATGCGATTCCGGCATTAGTGCTTTTTTGAATGGAGGCGACTTTGCGAGTGTGAATATGGTTAGCTAGCAGTTTGTGAGAAGTGTCCCTCTTCGCCCCTTGGACCAGTATGCCGTTTTTTTTTGTTCGACAGACTGGTCTTCTTTTTCTTATAGAATTATAGAGTTTGGTATACATAATGCAGCCTGAAAGAAAGAAGGCACACAGTGTTTTTGCTGTAGGTGTAGGTAGGGTAGCCGTACCTTTTGTTAGCGTCTGGTTTTTGTTCCCTGGGTGTTACCAACTTCTGTAAACTTCATTACATTGAATGAAGATAAAAGAGTGGATCGAGGAATTCCCTCTTTGCTGGCTGTTAGTAGTTCTAACAGCTCAATCTGAGTCGTCGTTGACTCGTTAGACCTCTTGCTCTTTGCAGTATCCTTTCGATGTGCTCTCGCAAGTGTCATGCTACCAGCATCTTTTCTACGAACAGCACAGCTACAGTTAGCTGCAGCAGATTGTCTATTTTTTTCGTCAGGAGAGTATCCTGTATGTTTTTCACTCACAGCAACCAATGCAGTGTGTATAACATTCGCAACACGCTACGCCTTGGGAATTGGGATCGCCGGCCGACACGCTGCATCGCCTGCACTGCACCGGGCTTGCCACTGTATAGTAGAAAGAAAACCATGGACGGGCGAGAGCGGTATCTGCAAGTGCACCGCATGAGGCCGGAGATCTCCAGCTACCCGGCGAGCCAGCCAACCAGCACGGCCATGTCCCGTGGCCCCTTCCCGCCGGCGTGTGGTCGTACACGGCCAAAAACGCAAGGACGCTCGCCGGGATTGTTCTCTGAAACCTCTCCTGGGCCGTCGCTACCGGCGAACCTGTTTGGGGGAGGACGATTTGGCTGTGCTCGTGCAAGCTGATGACATCATGGACACACTGCCTGTCCGAACCGGCCGAAGCATATTGCCTCTCGTCCAGGTTCATGCAGAGGCACGGACCTCACAGTAGAGCCCCTGCACTGCATTGCACTGCACTCTTTGTCGCGGTATTGGCAGATTCATTCCATGCCATGGAAGCTAAGGGCTCCTGTGAGCCTGTGATGCTGTGACGACATTGCAGCCATGAGCAGCAGCTGCTGCCCGTTCTTCATCTCCAGCTAGCTTAGCTGCACTGCAGAGTTGATTCGGCCATTGCTAGGCAGGCAGGCACATTTTGGTCGCAGCTGATCCAAGGCAGCTAGCCTCGTGTCTTGATGGACCCTGCTGACGCTTTCCTGCGTCACATTTGTCCTCGGTTCTTGGACACTGCTCAAGTAGTAGTTAGTACATTTGAATTCAACATTAGATTAATCTTTTCTTCTGGGAGCTATAGTCTCACTTGTTGGCTGTTTCTTTCTTTCTGTAACTATTCGGTGCTTTGGAGTTAGCTCTGGATCATGCATGTTTTTTTGGCCTGTAATTGCGCGACATCAGTGCACAAGACGCTCGCTGAAACGATGCCCCGATAATAAAATCAATCACGGCCTCCTCCTACTGCATTGGAATTTGGAGGATTTCAACATTCAACTGTGATGCATCATGTATCCTAGCCCTGATATCATGTGGTTAGACTTGCATACAAACTGCCAGCACGAAGTTTGTGATGTGAAGGTTACAGAAAGTTGCCTTGACATCAGAGTGAAAATTGGGCCGTTAGATTTGTTTGTTTGTTTGTTTCATTCTTCCTGAATTAATTGCTTGGTTTGTTTGAAATCAAAGCGAGGGAGATGATAGGGGGAAGAAACAGCTAGATGATTAGATGTAGGTATGTCAATGTCTGCTTGTGTTTGATGTGATCTGTGCATGCTTGAATCGCTGAATATGAAACAAATTTAGGTCAGAGGCTGAAACTCTTATCCCAGAGCCTCAGAAAGAGATTAGCTGGGACAAATGCGGCGACGAGGATTATTCAGGTATAGATGCCAGTGCAGTGCCTCCCGTGACAGAACAGTTGCCAGTTAAAAACCAGTGAATCTGGATTGGTCCATTTGCACATATGTCAAAGTTCACCAACCGGTTGTGTTGGGTGGTATGGTCAGTGAATGTTATTTAGTGCTCTGCTTGCACAAGCTTAAACATGTTATTATGGTGTAACAGCCAGCTTTGTACCATGATGAGCAAGCATCCTCCCAATGTGCCGGCCGGCCGGCCCATTATAATTAGAGGCATTGAAGAGAAAGAGATACGCTTGTCTTGCACTCTGTTCTCACTCGATGTTGTTCTTGAACCTTTCTTTGTCCCAATTCGATCTCTTCTTTTCATGTGCTGGAACGAGATTGGAGTATATGCCTAGCATCTTGGATTCTTGGTACTATCAGCCACTTGCATCGCTTGCAGCGGTAAACTGAGCAATGATGGCGGCGTTGATGGGTTTACATTCCCACCGGTTACGATAATGGTAGTACCGCACCTAACCACATCAAATTCAGATTATTTTGAGAAATATTTTAAATTATTTATAAATTTTCTGTATATAAGCTACTTCAAAAAATCAAATAAACTCATTTTAAATTTTAAATAATTTATACTTAATTAATCATACATTGGTAGCTTATGGCTGCATTCGTCCACCCCTTAAGTTAACTTATTCCCTCGTTGTCCGCGCGCACGTTTCCCGAATTTTTAAACGGTGTATTTTTTTAAAAAAAATCTATAGGAAAGTTGTTTTAAAAAACCATATTAATCTATTTCATATTTGTTTAATAATTAATAATTAATTAATCATGTACTAATTTATTACTCTATTTTCCATGCCAGGGTAAGTTAATAATCAATCGAACGCGGCCTATGTCGGTTTGTGTATCATAAAGTTGCTACAGCTTCCTTCCTCCTGTATCGAACTCAGCCTATTAGTTGAGATTTTTTTTTTCATGTTTTGATGTCTGAAATTTCGGAATAAAAAAAACAGGTTGTATTTAGATTACAAGCTAAATATATGGGCCTTTTAACATAGCTAACAATGTAAAATATAAATCAATGGTCATGATAATGCGGTCAATTTAGTTAATGCAGAAGCTTATAAAAATAGTAATTACTTCATTGTTTCCCATTATAATCAATTTTATCTTTTCGCTTCTACTTATGCTTATAAGCCAAAATTTAAATTTTTAGCATTAAATTTAGGGTAGATTTTAAGATTTTTTAATCTAAGTTTACTTTCCAGACTTACTTTTAGATCGCTAAGAATACATATATAAAAATTATATATTGACAAGTTATTTTTTATTTGTAAATACGTCATTTGGTTTTTTATTGAATATGCCAAGCAATCACCCCTAATATTCTTCTGTTTTACCTAGAGTCATTCATAAATCAATATATTTTTTTATATCTATATATATAGCTTTATTAACATACATATATATCACGGAAAAATGTTATACTGGGACACCGAGGTAACAGAGGAGAAAAAGGTGTGAAAACCGGAGACGCGCGTGCTATGGTGGTGGTCGGTGTCCCGGGGCCGCCGGCCGATGAGGTCGCCACAACCTGCCGCCATGGGATGGGAGGTACGGTGGCGATCAGCGAGCCACCCAACCGGATCGCACATTCCGCCAAAAGCACGCACGCACAAACCATCGGTTTCCGCGTCACCAGTGAGTGTGTCCGCCATGAGCAGCCAGGTAGCAAGCAGCACAAGGATGTGTTCGTGGACAAAATTATAAAATCAAATTTTACTCGGCTTATAAGCCGTTATGACTGATGAGGGTCTTAGTGACAACCTCATTTACAGAGAAGTACGTAGTACTGTAACCTTCTACTTTGAAATGCAGAGCAGAGCAGAGATAGGTTACGATCAATGATTTATGGAGATTAGTTAGATGATCAACCTCAGTCGTCTCACCAATCATATAGAGTTTATGGAATAGAGTACATGGTGCAGTAGGACCTGCTAAGAATGCTGCTGCTGGTGACTGATATATTGTTAGCGCAGAATAGATGTTCCAACTACGAATAAACAGGAGGAACTCATTTAAGCCACCACCACCATAAATATACTGTTTTCTAGTCTCTAATCTGCCACCCAATAATCGATGCTTAGCTCCTCCATTAGTGTACGTGTAAGTATACAGCTGTTTAGTACTAACTCCACTACACAGTTCGATCAAGACACTGGCTAGCTTTTTATTTCTTGTCAGCGTCATCAGCTCTATTAACCACGATTGCTAATTAGTGTATATATGGACTTTCCCAATTCGCACATTTTTGGCTTACATCATTTGCTTTTGGAAGAAAATGCAAAACAGCATTTTACAAACGAAAAATAAATTGTGAGAAAACCTTTTATATCTGTATACTCAAAAGAAAAGACCATAAAATAAATCACGATAAAAAAATACAAGCATGCAGCTAGCGCCATACGACCATATTTTAGTTTTTGTTTTTAAGTTAAATTAAAATATTATAATACGGTATACCGCGCTTAACGATATGACATTTTCTTAGTACTACTAACCTCTCAATTCATTAGCTGTGTTGAATTTATTTCCTTCTTTTTTTTCCAATTCATTTATTTATTAGAATTTAGATATTTTAAGATATCATTTATATTTAGAGTATTGTTCTGGTCTTGATGAATAGTGTTGGTACCGTCTTAGTATTAGTCGTTAACATCTTAGTATCGATTAGCACCAACCGAGTATCAAATGTTACCATTAGTATTAGTCGGTACCGACACGGTATTGGATTTACTGCTGGTGAGGTATCATGTTTGATACCTCATAGAAATCATTCCACTTTAGAACAGAATACCGTACAATAGCTTCCCCTAGAAAAACCATAAAATCAAATTCAAAATGAAGTTTTAAACTTAAATGGTTTATAAGCTGTTATAATTACGAAACGATGGGAGCCTTTATGTGAGAGATTTTAGATAAATCTTGGTGTAGATCCGATAGTCTAAAATCCGCAAGATTTCGCCTTCTAAACGGGTGTCAAATGCCATTTAGCGTTCTCCCAAAGTTTGAAAGAACAGTCGAAAGTTTTGTATTGACCATTTACCAATCCTTATTAGTAGTAGAACTGTAATTACTCGGGGGATTATTTGTCAGCATGTATGTACAACCAAAGCTATAAATATGGCGTACGTTTAGGGGTGATAATGAGTCTAAATTTTTTGCTTATAAAATTTAAGGGTTACATAGCAGAAAATAAAATAACTATTTTTTAAAAAAATAAATGAAGATATAAAAAACCCAAGTATCTTGACTGCTACTGCTTCCCGTTGCAAAGCCAACAGCTGGCGGTCAAGGACACCGACACATGTACCTATCTGGCTGCCACGTCGGATCTTCTCCTCGCGCAACTATTTTAAGCCCAGCCACCTCGCCGTCGTCGTCTCCATGCAACTTGAGCAGCACCAGCTGCTACCCATCTGCAGCTTCCACCACTTGCAAAGCCAACGTGAGCTACCGATCCAATTGCGTCCGACGTCATGGACAAGCGCACCGACGACGCCAAGGCCAGGCGCGTCGGCGTCGGCGTCGGCGTCGGTGGCCGGCTGAGGCAGCGGCTGTCGCAGATCTTGCTACACTCATCCTGCACCACCACGTCGGCCACGGCCTTCGTCAGCCTCTCCAAGAACAATGCCGTGCCCGGGAACGCCGCCGCCGGCTCGCGCCAAGGACAGCCTCCCGCCGCCGCCCATGAGCCGAGGACGAAGATCGATGGAAGTGTCAGGCGACGGCGACGGCGCAGCTCGCGGGCTCTGGTTCACATCTCCGTCGAGTGCTCCGGCGCCACCAGCGCGCGGCACTCTGCCCGCTCTGTCGGCGCCGCCGCGGTCATGCCTTCGCCGGTGGCGCCGGCCAAGGGCGTGAAGGATGTCGGGAGCAAGGCTCGCGGTGGGAAGCCGCGGTCACTGTCGTACAGCTGCTCGTCCTCCACCGACACCGACGACGAGCTCCCGCCGTTCAGCAGCGACGGCGAGGGCGACGAGGGGGCGGAGACGAGGTCGTCGACGCTCTTCTCATCCCTCAGCATCTCCTCCGACTCCACCTCCGACTTCTACAACAGCACCGGCGGGTCAAAGCGCCACCACCACAGCAAGAACCCACCTCGCCGCACGCCGCCGAGAGGCGCCAAGCCGGCCAACGCCATGGCGTCTAAGCAGCACGACGGCAAGGGCGCCAAGAAAGCCGACGGCGCCAAGCACGGCGGCGTGGCTGCGGCGGGCAGCATGGCGGTGGTGAAGCGGTCGCACAACCCGTATGCCGACTTCCGGAGCTCGATGGTGGAGATGGTGGTGGAGCGGCGCGTCTGCAGCCCCGACGCCATGGGCGACCTCCTGGTGTCTTACCTGTCGCTCAACTCCCGGCGCCACCACCCGGCCATCCTCGCCGCCTTCGAGGACGTCTGGGAAGCCGTCTTCGCCGCGCCATGAATCGAATCGATCTCCATCGTTTGTAACAAACAAATGCATGTACAGCTTGTTCTTCCAAGCATCGATCGATGTTCTCCTGAACATGTAACTCAATCATTACTACATTAGCTAGCTACTTAAGAATCTATCCTTAATTATCATTTCTCTGATCGAGCTGTACTGTTCTCAATGGATTGCACGAACGCAAGATCTCTGTTGATGCGAGGTTGTCACGAGGAGGACACTTGACCAAACTGGGGAAGTAGTAGTATCCGATCTTTTTGTCAGGCAGTAGAGCAGAGCAGTGGCATTACATACACCTGGTGATTGGTGTGCGTAGGGCCTCTTCCTCTTGTACACTTAATCAGCATCAGGACGAGCACGACGCCTACCTAGCTAGTGGAAAACTGATTACACACATCATTGCATCTCTGTCGATCTCCTCTCGGACACCATCATTCTTGCCATGACCAATACGTGTGCACCCCTCCTGGCTGGCTCCTTGCAGATAAAGATTAACGACCATGGGAAATCGATAGAGTTAAAACTGTTAAAAAAGATGGAGATTCAGTGTAGGCAGCTAGGCAGGATCGGAGCAGCTGGAGATGAAAGAGGCTAACAATTAAGGAGCAAGTTGGCGGCGAGCTGGTGGAAGTTTCTGCCAACAATCTCCGACGAGAAGGCGAGTTTAATACGGGGTTAGGCAGTGGGTTAGTGGAGCACAAGACGCTGCTTGTCCGTACATTGGAGAGCAGATTCTCCCCTGCGTTGGAACGCTCAGCTCATGTGCGAGCCAGCGGCTAATCAACCTATTAGGATTTAGGGGATTGCCCCTACGTTTACTTTCTCTCTTTTGCCGAATTAATTTAACTTTCGATTCGTAGGTGTTACGGCGAGTGGTTCAGTTCGTCGTCTTCTAAGTGGAGGATGTGCTGATGCCACATTGTTTGCCTCACTAAATCGTACTGGTATCCCTTTTTTTTTTAATTTCTTCTTGCATTGTCGTGAAATTCTACTAGCTGTTAGGACTTAGGAGTAAGTGTTAGATCACACCCTTGGTCTTCAAGAAAAAAGTTTCCAGGAACAGAGTCTGCTCTAACCAGAGAGTGAGGTGAAGACCCATTAGTGCTGCCTTTATTTTAGGATGATTGTTTCACGATCGACGAATACATTAAGTAAAACAAAGGAACACGATAAGAACAGAAGCATGATCACTGTAACAGGGTTTTAGCGGGTATTAGAAGATGAGAATTTCAGGAAATTGTCAACCATCAGCAAACCAAGGCCTGTCAAAATAGTTTATGGACAATATCTCTGCCAATAAAATTTAAAAAAATGTTTTTTTTGCAAAGATCAGATTCTTGTCGTTTCGCGACAAATGGGGCGTACATACAAAAAAAAAATATGACAATCCAATGAGATGATTCATATCAGCTATGATAAAGCTCTTAGACTACTTTCGTCCCTATTTTTCCACTTATACTTATAAGTCAAAATTTAATTTTTCAACCTTAAATTTAGAGCTATTATTGGGTTTTTATTATAGTTTTTTTTAACCTTACCTTTTAGATTACTAAGAACACATATATAATTTTTTTTATAAATTGTTTTTTGTTTACACATATATCATTTATCTTTTTTTTTCCTAAAAATATTGAAGAGATGACCCTCTACACAGCTGTACTTACACGATCTGAATTTTCTAACTGTAAATAAACTGCAGCGAGCAATGTATTCTTTCTACGAAGTGCCTCAATTTGGAGGACCTCTTTCGTACACGTTCGGTTCTCGAGACATCGTTTCAATTCTGGAATTCTTCTCCCCTAGTTGCGTTTGATTTTGTTGTGGTTTAATCATGATACTTCGACAAAAAGCTCATCATCTCAGAAAGACACTCCAGCTCATCTGTCTTACTTTATCAGATTGATGTCAGTCCCTACCAGGCATGAAGGCAATAACCAAAACAACTTTTTTAACCGGGTTGGCCGAAGACGCAGCCAACTAAATCTTACAAAGACTAAGGGAGAAAAGGTTCACAATTAAATTTTTCACCGAAAATATAGCAGGAGATTAACATATTGATTATTAATTATAATTTTTTTAAAAAATAGATTGATATAATTTTTTGAAGTAACTTTTCTATAAAATCTTTTTGCAAAAAGGGAATCGCCGCACGAAGGAAGAACACCTTCTAGGGTATGGGCCGCAGCGATAGACCCAAGGCCATAAATGGGCCAATCTGTAGTACTACAGTTTCATTTCGGCCTGTCTGTCTCAGTTATCATGCATGGTTGATCTTGAGCATGGCCAACACATTCATAATATGGATCACAATTCTTAATTTTTGGGTGTTCAATTCAAGTTAGGATTTAATAGCCTTTTCGAATAGGTATCTGAAAAATTAGAGCTGCAAACACGGGAGAGATATTGCTCATACATATCAGGGAGATGTCGGCCTCCCAATATACCCCATCAGAGAGAGGCAGAGAGCGAAGTATCGAGAGATGGAATGATTTTTGTTACAACGTTAGGTTAGACCTATCTTTTATTATTGCGAGGTACTTCCTCATATTGTAAGACTTTTTAAACATTTAGCCTTGTCTAAATTTATCTATAAATAAATATATATAATTTATATATGTGTCTAAATTCATTAGCATCCATATGAATCTAGATAATACTGGAAAGTCTTACATTGTTATATGGAGGGAGTAACGTTTAGTAGTTTGTGGAGAAAGAGAACATCTAGGAACTGATTGGAGATCTCAAAAGAAAAAAAAAATACGATGGATTTTCTGGGGAGGCTATTAGGCCAATCTTAATGGGAATTTTATGAGCAATAAATAGGGTGTCATGTAGACATTTTTGATGATGTGACAAAGTATTAATGAAGAGAGAGATGAAATGAGTTTCATGAGAGCATGTACAATAGCAGGCTATAAGCCAGCTATAAGCATATTTTAAAGAGATAAGATGGGAGAGAAGAGATGTGGACTACTAATTTGTAGCTAGATGTACACGGACTCTAAGACAAAATATGTGTATGACATGTAGGACTATGTATTGATGTTTTGTAGGTAATTATTGTATGAATTAGTTATTAGATTGACTATAGATGAATTGGAACCAGTAGTGTGCTATACTATTGAACTTGCTCTGAGGATGAGTTACCTAGACAACTTGTGTCTTGCATGTAACCTAGGAAATAACAATAGATGAAACTATGCATTGAGAGAGTGATGTTTTATCCTAGTTTCAAACTTTTTAATGACATGTCACTCTAGGTAAAAACTTAGGTGCTGTTTGTTTCTATAAGTCCTAGGACTAAAACATAAGTTCCTTTTAGTCCTATCATGTTTGTTTGGAGGGACTAAAAAGACTAAAACCTCATTAAATGGCATACTCAATAGTACACAGCATACACACATAGCTAGGTCTAGAGTAGTAAATTAGATGTATTATAGGTCTTTAGTTCTTTTTAGCACCTCCACTAGAAACTTATGGACCTAGATAGTTTATCTCTCTTAATCCCTTATGTTTGATATTTTAGAGGCTAAAAAAACTAAATTAGAGGAACTTATAGATTAGTCCCTCTAAACAAACAGCCTCTTCCATTGAGGATGGCCATATGCTATTGTTGGATTGAACACATGCTAACCTTTTGCTGGAGAGAAGGACCTAGAAAAGTCAAAGAGCGAGGGCCTTTAATAATTCAAAGCGTAGCCATTGACCAGCTGAGCAGTGTTTGACAGGAACAACACTCGAGTTTCACGGACTCGGATCCATCAGTTTGAAGCCATATCATGCCGACGCGCATGGCTAGCGACGATGGCTCCGATCAGAAACCGACGTCCAAAGTGTGTGAACGAAACGGATCACAAAATCTCTCGCAAATTCAGTCGGCACCACGCACGCACTCGACGCGTCGTCAGCCAGGCCGCTTCAAACACACACGCACACAGGCAGAGTAACAGTTGCTCGTGCTAGCTAGCACTCATACTTATACTTACAGGCTAGAATTTAAATTTTAAAATTCAATTTAGAGTTGATCTTAGAGTTTTTATTATATATTTTTTTAATATTAGTACTTAAGAATACGTGTATAAAATTTTTACTTATAAATTATTTTTATGTTTACAAATAATTTTTTTATTAAAATGCTAAAAAGAACAGGTCCAAGTTGCCGCAGCGTACGTACACATCTCGATCGAGCACGTAGCGGCCGCGTCCAAGTCACACGCACAGAAAGACGCGGCGGTCCCAAATCTTAGCCAAATCGGAAGGCTGCGCCCATCCTATGCGACGCTCCCCTCACCCGGTGTCACGCGCGTTGCACCCGTACACATCACCACGATTTGGTCTAGGTTGACCAAATCTCTCTCGGTGTTTGTTCACAGAGAGACGCGCAGCTAGCTGCTGTATCCGCGCGCCGCTCGCTGTCAAATTCAATTCACTGTCTTTTCCTATTTAAATACAAAAATTAAAGGGCACGTCAAAAACTCAAACTGGAAACGGTTTCCATTAATTTGACCAGCAGGAGGTTGGTTGCTTTGCTTGTGTGACAAAAATTGAACTTTTACATGCCGCGGATTTAAAGGCGGGCGGTAATTAAAAGGAAGGAGTTGGAAGAACGGCAGGTCCTCCCTGCGGCTACGCGTCGGATGGATTGCACGATCGGTGTATTTACATGCATCCGCGTCGGGAATCGACAACTCCAGGTGCCCACCACCGCACGCACTCTCGCTCGCCTCTACAAACCAATAGCGCGACGGCACAATATTTAGGCTTTTTTTAATCCTTATTGTGTGTCGACTAGAGGACGCGATCCCATCATCTAAATAAGATAAGTTAGAAAACAAATATTATTCTTATAATATTATAAAAAGAAGTCAACGGATGAATATTGGCGATGACCACGAAGCCAACAGAGCAGTGGAGCAATACCTGATAAATTAAATGTTAGCTTAAATTTTTTAAAATAAGTAATCTTATTTACTCCCTCCATCTCAAAATAAATCAACTTTTTAGTTTTTAGATATAATGTTTAACTCTTTGTCTTATTAAAAAAATTTACGATTAATAATTTTATTTTTATTAGATGATAAAACAATAAATAGTACTTTATATATGACTATTTTTTTAAAAAAATTTGAAAATTTTTTAAATAAGACGGATGGTCAAATGCTCGATATAAAAATCGAAAAATTGATTTTTTTTTTGATGGAGGGAGTACGGAGGTGCTGATCAAAAGCCGAGAGTGCTGCTGATACTACTTACACCTCCCATTGCCGAGGGTTCCTGCCGCTTTTGGAACTCCTCCATATTAAAAACTCCCAAATTACGCAGTCACAAAAGATTCCGATGGAGACAGCGACAAGTCTCATACGGGCATATGCCACAATGATCCATAGTCTACGTTGTTATTGCACCTTATTACGCTTCTCTCTCTCTCTCTCTCGTTTGACATTTTCGAAAGTCAATCCAATTAACAAATGGGGTCGAGATTAATGTCAATGCTGACATTTCGCTCGAGCTTGTTAAATAACTCGTCAGGGGTGTGCTTGAACGGCATGATTCCAGGTTTATTCCGTACTTGATGCAGCTGCCAGGTGGTTTCTCTGTCCCTGACCACTGCTCGATCGGTTTTGCAGATCCAGCTCTCTCTCTCCTCTCTCTCCCTTTTGACATTCGGAGCAAAGTCAGATGGAAAACAATAATTAACAAAGTGCTGGCCAGTGACAAGCGCACACACATCTTCTCATAACAAACACCCTCCCAGTTGTTTTTCTTTTAACCCAGGATGTTACTGACTTTTACACGTAAGTTGAACCATTCTGCTATTTAAAATAAATAAATAAATAATAAATATTTATTTTGTTCTCAGAATATGAATAACTTAATTTTCTACCTTTGTACAATAAATCTTCAGTAAAATGAATAATCAAATATATATTAGCGACATTATTATCGATTAAAAACCGGAGAGAGTGTGTTAATTAAGCATGCATGTGGCGCCTTACTAAATAGACAACACGTGAAAGGGGATAAAAATTAGGGCGAGAAGCGAAGACTGCGGATTACGTGCAGATCCTGAGGCGATCTAGTTTATCGGTGCATGACAGACACTGATCAATGGCCGCCGCTTTTCGTGCCCACCACCACTTCCCACACCCACACCCAGCCGCTGTGTTTGACTTTCTACCCTCTCGCCCTTGCTACTTACTACTTAATTCCGTTCATCTCGCCGCTATAAATACGCGCCACTCGTCGCAAAGTCAACCCCCTCCTCCTCCTCATCCCCTCATGACCCTCCTCACACAACACGCTAGCCGCTGCCGGATTACTGAGCTGCGTGCCCATGGAGTACTCCAACGATTGGGATCTGCAGGCGCTCGTCAGGAGCTGCGGCACGGCCGTCGCCGACTCGGAGCCGGAAACCGCCATTGCTGCAGCGCCGCCGCCGGAGCTTGTCGGGCAACCGGTGGTGAGGTCGGCGTCGGCGGCCGTGGCCTCGTATTGCGACTTGGAGTACTTGGACCTGTACCACCACGAGCTTCCTCGGGCGCCGTTCATGGTCACGGCGCCGCCGCCGTCGACGAGCCGCGGCCGCGGCCGCGAGAGAGGGGAGGGCGAGCGCGAGGTGCTCATCTCCTTCCCGGCCGCCTCGACGTCCGGGCAGGGGCAGCTGCTTCCCAGCAGGAAGCTGCCCGGCCGGAAACCGGGCGTCCGTACTGCAAGGCCCAAAAGAAGGTACTAGAAAATTCTATGCTTCTACAGCTCTAGTAAACTCTACCGTCTAAATGTTTCGTGAAATATTGGCGCCAACGTACAGTTAGTTGTGGTTGATGCAGCAAGAAGAGCCAGCTGAAGAAAGTGGTGTGCGAGGTGCCGGTCGCCGACGGCGGCGTCTCCACCGACCTGTGGGCATGGCGCAAGTACGGCCAGAAACCTATCAAGGGCTCGCCGTTTCCTCGGTATATAACTCATCTAATTACTCAGCTATGAAAACGTACCAGCTGCCTCAATCAGCTAGCGCATTATGTTAATTACCTAGTGTTAACTTGAGACCTCTGGCTATGACATCATATTAAGTTGCATGCATCAGCCAGTTACATCTAAAAACCTAAGTTGATAAGAAAAGACGAATAATTCACTCTGTACACTTCAACACCACCTAACTATAGCTGCACCAACAATATACGATTTATTTGGACATGGCGCGTTTGCGGTTAGCTGATTGCATGGTCCGGTAAATTACACAGGGGATACTACAAGTGCAGTAGCTTGAAGGCGTGCATGGCGCGGAAGATGGTGGAGCGGTCGCCGGAGAAGCCCGGGGTGCTGGTCATCACCTACATCGCCGAGCACTGCCACGCGGTGCCCACGCAGATCAACTCGCTCGCCGGCACCACGCGCAACAAGCCGGCGTCCCCTGACCACCAGCAGCAGCCGCAGCCCCAGCAGCCGTCGAGCGGGCAGTCCCCCGGCGCGACGTCGACGGACGAGGCGGCGACGGCGACGGGCAAGCGGGAGGACAGCGCCGACACGTGCTCCATGGGCGACGACGAGAACGACCTCTGGGCGCCGGTGGAGATGGACATGGACGATTTCTTTGGCCCCTTCGACGACGATATCGACCACTTCTTGGAGGACGACGTCGGCGTTCTTGGACGCCGGCTGTCGCTCTAGTTAAGTTGGTGGAGCTAATGAATTGACTACACATGGAGAGTATTGGACTGTCATGCATGTTCTTCTCCTCCATATATTATATCGACGAAGATAGATAAAAGATATATAGTGCTCGTACGTGTTGCACGCAGAAGGATCGATCTCCCAGCTAACCTATGTTTTCTGTACGTTGAGAATTTTTGCTCGGTTTTGCACGTTCTTCCCACTGATGATTCTTATACGCGCGCGTCATGTTTATAGTAGTTGATTGATCGGTCCAGGTCTCCAGACCCGTACGTCACGTTAATTGGTTCACTTGCTGAATTCGGATGCCGGGGTATCTAACAGTTGCATAAGATAATTGGTAGGCTTCAGGTGACTAGAGTTATGAGGAATTTCAGCCAACTTATATTAAACCTCTCGATCAGGGAGGCAAGAAGACAGAAGAGGGTGGAAGATGGTAAGGACTAACCGGCGATGACCATGTTCTCTGCGAGAGCAATTTTACTGTTCTTATGTATCGAAAGATGTACCAAAATTTTAAACCTACTCAAGGACCGTAAAATTTCCCCTCTGCAAACCTCGATGCTAGTAACACACAAATCCAACAAGCTTTGCCATATTAGACATCTCCAAAAAGAGGCTAATATGAGTCCCAAAAATTAAATTTTAGCATTAGAGCTAAATTTTGGCTTTCTACTGGGGTTCTCAATACAACAATTCGTCATCCTTGGAAATGATCCCGGCCAGCTGCTGCCACCATCTCCCTCCCCGTCAGCTTCACGGCTGGTTGATAGATTTTGCTAGTTGATGTACCTAAATAGGGGTTCTATGATTTAGCTCAGTGTGGATTGTAATCTAAAAAAATTGATGTAGCACACTGAAGTATTGTAACAAATATATACTAGCTTATAAAGTTTTTGTGCACACAAGCAGAATGATTATATCCAGCATTTTACTCTAAAGTAGAATACCAATGATTTTAATTGAGACAAAAGATTAACGTGGCCCATTTTAAAAATTTTGGAACGAATTATAGGGCCACTATTGGAGATGAAGATGTTTTTATCCCAAAATTTATTGGCTAGCCCCTAATCCAGAATTTTTAGGAGCTAATTTTTAGCCTCCTATTAAAAATGCTCTTAGGTATTCACGGTTAGAGTCGATGGTGAGAGTTGCTTTAGAGGGGTTGGGCCGGCAAGGAAACCACGGACACGAGTGGGCACAGCGGCTGTGGCAGAGGACGGATTGAAAATAAGATGTGACCAAGTGGTTTCTCATCCAACGCTATCGTGTGGCCGCCGTAATTACGATCTTTAGAGTAAAATGGAGAGATATAACACATACATATACATTTTGATACGTGTGCTTAAATCAATTTCAAATAACAATTTATATAGTTTTTAGTATTATTAAGATAAAGTACGTAAAAAATGCTTGCAACGAAGATAACAATTAGTATTTGTTAGTAAGATCTAGTTAATAGTAATTATTAGTCCTTTTTTTTGTTTTATGCGTAGTGACTGTTAGTGATCCAGTAATATCAAGGTTCCCAATCACCTAAACATGTTTTAAAACCAATTTGGAGGGTGGATGGAGAAATAAGTTGCATAGCACCATGTAATTACACTATGATCCTGTTTAGATAAAGAAGTTCTGGGACTACTAGAAAAAAGTCCCTCTTCTTCCGAACATGATGGACTTTTTTAGGAATTTTTTTCTAGTAGTCCCTCAAAAATCAGTAGTTCTTTGAGAGGGATTTTTAGAGACTTTTTCTCCCTCTTTTCACGCGTTGCCCCTCTTCTCTCCCCTCTTCACCCCTCTGTCGCCTGCCTGCCCGCCCGACCAACGGCGCCGCCCCCGCCCTGCTCGCCAGCCGGCGCCGCCCCCTCCCCCGCCCGCTCGTCGGTCGACGTCGACGCCACCCCCGCCCCCTCTTCTCTCCCCTCTTCTCCCCTCTGCCACTTGCCCGCCCGCCCGACGGTGGCGCCCCCGTCCCGCTCGCCGGCCGACGCCGACGCCAACGCCACCCCTGCCCTCGCCCGCTCACCGGTCGGCGCTGTCCCCGCCCCTCTTCTGTCCCCTCTTCTCCCCTTTACCGCCTACCTGCCCGCCTGACAGCACCGCCCCTGCCCCCGCCTGCCCGCCCCCTCTTCTCCCCACTCTTTTCAAGGGTACTATAGTATTCGTACCCTCTACTAAGACACTTTTAGTCCCTCTTCCCAAACAGGAGGGACTGCACAAAAGTGCTAAAGGCTACTAGTAAAAAGTCCAGGGATTACTAAAAGTCCTTGAATCCAAACGGGCCCTATATATCATAAGTGGGTGAATAAAAGCTACGAAGAACAAAAGATTGAATATTTAACATTAGATAACTTATTATACTGAGTAAAAGCTACAGTAACATTTATTAGTAATTAAATATGTGGAAGAGACGAAGCTGCATTAACATTAGATAACTTTCCAACCCTGACCCCAACGGATGCTTGGCCTTGAACGGGTCCCCGATGCCCCGAAAAACAGTGCAAAGAGCGAGAAAATGAAGTATACTCACCGTCGCTGGAGAGGGAGGCAAGGACGCCGCCACCGCCGCCTCCTCGCGCGCGAGAGAGAGAGAGCAGCTAGAGAGGGAGAGCCTGTGGGAGAGTGTTTGTGTGTGGGCTTGGGTAGGGATAGGGATATCGTATGTTTTGGATTTTACTATTTGAGTAGGCTTTTAGTCTTATTGGGCCTTCAATTTATCGGTTTTGAAAGTTTAATACGCCTCTTAGGGTCCTCGCCGGTGTAAACTCTTCCTTGTCCTTGGCTCCAAATCCCCGCGGGGTCAAAATGCCCCCCGGACGGTAGAAGATAACGTTGTTATGCATGATGTAGGCATCCAAGACATGATTAAAATTTGTGGGTATATTTTATACATCCCCGAAATTTAAGTTGTTCCAGTCCTAGCATTAGCCTGCTTACTAACCCCTCCAATGAGCCGTTCCCATCCATGGCGGCAATGCACTACCCTTCGAGGCGACACGATCACCATCGCCAAACACCCCCTTCCCCCACCCAATGCCTCAACCTCGGTACCAGTGGTAGGAAATAATCCTTAACCCTTTGATCTTAATTGAACGGCGTGGGATCACATGACCAAATAGATATATAACAATGTTGAAACAAAAAACATTAGGGACAGATTTTTTGGAAGGAGGCAGGAGCAGTTTTACATGAACGAAATTATACCCGGAAATCTTCCTCCCTTTCCTTCGCTAACTCTATCAATTACTACTATACTATGGCAGAGAATATTAGGAAACGACCTAATATCAATTAAATAGGTAGAAGTGAGGTTTCGAATCCATGTTAAAATAGATAGAAGTGAGGCTTCGAATCCATACTAGCTAGCCTATCACCTCGTGGAGCTAACCAGAAAACCCATAGGTAGTCATAGTTATAAATCTTCACCCATAAAGGCTGGTTTTAGAAGGCCACGTTATTTTTAAATCATAGCCGTCCAATCACAGTCCAGAATTTCGCCACGTGTCCATCCTCAGCCGCACTATTCCGGACTACGCCGAGCTATCCGAATAAAATAAAAACGCCAGAACGAGAAAACGCCGGAACGACCAGCCTGCGCCCTGCGCCGTCCGCCGTCGCTCCTCGCCGTCCGCCGGCCGCGCCCTGCGTCGCCCGCTTTCTTCCCTCCTCGTCGCCCGGCGTTCCCGCACGGCTAGCCGATCTCCTCTCCGCGCCGATCTCCTCCCCCCATCCCTCGCTCTGCGCCGTCCGCCGCCGCTCCTCGCCGTCCGCCGGCCGCGCCCTGCGCCGCCCCTCCCCGCCGTCCGTCGGCTGCGCCCTGCGTCGCCCGCTCTCTTCCCACCTCGCCGCCCGGCGTTCCCGCACGGCCAGCCGATCTCCTCTCCCCGCCGATCTCCTCCCCCCACCCCCCGCCCTGCGCCGTCTGCCGCCGCTCCTCGCCGTCCGCCGGCCACACCCTGCGTCGCCCGCTCTCTTCCCTCCTCGCCGCCCGGTGTTCCCGCGCATCCAACCAGGCCCAGCACCATCTGCCGTTGGTGAGGGAGGAGCCGCCACCGTCGACGGCTGCGGGGCTGACGGTGGCGGAGGCGCAGGCGAGGCTGCGCGCATCGGGAGCCGGCGCCGTGCCGTACGCCGAGTTCCTCCGCCTCTGCTGCGACGCCGCCGGACCGGACGCCGGCACCTCCGTCGCGCGCGTCCTCGAGAGTCCGGATCCGTCATCGTGCTCAGCAAGACCGTCTTCCTCAGGCCCTAGATGGTACGATCTTCACCTCCTCCCTCCTCTCTCTCCTCAGGCATTAGAAATATGATAAGGGATTTGTCTTGAACTGACGTCTGGTGTTTATTTGAAAGATTTTTTCACCATAGCCTTGGTTCAGGTTCTAGCAAGAAGCATTTGAGGCAGCATATGAGGAGCTTGCTGGTGATAATATGCAGGCGAGTGAGATGGCCGTATCTGAGATTGCTCGCATGTCAGTCCACAGTCCACAAGTATTAGGTATGATCAAATTGGTCTCGCCCCCCTGGCTATTATTCTAGAACAATGGTCTTATCCTTGATCATGATACTACACGGAGATACCTTTTTTTTTTCCTTTGTTCTTATTTTTGCAATCATTTTTTCTGTTTGCTTCCCTGTGATTATGTTTGTCATAAGTGTGATTTGCCTCAAAAAAAATTTTCTAAGCTGTAGTAGTCGTCTACTATCGATCGATCAAACCTGATTCTATTTTGATTCGAGAGGTAACCAGCTAAATGGCAGCGATTTGTGGTACTGGACTTGCAAGTTCGTATGAAATGACTCAAATTGGTACTGGCACTTGCAAGTTCCTAACTTTGATTAAGAAAGCTCTCATTTGTGAACAGTTTTTCCTTTCTGAAAAAATTCTGTTGGACCAAATCGCACCTCATTCCTGCTTTCATTATTTTAGGCATATTAGTTTTTAGTGTTTTTCCTGGTGCAGTTAGATAACAAACTTTTGTCAAAATATTTTAAAGAGCATCATCATGTTTATCAGAGGTAAGAAACTAAACTTATGTTCTGTCTATTAAATCTCACTGTTATCTATCAGAGGTTTTGTTTATAGAAGATGAAAGATGGTTTTGATATAATTGATGGTTAGTCCATGCATTTTTTTTCTTTCATGAGTTTTTAGTGTAGCAGAATGGGTGCTTGGCCTCCTAACGGCTGTGAGCTGTGGTTAAGTTGTCTGCAGATGTTGTTCCTGGAAAAATCATTATTTTATTTATGCACCTGATTTAACTTTTTGTATCTCAGTATGTCTTATTCCAAAGGGGTATTGGACTGGATCGCACTAGCAACTTTTTCTTTATGGAGAAAGTGGACATGATCATAGCTTGCGCATGGCGAAGGTTCCTAGAGAAAACAAGGTCTGCTATCCACTATATATGTACTTTTATGTCCATTTTATCTTGATTATCCAAAATAACTTCTTTTACAATGGAATTTTAGACTGCAAAAGCTTTTCTCAAGAAAAAAAAGTGCTAGGCGAAAAGCAGATTCCAATAGAATGATGACGTGTGGTCCACCACAGGTTCTTTTCCCATTCCCTCTACTCTCCTACCCTTTTTACTCTTCAGTTAGAGAGTAATTAATTCGAAATTTATTGTTAATCATTGTTACATATTGTAAATACATTTTAATTTCTTCTAATGCCTCTTTCAATTCAATAGAGGGGGTATTCCTTCCCTCATTTCACCTTCCAATACAAGGAAATTCTTCATTCCAAGCGGAGTCTGAAAGGTACAGAGCCCTTTCCCATTCCCTCTACTCCCCATTATTTTTTACCCTTTTGGTTTGGTTCTGAGCTCGCCCACCAACAAGCTCTTCTCTCCATTTCTTTGTTCGGATGCTTTTTTTTTTTTGCAGTGAGGGATTTGTCATCGCTGGCTAGATTCGTGCTGCGACCCATCCTCCTCCTAGATCTGCGCTGCAAGCCCTCCTCGACGGTGAGATCTGGTTCTCTCCTCTACCTTTCTCACTGGTTAGGATATAGGCATATCAACACATCTGCTTCTCTTTGATGCATGTGGAGCATCTGCCATCCGTATAGCAATGCTGCCGCTCTCCATTGGGTCTGATGTTTCTTTCTGGCCCCAACTTTTCTTCACTTGCTGATTTCTTGCATTATCAAATTTCAACCTACATTGAAGGTTATAGCTATTGCTACTGGTAGCTATGAAATTATTTTTTCTGTCCCCTCTCTTTGATTAGGCCAGCAGTGTCCAGAGTATAAACATGTGAATGTTATTGCAGTAGCACTAAAAGAAGATGAATGATCATATGGAAACAAACATGATCAAGGTGGCTATATATATTCTTAAATTATATCAGTGTATCAATTTCAAGAGAACAATATACTTCAGTTTTGTGTCCAATATCATGGGTCTCCTTAACATTTGTCACGAATGGATTAGCAAAAGCAGTGGCAAAAGGTTCCAACGATGAAATATGGTGTGCTTACTTTCTTAATTGTTTCTATAACCTACTTTTCTATGTGAGATTTTCAGTTTTTAACATTTGTATCGGGAGACAATTTATTACGGTTTTGCTCTAAATGTTCTGTGACAAAAATATTTAAGTGCAATCACCTTTTGCTATTGTCCAGCTACATATTTGTAACACATCGATTTTCTACAAATTCCCACTGCAACGCGCGGGGTATATCAACTAGTTGATTATATTTCAGTTCCACAAAGCTTTGTGGCAGTTTTTTTAGACAATCCTATGTTCAATTTCCTTCCATGACAAGCTGATATTTGTATGGGCCGAACGGCAGCTTTGTTTGGCCCATGTATCATGTTCTGCTCTGCTTAATGCTTATCGGAAACAGTCAACTCACGTTGTCAGCGTCCTTGGTGATGACAAGTTGACATTGGAGATTGGAAGCAACCACCGTACGGCTGCATACTGTTTGAGACCTGCGATCTAATGGCTGATGCATTCTGACTTACGAGCTGGTCAAATGCGGCCGCTAGGCTAGTTGTTAGCAATAGGTAGATCTTCGCTGAAATGATCTGATCGTGCCAATGCTCTACAGGAAATCACAAGCCCACAACCGAGTCCATTTTTCTGAACCGGGGACAGGATCAGTGCACTAAAAATGCAGCCTCTGTAAAATTAAGGCTTGTGGCAATAGTATGTGTGAGCAGAGCTCATGCCCTTTCCCTCGAAAAAAAAGACACAATTAAGGTTGGATTCATGGTGACACAAACAAGAAAGGTGCAGTTCTTGTAGCTCATTATTGCAATCATTAGGAGTACAGGTAATCCGGGAAGGTGCTTGTACAGTCGCGTTCAATGTGTCAAGAACACAGCACACACAAGGACAGATCGAGCAGGGCTGGCGTTATTTGCGAGAGGATCGATCGATGGGAGCAGCAGAGGTTGTGGTTGATGGACATGGATATTAGCTAGCTAGCTAGAAGAGGTCCTTGAGGGTGGGGAGCTTCATCTCGCCGCTGGTGGAGAGAGGGATGGTGAAGTTGCCGACGATGGGGAGGTCGACGGTGAGGCCGACCCGCAGCTCGTAGTCGATGTCCCAGTCCCTGCCGACGTCCTTCACCACCGAGATGATGAAGTCGTAGGGGATCTTCGCCGGTATCTCCAGCTTGGTCGTGTCGCTCGCCGCGATCCACCCCGGGTCGGGCATCGTGCCGGACGCCACAACGCTGGTCGCGAGTCCAGTTCAAATCAATCATTCATTCGATCGACCAATTAGCAAGCGATGGATCGGATGAATTGGCAAGAGAGATGGGTGAGGAGGAGGGACGTACTTGCCGGCGCACTTGAGGGTGTAGGTGAGCTCGCAGATGGGGAGGCGGTGGTCGTAGGGGTTGGAGACGTTGACGTTGCTGTGGACGGTGATGCACTCGCGGCTCATCCCCTTGAACGACAAGCTCTCCAGCGACGCCTCCGGCTTGGGGATGTGCGCGATCTTCTCCGCCACGAACCCCTTCGCCTTGTCCATCAGGCTCGACATGGCCGCCTCCTCCTCCCTTTCTTTTTTTTTTCTTCCCTTGGATCGATGGAGCTGAGGTGGTGCCGTGCAGGAGGGACGCGCGCGGGGAAGAAGATATAGCGAAGAAGAAAGCGTGGCGCGCGTCGTGGGCGCCCACGTGCAGTGTAGTGCGCGTGGAATCCGAGTGGTTTTTTTTGCGATTTTGGTCCGTGAAACCGCGCGATTTGGCGTGGCCGGGCCGTGTTTGGGCTAAACTTTTGGGTTGCGTGGGGGCGCGGCGGAAATTCGCGTGGCGGCAAGGGGAATTTGGTACGTATTTACTAAATTGGAATTATTAAAGGGGGAGAAGCTTCCGTCACGCGGCACCACGTCCCGGAACGGACGGTCCATCGGCGGAGAGGCACTTGCTACTTGCTCCTTGCAACCTCATCGAATATAAATATCTCTAAATTATTTAGCGGAAATTAAATTTAAGAATAAAAAGCTCAGTGTCATCAGATTACGAGAGTTATAGTATAAAACTAAAAAAATCTTAAATAAAAAGTGATCGATGTGACAAGTAGTACGGTAAAATATATCTATAGTTTGAGATAAAATCTATCTATCTATCTTCTATCTATCTATTATATAATAAAGACAGTCCGAAAGGAAGCTCCATGTTTGTTCTGGGGGCTAGAAATTACCATGTTAATTGGAGAAAAAGAAAAAAAATATGCACCGTTAGAGATTAATCGGAGAAAAAAATAAATCTATAACGTTAGATTGGAAAACAGGAGAAAATTTTATGTTAAAGTTATAGAACTAATCGATCGGACTTAACTAAAAGAGACAACATATAAAAATAAAAATAGTACCAACAGTACCAGCCATACCGGTCATAGTAGCGGGCACATGGCAAAACAAATATCACATCCTTTGATGACTTTTTTTTACCAAAAGTCATCCGATGATATATTAGTAAAAATTTTGAACATTATTCTTATGTAAGGAATGACTATACGATTATGCGATTATGTTATGAGAGCCAAAAAAGAAGGCTACACGTTCTTCCTGTAAATCAAAGAAAAAAAATAAAAATCTACGCCATTATATCATAATATAATATATCTAGATCATACGATCTAGATTTGCTATAAAAATAAAAATTTTACACGGTTAGATCATAGTATATCTGGACCGGAAGGTCTAGATCTGCTATAAAAAAAGAAAAACATGCACCGTTAGATAGATCATGATGAGTCCAGAATATAATGATATAGATTAATTAACCGTTAGATTATAATATATGTAGATAAAAAATAATTAACCAAATCGAGTGATCGACCACCTTAAGACTCGGTATCAAAAGAAGCTCCGAAGCTGTCTTGCTCGCAGTCCATGACTGCCGATCTGCAGTTGCAATAAACGGTTCTGACCCTACGAGCACCTCAAGATCTACTGTACGGATTGTGGATGTCAATTTTACATTATATAGATATTGAATATAATTAAAATGAACAACAATTAAGTGAAGTAAACAATATATATTAATATATTTTGGACTTTGGATAACAAAAGTAAACAAATATTAAATATACACTAAATCTAGCCGCTCAAATGCGCGGGCCACCCGCTAGTTTCAATAATAATAGAGATACATATGTTTTAAAATAAAAACTAATTAAGTAATTATAGCTTGCTTTGAAGCGCTGCTGCACCGAATCACCGATCGGCATCGGCGATCGCATCTCTGCAACTGCGGCGCCGACGAACTGACGCGCTCGTATACAACTGTACGTCAAATTGTGCATAGATCTGGAACAGCCTAGCTTTGCTTCGTGTAAAATGTGTTACGAATCTGATTATTATAAATAATAAGTAGTGTTGGATGATCGGTGATTTACACCGGATTTTTTTACATCCCTTTTAAACCTTATTTCACACTTAATCCATCTGAAAAACATGGTGCAGAATATATCATTTTTCGACACGGACACAGACGAGCACTGACGTGGAAAGGGACGGTGCTAAAAATATTGACGCTGAAAGTATATTTATAAATAACTTAGTACTCCATCTATTTCTTAACGTAAAATGTTTGATTTTTTTTACTTATGATGTTAGATCATTTGTCTTATTTAAAAATTATAGAAATATCATTTATTTTGCTTGTGACTTACTTTATTGTCTTTAAGCACGACTTATTATTTTTTATATTTATACTAAATTTTTAAATAAGACGAAAAGTCAAACATTTGCAATAAAAAAAATCGAACATCTTACGTTATGAAACAGAGGTAGTGAGTATTTTACAAATAGATATTTAGCACCAATCTCTTTAGATGTTACCATGTACACGCACACGGGTGAGGGTGTCGGTGCGAGCATCATGTTATGCCCAGTAGCGTATCTATGATTTTAAGTTTGGATGGCCCAATATAGATTTTTGTTTAAATATCATAAATGCATTATGCCAAATATATATTGCAAGTTTAAAATTAATCAAAATTTAACTATCACATATTACAAAGAGAGTATTCCTCCTTTTTTTCTCATCATAACAGTTTTTCATATACTTATATACCTTATATTAGAATTTTAGCACCTAGATCCGTCCGTGGTTGTGCCGAGATGTTGGACCTCGAACTTAACAACGCAAAAGAAATCCATTCCTAACCAAGTTTTCAGGGATGTACTTATAAAATATATTTTTAAAAAGGATCAAGATGCAAAAAAAATCGTGTGATTTAGATCCAACCACTGTTCTACCATCCCAGAAGAGTCAACCGGCGATAAGAAGAGCGACGAGCTCACCAACGGCATGTGATATGGCGACCGCGACACAAGTGGCTCCGTGACACTGGGCTTCACGACATTGCCGACAGCCCGTATGCTCGAAACCTCTCTCCATTTCAGCCACTATTCTTTCTCTTCCCAAAAAAGGCCCAGCCCGTCGAAAATGCATCCGGCCCAGTACACACTGTACGTCCACGTCACTGCACTGACCGAATTTATGTGGTGTTTAGATTGAGAAAATTTTTGGAAAAAGTGTCACATCAAATGTTTGATCGGATGTCGGAAGGAGTTTTTGGACACGAATGAAAACGAATTTCACGGCTAGCCTAGAAACCACGAGACGAATATTTTAGTCTAATTAATCCATCATTAGCACATGTTGGTTACTGTAGCACTTATAGCTAATCATAGACTAATTAGGCTTTAAAGATTCGTCTCAAGATTTTTTTTATAACTGTGCAATTAATTTTTTAGTTTATCTACGTTTAATGCTTTATTTAGATATCAAAAAATTTAATGTGATATTTTTTTAAAAAAAATTGGGAACTCGTTAATCGTTCCCAAACAGCGCCTCCGAGCGCGACCCCGAACTCTCCAACCACCGAACTCCCGCCAAATCGCAGCTGCGTGCGACACCAACCCGCCATAACTCTCTCTCCCTCCCCAACGCCCAACCTCCATTCCTCTCCCTGTCTCTCCAACTGCAATATGCAAGAGCAACACTGCCATTCCAAATGCCCACTCACTCACAGCAGCAATCGGCCATGGCGGAGGGCGAGCCCAACAAACCCAAAGCCAAAGATGTCGGCGTCGTCTTCGACGCCGCCGCCAAGGTGAAGGCCGAGTCCAAAGCCAGGGCCATCGAGGGCGGCGATGCTGGCGACGCCGAGAGCGCGAGCCCGGCCGGGCACGGCGGCCGCCTGCTGCGGCGCGTGTGCTGCGGCCTGGGAGCCGTCGCCGCGGTGGCCGCCGCCGTGATGCTCGCCCTGTCGGTCACCGTGCTCAGGGTGAGGGACCCCACCCTGTCCATGGACTCTGTCACGGTGGATCGCTTCAGCGTGCGGCTCGGCGCGGGGGCGGCCTCCCGGCCGCTGCATATCAACGTGACGCTCGTCGCGGCCATCGTCATCAGGAACCCCAACTACGAGTCCATGCGGTTCGGCGCGAGCGCCACGGAGTTCTACGTGGACGGCGTGCCGGAGTGCGTTGGGCTGGGCAGCGCGCCGCCGGGGGAGGTGGCGGCGCGGGGCACGAGCCGGGTGCGGGTCGGCATGGACGTGTTCGTCGACAGGGTGGGCCCCGCCGTGGTCGGCGAGGTGCTGTTCGGCGGCGGCGAGGTTGGGCTGAGCAGCCACACCGCCGTGGACGGAAGGGTGAGCGTGCTGGGCGGGCTGTACGGGCGGCGCGCGGTGCGCGTGGCGATGCGGTGCCGCGTCCTGCTGCGCGTCTCCTCCACCGCCGTCGCCGCGGCTGGCTCCCCGTCGTGCGTCGCGGACTTCACCAGCCACTGACGCCAGCGACACCCCTCATGAAATGCTTGCTTTCCGCTAATTCCTCCTCTCTTTCTCTCTTGTGAAATTAATTCTGCTGATCGATCACACCTTTTTTCTCGGTTCATCAACTCCGTTTTGTACCACCATCATTCTAACTTTGAGCTGATTAAAAAAAGAGCAATTTTATCATCACTAAGAAAGTATCAGGATGTAACAATATTTTCAATGTAAAATTTAACATCTCGTAGTATATAAGGTATCAAGAGGTTTGGTACCAAACTTTACATAGAAAACAGTAGTAACTTCTGTATCATTTTAAGGATATAAAAAATGCTCTTTAAAAAAACGTGTGTAAGTAAGTTTCTCTTTCTTGTGATGCTCAGGTTGATTGCCCGTGGATCACGCAATCTTATGTTAATGAGTCTTTACTGGACTTGGACTGGCAAGGTATGTGGAATTCGCGAGTAGCATTGACTCCCGTTTGGAATCCACAATTGCAAATTGGTTGCAGGTACTATCACGACGTTTGCACGTTTGGAACAAGTTCATTTTAGGTCGCTAAAGTATGGGTTAAGGTTTAGTCAAGTACCTTAACCGCGAAATTAACATTGCTTGAGTTTCATTCAAGTCACTTAACTGCAAAGCCAGCTATAAAGCCTAAGACTTGTAATTCCAGTGCAACTCGATTCCTTCGATTCTTCTGGGGAGGCCAATTTCATGCCTTTTTTCCCCTACATGTAAACACTACGTCAAGGCCACAAGAGACGAAAATCAAGCCGAAAATGTTCTGAATACTGTATTATTGAGACTACGATTTACAGTGGTTTCAGAAGTTCAGGGACGTTTTATGTCCAATTTAAGGATTGAGGGATGTGAATGAAACTCGACCTATAAACAAGGGACCTAAAGTGGACATTTTCCTGCACTTTACCTAAGTTTTAGTTAGGAATAAGTTCATCGTAGGTCCCTTAACTTACCGTCAAATATGTTTGAGGTCGCTTAACCACAAAACCAGAAATGTGTACCACTAAACTTGTATAAATCGTTCAAAAAAGATCTCTTGGCAGTATTGACTCAATTTTTACCCGGTTTTACTGACGTGACATATGATGGGTCCTACCTGTCAGAATGTTTTTTTTTCTTTTTTCTCTTTCTTTTCTACCGGTCTCTCTTCTCTCTCATATTGAGTGCAGGCGATGGTAGGGCGGTGGCCGACGCGGGCTGGAGGGTGGAGCCGCGTGGCGGCGATAGCTTGCGGACGAGTCCGACGACCTCTCCTACAACGGCACGAGAGATTGGATCGATTTTAGACGGTCGCACGAGCTGCCGGTGTATACCGTCCCAAGCAGTCTCCTCACCTACGCTGCACTGCGCTCTAGCTGTAAACATCAGTCGGATGAAAAGCAATTTCATGAGAAGAAAAACAGAGATAATTACCACCATTGGACCACTTCAAAAAAAATACCACCATTGGTCTTGGTGTTCGTCATCTCCATCCCCTCCAAGAAAACTTCCACCAGCTTCCAAAGCAGCAGGAAAAGGAACGATAGAAACAACAAGCAAGAACGAAGAGAAATGGGGACGGAGATCACCATGACTCTGGTGTTCCGTGTTCGTCACCTTCCTCAAGAAAACCACCAACACAGACCAAATTCAAGAACATGAGGTAGCACCACACCACTCATGCACCACAAGAGAGACACGGAGACCAACCAAAATCTCACGAAAGAGAACAGACACGCACTGCTCCTTGATCAAGTAGTCCGCACAATGAACGAAACAGCAAGAACGAGAGGAGCATATGCAGCGGCCAGCATCAGCAACAACACCAATAACACAAACACATCACCATGGGAGAACAAGAGAAGGAGCGGTGCCAGCCTGCAAGCCGTCGTTGCTAGCTTGCACGTCATCACCACTAGCTTGGCCGCCACCGCTCCCACGCGGTTCCGCCTCAACCCGCGCGGCCGCGCCCAGCTGCTGCCAGTCGGCCGCGTCGGCGCCACTAGCTACCACCGCCGCCACCCGTGACCCTGTCGCCAGCCTAGCCACTGCCAGTCGCACCTCACCACTCCAGTCGCCGCAAACCACCGCCGCGCCGCCCTCCAAGCCACGCCGGTCGTTGGCCTGCCGCCTTTGCCCTAGCTGGAGAGAGGGGCCCGAGAGAGGAGAGAGAGGAAGAAGAGAGACCGATAGAAAAGAAAGAGGAAAAAAAAGAAAAGAGGAAAAAGAAAACGTATCATGACATGTGAGATCCACTATAATGCCACATCAGCAAAACCAGGTAGAAATCGAGTCAATACTGCCGAGGGAACATTTTTTGAACGGTTTATGTAAGTTTAGGGGTACACATATCTGGTTTTGGGGTTAAGGAACTTCAAACAGATTCGACGGTAAGTTCAAAGACCTCGAATGAACTTATTTCTTTTAGTTACTAGGATGGCCCAGGAATATCACATCCGGCCTTTTCTTACAGGTTCCGGCCCATCCTAGAAACCTTGTTGGGCCTTTTCCTTTACTGTGATGTTGGAAACAATTTTGTGTTGGGAAAAGTCTATATAGCTACCCTCGAAACAATTTTCCTCTCAGCCGCAACACTGAACTTCTCAACCGATATAAAACCTTGGGGGTCGTTTGCGCTTAAAACAGGTAAAGATTCAACGTTTTATGGTGAAAAGTACGGTAGGAAAGGTATTTGTTAAGTTGCATGCACTATCCAGTTATACCTAAAAGTCTAAACTGATAGAAAAGGTTATACATTCCAACACTCCCCCTCAAGTCTCAAGCATGGAAATATTGAAGTGGGCTGCAATTATTTTATTTAATCGCACGCTAGGCAGGATTCGAACTCGAGACCTCTGACTCTGATACCATGTTAAGTTGCATGCATCATCCAGTTACACCTAAAAGCCTAAGTTGATAGGAAAAGACGGGCAATTTGATCACTTTATACACTCCAAGTGTATTAGATGTAAGGGATGTAATTAGGTACCGAGGATAGAATCACAGGGACATTTAGGTCCATCAATTTGTAGATGTACCATATTGGTGTTGCGTAAGTGGTATGAAAGATATTCGTTAAATATTATTTACATGTTAGGGACCAAAATCACGTGATTTTTTAGTCAGTTTTCAAAGTTTGGCCCGATTTACATGGTACAAACCAAAATTGCATGATCTTCTAGTCATTTTCCAATGTTCAGTCTGATTTACATGATAGGAGACCATATTCGTATGATCTTAAAATATCTTTCTAATTTTACGGGTTGTGTCACGCGAAATATCATTGTGTAATAAAAAAACCAACAATTAATAAATAGGGAAGATCTACGTACAGAACAAAATTCAACACCAACCAACCCAAATCAACTAGGAGGATTTGCTATGTAAACAAAATTGAAACTCCAGACCGGACGACTCTACACCATGCCGCCACCTAAGGCAGCGTTGTCCCCTTCCTCCAGTGATTATACCACGTAAAGAAGATGACGAGAACTCGCACCTCTACCAACTAACGGAATGAAGGCATGCATAGAAATCTACACAAGGAAAATATCTCCTCATACTTTTAAAACGTGGAAAGTTTTCACACAAAATACATTTGCAATTAAAATGATGTTATAATTATGACTATAATATTTTATTTTCGTATGTTACCCTTCGTATTGTACTGTCTCCTTATACTTATATGTACCTCGCAAATAGCATAGAAGAACTTACAAACAAACTTGTAGGAGCGTAGACAAACTTGTAGGAGCGCAAAATCTAGCGGTTGACCACAATGTCCATGGACAAAACTAGCACTGTACTACAACTGTAGCACACCCCCAACAAAGAAAGAAAAGCAAACACACAAGCTAGCATGCTCAGGCCTTTTCTCCGGATGAAAAAAAAAAAGGTAAGGCTTATGGAAAAAATTAACAGTGAGCTAAGCTTTGGAAAAGCAAAAGCAACGGAAAAAATACTCCTTTTTTACCATGGCAAAGCTAACAACCGAAAATGCATGCATGCTTCCTCCTGCCCTGCCCTGCCCTCATGTGGTGAGGAGAAACAGCCATGGTTGCTTCAGCTTGACCTTGGCTTGGATATCCAATGCATCTGACACTGAACAATGGGTTATTACATGGAACAGAGCTTGCAACAATCGCTTGGCATTGCAGAGATCATATCAGATCAGATCTTCTCGTCTACTAATCTACTATGGATTTTTTTTAAGGTGCACCCAAACTGTTTTGAACCATCCATCAAGGATGGATCCAATGATCCATATTACTCTTATCTCCTAGGAGGTAATTTCATTTATTATTATTAAAACTTTCTTAATACCATCATTGTATTAGAACAAGGAAAGAAGTAAAATTTCCTTTTAACAATATGCACAAATTCATATTGGTATAATAATTAAATTTTGATGGTAAAATTCAAATTTTGAATGAAGTTTACCACAGTCAAACTAAAATTCTTTTTTTTTTGTTTCTTCCATTTTTAGTGGAAGATTTGAAACAATTTCAAAATATTAAGTCATATCTATTTTTTATTAATATATAGTAGTTTGGAAGATGAAGATACAATTAGTTTTGTTTAGATGGTGAATTTATGTTAAATTTCATTAAACTTCCTATCAAAATTGTGGCAAAATCATTTATATGTAGGTCCTAATATTTGAATAGGTTTGCATTCTTGGGTGATCTCATATTTGGAAGGATAATTTTGTGCTCCACTGCCTTTCCTTTCATAGTCCTTTATTAATACAAATATCAATGATTTTTTACCTAGCAAAATAGATCATTTATAATCAATGGTTAAGATCTTTCCTAGCTTTCTTACCCCTAGTGAGGTAAGATGGTGCACTGAAAAAGGGCTCATCTACTATACATTCGGTTATTATGCTGAAGTGCAGCAGAATTTTCACAGTGCAGCGTTCTTTTGGCATGTTTATCTTGGGTACTGATGAAGTTTTGAGAGTCCCACAAGACAGTACTAGTGTGATGTGATCCGGTTTTGTTTTACAGGGCGGCTACGGCTACGGGATTAACGAGATTCACAGGAGTGACTAGTGAGCAGCAGATGGGTGGCCCGCTCCATCATTGCAGCCGCGAGGCTCTGCAGCGGTATGCAGTTTTGTCATCGGTAAAAGCAGAGCAACAGCTCAACAAATCATCTCCACCACCAATGAACCAATATATATATATATATATATATATATATATATATATATATATATATATATATATATATATATATATATATATATATGCTCATTACATATCAAAATATCTTTATTTTTCGTTCTTCTTTTACATACTAATATAAAACACCAAAATACCCTTCACGTGATCAAACCATAATACAATTATCCTCAACTTCATATATTTTTATCTACCTACATAAACTTAGATACACTAAAAACTAGTTATTATTTTTTAAAAAAGTAAAATAAAAATAATCTTATTTTATGACAGATGCATCAATTAATCCGTGTTCTTGATTGAGCTGCGAGTGGTGGCAACAGCAAGCATTGCCCCATTTCAGTGGAACCACCGCACTGTAAAAATCTGTAATAACACATTGCGATCAGATGAGAAGTGAAAACCACCTCGGGTTGGGCGCTAAATATGGTGGCGGCGAAGATGATTAAAGAAGGTTTGATACTACAAGTATACTAGTGTATAAAAGTAAAGCGAAGCCGGCCTCAGTCACTCAGGGTAAACAAGTGAAGCTTTTGCAGGTCGTCAAAGCTTTGCCCATTGCGTTTGCGTGCAGGATATATGCAACTTTTGCCTGCGACTGCGAGACGAGACGACACGAAAGGGAGCCAGCCAAAGAAGCAATGGCTCTGCATCAGCTGACGAGCGAACTAGAATTGCTACTCCAGTAAACAAGGCGAAAGAAATGGCGGAGCACGATTCCCGAGGACGAGGAGAGGCCTACCTCAGAATCACGCACAGATCTTTGTCTTCTCTCCGTCCGGCTCCCCCTCCCTCTCCGTCATCACATCATGGCGCGACGCCGTCAAAGCCCCCCCCCCCCCCCCCCCCGAGCTTTTTCCTCACCTTTTCTTACCCACTGCTTCCTTTATATTTTGATATAGTTTTAGAAAAAACAACATTGATAGTAAAATTTTAAAAATTTAACAGTACTATTGTCCAAAACAATAAATGCCACAGAATTAGAGGGAGTAGTATCCACATGAGCATCACATAAACCCTGCTTTACTAACCATCCACATGAACATCGAAGGATTACGCGGTTAAGCAATGCATTTGGTGAAAGACAGTACCAGCTATATATATAGTCAAATGGCAACAATGTTGTGCTGCTTAATTACATATACATGTCACTTGGACAAAAGCAAACTAGAAAGACGAGTAAATCAAATAAAAAAAACCAAACAAGCAAAGCAAGAGGAGAAAGAGAGCGCGAGCACACAAAACAATCCACGCTTCCACACTACACTAGATGAGGGATAAAGAAGCCTAAAAAGAGCCTTTTTTTCCCCACCCTCTCCTCACAAAAAATAGAAAGAAAAAAAAAGCACTTTCACTTGGCTTAATAAAATCATTACACTAAAATTAAGGACGGGAAACACACACACCCACACCCATAAACAAAGAGATGAAACATCTTTAGCTAGCTCAACCGCCGCGTGTTCATAAAACTTTTCATAATTTGTACTGCTTCGAATTCTTCCCCATCTTTTTTCTGAAATTTAGGAGGAAGCTTCTGCCATATTTGAGCTCAATTTCGTCTGCAGACTTGAGTGAGAATGGTTGTTAGTCGTGTCGTAACCATGAGGATTAAGCTTGGCGTTTTCCTGGGTCACTTCTTGACCGTGACAGCGACGAGTCGCAGTCTGACACGGACGCTGAAAAAATGGATGATTTTTTTTTCCAAATTAGGTTACACAAATCGGGCTTAATTTAGAAACATTGTCCGGTTTAACGAACTGTACCTCGGTGCAGTGACTCCTTGCAGTGGGCAATGGCGCTGGCAATGCCGTCCTGCTTCTCAAGGAGGGAGTCGTCTCGCCGCCGGGATGCTGAGCTTGAGCTGGACGCTGGCAAGGTGGCCGCCGACGCTGACCGGCTCTTCCGCAGACGGCGGAGCCCTCTTGCCTCGGCGGCGGCGCGGGGAGACGTCCTCCGGAACCGCCTGGAGATCTTGGTCAGGTAGCTCCGGATGACGTCGCTCGGCGGCGCTCGCCTCGGCTCTGCGACCCCGTCGTCCGCCGCTGTCTCCATGAACAGCCTCAGCGAGCGCGCGCTGCATGAGCTCCGGGCGAAGCTGTGGCGGCCGCCGCCGCCATAGAAGGCGGCGGCGTTCTTGGCACCGAAGCTGAGCGTCCGCAGGCCGGCGGCGCGGCGTTTAGCGCAGAAGTGATGGGGCGAGCGGAAGCTGGCGGAGGCGGCGGCGAAGAAGAGGGGGTCGTAGGAGGGCGAGGCGGAGCGGCTGCGGTGGAGGGAGATGATGAAGTCGAGGTCCGTGTCGGTGCAGTCGTCGTCGGAGTCCGATGTGGTGGTGGTGGAGGATGCCCGGACGGAGGAGAAGTCGAGGTCGAAGAAGGGGCCGTCGTCCTCGCTGTCCCGCGGGCCGGCGTCAGGAGCAGCAGCAGCAGCAGTAATGGTGGAGACGGCACGGCGGCGGCGCCCCGCCGCCAGGAGGCGGAAGATGTGCATGGTTGGGAGGTGGGCAGGCAGGGTTGGGCGTGGGTGGGTTTTAAACCGGGAGCGCCAAGGGGGAGAAGATGACGCGAATTACGCGGCGCGAGTGCGTAAGAAGTATATCAGCAGGCCTGACTATATGCTTACGTATAGGAGAGAGGGAATAAGAGAGTCTAAACAGGTTGTTAGCTTGTAGCTAGCTTAAACACAGGAACAAAAAAAACTCTGTGAGAGTGACATGCAGGTCCTGTATTAATAATGAAGAGCTAACTAGTATATAGGTGGGCTAAAAAAAACTATAACAAATCTTATAGACAGCTTGTTAACTATATTATTAGCCTTGATCTAACACATCCACGCCACTAGTAACCGGACCACGATGGCCAAGCCAATGGAATATCAGTTTTTTTTTGCATTATTTCTGTTACAAATCACGAGGTCATTTCTACCCATTTTTTAACGAGTACGGCGTTTGTTTTAAAATATAATTATTTCTACGACTTTGCTATTGATCAGGCAACTGAAAATTTGAGAATTATCAGTCAATTGTCATGACCATTAGATAAGCTTCAAGATCCGTACGGAAAATCAGCCTTTGGTCTGATGTGAATATGCGATTCGTTAATGGTTTGGTCGACTAACACAATCAAAATTTTCAGTCACCTGCCCAATAAGCGCTCCCTTATTTCTGTCTTAACGATTAATATTGAGGAGAAAAATACTACCAGAACATTTAATAAATGAGAAATTGATACGAAGGAAATGATAGGTTAGAAAAAAATAAGAATATAAATGTTTATATATTTGACAATATTCATACATAAAAATGATTATGTTTTCAAATGGGCTCGTGTCCTGGTGAACCGCAAAGAAAGACCGCAAGTGTTAGGAAACGATCAGCGAATAAACGATCAACACAACAGTTCAATTATAGAAGACACGATATTTAATGTGAAAAACCCTTTTAAAGCAGGAGAGAAAAACCACGAACGCCAGCCAGCAAATATCTTCACTGTATCAGAATAAAGTTATAACGCCGAACGATGGCATACAAGAAGTATATATAAGACAAAACCATAGAATCCAACCGACGGGGGCGCACGTACTAATGGGCCAACACAAATAAATTTAGATCACAGCTCAATAGCAAGCAATCTTGTTTAATTTCTTGCTACATGAAGACTATGGAAAGGACTCATGCAGATTCGCAGAGTACGCAATGAAAAAGAAGCTAAACAGAAGTAAGGGGTTATTTATTTTGCAAAAAATTTTTTGTAAAAATATCATATCAAAACTTTAAACACATATTTGAAGTATTAAACTTAGGCCGAGTTCGTATGAATGCTGATAAGATAACTTATCCCGGCACGGAAAACATAGTAATAGATTAGTACATGATTAATTAATTATTAATTATTAAAAAAATATAGAATATATTAGTATGATTTTTTTAAAACAACTTTCCTATAGAATCTTTTTGCAAAAAATACACCGTTTAACCGTTCAGGAAGCGTGCGCACGAAAAACGAGGGAGATAAGATAACTAACCTAGGGCCGAACGCGGCCTTAGTCTAATTACAAAATAAATTACATATTCCGCCTGGAAACTGCGAGACGAATCTTTTGAGTCTAATTAATCCGTCATTAGTACATGTTGGTTACTGTATCACTTATGGTTAATCATGTTCTAATTAGACTCAAAAGATTAGTCTCGCTATTTCTTTTATAACTGTGTAATTAGTTTTAATGTTTATATATATTATGCTTTATTTAGATGTCCAAAGATTTAATGTAATGTTTTTAGAAAAAAAATTTGGGAACTAAACAGCCCCTAAGGAAAAATGACCGGACAAAATTGGGTCGTTGGCAGCGAAAGCGAGCGGGCTAATGCTGCTCAGCTTTACCAACAATCACCACCCACACCCTGTCCTGTGCGCAGGGATTTCAGGTTAATCGAGTGCAGCTAGCAGACGCAGATGAAAAATAACAGAGGCTGGCTGGCTGCACTGCAATTGATGAGTCCCATGCTCATTTTGCAAGCTTTTTACAGCTTTTCTTATGGTTTCAGTCACGGATGGAGAAATCCCTTACGAAAATTTTTTAGCCAGGGTTTATTAATTTTCACCACACATATATCTCCTTAGTCCAAATTCAGGACATCTAAATTTAATTTAAAGTACTAAAAACAAATGAATAATATATTCCTCTATTTTGCTCTAACTCCACCCTGCCATGCCAGTAGTAGTTTATCTCTTCTGTTTTATCCCCTCCTCTCGTCCAGATCCCGCTTTATCCATGAAAACATGTCGCTGTAGTCTTCACTCTCCCAAGTAGTTCTGCAGGAATGTATCTTCATTGTATCTTTGCTACTTTTTTTAAAAAAATGAACTTTGTAGAGTCCCTGTTCCAAATTTTATTCACGTGTCAACAATTAATGTGGCTAGCTAAATAATGGGATATATTTCTAGCACGTCTAGAGTCCATGGTTTCTAAAACCGTTTCGTTACCAAACCCTGTCCATGAGCAGAGCAGTTTAGTTCGCAACTACAGCTACAACTAGTTCATCAACATCGAGCTATTTCTCGATTCATATTGGCTTGATGAGTTCAACATCTGAGATAACCAAACAATCACACTTATATTTGCAGTTATGAACTACAAGTACTACGATAAGAAACAGACCGCTTATAGAGAAGTACTTAGCATGGTCTATTGCTGATAAGCTAGAATGACTTATTATTGAAAAAAACAATTTATTGGCAAGACTTTTATATAACTTATTATTGATATAAACTAATTTACTGGTAAGACTTTTATATATGTGTTTCACATAAGTTAAAAATAAATGCGAGACAAATACGACAAAAGCCATATAATCAATTAATCATATCCAAAAGTAGTAGTAAGGTTTAAAATTCAACTCTTAACATCAGCAAACAATGAGAGTTGGGCATCTTTCTTGTGCGTTCTGCTGGTGGGATTCAAAGACATGATCAACCTGACAGTACAGAACATTTGACTGATGTTGCTTCACATTTCTTTCTTGATCTGGTTTCAAGGACATGATCAGTGAGATGGTACAAAATTTTGACTGCCGTACAACGGCATCTCGCGAGAGTGCGTGCTGTCACGGCTCACGAGCACACGAACAGCCTCTGATGCATCTTTTCATTGCCACAGTGAACAGAGAAGTGAAGGACACACGCCTACTACGACCGTTCAAAGCTATCATCTGTGCTGGACTAGCAGTAAAAGTGTTGCACATATGCCCCCAATTTCTTTGCTCCTAGAGCTAAGTTGAAGAATATATCAACTGCTAGCCATAATTTATCAATAATTAATTTAATAGTCAATTTATATAATAGTTATCTAAGAAACATATACTATTATATCTCATCTGTTATATATACAATGTGTCTTGGAGTTCTTACTATAGTTGGCTATAAATCTATAGCTCATTGCTCTTCCCTCTTCTCTTTTATCTTCTTAAAATATGTTTATAGCTAGCTTATAATTTACTATTGTACCTGCTCTTAGATGGATTATGTATATGTTATTAGAGAAGTTCAATAGTACAGCTAACTGCTAGCTCCAATTTATCTATAGTTAATCTAATAGCCAAATTCATAGAATAGCTACCTGCAAAACATATACCGTCATGTCACGCCTATCATACATATGTTGTGTCTTGAAATCTATGTCATAGCTGGTTATAAATCTGTAGCTTATTGCTCTTCTGTCTCTTCTCTTATCTTTTTAAAATATATTTTTAGCAAGGTCATAGTCTGCTTTTCTACCTGCTCTTAGTCCATGTTGCCAAGCTTCTTAGCGTCGTATTTTTTTCCAATACTTTTTATGTGCAAGTTTTTTAAATAGAAGAATAATCTTCTAACTTCATATGGAGTAGTAGTTATTTCGTTATTTGTACACTTAACTATTTAAAAAAGATATTAAAAAATCAGATAATCTATTCTGTATTCATCCATTTAGCACTTTTGAAGTAAGCCGTACATAAGCATATTGTTGAACTATAGTGATCGAATTAAAGCCATGTAAAGAGTAGTGTGTGTTTAGCAATTTCTTGATTTCTATTCAGGGGTAGTAGTAGTTTACTTAGGGTAGTCTCGAACTATGTGGTTGCTTGTCCTCAATGTGGACCAACAACATTTTTTATAAAATGTAAAGTAAATTTCAAGAGAAAAACATACACATTGCGTAAACTATTTTGAAACTACAGTCTTAAGGTATATATCACAAAAATTTAAGTCAATATATCCTAAAACTACATATTTAACATCAAAATTATCATAAAACTATAACTTTTATAAATAGAAAACTAGTAACGATAGTGTCATAGGCAAACTTTAAAACATGTACACCAATATATAGTTATTTGATAGCTTCACCAATAAATCTCTAATTTTATGATACATGTTCTTAAATATATAATTTTAGGATAATTTAGCGCTACATATATAATTTAATGATACACGTTCTTCGATTTATAGTTTTGTGACAGTCCAACCAAAGTATTTATAGCTTCATAAAATTTACTCTAAAAGGATTTTTACCAATACGTAAAAGCTCTTATTCACTAGTACCTCCCTCCATCCCAAAATAACTTTATTTTTTTATCTATCCCACACATACATATAAGAAATAAAAAAGACTAGTTAATTTTATCAAAATACCAATACACTTATTCTCCACTTTATCTATTTCTAATATATTTTTTTCTATTTTGAGAAACTTTGATGCAATAATTGCTAAAAACTAACTTGTTTTGGAATAAAGAAAATAGAAAAAGTGATCTTGTTTTAAAACAAAGATGGTACTTGTTAAGAAATACTAATGCCAGGTAGAGGGGTGAGTTGGCCAGCCACGCAGGCCCCAGAATTTTAGTTTTAATTTTAATTTTGGAGTTGATTCTGATGTTTATTTTTATCGAAGTTTGTTTTTCAGCCTTAACTTTATATAAAATTTTTATTTAGAAATTATTTTTCTTTATAAATATATTATAAAAAACTCAAACAATCAACCCGTAACATGGAAGTAAATCCATAAATGAGTGTGTTTGAGAAGAAATGATGCGAGCGAAAGGGTCAAAAAAGAAAGTGCCACCAGCAGGCATCCCATGAGTTAGCTCAAGGTGTTTAGATGATGACCTCGGCACGGCCCACCTCCATCCTACGCCCAGGGACATCTCCAAATTATTTCTCTGCACTGCACACACTACTATCCATCCATCTGGACCCCTCTGAAATACTCCACTGCGAATCGACTTCGATCATCAACTCATTTAATCCCCTCGTTATTTTATTTATGCTGATGCTTATAAACTGAACCGTAAAATTTTAATATTGAATTCAGAGTTAATTTTAAGATTTTTTTCTTGTACTTTATTTTTTAGCATTTGTTTTTAGACGGTTGAGAACACATGTATAATATTTTTACCTACGGACTATTTTTTAATAGCTAATAAACAGTTTTACTCATGCTTATAAGAAGCAAATCAATGGGTTGTAATCATTTCTTTAGTTTATATATCTTGGATGTGTGCAATTGACACGAGCTTATTGCTTCCCGTGGCTTTAATTACACTGCAGCTCGGTGCAAACGTAACCGAAAGATTGACTCACAAAATCAAAAAAGTATTTGTTAGTGCTATTAGCTTTAGTGAGGGTTTATTCATGGAAAGCTTAGAGCAGGTATAATAGTAGGCTATAACCTAGCTAGAAACATATTTTAAAAAATAAGAAAGGAGAGAAAATAGTTGGCTACTAATTTGTAGCTAGCTACGGTACGGGCTTCAAAGTACAGTACGTGTATGACACATGGGACCATATATTAATGTTTATATGTAACTATTATATGAATTGACTATAAATAAATTAGCTAGCAGTTAACCGTACCAGTGAACTCTAAAAGAAGCAACCAGATGAGTTAGGTATGGAGGCAGTCAGCTAGGCAAAGGTAGCTAATGGAAACAACGGAGAAACTCAGCAGATACATCTATAGTCAAACATTGTGGCTATTAGTTAACAGCTGCCAGTTTGACGTACCCTCAATCTATAAACTTGCAGCCCCATCCATTCATAGTTTACTTTACAACATTAATTTTGGATTAAAAAACACGTGTATAAAATTTGAGACAATTTTGGCCACGTCAGTGTGGATGGATGACGACACAACGCTGCCACACAACCTGGCGTGACAAGACTGCCACGCCAAACACTATGCGTGTCAGCATTGTTTTGTCACGCCAATGTTGATGGCATGACCAAAAGGTTCATACAGTGGAAATGTTTTCTTCCGAGATTTAGTAATAAAATTAAATTATTTATTAAAAATGTTTAAAAAATAAAAAAAATCATCTACTATAGTCTTCTAACGATTGGCCCATGAGTGTTCCGGCCTATGGGGTTTCTATGGGCTTGGCGCTTACGGGTTTGGAGGCCGAACCAACAGCGACCAAACCGGCCCATCTGTACGCTGTAATGGGCCTTCCGCTCCGCTCCCGTCAACGTCATCCCCTCCCTCTATTTATACGATCCAACTCCGAAACCCTAGATCCCCATTCGCCATGGCCTCAGCCGCCGCCGCCTTCTTCATCTCTCGGTGTTCTTCGATCGATCTCTTTCTGCTTCTCGACATTTTTTTTCTTGTGTATCTATCTGGGTGCGATGAAGAGTTTGTTGCTTAGATCGATCGCCGCTGACGGTGACGTGATGTTTTACCATTACCATTGGTTCGTATTCGCTGAGCATCCGTTCCAAGTTTCGTTCTCTGTTCTTGCCAATTCTCTTCTTCCGCCATCTTTTCTTTGGGAGATTATATTTTTGCGTTTGCTGCTTTGGTTACCGAGGGACCTGGGGATGAACTGCTTTACCTACGTGCATTATTGTCCAAGTTTACCCCTCGGATAGCATCTGCACATGACTCCCAACCTCCTGCATCACCATCTTAGTGGTGTTGCTGATCGGGATCTCGTTTGCGACATCAGAAAAAAATCGATTTTTTTAATGGGTTGTTTGATGACGCTGCGAAGATCCCAGCAGAGAGGCGTGTTGCGCTCCATGGTTGAGGTCTCTCTAACAGTCTTAATCTTCGCATAGGAAAGGAACAGAGGCCGTGAATTCGTGGATGTGTGATTGGTTTACGGTTCCATTACATCTGTAGCCACGGATACATTTGTCATCGCAGCTCTTGCCATTTCTGAATTTGTTGTGAATTTGCTCCTCCCTGTTGTAAGATCAGCAAACGAGGGACCTATGGATGGACAGCTCTTACTCCCGTGCTGTGTCGTCCAAGTTTGCCCTCGGATAGAACTACGCAAATCTGGTCTCTAGTCTTGCAAAAAAAAACTCATTTTTTTTTGTAAGAGCATCGTTTTTGCGACATTATCATTTGGAAATCTGCTTTCTACTCACGACTGAACGGAATCATGAGGTGCAATCTGGCCTGTTGTTTGCAGCATAAAACCATGTAGTTAGTATGCTGCTTCAAGTTAAAACCTGAAATTAGACATTGAAATGCTCGATTGATCATCAGAGCATATAATTCTCAGAGGTGAAAAATTAATACTACTATTCAACATAAGGGATGATTTACATCACAGCCGCTAAGCTAAACTAAACTTTACATCAATCCAACTAAGCTAAATTTATCCATGAATAATACAATATAAACCGCTCAATCCAAATATGAGTACAGACTAACAAACGAAGAATATCACAATCTAGGATGTATATAAAAATACTTGTTCTGTATATAAAAGAATTGTACATGGTAATCCTTTCCCACTACCAAACTCATACTCTACTCTGAGTTCTCCAGAACTGCATGGGGCAAACTTTCACGATCTCTACAAGAAATACGTCAGCTGCTGCTTCTTCCTGGAGCCGCCTTCTCCATAGAGGTCGTTCCATTGCTTCAGCTCGTTCATGACAGCACCCTCCGCGGCGAAGCTCGCAGCAACCTGCATCACCAGACAACGTTTCACTATCATTATCTGTTTCATGTCATTATAACTGTGTTAGTCAGGACAGGACTGCAGTAACTCACTTGATTCTTGGCCTGCCTCAAGTCCTCCATCGTCAGTGGCCTGAGATCAATAGTCACTCCATCTCCACCTTCAGCCTTTGCTTCTGAGTTTTCTGGCTTGCTTTCCGTTTTCTCTTCTTTGTTTTCTGAACTTTCCTTCTCCTTACTTTCAGGATTTTCTGGGTTCTCCTTCTTACTTGTGGAATTTCCTGAATTCTCTGCAGTAGCCCCTTTCTCTTTTGCCTCGTTTGCCCTTCTTTCCTGAGGAATGAAAAGATGTATAATTAGACAAGTATGCTACGCCTACAAGCTGAGCAGAAAGTGATTTCTCATAATTGGCTATTGCAATCTAGGCCAAACTGAAAGTTTGAGCATCGGAGCAGTCACAATCTTACCATCTCCTTTTCTCGTTCTCTCTTGAGGAGCTCCCTAACAGGGCGGTAAGCAGCTGTCACACAAAGATTCTGGTACAAAAAAAATAGAGAATTTCATTTACTGAATCCGATAATTTTAGCATAGAAGCTTACTACTGATTCAAGTTCAAAGCAGTGCGCAAACCTTAAGGTCGCTGCCACTGTATCCTTCGGTCATGGTTGCAAGCTCCTTGAAATCGATACCTTCGTCGACCTTCTCTTTTGACAATAGTGTCCTTAAGATCAACTCTCTGCTATCTAGAGTTGGAAGGCCAACCATGATTCTGTTCAGCATAACAAATAAAGGAAATGAATTATCATCTCTTCATGAAACAACCGGTTGCATCTCTTCTCCCTCGAAATAATGCAACATCTGAACATACCTGCGCTCAAATCTCCTAATGATGGCTTGATCAAGATCAAAGGGTCTATTCGTAGCAGCAAGAACAAGGATCCTTTCACCAGACTTTGACAAGAGACCATCCCAGTGACTCATGAACTCATTCTTGATCTTACGCATCGCCTCATGTTCACCGCATCGAGCGCGCTGCCCTAACATACTGTCAACCTCGTCAACAAAAATGATTGTGGGAGCCACCTTGGCAGCCAAACTGAACAACGCTCGGACATTTTTCTCGTCCTCCCCGAACCATTTCGATGTGATGGTGGACATGGAAACATTGATGAAGCTGGCGCCCGCGTCGTTTGCTATAGCCTTAGCAAGCATTGTCTTCCCTGTTCCCGGTGGCCCGAACAGCAATATTCCTCGGCAAGGCTTAAGAAGTCCTCCCTTAAAAAGATCGGGACGTCGAAGAGGTAGCATTACCAGCTCCTGAAGCGACTCTTTGATATCAGCCAGCGCTCCAATGTCATCAAATGTCACTCCTATTTCACTGGCTGGTATAACCTCTGGTCTGATGCGCTTCTCAAACTCGTTATCTGGAATTTCCTGTTCAGTAGGAAGAACACAGACGGTTAAAACTTCATTCTTTGCAATGATCACAACAAACTATAATGTTGGCTTTACACAGTTAGGAGGCTACAGAATTGGTGGAACGGAAGCCACAAAAAAACTGAAATAATGAGCGAAACTTACTGGTTTTTGTGGTGGTAATGGACCATCACCATCTTTAAGTGGCAATGTGGTCGATTTCTCCGTATCAGGTTTTTTGGATCCATTGGCACCTTTCATATCATCCTTTGCAAACAGGAGAATTATAGTCAGTCTCATTAACAAAGTAGCTGGACAATATTTCTTGCAACCTTATATCCATAATTTACCTCCAATTTCAGTGTCTCTTTCCCACCAAAACCACTTTCTTGGAAAATGCTTAGTCCATGGGACAAACTGTAAAACAATTGTACCAAAAAATTAAGAACAAAAACTAATTATGAACTGAATATCAAGACAAATGATCAAACCTTTTCGATGACAGAACAAGCTTCCCATTTTTGTATTCAGGATCCTTGTTGTGGTTCAAATGGTATGATACTGCTGAGACAATAATTTCCTCTATGTAGTTGCTGAGAATCATAGTATCAGCTTGGCAGATTGAGCTTAAATCATCACAGTCCAGATCGTTCGCTGACAGTACCTCTATGATGTGGTTTCTATTATCTAAAATCTGGATTTTCTTTATGTCTTCTTCCATTTGAGTTCTCCAACTATCGAGATGGGACTCCTCTTCCGGTGGTTTAATATCGACATGAAAAGGGAACAAGCTGCTAACTCTCTCATCCACATCCCTGTGGTCACTATCTGAATCAAGTAATCTGGAGCCAAGTATCAACACTTGTCCAGACAACTTGCCTAACATTTTCTGGAACAAAGAATAAGTCCTTTGTGATCTATGAAGGAGGTGGTCAACATCCCTTATATAAAGAATAACTGGATGATTTTCAGCCACAGAAACCATGACCTACAAACGTGGCCACAGTTTAAGTAAAATCATAATTTGAGACAGCTGGACAAGTTCAGTCAGGGTATATTATTACCTTGTAAAGTGACTGTACCAGAACTTTCTCATCGAAACACCAGCTACTGGTTCGCCTAGCTGAAACTGCATCAGTAGAAAAAAGAGGGGAAAACGTAAAAAAAAAAACTTCTTCAGCATACTATTATTTCCTGTTCTACTATATTACGGGTACCAACGAAAAAACAATATATATAATCAAGATGGCTTTGGTTTTCTGAAACGTAGATCTAAATATAGTAACTAAAGAAGACCATGCACACACGTCTGAATTTCATTTTTTTTTGAAAATACGACGGCAAAAGTCCTGCCGGAATATATTAGAAAAGTTGTTACAAATAGAGAAAAGAAAAGAAACGAGATTACATTGGGAGGAAGCTGCTAGAAGAGGGGGAAAACTCTCATGAAGGTCGAAAGGCCAAGCGTCTTAAATCTATCTCTAGTTTTATTTTGTGGGCTACTTGAATAGCTGTGTTGTGCTGACTGTTGAAGACTTTGTCATTTCTCTTTTTCCAAATGTGCCACCAAGTTGTTATCAGGGATCCTATTAAGTTTTTCTGCAGGGATTTCGGTTTGATTTCGTAGAAGGATCTCCACCATTCCCTTAGAGTCTTGTTATTTGGCAGCAAGAGCGTGTTATGCTTACCCTATAAACAGAGTTGATTCCAAGTTTCTTTTGCATAGCTGCATTCCTTGAAAAGGTAGGTGATGTCTTCAAACGCTTCACCACACAAACTACATATCCAGTTGCATGGCCAATGCCTTGAAAAGGTGGGTGGTGTCTGAATTTCATTTTGATGGACTTATACAGAGACGCATGCATAATTTTACCAGAAAATGGGGATGCCAGCAGTCCGAAACTGGTGGAGGTAAGTAACTGTGATCTACGAGCAGTCTACACTATATTCTGCACATGCTCGAAATAACATGAATAAAACGGAAGCAGAAGACATGACCAAACAAAGTTCACCTGAATGTGCAGAACACTGCGAAGAAACGTCGCTCATATCAGAAGACACAGAAGTACTTTTCCGTAGTGGAGGCGCATTGCTAGTTGCTTCAGAACCTCTGAAAAAAAAAATAATGCAAGGGTGAATAGTACTGCATAAGTTCAGTTCATCTCACATTTGATAACTGAAAAAAACATGTTTATTACCTGGCCTTTACATCTGCACTGCTTGTGTGGCGTTGCAATGATTCTGCAAAAGTGTTTGATGCACAACAGAACAAGAAATGTCAGAAATCTTCAAATGAGCAAGAATAAAGTGGTTCATGCACATGGTAGGGAGTTTTCATATCTTGAGTTAGACACTAAAACAGTAAAGTATATTGAAATAATCTATTGTAATAAAATCAAAGTGGCACAAAATAATTTAATGTTCTGATACTGATACCTCTGGGTTCAGCACTTTTAGAAAATATTGTGAATGATCCAATCAAATCAGACATCCTCCCGAATGTGGTATCAGAAATGGACTGGTTATGAACCTGTAGAAAACATGCATGTCAAACAGCAATTCCACGAGCATCATCGAGTTAACAATAAAGAGATTCAATGAATTATGCTGGCATACACAAAGTAAGTGTGTGACCATGATCTGTGCCTACTAAAACATGAGGCTATCTTTAACAGCGTCGGCGATCATTCACGATGGTCCGATCCATCACAAAGGAAAGAAGTATGCACGTTGTTTACTCACCAAGCCTTTGCTGGAGCTCCCGTATTTGCTTTGGATCTACAGCAGTATTCAGTAACAGAAAAATTCAGAACAGTGTGAGCACTGGCCAGCAAGATACATATGAACAGTAAGCGTTGCAAAGTCGGCAACAGTTTCCAACTTACCCGGAGCGAAAAATCGGTGACATCCAGGATTAGCAAGTGGGTCTTGTAGTAGTGCGACAGGGCTCTTGCCAGAGACTGCAGGTAAGGCTCTGCACATCGCATTGCAGGCAGCATCAGTAAACAGCACACATTTTCACGAGATGAACACAGAGATGAACATATATAGAGACAGCCAGGCAACACGAACCTGTGGGGCCAGCGAGCAGTATCGCGCGGCTGGCGGCGCAGAGGTTCCGGATGTGCTTGGACAAATCGGCTTGCTTGAGGTGGACGAACGCCCCGCTGATGAGCACCTCCTTCGTCCGCTCGCTGCAAATTTACAAAGCCAGTGGAGTTGCATCAGATGAGGAAGTATCCAACCAAATCATTCTCGTAATAACGACAACCCAAAAAGGCGAGGAGGAAGGGAAAAAAAAAAAAAGCAGCAACAACAACGCCACGCTTTCCGCGTCGGATCGCACGCGAACACCAGCTCCGCCGCGACGCGAAGCGAACCGAATCGGCGAACACATCATCCTATCCTCGATCGAACCACCGCCGGCGAGGCGGCGCCGTACGTGCTACCAACCTGAGGTAGTAGCGGAACTCGTCGAAGGTGACGTCGCTCTCGCGGCCGTCCACCACCAGCCGCCGCAGCTCCGCCTCCAGCTCCGCCACGCCCACGCCGACCCTCGCGCCGCCGCCCTCGCCGTCCCCCGGAGCCGTCCACCTCGCCGACGCGAGCCCCAGCCCGACGCCGACCCCCACGCCGAGGGCCGACACGAACAGGTTCCTCTGCTCCATGGCGCGCAAAAACCCTAGCTAGCTAGCAACCGCAGGCACGCGATCCAACGCACACTGGACTGGAGGAAGAAGAAGAAGAAGAGTGCGAAATGTGAGGAGCGAATTGGACGAGGGGAAAGGGTTGGTGGGGTTTATATACTCAAGGGAAGAAGAACATGGCCATGGCCATGGCGGCGCCCAACATGGTATTTCTTAGATACATGGGAATTTGTAATAAAATAATAATTACTCAACTGCATTTTTAATTTATTTGCAGTATTTTTTTAAAAAAGGGAGAAAAAAATAATGGAGTAGCTATTAGTATAAAGCAACTTTTGAATGTATATAGGGCTCCATCGTTTCGCAGTTGCAACTGCTTATAAGCCAAAATTTAAATTTTGGAACTTAATTTTAAACTTGATTTTGTGGTTTTTTCATCTTGGTTTCTTTTACATATTTCGCTTTTGAGTCGCTATAGACATGTATATAAAAGTTTTACCTGCAAATTATTTTTCATTTGCAAAAACGTGTTTTCGTTTATTCCACCAAAAAGTGAAACGATGAGAGCTATAATTTGTTGACAGCTCATTCTCTTTGTTGCAATAGTGGAATTTGTGAATAATACCACATCTTAAACTTGCAGTAAATTTATAAAAGGGATAAATTAATAGCTATTATATACTACTAATCGGTTTTTCTCTCTCTTAGAGTAAAAAAGGATAACTTGTCCTTAAAAAAAAGGCTAACTTGTGAATTTGACAGCTCCTCTTGTTTAAATAGTGGATCAATTTGTAAATAATAGCACATCATAAATTTGTAATAATACATTTTTGAAAAAGGGGAGAAATTAGTAGCTATTATTGTAGTCAATTTTCCTCTTAAATAAAGCCAAAGGGATAACCTTGAAATTTGGAGACAGCTCATATTCTATATGGGAATCATTTGTAGCGGAGAAAAATCCAATTTATAGCATGATTATAATACATTTCCCCTAGGCAAGTGATCTGAACGGGCCACTTTGCGTGTGAGGTGAGTCACACACTTTGAGATGTCCATGGGCATGTGAATTGTCTTGGTTAGGGTATCTTTTGTCCACCCAAAGGAGGTAATCACCCAAACGGTTTTGCCAAATGCACAATGGACTTGCTTGCCGTAGGAGTGAAAATGACTTGCCACTTTTTTTTACCTATGCAACATATAGTGAATTAATTAATTTTTTCTCTCACCTTCTTTTTTAAGTACATTGATAGCTGGACAGTAGAAATATCGATCACTAATTTACCACTTTACACTTGTGTTCTTCACCACCATTACCTCTTTTTCATTTTTGTCCTAAGTGTTCGTTCGTTTTATTAGAAAACCAACATCGTAAAGTTTTGTACGTTTTATTAGAAAACCCACGTCGTAAAGTTTGTGCGTGCCTGTGGAGACAAACATGCATGGCATTGCTAATTTCGCGCCTTTAGTTTATTGAATTTTTTTCTGAAGAAAAAGTATTTTGTGGGTAAAGTGGCTTTGGTTTGTGCAGTTATATATGGCCGTGGTGATCGAGTAGTTGTTTGGTTGTCGCGTTGCACTGAAACAGCCAAACGGAGGAGGGCAGTTCAGAAAGGAAGCTGGAGCCAAGTAGCAAGCAATACGTGAAGCAGTGGTCGGCGTCGTGTGTGACGTGTCCGGGTCGGACTTTGACGTGGATCCGACACGGCAGCCGGCCGGTCCACCCCCCACCCACACCCAACGACTCGGTCGGTGGTGTAGCCATCGCCAACACCACACTCACTGCTGGACGACCTCTTTTCGAATTCCATCTAATAAAAGTAATGGAATAGCTTAATTAATTGGCTAGCTTTAATTGTGCGTATTTGCTACTCCTCCCGTTACAAAAATAAAGCAATGTAGCATGGATCTAGACATATCTCACATCCAGACTCTCACTAGTGAATGTGCCTCATTTTGTATTGGTATGTTTTATTTTGGAACGGAGGAATTAGGATGTGTTTGGTTAGTGATGTGTTTGGTTCGTGGACGAGGTGGGATGAGTCGGTTCTATTTCTGGATTACAGGATAGATTGGTTCTATTTTTCTGTTTGGTTGAAAGGATAGATTGGACCCTGTTTTCTGTTTGGTTGGAGGAATAAGATGGAATAGGGTGAACCTGTGACATGTTTGATTCGAGGGGCGAAGGTAGGATGGCTAGATGTGAACCGCCTAAACCTTCTGTTAAGTGCTAATCATATTTCAGAAATCTTCCCTTAATTGTTAATCATGTTTCAAAAACTAGAAACTACGGATAAAGAAGTATAATACAAAAGTATCAGGAACAATGATCAGTCTGTTACAAATTATGTTCTTCTCACTCAAATACTACATGAAAAGAGCTGCAAAATTCTAAAGCTTATATGAGAGTTGCAGTTCTGAATACATGAGGGCCAAAGATGAAAAATTCAGCACGCTCCATGACTTGTATCATTATCTTATAAACTCACTATTAGTGCAAATGAGGATGAATGAAGCCCGGCTACGCAGGCAAGAATGGATGAGGCGCCGGCCTGAGCTACTCACGAGGGAGGAGGGAGGCCCCCGCTGCTCGCGTCGTTGTCGTGCCAGGCTTGTGCCGCTCGCGCCGTCGCCATGCTAGGAAATCGAGGAGGGGGGGGGGGGGCGGAGGCGGGGGATTAGCCAGATCTAGGAGCCGTCACTGCAACCGCCGCACGGAGTCGCCGCTGCCGCCGCCGAACGGAGTCGCCACATGCACGCCGATTTGTATTTGAGCTAAATGCGATGGCTTAACTTGCGCAGGCTGAGGTGGGACGGCGCGGTCCAGCCGATTTTGGCGGACCAACTTGTCCCGAATCTAACCAGAATATTTCTAGGTGGGTTCATCCCATTCCATTTGGCTCTCAAACCAAACACATGCAAGAATGGGTTGATTCTGTTCCATTCCATTTCAACCTTCAAACCAAACACACTCTAGATGAGATGGGTTGGGTTGGCTCCATTCCTATATTGTAGGATGTGTTGGCTATATTTTTCTGTTTGGTTGGATGGATGAGTTGGACCCTGTTTTTTTGTTTGGTAGAAGGGATGAGATGAGATGAGTTGGACCTGTTTTTTGTTTGGTTGAAGGGATGAGATGAGATGGGTTGGACCTGTTTTTTGTTTGGTTGAAGGGATGAGATGGGATAAATGTTACCTCTCATATCCAAAATAAATATTAAATACTAGGATTAATATATGAATAATCTAAAGTAATATATTTATACAAGTAATATATTTTAAATAAATTTAATAAATAAAATGAACACCTCTCTGTATATCGTGGTCGTCCTGGGACGGATCCGTTCTACTATTTTGATGGGATGGGTTGGACCTGGATCTGAAAAGAATATTACCCTTCTGGGTCCAACCCATCCCACCCATCCACCAACCAAACAGGGTTAGGGATGAGTTGACTCTGTCCCCACCCATCTCATCCCTAGAACTAAACATATACTTAGTGATTAGTCACAGCTAGATATATATTCACAGTATTTAAATGTCTTGAAATAAAACAATCTTTAGGTGTCTTATCATATTAACTGGTTACATTTTTTTTCCAAAATACGTAATATTTATATTTCGAGACAGAGAACATCCATCTCATATGGGATCAACTAAAGGTGATGGCCTGCCTGGTCACCATCTATCACCAACACAGGTCCACAGCCTAGAAGCTAGCTGCATCTATTAACACATTATAATCCCAAACATAAAGACATTGTTGTGCGTCTAATATATATTTATTACTATATACTTGCTCTTATTCTAATGGACAGTCCGTACGAGCAAGACAACTTTTTAAGCGCATGCATGCATGTGTGCACCATGGCTGGAGTGATGCATCGAACAAATTGATTGAGCTTATTACTGGCTGATTGGTCACGGTGTTAGGTCAAGTTCTTTAAAAAACACGTTAAATGAGGCTCTAGCTTGTCAGCAAGTGTCACCCATGAGCTGAAAGTACAGATCATTTGTTTTTTATGTCGTCCAATCGATCTGAGAAATTAAAGTACACCCACATATATATATATATATATATATATATATATATATATATATATATATATATATATATATATATATTCATTCCTTAATTATTTCATTTCCAACATTACATCCCGTTTTAGCTGGATACTTATGTACGCCAATCATATATATGTAGTATATTTTTACATTATGTTCGCCGCAAAATTTAAAATACTGCTTGCTCCCAATTTTGGTACATATATATTAATTTGCCAGAACGTCACATGGTGGTTACTATATAAATGTGCATGATTGGAGCACATTATTTATTAATGTCCTAGTTTTATATATTCCATCCATTTTAGTCGTACTATAATTTATTTTAGGTTTGTCTAAAGTCATTTTTTATAAAATTTTAAGAAAGTTTACAAAAAAATGCACTAACATCTACAACACTAAATTAATTAGTTTCATTAAATACACATTGAATATATTTTATAGTATATTTATTTTGTGTTAAAAATGTTACTACATTTAATTTTTCTTTAAACTTAGTCAAACTTAAATTGACTTTATAATAATAATAATAATAATAATAATAATAATAATAATAATAATAATAATAATAATAATAATAGGACTACTACTTAACTTGGAGGCTTTTTCGAGTAATTTTTGTGAGCTAGTAGAATTGGATTTGATATACGACTCTTATTTCTATAAATATACAAAAATTAATATACAAACTTTATCTTCTATTACTATAGACCCTATCGTATTTTGTATATATACTAATATTGCTAGCAATATACAACGTTGTAATATTAGGATAGAAAATCAGTATTAAATTTCTTTATATTGAGGGGTAAAAAATGGGCACGGAAACTAAACATTTTTAGAGGAAAGTTATAAAGGAGTGGAAAAATTTTAATGCTTTCAGAAAATTTTAATGCTAAATTTTGATACCTCGAGATACCCAATAATTGAAGGCACCTAGTTTTTATATTTAAAACATAGTACCTTAATGTACCATTTCAATAATAGAATAAAAACTTATAGGATAATTCACAATTAATCCCACTATTTTATATACTACCTCCGTCCCTAAATATTTGACGTTGTTAACTTTTTTATACACGTTTGACTATTCGTCCTATTTATTTTTTTAATATATATATATATGCATAAAAGCATATTTAATAATAAATAAAATTATAGAAAAATAATTAATAATTACGTAAATTTTTTAAATAAGACGAAGAGTCAAAAATGTATAAAAAAGTCAATGGCTTTAAATATGTACGATGGAGATAGTATAAAGTAAAACGACGGTGCAAAACTGTATAGTACGACCTACTCGATTATGATATTATAAGCAGGAAAAAGGTGTGATGTGAGTTAGATCATCGACTGAAAGCAAATTAAGATGGTAAAAGTTGTGAACGTGCAAAAGGCAAAAGCAAACACACCATCGGTTTAGTGCTAAACGCACGGTAGGATCCAACTTCCAGCAGCTGGTAGTAGCTAATTAAGTTACTGTGTAGTTCCATGGTACTTTGCTTTAATGCGATACAGAATCTTTGCTTGTCTGGAAAATAGCATTTTTGTCATCAAAAGATTCTTTTCATGTTCATGGTTAACAGGTTAAGAGATCTCAAAGTACTTAAGCAAAATATGGCTGCTGCTTGCTGGTCACTGAACTATGAACACTAGGTAGAGATATATGGTGGTGATATATTTATTATAAAAGATCAAGGATCTTTGGGAGGCTAAAAATTAAACCTAATTTAAGTTATATTGGTAAAAATTATCAGGTTAGAGGAAACACAATTAATTTGGATTTATAAGGATTAATTTGTATGAAAGCCATTCAATCTGTATAATTGAATTATATGAATATTTAAGAAAATTTTCTTTTTCTACAAATTGTAGAGAGAAAACACATGAAATTTTCAATCTACTCGAACCTATTAAAAATTTTCTTATGGATTAATATATACATACATACATATATATATATATATATATATCTTCACTAATTCTATTTATATAGATTGAAATTTCTTCAAACCGAACTACACATGTTAGAGAAATTGTAACACACTGCCTTAAAAATCCACATTAGTTCGCTCTACACGTTAAGCGGACCTACGTTTGTATGGTATCCCGCTTACACTTTCGTTCTCGCTTCGTATAAAAGGGTTAACCCGGGGATACATGGTTAGAACACCCAGGATTATAAGCAGACCTTTATCTACCTAAACTTTCAAGGTGGTAACTAAACCACCAGTACACATCCACTTCTAAACCACATGAGCCAAACTCACACTACTAATAGGCTTTAATTAAACGAGCTAGGGTGTTACAGAAATATTAATTGTTGGTCGGAAAAGCATGAGCACGATAAGATATATAATTGGTGGGCACCCTCACTTAGCTTTTTTTAATCAACATCATTTTTTGTTGTTAATTTACCGTCCACGCAGAATTAAACAAGAGTCAATTGACAACTGGAGAGGCTGACCAGTAGCTATTGGTGCCTCCATTTCGGCAAAGTTGGCACTCGATCATGGATCATCTGCAACCTTTTCTTAAACAAAACAAATTCCAAAGTGTAAACAAACTCCAACTTGTGGGGTTGTACGTACGTGAAAGGTAGGTAAAAAGGTCACATAAAGTTGCACATGCACTACTACTAGCTATTTAATTAATTAATCACATTTGTTTGATCTAGCTATATATTACATATAGATGGTGCAAATGCAATGTACATACATATACAATAATTAAAAAGCTCTTTCTGCAGGGTTAATTAGCGACCGAGTCATCTCATCAGAAGTGCTGTGTGTACATGTGTGATCGAGTGATGCGACCTTAATTAATTAATTTGTCCCTCAACTGCAGTGTCGCTCTCCTGCTTTTTGGCCATCTTTTGTTTGATCTGGCAGCTTTTCAAAGTGTTGCTTTCGACTAGCACTTTGAACGACTCTACTCTGCATTCGTTACTGGGAGAAACCGACTTGTTGGACTTTTGGGCCACCCGGCTGCCGAGCTGCGGCTGCGAATTAGACCGATCTCAATATATGTTTCATGCAAGTATTATCTATATTAAATAGAGAGTCACAATAGTAAATTTATTGACTTGACAGAGTCAATGAGAGAATTTTATGAGATACGAAAGAAGTTTCATCCTCGTAAAACTTATATATAGCATCTATGGATTATGTATTCAGATTGGCCTTATCATCGTATCGGAGTGTGTATAACTTGCTGCAATTAGTTTTGCTTGGGCAGGGAGAGCACTCTTAATTGCTCTCTCCCCTACTCTTTCCGTTAAAAAAAATACTGCATAAAACAAATCCAAGTACTCCACAGTGATTCTGAACAGAGATATGTTCATATTAGTAGTACCAGGAAATGTGCTATGTTGGTTTTTAGTTAGGTGCATTTCTGTGTAGACCGATGGATAAAATTAAATTTATGATAATTAGTTAAGTCAAATAATTTGAATAGCATGAATATCCAACACACAATATATCTTCACTATGGGGGCAATTTAGGCCATGATGTCTCATATTATCCGAATAAAATCTCAGTTTGTTATGTGGCTTAATATACCACCTTTTTTTTTTGCTTTGCTTATGGTTATAAGTTAAATTTTGATTTTCAATCTTAAATTTGACGTAGATTTTACGGTTTTTTATTATAGTTTATTTTTAACCTTTTTTATATAACTAAAACACATAAGTAAAAGTTGTATCCACAACTTATTTTTTATTTGCAAATATACCGCTTTGCTTTTTCTTTAATTAAGCCAAACTATCACCATCATAGTCACACTAGAACCACCGGAAGACCATTGTAGAGCAAAATCAATAATATAACCAACTACTATATCTAAAAATTAACACATCATTTAATCCATAATATACAACTTATACAATGTTTAATGCTACACCACTAATAATCTTTCCATCTCACTCTTTCACACAGTTATCGAATCCCAAGGTACATGTAGTTATAAATCTGTAGCCCGTTTTCTTTTTAACCTCAATCTAAGCATAGATATGATGTGGTCTACGTATATTTCTTTTTCCCCTTTCTTTCTATGTATATTTCAATTTTAGCCATGCATGGCATGTTGATATGACGTTTTCGGTAGGCGCAGTGACTATGAGCCTAAGGACAAATTTCGTGAACTTGTTTGGCCTATATGAAACATTAGGACTAAATTGATCTTGGAGCGAAAGTTCAGAGACCGCATTGGCTTCACTCTTAAATATTACAAAGTTCATAAACTCAATTAAAAATGTTTAGTAAGAAAATGTTGACGATGTGCCTAGAAGTTTAGCAAAAAAAGAATCACTCTATTTATGACCTAATTAAAAAGAATATCCATGGTAATTCATAATCCGTAATTAAACCGCCGTTATGGTTGGACGTCTAAAGTCTAGCTATCCTATCAAGATTAGCTAGCTAAGTAGCTAATGATGATCGATGGCTTGCGAAGGGAAAACTCATCTCGCTCTCACACTAGATTTCGATGTGATCGAGCTAATGATTAAGTTTATCGCTGATCGATCGATGATGCTGATACTTCAGTCTGAAGTGAGCAGTAACGTGCAGTTCTGCTACATGCCTAGTTGCGTCAGGTCCTAATCTCTGCCGCTTGCCCCAGCTCGCTAGGGCACATATGCATGCAAATCGAATTTTCTTTAGAAATAACATTATTTTAATATAAAATCACAAGACTAGAGACCATCCAGAAAAATTGCAATTTTAAAGGCCTGTCGAGGTGTCGCAGTTCGATAGACCCCATATCGAACGGTAAGTATGTTCGACAGGGCCTGTCGAATAAGGACAGTGTCAAACAGGGGCTTGTCGAACTGGTGGTATTTGACAGGCCCTCCATCGGGGGAGCTGTCAACCTTCAGCATGCCCCTCAGCGTCAGGTGGTGGGCCCTGTCGAACGGTAGATGTTCGATAGGGTCCCCTGTCGAGCAGCAGCGGTTCGATAAGGCCCAATCAAATACTCATGGTTCGACAGTGTGTTAAAATTATAATTTTTTATTAAAATAATGTTATTTTTTAAAAAAAATCCATAAAAATCCATATGCACATGTAAATATACCGTTTGATTTTTTTTTAAAAAAAAGTGATGGTACTCCTGTATGCTGAGCTGACACGTACTCTTGCATGGTAGCTGACAGATTCATCGTATCCTGCATAAGATTGAGGCCCATCCTGTACGTACGACACTGCAGAGGCGCTGAAACTTCGCCGCCTATACGTGTCGATGGTGCCGCTACATCCCGGCCGACCCGCCGGGGCCGCTGCAGTCCGGTCGATTTTACTCCGATCCATCGTCGTTAGAGGGTACAGTAAGCCAGCTATAAACATATTTTAAAGAGATAAAAGAGAGGAGAGAAGAGAGGTGAGTTACTAATTTATAACCAGCTACACATGAGCTCCAAGACAAAATGCGTGTATGATAAGTGAGACCATGTATTGATGTTTTGTAGATACCTATTATATGAATTGATTATTAGATTGGCTATAGAAAAATTGAAGCTAGTAATTGGCTATACTATTGAACTTGCTCTTATGCACAAGCCCTGCCCAACTTGTCACTCAGTCAGCGGTGATGGACTGGACACTCTCTTGGCTTTGGCCTTGTTTAGTTACCAAATTTTTTTTTCAAAAACATCACATCGAATTTTTGGACATCTAAATAAAATATTAAATACTGATGAATCAAAAAACTAATTGCACAGTTATGCAAGAAATGCTGAGACGAATCTTTTGAGCCTAATTAGGCCATGATTAGCCATAAGTGCTACAGTAACCAGCATGTGTTAATGACGGATTAATTAGGCTCAAAAGATTCGTCTCGTGGTTTATAGGCTAGCCATGAAATTCGTTCTTCCACTCGTGTCAAAAACTCATTCCGATATTCGGTCAAATATTTAATGTGACACTTCTTCCAAAAATTTTCTAAATCTAAACACCATCTTTATCATCGGTCTCATCACTATGTTCCACAAAATGACAACTTTTTGGTGTATTTTATTAATAGTATTTACGGGTAGTATTATAAATACTATTAGTAAAAAATAGTTTTTTTACTTTGTTAATTACTTGATTAATAATATTTTATAATTTTGTTTTTCTAATAAACGCTATAAAAAGACGATATTATCTCTTTAAATTTCTACTATATATCTAATATTGTTGATAGTATAATTTAATCACAGTCATCCGATAAAAATAGTTCAACGGTATGAATTAAAATCTATTGTCAATAAAATATACCAAAGTCAGCCCCTCGACAAAAATAAAATTAATCATAACATTGGTCGGCGGTCAGAAATTATCGGCTCATCGCTTGATTGGGCTCCATCATATTAATGTTGGCTCGATCTACTATCATTTGTCGGTACGTAGATGTAATTAAGATTGATCGAGCAGCTCTGTGGGCTTTAATTATCTTCAGTCTCATCGCTATCGGTCGTCGAAAATGATCATAAAATTGGCAATCGGAACGCTCTTTGTCGGCTTATCGATCGATCGCTTGGTTGGGCTCCACTATATATACTGCGCGCAGTCGGCTCTACTATCACTTATGATCAGGACGGACGTACGTAGATCTATCTAAACTGACTGCGAATGGATATATATGAGTACTTGTTGTGCTAAATGAATGGAACAAATTAAGCGAAAATTCTTTACTACATTAATTATATCTATAACAAATTAAGCATAACTTGGGCAGTACTGGAGGTCGGTTGGTCATGACAAGGGTTTGCCAATGCAAGAAAGAAAGTCATCATCACTGTTGCTGTCCATGTATACCATTATCTATCAGCGACTCCCGGCCTTGCTAGATCCAATGGTATTCACAAGTGAAGCGACCAATAAGGCGCTATATATATATATATATCCGTCGGCATTTGCTAGCCTCCAATTGTAGTGTACCCCAGTGAGAGTACTGTGTACAACCAAAGCATGCACCGATATATATGATCCATCTGGCCGGCCGGCCACTACTGTGTTAACATGCATGTATGTAGGGCATATGAACATGCAGTTCCCATAACCTGTGAGGATGAGAGCAGGTACAATAGCAGAGTATAAGCTATAAGCATATTTTAAAAAGATAAAAGAGAAGAGAGATAAGCTACTAATTTATAGCCAGCTGCACACGCGCTCTAAGACAGAGCGTGTGTATAACATGTGGGACCATGTACTAATGTTTTATATGTAACTGTTGTATGAACTGACTATTAAATTAGCTATAGATGAATTGTAGCTAGTATTTACTATTGAACTTCCTCTAAGATGATCATGCACTGCACCTACCTCTATAGCTTGTCCGGCTCTGGATCTGCGTGCCTGCCTGTCTCTGCATGCTCATATCATTTCTGATTGGATGCAGTAGCATTAATCTGAAGAAGTACTAATATCCATGATCCATGCAATACTAGTACTAGCTACTTCCTCCGTGAAAAAAAAACGAATTCTCCGGTTTCCGTGTTCAATATTTGACTATCCGTTTTATTTGAAAAAAAATTCAGAAAATTAGAAAAAAATTAGTCACACGTAAAATTATTTATCATCTAATAAAAACAAAAATATCAATCGCAAAAAAAATTAAATAAGACGAAGAGTCAAAAATTGAAGGTAAAAAATAGAAAATTAGTTTATTTTGGGACGGAGGGAGTAGCTGCTAACTGGCTCTGGTTAGTTCCAAAAAAAATACCCGTCACATCGAATCTTTAGATTTATATCGAGCACTAAATATAGTTAAAAAATAAATAATTGCATAGTTTTAAAGGAATTTACCAGACGAACATGTTGAGCCTAATTAGCCCATGATTAGACATAATTGATACATTAACTCACATATGCTAATTACAAGTTAATTATGCTTAAAAAATTTATCTCGTGGTTTTCTGACACCCTACGTAATTAGTTTTTTTTAATTAGTCACCGAAATAGCCTTCCGACATCCGGCCAAACATACGATGTGACACCCAATCTAAAATTTTTCACAAACTAAACAAGCCCTAATACTAGTATAATTGTCTCTCTCATCGTATCAATGCTCATATGTACTATATTTGACATGCAATATATTTGTGTGCACTGAAAGATTAGAATATATACATCATCCATTATATGTCGAGAAATTTTGCGAACTCAGAAAAAAAAATACTTAGAGGTATATATCAAATGTACTACTGTCATTGCTCTGCTAGTCAAGTAGCATATATACGTTAGTTAGTGGAGTTGTTAGGTCCTTAGAGTACTCAATATGTAGTGTATACGTTTGAGATCCACCGATTGTTATACGTGCAATCTACGTTGGCAGAGTCCCTTTGAATTCTGCTCCAATGATCGATCATCGTTCTTTACTTTAAAGAGTAGCTAGTTCGATCGATCGAGACCAGATAGCATATGTTTCCCTGGTTGGTAAAGTATTAATTTTCATGTCGCACTGATTCTCCAGTTGTGTATCAGGCCTCAGCTACTTTCTATTGCAGCTAAATCTCAATTCTAATCCTTCCCCACCTCCTGCTTGTTTGTGCCACCGCAGAAAATATTGAATAAGCAGAAATCCTATGATCTGTTGTGTATTGCACTGACCCTCGTGTATGTATATTGCATGTAGAGGAGATATATACTTGTTGTACAAGACAAATATTCTATCGTATTTCTATAAGATTTTATCTTTATCTCTAGATATTCTATTGGACTCCGTTATCTCTAACCGCAGATATTTTATCTTTAACATTTCCCTCAGTCGTAATGGGTCATTGTGCTCAATCACCTACGAGGCCCCCTGCCCGCATTGCTTAATTACCTGGTTTGTTTTCGGCTACTCATGCTAGCTGTTGGATCCACAACTGCCCCTATATCTCCTTGGTTTGTTTTCGGCTGCTCATGCTAGCTGCTGGATCCGCAACTGCCCCTATATCGCCTGATCACTTTTTCTTGACCCTATCATCAACATTTACCCACAAACATGACTATTCATTGATTAATACTCGAGCTTAGCCACTTTGTATTTTAAAGTTTGTTTCGAACATATGTACATAGTTGGTTACGGTATAGAAGTTAGAGTTATACTAGGTATTAGGATAGTAGTAAAGTTAAACTCTATTCTAGACCCTCCATGTTGTAATTGCATGATGTCTATAACAACTTAGCATATGTAAGGTAAGGGCATGACTGGTTAGAGACATGCTGGTCGATGCTCGTCGATACCCTAGATAAACTTGTAAATATGCTAGATCAGGGGGAAACACATGTAATAAGTGACCTAGGGATTAGTCTATGATTAAACCTCGTTAACAAATACCATGTCTCGGTGTCATCGTTAGTTTTATGGTATTCTATCCTTTGCTTCCATATTTGGCTTTTGACGGTGATTTCGTGGTCGATTTTATAACAAAGAGGTTGAACTCAGTGCTTGAGGATGAAGCATGAGATCGAGCTAATGAATTTAGCGCCAGGTGCTTCATAAATAAGAAAGTATGAAATATATCGCTCTAATATACACCAAAATATTTTTGCGACTAACATTGTTTTAAGTACTAGACCTCTTAATTTACAAGTACTTTTAATTGCATTGTTCTGTGTAATGATCCCCATCAATCACATGTCTGGTATTCAGGCTCGATGTACCTGCAAACCCAAAAATTCGGTCCATTAGCGTTTATCTGTCCAGATTATACTCCTCTGTCCCAAAAAAAAAAACGAATTCTCCAGTTTCCGTGTCCAACGTTTGACCATCCGTCTTATTTGAAAAATTTTCAGGAAATTAGAAAAAAATTAGTCATACGTAAAGTACTATTCATAATTTATCATCTAATAAAAACAAAAATATCAATCGCAAAAAAAATTTGAATAAGACGAAGAGTCAAAAATCGAAGGTAAAAAGTGAAAAATTGATTTATTTTGGGACGGATGGAGTATAATATAGTATAGTTAGAGACAAATGCCAAGCACGAGACACCAAAAATTAGGTCAGACGCTACAGGAGGCTGATTGAGGCCGTGCATGGCCGGACAAAAGGAAAGAGAGAGAGAGATCGACTCTCATGCCATGAACCTTCCATGGTATGCAAAGCTAGGTTTATAGTTTATAATAATCAAGCTTTTCCACTTTTAAGCTTCGGAATGGACTTGGAATATATATGTAAAAGTGACTAATTAAAATAAGTTAAAAGGAGTGGCGAGAGTGTAAAGGTTGTGATGGATTTTACAACTAAGCTTGTGCAGAGGCCAGCCAGCCATTCGATCGATCGATCTCTTCTATGTATGTATGTAGATAGTGCGTGTCCTATTAGGCCATTACACATGCCTAAAGTCACTTTTGCCACCCTGGACTAGCGTGCAATGCACAAGAGCACTTGTGTCGCAGGGATATATTGGAATCCATGGTTGACAGGGACCGGGATCGTGCAGTGTGTCGTGTCAAAAAGATACAATATTTCTTTCTCGATCGATCAATCGATCAAAGTTGACATGTACCACTATCACTATGCCATGGCAGGCAATGGGTGTCTCTCTCTCAAGGTAAGTACATGCATAATCAAATATACGGATGGATGCAGTGGGGGATTTAGAAAACCGATATATATTCATCTGTGTCATAGTATGTTATGGTGATCGATGTCCTTCATCTATAGTAGCAATTCAGTCATTGGTTTCACTAAACGCCATCAAGACCTCAAATAATCCAACCTGAAATTCATGCTCTCCGATGAAGATTTGAACCAACTAAGATCTTGGATACTACTTAGGTCACTGTAATCATTGGTCTACATGCCATTTCATAGATTAGTAGACAGACATGATTACACTCGCCAACAACTAGCAACGCGGCCATATATTTTCTTCACCAAGTTTTTGGTTGATGATGCCATGAATGCATCACGCTTCAGGGGTTGTTTAGATGGGGCTAAACTTTTTAGCCCCATGTCACATCGGATGTTTGGACACTAATTTGAAGTATTAAACATAGACTAATAAAAAAACTAATTTCATAAATGAGAGCTAATCGGTGAGATGAATTTTTTGAGCCTAATTAATCCATAATTAGCAAAGTGTATTGTAGCATCATATAGGCTAATCATGGATTAATTAGGCTCATTAGATTCGTCTCGCGAATTAGTCCAAAATTATGGATGGGTTTTATTAATAGACTGCGTTTACTATTTATAATGAGTGTCCAAACATCCGATGTGACTAGGGGCTAAAGTTTAGCCCTTAGAAACAAACACCACCTCATTCCTTCTCCATGGTTGACAAGTTATGAGAATCAGTAATTTTTAGGGGTTGATTGTTTGCCTTATCCAAGGAAAAACCAAACGACATATTTACAAATAAAAAATATTTTGTAAATGAGAATTTTATATATGTGTTGTTAGTGATTTAAAACCTAAGGCTAGGAAATAAACTACAATGAAATCTCAGTCAACTTCAAATTTAAGATTAAATATACAAATTTTGGCTTATAAATATAAGGAGAAGCGAAAAAATGAGGATGGCTAATCTCAAAGATATAGTGGGGTGGGCGACTTTGTGGTAGTATAGCAAAGCTAGGTCCCGTGCATGATGTGTGTCCATGCATGTCGCCCTCCACGGAAAAGCGCAGTGCAGTGGCCACTTCTCATTGGAAATCGATCGATGAAGATGAAGCACGCACTTTGAAGATTAATCCACTAGCCGACGAAGGAAATTAGGCCGACCAAGCGAGCAGCCAATCAGACACCAGCTGATTAATTAATTCCTCAATCGATCGATTAATTGGCTATATTTATATACGCCGTCTCAGTAATTAATCTACACTACTATATAATATCTAATCTACGTACTAGCTAGCACCACCAGTAATATATAAATAATGCAGCATGACATTGATATGATGTGCCCCTACCTATGTTGTCTCAGTTAATTTAATTTGATAGATCGATCGAGGTCGCACATGCATTCATATGTATGCGATTAGAGCGCATATATATATATATATATAAAAGCCAGCTATACATATATTTTAAAAAAGATAAAGAGGAGAGATAAGAGCAGTAGGCTACGGATTTATAGCTAGCTTCAGTATAGACTCTAAGACACCATATGTGTATAAAAGGTGAGACATGATAGCATATCTTTTTGAAAAACTATTATATAAATTAATTAATTATTAAATTAACTATAGATAAATTAAAACTAGTAGATAGCTACACAACTTGCTATTAGGCTCCAATGGCAACTACTGACCACAGATAAAGTTGAACAATATACAATGCAGATGTGCATGCATGGTGTCAGTACACATGGTGATGCATGCGTGGACGACTGTGGTTGGCTAGCTTGGCTGGTCCTCGATCTCGTCGTCCTCGGACAGGAAGCCAGGAACGCCTACGGCTTACTCATTAGTGAAAAAAAAATTCTAGAGTACTATATTCGGGCAAAGATATGTCTAAGTTCATTGATATGGTATATTCGGTACTATGTTAGCTTTTTTGGAACATAGAGCTTGTATATGACATGATATTGGAGATGTCATCTTGTTTTTCTAATGTTGTTTTAATCTTTACCAGGGCTGTATTTTTTTAATTTTATTTTCTAGATTATTTCTCAGCTTTTGTGCACACGTTCACCGAAATGCTAATGCAAAAGGATTGAGGTTTATAATTTCAACTTTCTAATGTAGGTTTTTAACTTTACATTAGGTAATTTCATCGTTTATACTATTAAATAGGTATAAAAATTAGATAATATTTACTATTAAATAGAGATAAAAAATCAAATAAATTTTTTATCTTGAAAGAACACATCCAAAATAATCAAAAAGAACTTAGATAAGGTCAGACGTATCACACCATAATATATACATTTAAATTAAATAAACAAACTAAACTAGTTAATTAACTCTGAGTTAGTTATACATATTATCTTTTCGAACTTATATATCAATTTTTCACTTATAAGTTCGTGGAATAATATATTACATAATAATGTAACTCTTGATTTTTCCCATAACTACTTAAATAAGAAATAAGAGGATATCCACTAAAGAAACTACAGCAATTTCCTTGCATAAGGCACCACACCTACAATTAATGCAATTAATGCAACTTGTAAGAGAGAGAGAGAGTTCAAACCTATGTACTACCCGTCCTCAAATGCAAGAGATTTTAGATATGATACTCGCTAAATTTATCAATAGAATCCCTTATATTCTAAGATTTTAGAGATGATAGTTGTCTAGATTAATCTTCATAATCCCTTATATTCTACGGCTAATGGAGTATATTACATATGATGAACGCAAGGGCGTTTATCATTTATTTTTTTTTCTCTAAAAAAACGGAAACAACATATTTACAGATAAAAAATAATCTATGAATAAAACTTTTATGCATGTGTTCTTTATGATCTAAAAGCAAAGCTTAAACTAATATAAAAACATTAAGATAAACTTTAAAATTAAAATTAAAAGTTTAAATTTAAGTTTATAAGAATAAATAGAAGTGAAAAAAATAATGCTCAAAAGAATGGATCCGGACGCTTGTCGGAGCAGACAAAGACCAGGACGTCTGTCTTTTTAAGTGCATGCATTTCAATATCTATATTCCTACTCCACTAGCTACTTACACACACGCCTAGCTGACTGTACGTAGTGTTGTACATGTAGTGGTGTATACTAGTATGATGATCCTAAGCAAAAAAAAATTGTACATGTGTGGTCCTGCAGTAGCTATATAGGCAGGCACACACAGAGACAATGTGTTCATCGATCTGATGTGGCCGGCATGTGATGTTGGTCCCTACCATGCACCATTGGAATTCTATTGGCATTTCCCACGTCATACTCTCATGTCATTGATTTTTTTACATATTTTTGACTATTCGTGTTATTCAAAAAATTTACATAATTATTAATTATTTTTATATTATTTCATTTATTGTTAAATATACTCTTATGTATATATAGCTTTACATATTTAATAATAAATTTAAATAAGATGAATAGTCAAACGTTTATAAAAAAATCAACGGCGTCAAACGTTTAGGTACCGGTCGAGTGCTAATTTACTCCACTAGATCAGTGTGGGCTTATTAGATCAAAAATAGCTATATACACAGTACAATTGTATGTAAAAAGCATAAGTTAAGAATCGGATATCAAATTCACTCATACTTTTATATAACACTAGAAATGACGGCAGCAGTAAAGTAGATAAGAAGAAAAGCTTAGGTAGGATAGGGGGATGAATTTACACTTTTGTCAGTTGAAAAGTCTCTATTAAAAGAAGTACTCGCATTTTAACAAAATTGAGAAAGCGAGTAAATAAGTTATACAAAATTCAAAAGCATCCGAACCTTCAAACAGAAATCTTGAATAACTTTCCATCTATTCTAGCCACTAAAATAGAAAAAATGAACCCAAAAAAATATATATTCTCCACGAGTGTTTGCCATGTCGCACGCTGAGAACGCACCCGTGCAAATTAGCCCAGTATGGACGATTGGGCTCATCTGCTGATGGATCTACGGACATGGGCCTGAAAAGTTGACTGTAGAGGCGGCCCGCTCAATCCATGGGCCTACTTCATTGTTTGTCTACTGAAGTGCTACTACCTCCGTTTCATAGTCTAAGTATTTTTTACTTTGCCTAAATTTATTGACTGATGAATACATATACTTTATATATATGTCTAGATTTATTAGCATCTATATAAATGTAAGCAATGCTAGAAAGACTTACATTATGAAACAGAGGCAGTATTTGTCAAATAGACATACCTCACCATTTACATTTATAATACTACACTCTTAACTTTGAAGCTTACGATAAACCTAATTATAATCAAAGAAGCTGAAAAATCAACTCAAAAGCCTAGGACGTTATTTGAGCTTGTGAACCTACTTAAAGCAAGAAAATCTAAGCCAAAACAAATAAGAAATTTTACCGAACTTGAAAAATTACCTACAAGGTAACTAGTAACTTGAGGTACCAAGCTTATTTAAAAAATATTTTTTCTATTATCATTAAGAAAATGTCGAAAAGTACCATATTATCCAGTGTAAAAATTTAGCACCTCTATGTACTAGAAACTTGAATGTATAAAAATATTGTACTAAAAATTTGATACATATAGGCACCTTTTCAAGAGTTGTAAATTCTCACGAGAAAATATGATACAGGTAAGTAACTTATTAAGGACGGTAAAAAAAATCTCAAAACAAATAGGTTGCTTTTGTTGGGCTTTTGTAAAATCATTAGCCACTCTTCCATTGTGAATTCCAAAGCTACGTTAGAGTAGCAATTTTTTTTTGTTAATGTGAAGTAGAGATAGAACTATAGTGTTACTATACCATTCAAATTTAGAACATGGAGTTAAAAGTCACAGCTTATAAATCATGCATGGACGTCAAAAAATCAACCTAAAAGTCCAAGTCAATAAATAAATAATCAAGGTCTAAATTAAGAAAGTGACCTAGAAAAAGATCTGCTTTTGGACCGTGAACCTGTGATTGTCTCACAAGGAAAAAAAAAAAGAAGCAAGTCGACGGCCGTCTTAATTAGATTCCAAATAGGTTCGACCTGGGTTTTGATGGAGATGGATCTTCACCTGGTCTTTTTGACGATGGACTCGGTCGCATCTGGAATGCTAATTAAAGACCATATATGCAAATGCAAGTATGCCACGATTAACTGCTAATGCAGGTACATACGTGCTTAATTAATTCCAAGCACGTACAAGCATCCCTTATACATTGTTCCACGCACACACATATATATTCCATCCAATTAGGCAAGACTAATCTATCTACTAATACTGTTATATGATGTTATCATTGGAAGAACATATGACCCTATGCACAATGGAGATATATTGTTGGAATTGATAGTCGTGTATATGTTATCTCACTTTGGATGCTGCAGTAACATCTAAATTACGTGCTACAATCTATGCATTTTATAAACGATATATTTAGTCTATCTTATTGGAAGAAGTTGGGTGATTGTCCCATTGCCTTATTTAAATATTTAGGCCCTGTTCCTTTCGGCTTATTATAATCTAGATTATTAAGTCAGATTACTGTAAGATATATTGTTATAATTTGTAGTAGAATAAGTTATGAGTTCAAACTTTTCTAGATTATTAGAGCCTAGATTATTGAGTTTTCAAGCCTAAAGAGGAGTGGGGTGACATGGTGGTTAATTTTTCACTCAATAATCTAGAAAAAAGCTTACCTAAAAAAGCTTATTAGATTATAATAAGCTAGACTCTAGATTATAATAAGTTGTTTTAATAAGTTGTATGTTTCTTCGGCTTACTCCCTATAATTTAGATTATAATAATCCTAAGCTAAAAAAATGTGGCCTTAGTTGAGTCTTATTGATTGTGTGCCTACCGCCTAATAGGTAGATATTGGAGATTTAATGCATTTCCATTAAAAAATGAACTAAATCATCCCACGTCCCAAAAATTTAGGGGTCTAAATTTTCATGCTTCAATCCAAGCCAATATATTCTAAAATGTTTTTATCTCTCATTCTATTTCCTGAGAGTTATCATCTTCTTACCCAACTAATTTGGCGACGGTAAATTTTCTTTTGCTCCGATAAGCATCACATGATAATCATGACAACCTCAAATAATTATAGTTTAGAAGACTACGGGAATACACATTCTAGAGAGAGAATTCCCGTATGCCACTAAAATTATACCCGGTTCCTTCTATGCCATGCAAAAAATCGAATTTCCCTCTGTGTTATTCACTTAATTTTTTTTCTTTACATGACACTGCCGTTAACTTTTCCATCCAACTCCGTTAACTTATTTTGCTTAGGTTCCTTCTAGGTCACTACATGGCAAATGATTAGAAACATAAAATTAAAAATTGATATTTTTGAATAAAATTTAAAATTAAGACAGCAGAATTGAAAATTGATATTTTCGAATAAAATTCGAAAATTGATATTTTCGGATAAGTTTGAAATGACCCGCAACATAGAATTAAAAATTTAAAAAATATCAATTTCGAAGAGTACTAAAGAGCATTATTTGACCTTAGTCTCTATCTATCACAGCATGGGTATCTTTTTTAAACCTTTTGAAAAATTTCAAAAACTAAAATGGTTTTAAATCTCTGAAAAAATTAAATGAGTAAACAAAGTGATAGAAAATCTCTGAAAAATTCTAAGTAGGGAAATTGATATTTTTCAATTTTTCTATGCTATATTGCGGGTCGTTTCAAATTTATCCGAAAATACCAATTTTCAAATTTTATCCGAAAATATCAATTTTCAAATTTTATTTGAAAATATCAATTTTCAATTATGCTGTCTTAATTTCAAATTTTATTCAAAAATATCAATTTTCAATTCTATATTTCGGGTCATTTGGCAGTGGTATAGAAAGAATGTAAGCAAAATAAGTTAACGGAGTTGAATGAAAAAATTAACGGCGGTGGCACGTAAGGAAGAAAAAATTAAGTGAATGGCATAGGGGAAGTTCGATTTTTTGCATGGCATAGAAAGAGCCGGGTATAGTTTTAATGGCATACAGGGAATTCTCTCTTCTACAAACGAAAGACTCCATCTTTACTCAGAATAAACAAAATTGAATCGTTATATCAGGACACAAGTATATAGTTTTTTTAAAACACCAACACCAATCACGCAATTTACTCTTTTATTTATTGATATTTTTCTATGGCCTTATTATTTGTTTCGCACGACCTTAAATTCTTATATGCAGCCTTTCGACTAATGGGCAACTATTCAGGGCATTTTACTGGTAGTATTATAATACCAGTAGAAAAGGGTATTTTTGTACTTTGTTGATTACATGATTAGCAATATTTTGTATTTTATTTTTTTGCAGTAAAGACCATAATAAAAAGGATGATATTACCTCTTCAAATTTCTACTGCACGTAATATTGTTGGTTGTATAATTTAATAATAACCATCAGATAAAAATAAATCAACGGTATGGATTAAATTTTACTACTAGTAAAATACATCCGAGTCAGCCCTCGACTAATTGATGACAAAACTATCGATTGTACTAGCTTATGACGTTGCACATGACGTAACTCTAACCATCCTATAACCTGGAATGTAGAATGTTGTACGTGGGAGTGGCAGTTCACGTCTCTCTTGGTCGTCTCGTTGCTCGTAAAAACATTGGTCAAACGAAAAACAATAAGTTATGTTATGCTAACAATAATTAACGGCTTAACATTTATCACAAGTTTTACATTAATTCCATGAGTCACCATCTTCAAGCTCCCCAAATCCAAATGACCACTAAAGCCCCCGCGCAACTAAAGAATTGGGATTTATCTGCAAAATACTTTTTTTTTACTAAAGATGCAAATTATAAAACTACTATTTTATCTCTTTGTCTCTATAAACCTCATATATTTACAATTTTCTTTTTTTTTCTTTTCGTCATTCTTCTGGTAGCTTCATATCTAAAAACCTCTTCAATGATTATTTTATCATCCATTTGGTCCAACTGTATTAAGATTAAGTTATCATGTTTTTTTTTATCTCGTAGTGAATTCGATGGCTAGATTTTATCAGATGATATGACACATTATTATTGTATTTTTTGGAAGAACTTTAACTTGGTAGATGGTACTTCACTCAGGGTCCTTTCCTCGCAAGCAGCAGCTCGTACGTACGCATGCCGTCTTCATTTTTGATAATGCGCAAGTGATATTTCGTAGCTCATTCCAAGGAATAAGTTGTCTTGATGTCTTCGATAATTTAGGCCGCGTTCGGCGTGGTAGGAATAAATTAAACTTATCCTTGACACGAAAAACATAGTAATAAATTAGTACATGATTAATTAATTATAAAGGAGGCGACGAACGTGGCCTTAAAAGGATATCTTAAATGACTTTGCCAAGCTCATTTATATTGTGTTGAAAGAGTTGAGTCATTTATGCTTGACAAATGACTGATAATTTTTTTTGGCAATTAAAAATAAATAAGGGCGCATGAAAAGATGAAAAAAAGAGATATTAATACATTTATAATAACAGAGTGAGTATAACTTAATTCACTACTTCACTTAGGAATTTAACCAAAGATAGTTGTGTAGTTCTTTAGATTTCTTATGATGGAACCATTTGAGTTTTAGTCTCTGACTAACCAGTGTACATATTCACATATGATTGTTATTTATTATATTATAGTAGTGGGAAATGTACACGTGTAAATAAGCATATACATTTATATCATGTTTCATGGGAAAATAAGTATTTGTGAGGACGAAGATATTGGTTTACTTGCTGGGCATTCCGTTGCCTACTTCTGGCCAGACAAGATTAAGGAGCAAGACCGTCCTCCGGAAGAAATGTTTGTTGACAATCAAAGTAATGAAGGACATTGGAGAAGAACTGAAACTGGACATGTACGAGTACGACAGGACGAGTCAAGTCCTAACCCACACCTGCAAACAACTAGGAGTAATGTTCAATGGATCGATTCCTACTCCATATTTCCTTTTTCTTTCCCAAATACTTTGGCCCCGTTTACTTTCTGAATTTTTTCCAAAAAACATCGTATCGAATCTTTAGACACCTAAATAACATCACATCAAATTTTTAAACATTTAAATAGAACATTAAATATAGATGAAAAAACTAATTGTATAATTAGAGAAAAAATAGTGAGACAAATCTTTTTAGCCTAATTATTCAATGATTAGTCATAAGTGTTGTGATAACCCACATGTGCAAATGACGCATTAAGTAGGCTCAAAAGATTCGTCTCGAGGATTCTAGGCGAGCTATAAAATTCGTTTTTCCATTCGTATCCGAAACCTCTTCTGACATCCAGTCAAATGTCCGACATGACATCTAAAAATTTTTATTTGCCGACTAAATGGGGCCTTTATCTATCTTATTGTAAATGTATTTCTATAATTTAAATTTATCTCACAAGAGATGTATTCATGATATACTAGTTATCTCATCAATTACTTTATATTCAAATTTTTATCCATTTTACCTCTCTCTGTATCTTATTCCATACGAGCTGCTTATTTAATAAGTAATATTAAGTCATTTCTTTTAGTAATTAATATATCTCTATAATACTAAAAATATATTTATATCAGAACCGAGGGAGCAGTTCCTTTTGATTTCAAATGTACCCGTTTTTTCTCCAAAGATGATCGATGCACTCGTACTTCCTTTTTTTTTTCTTTTTCCAAAGTCGATCTGATCGTACTTTCTTTCGTGCATACAATCTCTATTGTTTGGTTCAATTCTGGTGTGCAAGGACTTTTAATCAGACACGCACGCACGTGCCATCATCACCTAACACATATACTTTTCGTTACAATAGGCACCCCATCTTTTCATTTTATTTATAAGCTAAAATTTAAATTTTTTAAGCTTTAATTTAGATTTGATTTTGCGATTATTTTTACACCGAATTTTATTTTTTATTCTTGGCTTTTTTATCCCTAAAATACATATATAAAAGTTTTATTTATAAATTATTTTTCGTTTGCAAATGTCAAACAACCACACCTAGGGTCTTTCATTCAGCTTAAGAAAAGGGACGCATATTTACAAATAAAAAATATTTTTTAAATAAAAATTTTATATACATATTCTTAACGGCCTAAAGTCAAGGATAAAAAAACTTTGGTGAAAACATTTCAAAATCAGCTCCACATTTATTGTTAAAAGTTTAATTTTTGGCTAATAATCATAAGTAGAACTGTAGAAGCGGAAAGAATGGGAAAAAACAGATAAAAGGGTCTCTCATCTAGAAGTAGACGTACAGTACAATCTTGCCCTCTCATTTTTTATTTAATTCTTTTTACACCTATTTTGCTAGTTGACCAAAGTTGATTGATTTGTCAAAGAAAGAAGGCGGTAGAATATTTGACCAGAAATTTGAAAACTCGAATCGAAAATTTTTCAAATTCAGTTTGATAAAATTTGCAGAATATTTTCACCAAAATTTAATTCAAATAAAAATAAATTATATTTTCAGTTTCTGGATGAAACTCTTGTATGGATTTATTCAAAAAGAATATTTTTGAAATTTAAATTTTGTCAGGAGAGGCATCAAATTTATGTCCATTTGGTTTTATGTACTTCCAAAATTCGAAATTAATAATAAACAACCAATAGTTGATGTGTATTTTTATTTAATCAAAATATAATACGCTACAATTGACATATAAAGAATGTGTTTGAGATGCAAATAAATTTTAATACCATGCAGTTGATGACAATATTTATGATGCCAGATGGATCGACCCTGCACTACCACAGAAACTTAAATGTTAGTGATAAACCTCTAAAATCATATATATCTTAGCCTATAAAATGCTTCAACTATTCTGGGGCAACAAAGTGTTATATATACTGGTATTCATCCAGAGGTTCTCGGACCGCAGTAACGAAGATAGCAGAACATTATGAACGACACAAGTATTTAATTTTGTGATCAAGTCACATTCACTGATATTAGCATGTCACTTAGAGTGACGAATCATACAACTTGTCAATATTATATGGGGGCATGGCCGCATATGTAACTTTGTGGAAGTACAGCCAAATGTGCACATATTTTTGGGGTGTCATTTTGTCAAGTGCAGCTAGCTGTACGTATTCTCTTGATTAATTAAGCGCATCTCGCGGTAACATTAATTACGTACCCCAAGTTAATTAATATATATTGCGCATCTTAGATGGGTACAGCTGGCCGGTGCTGATAATTTGTGTAATTACGTTTCTAGACTGATCATATAATACGTTTATAACATTAAGTACATAAGAATGATAAGAGGAATGTTATGATTAGTTGAGAAGAAGATATGGGTGAAAAAATTAAATAGATAATGTTAAGATTAAGTATGTGGAGAAATATCTATATTTTTTAGATAAAAGATTAGTGGTGTAAATAACTTCATTTTTGAAGGGACGGAACACCGTATGTGTGCGTTCATTCGTATAAACTAAAACACGCACGTATATCCTGTGCTTAATCATATATTAAAATTAACGAAGTCAATACGAGCATCTCTTGATATTAATATTATCTATCACTGAAGGAATAATTAGAAGTACTATGTATTAAATCTAAGAAGGTGAGATTCCACTCCAAGAAAACTGGCCAGTTGAGCAACATCCAGTTCGCTTACGTACATATTGATCGTTCCTTATCAAAGCAGATGATCGATCAATTAATTAATACTATAACCCGGTCAATCGGTTGTTTTCATGTTGCTGAAACAAGTCCTTACTAGCGCAGTACAGCTGACCGATCGAACAATTAATATACTTTCAAACAAACCCATATTATGTGTCATGACTAATATAAAAAATAATTTATAAATAAAATATTTATACGCACGTTCTTAGTTAAAAGTAAAGACTAATGTAATACACTAGCTCATTGATGGTATTTGGGCCCATCAGGCCTAAGTGTTAGGTTGGTTACTTGGTCCCATGTGAAAAGTCTATATAGGTTTAGTCTGCTATATACCTAATTCATCTAACATAGTATCTTTAAATTAACCCTTTTATATAAATCGATGACGAAAGTATAAGTGGAGTGCTATGTTAATATAGGTCCACTCATAGTGTGTGTAGAGTGGACCTTGTGGATTTGGGAATAGAACGTTATAGCTAAAATATAAATATGTAGCTTTGCTATATTATGCATAAATATTTTATTTCATGATAAATCTAGTTTTAAATATGCACATTTTATATATTATTTTAACTATATATTTATGTGGTGGCTTAATAAAATGCACGTGGTTGTGCAAATTTACTTTTTCGTTGTTCTTGCCTTACTGATCTTAAGCACACACATGAAAATCCAATAAAGAATATATATAACGAAGGATCTAAGAGGGACAAAAGCGGGAAGACGCACGGTGTGATTTAATGAGATTATTATGTTGGTCAAGGATAGACGTGGACCCTTAATTTCAGCAGAGGCTTGGCTGCCTGACCTTAATTTGACTCTTATTAGTTCAATAGAATCTGACATCGTAAACGGTTTATTTTAATTATCTTTAAAATAATATATTAAGACTATACTAATATAAAAATGTGATATATGTAGGTACTAGTATTGCGTATCTGAAAGTATAACAGTCGAATAATTTAGTATCTCGCTGTCTCGAAGTGCGTTACTAAAAAAAATCCAATTAAATACGCATATTTCTCTTCTGCTTCTGCTTATAAATAGAATTTTAAATTTTAATTTTAAATTTAAAGTTAACTTTAAATTTTTCATTGAAATTTATTTTCTAACCCTACCACTTTTACAACGTTAAAATATATATGTATATAAAAATTTATTCAAAATTACTTTTTATTTGTGAATATTATCCATACTATCGTGTCGTAATAGGTTCCTGTTACGTGGTATCTGTGAAAAAGAAATAAGGAGGAAAAAAGTCTTCAATTTGGGGCTACGCGCATGGAACCTTCGCGCGGAATCCCACGTGCCTCGTCCGACGTGTCCGCGTCACTGCCCGCCGCCGCCGCTCGACTTTGCACGTAGCATCCATGGCCATGGCGCATGGCTGTACTCCTCTCCTCTTCCATCTATATAAGCCATGCCACCGCGCTGCTCTCTTCCGACTAGCTGACAAGCATTCCACCACAAGCTCCAGCCATGGCGTCCACCCAGACAATCCAGCTGGCCGCAGGGCTGGGCACCACTACCGCTCCCTCGCCGCCGGCACCGCTTCTCACCCGACTCCCGTCGCATGCCGCCGCCGGTGTTCATCAGTCCATGATCACTGACAGTGTCAGCAGGCTGAAGTCGGCGACGAGCATTCCGGCGGGGGTTCGGGTTCGCCCTGACGAGGACGGCGCGCCGGAGGTACCGTACGCCGTCTCGTTGAGCGTGCCAGCGTCGCCGTCGGGGGTGCACCTCGGCGCGTCCATCCGCCGCGGCGATGCGCGCGCGCAGGCGGCGCCGTCCGAGACCAAGATCGACATCCACCCCGCCGAGCCGTCGCACTCGCAGCTGACGATGATCAAGGGAGCCGACGGCGAGCCGCCGGTGCAGTGCGCGGTGCCGCGAAGCACCAGCACGCGGGACCGGCGGTTCGACCAGTTCAAGACCTTCTCCGGCCGCCTCGAGCGCCAGCTCTCCAGCCTCCGCGGGATGCCGCCGCAGGAGCCGGCAGACATCGAGACGGCAGAGTCGAATAAGATCTCCGAGGAGGAGGCCGACGGCGGCGAGGTGCCCACCGCCGACCGCTACTTCGCCGCGCTCGAAGGCCCCGAGCTCGACACGCTCCGAGTACGCACACAACCATGTCACGTCGCCAAAACATTAGCTTTAACTTCTTTGATTACATGTAATGACGTCGGCCGGCGTTCATGGCGTGCGTTCATGGCGTGCAGGCGACGGAGGTGGCGGTGCTGCCCAAGGACGAGAGGTGGCCGTTCCTGCTGAGGTTTCCGATCAGCGCGTTCGGGATGTGCCTGGGCGTGACCAGCCAGGCGATGCTGTGGAAGACGCTGGCGACGGAGCCCTCGACGGCGTTCCTCGGCGTCAGCCCCGACGTGAACCACGCCCTGTGGTGGCTGTCCGTCGCACTCATGGTGCTCGTCTCGGCCATCTACCTCCTCAAGGTCGTCTTCTACTTCGAGGCCGTCCGCCGCGAGTTCCACCACCCCATCCGCGTCAACTTCTTCTTCGCGCCATGGATCGCCTGCCTCTTCCTGGTGAAGGGCTCGCCCAGGCCGGTGTGGACGATCCACCACGTCGTCTGGTTCCTCCTCATGGCGCCCATCTTCCTCCTCGACCTCAAGATATACGGCCAGTGGATGTCCGGCGGCGAGCGGCGGCTATCCAAGGTGGCCAACCCGTCCAATCACCTGGCCATCGTCGGCAACTTCGTCGGCGCGCTGCTCGGGGCCAGGATGGGGCTCCGGGAGGGCCCCATCTTCTTCTTCGCCGTCGGGCTGGTGCACTACATCGTGCTGTTCGTGACGCTGTACCAGCGGCTGCCGACCAACGTGCAGCTGCCCAAGGAGCTCCACCCGGTGTTCTTCCTGTTCATCGCCGCGCCGAGCGTGGCGTCCATGGCGTGGGCGCGGCTCCGCGGCGAGTTCGACATGGGAGCCAGGGTCGCCTACTTCGTGGCGCTGTTCCTCTTCATGTCGCTGGCGGTGCGCGCCAACATGTTCAGGGGGATCCGGTTCTCGCTGGCGTGGTGGGCGTACACGTTCCCGATGACGAGCGCGGCGATCGCGACGGTGCTGTACGCGTCGGAGGTGACCACCGTGGCGACGAGGTCGCTGGCGGTGGGGCTGTCCGGGATCGCCACCGTGACGGTGACCGGCGTGCTGGCGACCACCGTGTACCACGCCTTCGTGCGCAAGGATCTCTTCCCCAACGACGTGTCCATCGCCATCACGCGGAGGAAGCCCAAGTTCAGCAAGATCCTCGCGCACCTGCGCTCCTCCGGCGCCGACGTGAAGGAGCTCGTCTTCTCCTTCTCCTCCAAGAACGGCGCCTCCGACTCCGACGACTCTGCTTCGGCCGTCTCCAAGGACTACAGCAACAGCTCCGGCGATCAATCGCCGATGACACGGCCGATTAACTAATTAGTTTCTTTCTGATTAGCAGCGACTGATATCCTTCGAGCGAATTGGGATATACTCCCTCTATCCCCTCAATGTTTGACGTAAACTTTTTGACATACGTTTGATTATTCGTCTTATTCAATTTATTTTGAAAATATGTAAAGTTATATATATGCATAGAAGTATATTTAATAATAAATAATATAATATAAAAATAATTAATAATTATATAAATTTTTTAATAAGACGAATAGTCAAACTTATATAAAAAAATTAACGGTGTCAAATATTTAGGGACGGAGGGATTATATAATACACGCATCAGTGGACAATCATCAGCTCAAATTTTGTAGTGCTAGATTATTTGCCGGTTATTGAATTGATACCTTGTTTCATCATGCGTCATGCGCTTTTTTTTTATTTCCAATCGCTCTGATTAATGAGAAGGAATTCCGTGAGCCCCTTGCTGCAAGGTAAGGCAACTAGGCACGAATCTTCAGAGGGATGACCATTTTTTTCATCTATCAGTGTGACTATCATTCAATGAACCTATAGGCATCTGATGTTCGTGGATAAAATATGCACAACGCACGCTCTCCCAAAGTAGATAAATCATGGATATTGCCAGGCCGTTGAACATGCTGTTTTCTGCTGCTTTCTTACCATTCCTCAAAGCTCCAACTGAATGCCCCTACTGAATGGCTGGTCTCTGATATCAGTGACTTCACTGAACCTATGCTAAACTTGCCAACTGAATGCACACATTTGCAGATAATCAGCAGTTTGTCTAAATGTCTTCCACAATGCAGACTCCTTACAAGAATTGATATAAAATTACAACAGAATGTAGCACCATAAAAAAATAATCAAGAAATCGCAACTATAAATAAATATCTGAAGAGTGGGAAGCATATGATGCAAAGCTATCCCAGGTGCACATATTTATTCACAGCTAACAAGAAAGATTGTTTGCAGCACTGGGAATCAATAAACAGAAACTGAAAGCATTCTCAACAATTCGGGCATCCTTCTTTGATATCTCTGGAGGTATGCTTCATCTCCATGCAGACCTTTTGCACTGAATGAGTGTTAGTTCAGAGAGCCGACGAAACATGCCTCTGCCTCTGCCTCTGCCTCTGAGTGTGATGCCAGATTTCAAAGGTTGTGCATCTGGGATGATATATATATATATATGAGCTTCTCAAGGTAAGGGAATATGATAATTATCATCATAGAGCGTAATTTGGAGCTGATCGAAAGTGTTCGCGCTGCCGCGCGTCTGGGCTCGAGAAGCTGGACCTCCGGTGCTTCTCATGGTGGGATTAATTTGGAGCAAGTTGCAACGTTGCAGTTGAGCTACTTTGAGATTTTGTGCACACATATGCTGCTGCTAGTGCTATACACGGGCGTTGCCGCACACAAATTTCACGCCCGCCACCACGAACAGCAATTTTTATACGGAATGAGATCCTCTATTGCTGTGTATACGGAATTAGGTTCACTGCGTATCAGTGACACCTAATACATGTGCAGAGAATATGAATTATTTTTATAGTCCACATGGTCCATGTGTAAGTCAAAGGTAAAACGAGATAATTTTTATGGTTATCAAGGAAAGTTTTTACGCAATATAGAAATGTTGAGTACATAGTGGTACTGCATATCCCAGGAGCTAGCACATACACAAAATACACTTTGATTTTGTGAGGGCAAAATTGTACCATTTTTCCGTATATATTACCTTCTTGAATTGGATACGAGCATCCTAGCGGCTGCAAGCGACTTTGTTCAATGCGGGCAACATGAACCGGATCCTCTAACGTATTCTCTCTATATTTGCCCGATCTATATTTGAATATTATAGATATCAGTGAATTGAACCACGTTACATGAACCTAGCTAATTCGTCAAAGACAATTCTTGTGAGCTATGCTCTCTCACAGCGACGAACATCCTCCTTCCCCAACATTGACACCAATGTCCAACGATACCGTTACACGATTTTTTTTTTCTTTGCCTAATTGTATCCTCTGCCGATGAACGGCTAGATTTGATTGGTACGTACTTGGTCTCTTTAAGATTGGTAGAAGAGCCTAATTAAAGTGAAATGTACGGCTATATTTTGGCAAATACTACTACCATTTATGCAGAACACTGCTATATATCTCTTGATGGATCTGACCAACAACGTTGGATCCAATAATAAATTTCATTTAGGTCTTTTCTATTTTGTGTGGCCCCCGCTGAAACACTCTTGCACTGTAGCACGTACAATTGTTTGTGTAGCCTTGAAGAAACATATGGTTTACCCAACGTAGCACACTTGAAAACTCTACTCATTGTTCAGCTGTCATAAACGGTACTCCTACAATGCAAATTATGCTATGCATGTATAATAATCTTTTTCTATAATATGTAGATATATAATTCGAATATCAACGTGTGATATATTCAGATTATTATATTAGTTTTCTAGTAGCTCTAGTATACTATCCGTTCGTTGCAATGGAATTTCTTGCTGAAGAAAATTATGATTATTCTCTATATATATATCACCTCTTAATTGCTACAATTATTTTTGTTTTTTAAAAGAGAGATTCGGTGGCAGGGTGCATAAGTATATTCACCAACTACCAACACGGCTCTTTTCAAAGAAGTATATATTAGAACTATTAGCTTTTCCTTTTATATGTCCCTCGTAAGCTGCACATAAGTCCTGTGATGGCCTATTGCTATTTTTCATCTCCTCAATACTGATTATTGACTATCGAAGTTCATATTAGTTTCATTTGAGGTCTTTTATGTAAAATTATGTATCTCTTTTATGCGTATATTCTGCATCACTTCACTTATAATAAGCATAAGTAGAACAGCATAATTAAAAATAATTTATGAGTAAAAACAAATCCTATAAAATTTATTTTGATGAAAAAACTCCAAAATCTATTTCAAAATTATGTTCTAAAATTTAAATTTTGTCTGGTAACAATCTCATCTTTTCGCTTCTGTGTATGTTTTTTAACCAAAAATTGATCAACCTTAAATTTGGAGTTGATTTTTAGGTTTTTTCATTGTATTTAACTTTTAGCCTTTGCTTTTGGATCGCTAAGAAATATATTGTTTTGCCTTTTTCTAAATAGCCAAACAATAATCAACTAAGCATAAACATAAACGAAAGGATCCGATGAGGAAGGACTTAAGTATTTCTTCTTGTAACGCACATATATACTGGTAGATAGATACTGGAGTAGATATTGAGGTCACGTCGTACATGGGTACATGGTATGGTTAGCTGCCATTAGGTGAACCGAATAAAACCCCTGACCAAACCGACAAGCATTCACTCGTTTGGGTGGTGACCGCTCCTCCACTCTCCCACATACACATCTAAAACATCTCCATTACTCCTCTCGGCTCTTACACAACACATACACACGCGACAAGGACGAATACATTACATTTACATTTATATGCTACTCCTAATTTTTTTTGCATGGTGGTCTCATCTCATGACTCATGCATCATGGGTGGACACACAGACACACGCGAAATTATATCGGCATCATGTCCCAATTACGGGCAACTGTACATACCATTTCACCCTCTCAGACAATTCATTCAAATTCAGAGCCCTGCTCAAAGTTACTACTACTCTCTTTCTTCTTCTTCTTTTTTTCATCTGTCTCTTCAGTTTACCACCGTTAAGCTCAGCTGTTTGTCAAAGCTGGGGCCTGGGGGAATAAAAAAAATGTGGTAATAAGGACAATTAGGTTAGGACAGCAAGATCCGGCGCTGGCGGAGATGCAGTAGTGCAGTACAGTGCAGATAGGCCGAGACAAAGCAAGCAACCAAACCAACAAACCGAGCTCTGATCAATGATTCCCCCGTCAGATTGCAACCTCCATCCGTTAAATCCCACCCACATCATATCGCTTCTTCACCAAAACACCCGTGGCTTTGCTTGCTGGTGCTGCATATATACAACTGCAAGTGCACACTTTGCTTTGGCAATTTGTCACAGCAGTGGTGGTGGGAGTGGTAGCCAGTAGCATCGCTTCTTCCTCACTCTCACTATCCACTTAGCTCAGCTAGCTTCGCTTCGCTTCCCCTCCCCGCTTCGTTCCGCATTCCGCCGTGCGCTCGCCACCGCTGACCGGAGTCCAAGAACGGTGGCAGCTGCTGCGGTAATGCAGCCGTTGCCGCCGAGCCCGGCGGCCGGCGGATGGGCGGGGGTCGCCGGGGTGGGGCCCACCACCGTCGACGAGGCCTCCATGGAGCGGAGCAAGAGCTTCGTCAGGGCCCTGCAGGTGCGCCGCCGGAGCATTTCTTCCATCCCCCAGATCCCTCGCGGCCACGCGACGAGGAGGAGGAGGAAAAATGTCTCCTTTGCTTGCTTTTGCCTAGCTTGTTCATGGATCCGACGGACCGGGTTCTTGGTACGTGGTGGTGAATGATGCTAGCTGTGCGCGTGTGTGCAGGAGCTCAAGAACCTGCGGCCGCAGCTCTACTCCGCCTCCGAGTACTGCGAGAAGTCCTACCTCCACAGCGAGCAGAAGCAGATGTGAGTGAGGCTTCTTCAGTTCCTCTACTCCTGCACCGCCAAGCTCTGGGAATTTTATTACAGCTAGTAGTACAATTTTAATTTACAATCAGGGAGTCCATGGTAAAATTTGCATTTTGCATGCTATGTAGCTCTAATTTAGTAATTTTTGTCGTCTGGTATAGGGATTGAATTGAATTGAATCGAATCGTTAGTACATCGTGTGCTAGCAATTATATGTGATAGGTATGTGTTGGAAGCTAAACCACCTAAGTGAAGGTGGACAGCAACATGTGTGACAAGGGGGACTTGATGTGGAGATGTGGCTAGAAAACAAACTCTACTTGCTAAAAGAAGAATTTAGGGTGTCTGTATTATCTGGAATTTTGGAATTATCTAACAACCATCTCTGTACTATCTACTATTATCTACTATAAGAAAATTGAGAATTCTGTCTGGAGGTTTGCAATCCACATGTTGCTACTAAAATAGGAAGGGGATTTTTTTTGTCATGATTGTCACTGTAGAAGAAATTCTGAAACATGGATTCTAAAATATTCATTTTACAATGGTAGCTCTAAAGTTTTGTTTCTTAGTGCAGCATATTTTCATAATTTGCAGCTTTTTTGCTATTTAGGGTCCTGGAAAACCTGAAAGATTATGCTGTGCGGGCTGTCGTCAATGCTGTGGATCACCTTGGTACTGTTGCATACAAATTAACAGACCTATTTGAGCAGCAAGCTTCTGAGGTCTCTACTGTTGAGCTGAAGGTTGCACGCTTAAACCAGGTAAAGTTCTATCTATCTACTTATGCAGCATATGCTGATGAAACCATGACAATTTAACTGACAATACCAATTTATCTGGTCGTTCAATTTATAGCAAATCCTCACCTGCCAAATCTTCACCGACAGAGCAGGCCTCAGGCAGCAGCAAATTGGTGGAACAACCTTAAAGCATCATAAGCATTATATCCTACCATGTAAGGAAGTCTACAATTGGGAACTTATCCACTGTTTCTTTAAACAAAATGCTAAATCTTGCCTACTTACTTGCCAAGCTAGCTACCAGCCATAAAAGAACTCAGGTAGCACACCTGCAAAAAGACAATGGTCAAGATTCAATGCCTAAACCTTATCCTTCAGGTGGACCTTCTTATTCCTTCTTTTTGTTTAGATTACAAATTTCATGATGCTACTTTTCATATGAACCGACAAACAATATTTCATTTATGGACTGCAGCAAAGACCCTTTCATGGCATCTGGCTTCAGAGAACAGCATTTCGACGCCTGGAGCACAGAAATATACATTTACGTGAGATATTATGATTAGCATTCCTATTTTGTTCAGTTCTGCACAAATCACACCTTACTTCATTTACTTAAGTGCACTCAATGGAGCTATTTTCTTTTGATCAACTTCTTGTCATCTTCCTTTGTGCAGGCTAGGGGATACTATATCGTCTAAACCTGCATCAAATAGTTCCTTGTACCTTCTAGGTAACCAACTACTATATTATTTAATATATTAGAGAATAACATCTCATGGACGTGATATGATGATGGATGTGAACATATCTTTTAACCATAAAATTGTGGAATTTTGGATGATATTCGTACTCCAATTGATGGTCCATCTAAATAACTGATGTTTCAGGCAAGGACATACCTGCTTCTCCCATGCACAAGCCTCTTCAACTGAATGGGAACACAAGTTTTGATGCTAAGAAAAATATTGGTGCAAAGGTAAATGAATTGCAATGTAAAATAAGCTTAATATGCAGTTAAAATAAGTTAATATTGTGACACTATACTTGTAGCAAAATGGGCTTAACCCTGTATAGTTTTTGTTTCTTTATGACACCTGACAAATGCAAATCACCATGTCTGCATTTTCAGGACCAACCTAGTTTCAAGTATATCTCGACATTTAATTCTTTGGACAAACCGAGAGGGCGTGAAATCCAAAAAGTTCCAGGTGGCACTAAAAGCATGCTAGCTACCCTCTTTATCAAGCACAAGTCAGCAAAGATGAGAAAGAGTTCAGTTCGATGATTAAATCCCGTTTGTGTGAAGCGATATCACTGTAAAGTTCAATCAAGAGGCTCATTGTACATGTGGTTTTCGCTAGTGGTTTAGAGCTGAATGTCAGGTGTCAATTTTTCAGGTCAGAATTTGTGATGTCACTCCTGCTGCTGAACGAAATGTAATAATTCTGCATCAGCGTCCGATTAATTCCATATTGTTGCTGTGCTATTCTGCTTCTAAGAAGCCTCGGCTTTCAGCAGACAATAAAATACGTCTTTGAAATGCAGCTCACTTCTGTTGCTGGCTTGTACAAATATCTATCTACATTTGTTTATGTCTGTTTCCTTTTCAGATTTCAAGGGAAGGAGATTTGTAGCAAATTTGCTGGCAATGGTCCTCTCGTCGTAAACATTTGTTGCATGCGATCCAAAATCTGAAGGCCCAAATTGGGCTGTGGAATCTGGCTGGGAAGCAAGATGTACTGGGCTCAACATTAACGTACCCTAATTCTTGATGGAACAAGTGAACTGTAGGTCCCTCAGCTTAACCGTAAACTGATTAAAAAATGTTATCGACTCATTTTTTATGAAGTTGTACTGATGCGCCGTATAGTGGCCTCACGTATCAGATTTTATTTTTTTTCCCTATTTCCCTCTTTTCTCTTCTCTTCTCTCTCCCGTACTCTCCTCTCTCTCTTCTCTCCCATGCAGTGCTGGGGCGGAATTTTTTATTTTTAAAGTACTTTTTAATAAATAATTTTATTACTAAACCTTAAGAGAAAATATTTTCATCGGATGGACTTTTTGGCCACACCACAGTATTAGAGTGGCAAATCATCACTTTTTGTTTTTGCCTGCCACGCCAACCACATCGTGTGACAACATTGTCTTGTCACACTACCAACACGGGCGTGACCAAAAGATTCATGAAATATTTTCTTTCGATGTTTAGTAATAAAATTATTTATTAAAAATATTTTTTTAAAAATAAAAAACTCGCTGGGGGCGCGGATGCGCCAGCGGGGCTGGGGAGTTGGGGCGAGCGGCATCAACACGTCCTCTCTTGTGATCTTGATAGAGCTGAAATCATATTTTTCTTTTTTTTCTCTCCAAGTCTTCTCAATAGCACATAAACATCGTGTTTCACTCACTTAAATTAGAGAATTATGAGACTTATTATACCTCTGGTGATTCGAGATGGGTTCCCATTGAGCCGCCCACCACCAAGCTAGAGGACTATGGGTCACAAGAAATTGAAACAAAGAAAAAAAAATCAATGAAAATGGGGTGTCAGGAAGTTAGCAGAGAAATTGACTTATAACGAGGATTATATACGAAAGTGAGTTGTATGGAAAGAGTAGAAACACCACTGGGGGTATTTCGATTTTCCCGATGTTATTATTCAGTATCATCTATTATGGGACAGAACTGAAAGATGACATCTTTAAAATTATACCACTTGGGCAAAATAATTGCACTGTATTGTTATGTTGCAGTACTGCAGAACAAGATGAATAGTAACGTCCATTTCGAAGTATACATCATACTTTAACTTCTGCTTCACAAGAAACTGTTTTACAAGCTCTTTTCAATATCAAGAGAGAACATATGGCCAGAAAACACATGATGATGCTTACACGAAAACTGTCGGTGAGATGGTAGTTAAGAGGTATGGCCAGAGCACGGAAAGACCAAAACACACTACACCTATTTTACAGCAAACAACAGAAAGAGCTATCCATGATATGTAACAAGTCAATATGCCTTGCAGATGCTTCATTGAATTCTGCTAGTACATACCGCCCTTCACAACATTTACAAAACATAAATCTCATCTCTCTAAGATGAAACCGTAGAAACTTTTTGAAATGAAAAAAACTCACATCAATTGTAGGGAAAGCTTAAAACATGCGCCTCCGGTTTGGCACGATCTCAGGGCTGTTATTCTTCATCATGGCAACAAACTCCTGATAGTCAATTCTTCCATCCTACGGAGTAAATCAGGATAATTGTATTCAGTAGGAAATTCACCCAGTTTTTATTTGAATTATCACTTTTGAAGAACAGCATCAGTAATTTTCAGTTATATCACTCGCATAACATTGGTGGAAGCGTATTGCTCAAAGAAGGAATGTTTTTTTATAACTAAAACTTACAGGAAAGGGATTATATATCTCTTTTATTATCTAACAGGTATAATGAAGTTTCAATTATTGGACAGAAGGATGGATCAAAGTTCACTAGCTTACATAGTTTAGTTAGTTTGACCATATGAAAATTATAACAGGTCTGCATCCACAATCTAGAGATATTATTGAATGTTCAGTGTACTTGGAAATAAAATCTCCTCCAATGTTTCCAACATGTTCAATTCAATTGTCCTGATTTAAAGGCCACAGAAAGTTACTACTCCCACATTTTAATAGATGACGTCATTGACTTTTTGACATACGTTTGATCCTTGTTATTCAAAAATTTGTGAAAATATGTGGAAACGTAAGTTATAATTACGCAAGTTTTTTTAATAAGACCGATGGTTAAAAGTGCACCAAAAAATCAATGATGTTATCTATTAAAATAGGAAGAGAGTACTTTGATAGTCCCACGTATTCTTAACAGTGAGTCAGTGATAATGTTTCGCATATCCAAGACTGGGTGACCATTGGAGTTGTCTAGGTATTTAGTGGAGTGACTTACATGATCTGTATCCACTTCAGCAATTATTTCTTTAATTGTCGCTTCATCACCCATATCGTACTTCTTCAGAGCTTCTTCCAATTCATCGACTGTTATAAACCTGTACAGAAACATGAAAGCAACAAACTAGTTAATGCAAAACACCGAATATATCAAAAAAAAAATTTAAAAAAAACATTAGAGGTGAGATTACCCGCTGTGGTCCTTGTCAAAATATTCAAATGCTTTGTATATGTGATCTTCCTTCTCTAATCTATTCATGTGCATCGTTGCTGATATGAATTCAACATAATCAATGGACCCATTTCCATCAACATCAGCCTATGCAAGAACAAAATAGTATGAGATAAGAAAAACAACAAAATTATGTACAACTTGAAACTGAACACGTTGAATGTACCAGACAAGTTCTAGCAGAAATGTGGAGAAGTCCATTTCATTTGAACTCATATAGTGATTAAAGTCGCAAAGTATGGTTTCATTTCTCCCTTTTCAGATATAGGCACAACAGATTTACTATGATGTCACTACAATAATGCTGTGAACTGCTAGCATTTGTACAGATAATCATGTAACTTTTCTTTGCTCCCATTACGACGCTTGCACCATACAATGCCAATTAAGTGCAGAGAGACCAAAAGAAGTAAGAGAACAAAATTCAAGCATACGAGCTTGTGAGATATGAACATACCGCTTCCATCAACTGCCTCAATTCTGATTCCGAAATTTTAGTGCCAAGCTTTGGTAGACCAGCTCTTAGTTCTTCAAGAGTTATTGTCCCACTGTTATCAGTATCTAAAGATTTGAACATTTCCTTTAAACCCACAATCTCTTCCTCTGACAAGTTCTCCGCAACGACCTAGTCGTAACGTAATAAAAGACAAGATTTTTCATATATTGCAGAACAAAGTGCAAAGATATAGAGAAGAAATGCTTGATGTTCAAAACATCTGATTACCTTCAAGGCCACCTTCTTAAGCTTGTTCATTGCCCTGAATTGCTTCATTCTACTGATCACTGTGATATCAAGTGGTTTATCTGGGGCCTCTCCATCCTCTCTAATCCATGGGTGGTCTGTGTATTTAAAATATCAGATTGAGATACCAATACCCAAATAAAGATTTGGATTGTAAAGTCCGCACAAACGCTTTCACAAGTAATAGTAAGCAGAGCACTTTAAAAGTTCCAATCACATATATGCTGAAATAAACCCGCAAAGCCAATATTACCATTTGCCAACGAATAGCACAGATTTTGAAAACATAGACTCACTCAAAATTTCAGCAGCAGTTAACCGCTCTTTTGGGTCTTGCCGTAGCATCCGCTTCACTAAGTCTTTTGCGGCACTAGATATTGAAGGCCATGGTTCAGATAAGAAATCAATATGACCTTGCAGAACAGCATCAAATATGCCATCCTCGTTCTCTGGTAAAACCAACAACAAAATGTCCATGTTAGGAAAATGGCATCAATATCTATTTGATGCACCAGAGCAGTACTCTGCAATGTACCAGCCCAGAACGGAGGAACTCCTGATAGAAGGATGTAAAGGATAACTCCAGCGCTCCATATGTCGGCCTCAGCTCCATAGCGTCGTTTGAGCACCTCAGGAGCCACATAATATGCACTTCCAACAAGGTCCCTGAACTGCTCACCTGCATTACCACAATACCCCCTTTGAGTTTGAGCACACCTTAAGCTCTGTTAGTAACAATCGAACAACATTGATATCCATGGTAATTATGATCCATGACATTTTCCCTCTTGTGATCCTGAAACAACAAAAGGTTATGACTTGATGAACATGATGCACAAGTCTTTGCCGACATTTGTTCATTATCCCCATTTGAGTTGAAGGACCCCTTGATCACGCGAGCGTAAAATGAAGTTCAATCGTACAATGGCCATCGCAGTTGGGCTTTACACTCAGATGGCGAATTGATTGCTCATGGAGTAGTTTAATCTAAATAATTTGGAAGAAGGCAGCAAGTGAAAAGAGAGAGGAAGAAGATTGGAATAGGCAGGATACCGGGCTTGAAGAAGACGGAGAGGCCAAAATCGGTGGCTTTGAGCGGCGAGTCCTCCGTCCTGTTGAGGAAGAGGAAGTTCTCGGGCTTGAGGTCCCTGTGCATGACCCCCATGGAGTGGCAGCTGTGGACGACGGAGACGATCTCCCTGCAGAGCGCGGCGGCGGCGCGCTCGGAGTAGTGTCCCCTGGCGATGATCCGGTCGAAGAGCTCCCCGCCCTCGCAGAGCTCCATGATGAGGTTGACCGAGTGGCGGTCCTCGTAGGCGCCCCGCAGCTCGACGATGTTGCGGTGGCCGGTGAGGTGGTGCATGATGTGGACCTCGCGGCGGACGTCGTCGACGTCGTCCTTGCGGGCGAGCTTGCGGGCGGCGATGGACTTGCAGGCGTAGCGGCGGCCGGTGGGCTTGTGGGTGGCGAGGTAGGTGACCCCGAACTGGCCCCGGCCGAGCTCGCGGCCGAAGGTGTAGGTGGCGCGGACGTCCTCCATGGGCCGCCCCAGCACCCGCCCCACCCCATCCTCCTCCGGCGGCGGCGGCGGCGGCGGCTGGTGCTGGTGGTGGTGTTGCCGCGGCGCGGGCGGAGGCGGAGGCTGCGTGTGGTGGGGCTTGAGCTTTGGGCGAGTGGGGTGGTGGTTGTGGTGGGGGGGTTGGTCGGGGGATTGGCGGTGGCGGGAGCCGCGGGCGCCCATCGATGGCGGCGGCGGCGGGGGGGTTTTGGTGTGGAGTGGTGGGTTTTGATGGGGAGGAGGGAGGCGACCATGACTTGTGTTTCATCGGCAGGCAGCAAAAGGCGAAGTCGTACTACTGTTACGTTTGCGCGTGGAGTGGCGCAGCGGGCGGAGGCGGCCGGCGCCTCGTCAGCAGCGCGTCCTCTTCGCCACTCCACGACCCGTCGACCCCTTCTTCTCCTCTTTTGCTTCAATTACTCCAATTAAGTTAATTAATTAGAGTGCTATATTGTGATGTCCATAGCTAGATCGATCCAGCAAAGTTCCATTCTTCCCTTAGCTAGCTATTCCAGTCAAGGCGATCGATATGTTTAGTAGCCTACGGAGTTGTTTTCTTGATCCATAATAACTTGCATGGACCGTCCCTTTGGTCCAAGTTTTACCGGGAGAATTCCGTTGCTTTTGTTTTTGTCTCAACCCAGCTTGTGGCCGACTGCAACTAGGCCTCTCTCTCGTGCTCGACTCAACTGAGCATACTAAGCGTCTCACGGGGCTTCAGATTTATGTGCAACTAGAGCCTGTTTCCCAAATTGTGCAATTGTTTGTCACTACTGGATATGATGGAGTTGACGGCAATCAAGCAAGTACGATCTGACTAGGTTCTTAATTAATTGGACACCGGATGAAATAACGGTGGGTAGATTAGACCAAGACCAGCATTTACGCTGCTACTCATTCCAGTTGGCCGGTTGATCATGATGTCTCGATCTGTCCAGTCCTTTGATCATGTCCCTTTCCTCTCCGACCTCCGGGCACCGCCCATGCATGTCCATCGTCAATCCACTGTCCAACCAGGTGCACTCACTGGCTACTGTAGAGGAGTAGAGGGACTGATGGAGAGATTTTCTTTTACATAAAAGGGGTATATTATATAGACTTGCTTTTCAGAAAGCAAAAGTTTGCTAGTGCAAAATAAATCACTATGTGCGGTTACCAGCATTTCACAGGGTACTGCAAAACACTAGCCACAACCATTCCCTAACTGCAACTTAAACTCTCAGTATTACGACATATATTCGTACTTATATTTATAGAAGTTAAATTCGACCACATATATTTATATAATAGTATATCACATATTAATCTATATTTCTTTTTGTTTTTTATAAATATCTAGATGACATTTCTTCTCTAACAAAAAGGCTAAGCATCAGCAGCTTGCCAGGTAACAGAGCTGAAAAACCCCACAGGAGCTGCATACAAGTACCGGACTAGAAGAAAAAGAAAACGACTAACAGAGTCAACTCCAACTCTACCTGGCATGGACCGCTCCGTGGATAATCCGTGATTAGCTCCAGTTCAACGGTCATGGATTATCCGTAGATCGACCCACACCCGTACCTACCTTCCTCTAAGGCTTCAAGTTGTGAACAGCTCCTGATTTTCATCAGTTAATCGCCCTCCAGCAAACCTGCTTCAGATGGCTGCTTTAACTGCAACTGCAAGAGCATGAAAGTAACGCGAAAGATCAAAGTCAGATGAGTAGAGAATAACTTACCTCTAAACACCAAATCAATTATAACCAACCACAAATTCCATCTCGCTAGCTGCTCCTAATAGCATGATCGTGAACACATCGAACAAGCTCTGCCAATAATTAGCTACTGACGGAGAGTATATTGCGAAGAGATGGAAAAATATTCACCGATTATCCACAATTATCCTGACAGTTGAAGCAACAAAGTAGCCTGAAACGACGGTTGAAAATATATAGTTTCTCATAAGTTCGAAGCCTTTTCCCCCTTGCGTTGTCTTTGGCTTTAATTCATGTCAGAGAAAAGAGGGGCAATGTCTAATGGAGTGGACGAATACACCAAACTGCTTCCTTGCCATGGTCTGATACTCATGAACTGCATGCACAGAAAGCAAATGACGGAAAAATTTTATGGAAATTTTAATAACTAAATTTGATTAATAAGGACAAGTATAAACCAAAAGCTAGCGCCCTTGATCATTTAGGAATAAGAGAAACTGGATGTGAATGCACTGTAAGTATGCAGTATTTATATTTTGAGGACCCTTTTTATATGTCTGATAGCAAGTCTAATAATAAAATCAACGACCTAAGCTTATATTAAGAACCTGTTTGTTTTCACATGGACTTTTTTTAAGTCCCTGTCACATCGAATGTATGGATAGTAATTAGAAGTATTAAATATAGACTATTAATAAAACCGATCTCATACTTTGGACTATTTCGCGAGACGAATCTATTGAGCCTAATTAGTCCATGATTAGCAAATGTGATGCTATAGTAAACATTTGCTAATTATGGCTTAATTAGGCTTAAAAATTTTGTCTAATGAAATAGTATTTATTTATGTAATTAGTTTTATTATTAATTTATATTTAATACACTTAACTAACGTCCAAACATCCGATGTGATAAAAGATTAAAAAAAGTCTCTGTATCCTAACGGCCACTAAAATTAGCATATGAGATATGTTAGTCATAAGGTCTTATCCAATATTTTTCTTATATGTTTTTTTCTCTCACTTGTATATTTAATATATCTAATTTGGAACATATATAGAACTAGCTCTTTCGTTAGAGCCAACGCTCTTTAACATGCGGTCTATTTATCGAAGCTTCTCCGGATGACAAAGACCGTCATGACAAACTCAAGTGTCATAAACGTCTAGCAATTCGTAAGTGCATTCGCTTACATTGTTAATGATAAGGGGGTGATCTTTTGGTTTCAAGGAAAAACCAATCAACATATTTATAGATAAAAAATATTTTTTAATTAAATAAAACTTTTATATACGTGTTATTGGCAATTTAAAAGCCAAGCCTAAAAATAAAACACAACTAAAACTTTTAAATTTTGGTTTATAAACATAATTACATAAGCAGAAGTAGAAAAAACGGGAGTGCAGATTGAGATGGCTAAAATGACTTGTGTACATAATCGCACCTATTTTTTTTTATGCTTATAAACCAAATTTTAAATTTTCAATCTTAAATTTAAAGTTAATTTTAAGGGTTTTTTATCAAAGTTTATTTTCCCGCCTCGGCTTATAGATCGCTAAGAATACATATAAAAATTTTATTTATAAATTATTTTTCCTTTATAAACACGTCACGAAAAAACCAAACCATCACCCTCCTGAGAGAATATGAGTATTTATTATATTCCTGCAAAACAAAACAAAATTTTAATATAAATAATTTTCGTGTGGTGTAGATGAGATATACCATACATGCATGCATGCGTAATTAGCTAAATCCTTTGTCATTAGAGAGAAAACTACGGGCCATACATAGAAAGGAAAGAAGGCGGCGATGGAGCAGCTCCGGCAGGTCGGCGAGGCCGTCGGCGGCGTTAACGCCCTCATGGTCTTCCACGACGACCTCCGCATCAACCCACGCCAATGCGCCCTCCTCGCCCACGCCTGCTCCCTCGCCTTCCACGCCGTCGCCGGCGAGGTGAGCGCCCGCCTCCGCTTCGAGGACCGCCTCACCAAATGGAAGGCCCTCGACGACCCCATCCGCGAGCTCCACCGCGCCGTCCGCGACGGCGAGGCCTACATCCGCCAATGCCTCGAGCCGCGTGACTGGTGGACGCGCGCCGCGGCGGCCACGCACGCCACCGACTGCGTCGAGCACCTCCTCCACAACCTCCTCTGGTGCGTCGCCGTCGTCATGGAGGCCGTCGAGGCCGTCGGCGAGGTCACCGGCTCTGACCCCGACGAGGTCGCCCGGAGGCGGCTGGCGCTGGCGAAAGACTACGACAAGGACCTTCTTGATCCCAAGCTTTTCCGGCAGAGGCTCGGCAAGACGTACCTGGCCACGCGGGAGCTCGCCGCCAGGATGGACATGGCATGGAAGGAGGACAGGTGGCTGCTATCCCAGCTTCTTGACGAGAGGAAGGGCCCGACGTCGCCGGAGCCATTGACGCGCCAGGAGCACCGGCTCGCCGACCTCCTCGCCGCGCCGCGCGGGAAGCTGCACCCGGCGTCCGTGCTTCTCAGCGACTTCCACATGCGGAGGCGCCTGGGTGGAAATCTCAAGGAGGTGCAGTGGATGGGGGAGTCGTTCGCCGTGAAGCATCTCGTCGGGGTCGACGCCGACGCGGCGGCCGCCGAGGTCGCGCTGCTCGCGGCGGTGTCGCACCCGAACGTGGCGCACTGCCGCTACTGCTTCCACGACGAGGAGAAGAGGGAGCTGTTCGTCGTCATGGACCAGCTCATGAGCAAGGACCTCGGCTGCTACGTCAAGGAGGTGACCTCCGCCAAGCGCCGGGTGCCTTTCCCGCTCGTCGTCGTCGTCGACACCATGCTGCAGATCGCGCGCGGCATGGAGCAGCTGCACTCCAACAACATATACCACGGCAACCTCAACCCGTCCAACGTGCTCGTCAAGCCGCGCCATGGCGACGCCTACCTGCAGGTCAAGGTCGCCGGCTTCGGCCACGGCCACGGCCAGTCCGCCGTGTCCAACTCCGGCACGAAGGCGCCGGCCAATGCAAATGCCAACCCCTGCATCTGGTACGCGCCGGAGGCGCTGGGGAACGAGCCGACGGCGAGGTGCACCGAGAAGGCCGACGTGTACAGCTTCGGGATGATCTGCTTCGAGCTTCTCACCGGCAAGATCCCGTTCGAGGACAACCACCTGCAGGGGGACAACATGAGCAAGAACATCCGCGCAGGCGAGCGGCCGCTCTTCCCGTTCCAGTCGCCGAAATACCTGACCGGCCTCACCAAGCGGTGCTGGCACGGCGAGCCGGCGCAGCGCCCGGCGTTCCACTCCATCTGCCGCGTGCTCCGCTACGTGAAGCGCTTCTTGGTGATGAACCCGGAGCAGGGCCAGCCGGACGCGCCCGGGCCGCCAGTGGACTACCTCGACATCGAGGCGCAGCTGCTGAGGAGGTTCCCGGAGTGGCAGGGCAACACGGCGGCGCGCGTCGCCGACGTGCCGTTCCAGATGTACGCGTACAGGGTGATGGAGAAGGAGAAGACCAACGCGTGCAGGGACAAGAGCCCCGACTCCAGCAGCGACGGCAACTCGCTGTGCGGCGACGACAGCGTGTCAGGCACGACGACGGCGACGGACGGCGACGCGCAGCCGGCGTCGATCCGGTGGCTGCCTGAGCGGAGCGGCAGCTACAGTTCGTCGCCGCGCAAGGTGGCCGGCAAGGCCGTCGCCATCGCCATCGCCGGCACCAAGGCAGGCAAGTGTCAGTCGCAGCAGCAGCATTGCGCATCACCTAGAGCCTCCAAGATTACTGCAGCTAGCTCCATGTCCATGACGCGTGCAGGGCCGCCGCAGAAGTCGAGGTCGATGGGCGTGGTGAGGCCGCCGCCGCAGATCGTCCCACGGCGAACGCCGAGGATAAAGTCCGACGGGCACCTGAATAAAGCGGCGATTCCACCTTCCCGACGGCGTAAGTCCGGCGGTCACGGTTCAGACTCCGAATTAGCCTAGGAATGTCGCAGACTTGCAGTGCAGATAAAAGGTTTCAACTTGTTTCAGAAATATATAGTATCTAATGGATGTAAAATAAGCAAACGAATGGATGCAAATCAGATATTCCACGAGTGGACAAAGGAAATGCAACATGAATAAGACGGAGAAAGGAAAACCATGAAAATCAACTATCAGCAGCAGACAGCATACTGCATAGGGTTTGAATCTCAATACATCATCACGACTGAATAGACTTTATGAGTTAGGCAAATGTTTCATGCTTTACAGCCAACTTATTAATTTTCCCACGAGTCCAGCAACAATTAAGATCTGGAACCAGTAGTAGGATATATCAACATGGGCTGAGGGGGCCTTATGCTGAATGGAGGAGCCTCAGTGCTATAATCCTTCTACTTGCCCTTCCTACAAAAACAGGAACTCAACACCCTACAAAAATAGCAGTTGATAATGCCCAGCACTAACTCCAATTCTTCAGTCTGATATCCTCATCTCTACTCCTAGAACTTCTTTCACAAACTCGTACGTCACGAATGCAATGGCAATAGAAGGCACCACCTGAAGATGAGACAAACAAAGGACAGCATATGTTATAAACATGCACTACTGCAAATTAATTAAGGTTGCACACAGCTGAATTCGTCATAGGAAGATTTACCTTCACTGAATTGGGCACAAGACCCTTGTACAAAGCACCAACACCTTCATAACGAACAGTTTTCCTGAATGCATCGATCATACCATTGTACTGCAGCGCCTCTTTGCCTTCTCCAGTAACAATAGAAGCAGCATGATTCCAACCAACCATCTGCATTCTCCTCCTGATGACATCAAGAGGGTATGCAACAGTCTGGCCTATGGTTCCAGCCACAGCTCCACATCCAAGCCTAGTAACTACGTGCAACTCATTGTCCTTGGCAAGATCTAACGGATTTGTCTTTAGAAGCCAGTCCTTTAGAGACTCGTATACAGCAAAGTTGAGGCCAACATATGGAACCTGCAAGAAAGATAACAAAGAATAGAGCGGAAAGCTTTCATCAGCAAGGCACAAACCACAAGGCACATCTGTTGCTAATTAAGAGACCTACCACTCCAATAACCGATGGAAGCCACCCTCTGTATAGAGCACGGAAGCCTTCTTCACGGTATACTGTACCAAGCGCATGAAACATACCACGGTACTGATAAGGAGACTTTTCTGTCTGCACATGAAATTTGCAGGTCAATAGACAGAATATGAAACACAGGTAGATTTGAGTCGGCAGTGCAAGGATGATACAATAATGGGAGAAAGCAATTAACCTATATATTACCTGCACGGTAATCCTACCCCTAACCATATCCATTGGGTAAGTAGCAGACATGGCAATGATACCAGCACAGGCACCAGCTCCAAGGCGCAACAGTGGACTAAGCTGAGCATCCTCTGTGAAGTATAGGTACATGTCAGGTGCTGAATCCAGATTTTCTTATCCATTTCATATGATACAACAGAAATTCCACTCCATATGATACAAAAGGAATATGAATTCCCAGATTCAACTGTGGCAGAACATCCATAATACATGAAAGAAATCTATTTGTACAGAAAAAAGGCATGAACATCAGGAACTCTGCTCCCCAGCATTTCAATGTCAATTAAGTACAGAAGAACATCGAATAGTGTCTTCATGATCAAGCTGGTTAGCAACTACTCCTACTCTTGCATGCTTTATCATTTTATAGCAGGACTAAAAAGGTTGCTAGCAGAAACAACACATGATTTAGATGTACAGGGCCATCTAGGTACATGAATGCTTTGCCTTATTCTACAAGGCCTCCTAATCATAAGGCAACAATAATATATATTGAAACTAAAAACTGAACGAGATGGATAAGCTGAGCATACAAAGTCAACTCCCATCAATTTCTTACAGATAAAGAGGAATGCCAGTAGAACGGTCTGTCGGTCATTCCAGTCATGATGCACATAACTAATAGTCAGCGCAATAATGCCATGGTAGTAAAAACTTCAAAATAACTAAGATGTATACACAGGAAAACTATGTGTAGTAAAGGTAATAGAAAGAGGCATACCGTCCCCTGTTTGTCGTCGGTAAAGCCACAAAATTCCACTGCAAAATGAAAAGCAAGGCAATAATATATCACTAGCGTTTTCATGAACTAAAAGATATTAATAGCAGGATAAAATGGAAACGCTTCTGACCAAGTTCAGGTCAAAGAAGACTCATCATGCAACAGAGAAAAGGTCTGCAAAGTACAAAAGGCAAGTAGGTGGCAATGGCAAGCAATAATGTAAGGCAACAGTAATTAGAAACAAGAGCACACCTTGATGCTTGCTCATAGCTAAAAAACTTCACAGCAGAATTTGGGACAATTCTGGCACAGTTGGTACCATTGCCCTTAAAAAGTCCACGGAGACCCTCCGTTCTCCATATGTACTTAAGACCTTGAACTGTACCATTGTACTTGATACTGTGCGGATTTTGAACCTGCATTAGGCAAATAACATGAAACTGCTGTTACACCCAACTCATACAATTGCCCTCCACACAATTTCCACAAAATCTACATGACAAATGTACAAATTTGAGCAGCATCTGGACTAGGTCTAGTACCAATGTATGATAGCTGTGGCTGGAATGAAAGAGGATCTGTTTCAAGTAAGCTCCGTAAAGTAGATAGGATAGCATAGATTTCAACAGTCAAAGTGGACCAAAATACAACCAAGATTGCCCAAATAAAACACAATGCCCTGACATGTAATTAGACAGTGAATATTATATTCGTTGACATGTTATAGTACTTTACAGACCTTTATATGTATGCTGTCGATAACTTTACCCAATGTTAACAACACAAAACTAAAACGCCACTGTAACATAACAAGCACATCCCTCTGTCTTCCACACAAAAAGTAAAGGACATCCATGCACACACAATTGATCACCTGAAGCAGGATCTTCAGTCGTTCGAGCGGAGCAACAGCTGTACGTGATCTGTTTAATACATAAATACATAAAGTAAATAACTTGTAGGCATAAAGGTATAGTTAGCTAGAAACAATTGCCCCAGGTAGATACTCTTTGCTGGTCAAGTTTGACAAAATGCACCAGATGAATAATGAAAACAGAAATGAACAAAAATGGACCAGATAACATTCTAGTTGATCTGTGCTTTTGCTGAAACATAAAATAAATAATTTCTTCTTGGACTTGAGCTGACTATGACAACACTTGATAGCTAGAGGTTCAGTTGAAGAAAAAAACAAGTTGCCCATAGTCTTAATACAACCAATTGTATGATGTATCACATGACTTAATTATAGCTTATCATTGTTCAGCTTCAGTTGCAGTTGAATGATTATGAATAAAAACACACTTCAGGAAAACTAGATTATTTAAACCATAAAGGTGAAAACTAATTTGAGCGTGACACAGACAAATATGTAAAAAGCCTCATGCATATTTCCTGTTTTTTGGAGGTATTAGACAGCTATTTGTGAAACCAAACTGGCAATACTGAAATGTCCAGCTCAGCTGGTCAGGTGATCTATCATAAAGTTATAAGAAAACAGACAATACAGATTGGGCGAATTGAATAGACCCATAGGATGAGAAAGCACATACTGCCACGTACACTGTTTTGTTAGGGTTTTGGTGTACTGATCCAAATAATGTATGTTTGCATTCATTCAATACAATAATTTCAAGTGGTGACCAATTTATTGTAGATCACAGAGCAAACCAACACACAAGAAGAAAATTTTAATCCAGACGGTCAGGCTATACCATGACACGAGATGGACCGCAAATGCAATTCGTCCATATGGCCCAGAGAATCGAATCAACCAACGAGTCAACGAGGCGAGATCTGATTACCTCTCCGCTAGGGTTTAAGCGTCGCGAATTCGACATAGATCACACATAACATTCATGCACAGGTTACAACCGCAGACAACCACGGCCGAAACCAATCGCAACAGGAGGGGGGGGGGGAATCAGTAGACCATGGAACGCGCAAATCAATGAAGGATCAAACGCAAATCTAATTGAATCTAATCTGGGAGGCACCCTCGCAGTGGGTACGCCGCAGAGAGAATTCGACACCAGGACGAAGAGATGGAGAAGAAAGGGGGAGACGGGTATAGAGAAGGAGTGAGGGGAACTGACACTCCACCGGCGACGCCACCGGCGACGAGCGACTTGCAGATGGAGAGGAGCTGGTGGCTAGGGGCCTTAACCCCCTCGCGCGCGAGCTTGGCCTCCTCGGCCAGGTTGACGATGGTGGTGACGGCCGTGTCCCCCCTGCTCTTCCCCACGACGTCCTCCGAGGCCATGTCCACCCGGATCGCCCGCTGCCTCGCCTCGGCCCTGCTCCGCGCGGCCTGGGGTTCTCGCGGCGGCGGTGGCGGCGGGAGGAGGAGGGAGGCAAGGCAGAGGCGAAGAGGTGGTGGTGGTGGTGGTGGTGGTGGTGCGCTAATTAAACCTATTCCGGCGTCTCGTTTTGCTTTTATCGGAAAAGGGAAAATCGCTGCGCGCACGCGGGCCGCGGCTGGTCCATCTCTGGCTGCGGGTGGGCCCTCACCGGGTGGGGTCCACGTGTCAGTGGCGACGGCGGGGAGAGTGGTACGTGCGGGGTGCTTTTCGCCTGTGGGGCTTGCGGTTTCGGAGGAGGAGGAGGGGGGTGGCGATCTCCGCCGTCCGCGCTTATCTCCCTCGGGATGGACGAAGGGTACGGGCGGGCCCACCTGTCATTGGGAGAGGATGGGTTGGCTTAACGGAAACCTAGATCCGTCGCGACGGACGGGGTGCTAGCTGGGCTCTCTCTCTCTCCGTATATATCAGGGCAGGCCCTCTTCTCTTACCAACCTGCAAATTCATTTCATTTTCATGATAATTAACATTAACAAACCCCGTCTGGAGATAGATTTCATGATTAATCTATGCCAATTATATATATTGCTTGGTTCCTAAGCTAATAAGCCACGGGAGTTTGGTACACATGAATGATATATATATGACCGGTTGGTGAGTGACATTTGGTTATATACAAGCTAAAAGCTTATCTTTTTGCTTATTATAAGCATAGTTCAAATGGATAATTAATGATTAAAAGATAATTTGTGGGTATTTTATCTTACATGTTCGTGTTTACCTAAAAGTAAATAATAAACAATCCCTAAAAATCCTAAATTAAAATTTAGTCGTATAAACATAAAAATAATAAACAATACTCCGTCGTCAGCAAACTAATGTCGGTACCACGTAAGACCGACTGCACTTCGTCCAGACCACTCCAGCTTTGTTTGAATCAAGCGACACACCTGCATCACACATTCATGTGGAAATATGTGTGGATGCCAAAAATGAATGGCAGTTTAATTTATTGGACCATTTTCCATGGCCAGGTTTAATTCTTTGGCTAGTTAGCTTTGTGGGAAAAAAAGAGAAGTTGATAAGAAGATGACAGCCGACGTAGACTGAAATTTGGCCTTTCCTGCTCGACTTGGGCCAAAAATTGATATGCATGGCTGTAGAAATTCCAGGACCACGTAACGTATCTTTCATATATAGCACTTAAGTAGTGTAAATATTCAACCGTAATCACTCGCACATCGCTAGTATATATATACTCTGTGTGAGAGATGATTGTTATTATTCTTGTTGTGGGTAAGCAGTGACAGATCTAGACAATGAGATTAGGAGATCTGAATGAGTTAGATAGAGTTTCAGTCTCTGTTACTTTTGATCTTTGCCATAAAATTTTAGAGGGTCTTTATGAGAGCTTGCTTTAACCGAGATAGCATAGGTTCGAGCCCCACCGCTCCTAAATTAAATCCGTCCCTGTGGATGAAAATGGACACAGCAGAACCGGACACGTGGCAAATTCAGGTGAAAGCAGGCAGAAGGCCACACAAATTTCAGTCTCCACACATAGTAATACTAATATATATATATATATATATATATATATATATATATATATATAGTTGCACAATTTGATAGAATAGTATAATACGGTAATTGGGTAAGAATATTCTCTCTGTTTTTTTTTGGGTTCAAAACGCACTACAAATGCAGATAAGCATACACATCCTACCCCATATGATGATACAAGTACCTCCGTAAACTGGGCCGGCTAAATCTTAAAATATACTAGTATGTTGCTTATAAGGTGAAAGAACAATTAGTCATAAATGTGAGTACATGTGTTAAATCTATAATTTAAATCTGTGTTTGTTGATTTTGTCGTAAGAAACCTAATCAGTTAAGGGAAGCTCAGCTTTCAATTCGCTAATGGAGAATAACATGTACGTGAATGTATACGTTGTCTAGTAGGGGAAGAAAAAAAATGGGAGTATTGTACGATGCTTAACACTACTAGTACTAGATTCCAAACTGCTGCACTGCATTGCAATGTGGTAGGCGGAGAGTGAAGAGAATTTGGGAGGCCCATGAGCCACCGTAGCCAAGCCAACAGACAGTGATGGGCTCAGCCGCTGCAACCGAATTGGCCCAGTACCATGCTTTCATTTCGGCCCATATGTTATGTAGGGTGTGCCCCGGTTACTGGGCCATTGGAGGGAAACTGGATCCGTCCGCCGTGGCCCATCGTGCCCACCAGTGATGCATTTGAATTGGGCTTTCTACTACAATATTTACTTTTTAGCCCATAACTCAACTTTTCTTTTCCATTTATCTTTTTCTCCACAAGCGCAAACACGATGTTGCTATATTTCACATTTTTTTTTTAGAGAAGCGTATTTTTATCCGGCCTTTATATCCACTTGGATATATGCAGCTATTTCTCTAAAAACTTAGCCCAAGTAAGAATCTAGCATCTCAAATACCCAATCTAAAATTCATGCTTCTATAGAGATTTGAACCCAGGATCTTAGGTGTTACTTAAATCATTATAACCACTACACTGTATTTCACATTCAATCATTCATTCCATTCCATTGACGAGCAGATATGCTAGTACGTACCTATTCCTATTACGTACTATCAACATACACACACATGCGTGCGTAGCATTTCAAGGATCTATATATGTGGGACAATGTTTAACGAACAAAGATGGACAATTCTAAGAGAAGTACGCCGTGTGAATAACTAAATTGAAAGAACACGTACGAACGAACATACTCTCCATCCTAAAATAAACCAAATTTTCACTTTTTATCTTCAATTTTTGATTTTTCGTATTATTAAAAAATTTTGCGATTGATATTTTTGTTTTTATTAGATGATAAATTATAAATAGTACTTTACGTGTGACTAATTTTTTTTCTGATTTTCTAAAAAATTTTCAAAAAGACGGATGGTCAAATATTGGACACGAAAACCGGAGAATTCGTTTTTTGACGGAGGAAGTAAATTAGTACGTACAGGATGTTTATCGTGTATTTATTCAGCCAGCCAGTGTCTGGACAAAGGATCGTACGTACTGTACAGGAGAGACAGTGGGCTATTAGGAGCACTATTGGGCAGTGCAACACCAGACGAACTGAACGACGTGCGTACTTTGACTTTTAAGCTACTAGTCGGAGCAACTAGTACAATGCTTGAATTAGAATAATATTATAAATATTTATATTTGATAAAGTATTTAAATTAAGAAAACGTTTAAAATTTGCCATGGAGAAAAGGTAAAACAAGAGGGAGTGGAGTAGTATATATATGCTGGCGTGCGTGTGGACAAGTCAATCCGACGGTCGGAAAGTAAACACTGCACGTGCAACGCGAGGAGTAGCATCGGCCAGGCCGGTCACGTAAATATGCAATGTGAAATTAATTGCAGAATAAAATATATAAAATAATTAGTAATTATATTGAGATTTAATAAAGTATATGTATGCTCTTTTATATTGCTTTTTGTCTTCTTCTATTGGTATACGTGCTGCTTGTAAAAATTATGTTGTTTTGGTAGGGAGTGAATGCACGCATGCACGACGCGATATATATATATATATATATATATATATATATATATATATATATATATATATATATATATATATATATATATATATATTATTCCGTGTGCCAACGTACGTTCTTTCTCTCTGTCATATTTTTATACCATAAGATCGATGTTTTACCTGAAATTATTATTTTCGAATTTGATCGAGCTTTAAAAAGATTTATCAACCTGTATAATATCAATTTTTCCTATTAAACATAACATGGATTAATTTTTATGGTATATCCGTTTTTAAGTCAAATATGCTGAACGCATGAAACGGGTGACCTTTAGTATCACCCCATGTTTCTTTCTATTTATGCTTATATGTCAAAATTTAAACTTTTAATTTTAAATCTAGAGTTGATTTTTACTTTTTCGTCAAAGTTTAATTTTTGAACATTGGATTTTAAATCGCTAAGAATACGTATATAAAAGTTTATTTATAATTTTTTTAAAAAATATACCGTTGAGTGTTTTTTGGAAAATCCAAACAATAAACCCTATATATATTGTGTAAGAGAGAGATTCATGACAATTTTGCTACTCAAACGTACGTTGCATGCATCTTTTAAATCTGCTACCCACAATTACACGAACGTCTGAGTCAATCTGCAGCGTGCGTAAATGTTTTAGTTCTATGTTTATTCCGCGGACTCTATTTTTGCCTATTATTATATTGAAATTGAAGTATGGTAAATTAGATGATAAATATATTAAGATTTGAAAAATTAGGGACAAAATACATGAAGATTTGAAAAACCGAAGGATATTTTAGTTTTTATAATTTTGCATAGGTATATATGAAATGAGCTAAAAATAAAATATTTTTTAAATATAGGAAGTAATAAAAGTTCCGCAAGGTGCGTACATACTAAATTATTCAACATGGAATCACTCCAATTTCAAAATATTACTAATCTATCTATACTATATTATAAAAAGCGGTAACGATTATTTCGTCCATAATTGACGTATGCATACGTTAGGTTGACGTATGTGTCCGGTATTTCTCCAGATCGTATTTGTTGCATCGTCGTCTGTGTCCGATCATATTAGGCCCAACGAGGCCCACATCAGGTCAGGCCCATTGGCAGCGGAGGAGAGCATGTTGTATATTAATCGGAAAACATTGGCAACCTGTCGGAGGAGAGCGAATATGAAAAATTACGTCTCGTGTCGTCTGGTCCGGGTGTGATACCATTGACGACTGCGTGCCAGCTTTGAATTAATTGCATTGATTTTGTTTCGACTCCGCTATACATCTGTCTCCGTTGCGAACGTAGGTTATGGGAACGTTCATCATGGAGTGAGAGAAAGGTGCAGAAATCTGCGAAAGGCTCACAGAGCTGACTGCTTACTTGGGCTTTGATGGCTGGCTGGTAATCACTTTCATGATATATATCTTGAGTTTGGTTTTTGTGTTCTAATTGATACTTCTGGAGGAAAAGCGCGATTTAAAAACTAGGATTTGTTTGACGATATTTTCTTAATCGCCCATCTTGTTCTTGGGTATTTGTCCGTCTGTCATTGATATGAAATCATCTTTCGGATAAATATCGAGGTTCAACTTGACATACGATTCATCGATAACCTGAAAGAGTTTATTAATCATCTAACCAAGATTATGCATGCGACTGTTCGTGGATCATTAGTCATATGCTAGGGCTGACAACTTGATATTTCCTACTGTATTATAAGAAGGCCATGTAAAACTTGACAAAATTATCACGGAGAGATTTCTATACCAAGTCATGAGCGGTGGTGTCTCTCTGTTGATAATACATCGTTAACTATAGAAAAGATAATTAGTTATAAATACAATAATCTATGTCAGATTTAGGATTTAAACTTGATGGACAAATTTTTCTACCATAAGAAACCTAACCAGTTGGCTTATATCTTGTTTTGTTTTTATTATTGTTGTTTGCATATGTCTGCATATCAGGACTGTGTTTCCCTTGGTACTTGTGTATATTTGAAGTATTTTTTACCCGTAGCATCCCACGGGCTATTTTCTAGTATATTATTAAAAAAATAAGTGTTATCTTTATATAAGTTTAATTAACTATAATAGTAATATAACTAGACTAATATTTTAAGACGGAGGTGTGCCACTTTTATAGCAGCGGATATATATGCCGGCCGTACGTATGTACGTACGTACGTACGCTGTGTTTCCAAGTCATTAGCCGTCCCTATACAAAAGTCGTTCCTCTTGCATGCCTTGAAAAAAGTCAAAGTCAAAAAAGAACCAAGGGGTACCAAAACCACTCTTGTCACCAATTAATTTTCTCATGTGCTAATCGTGTTTTTCAGCTGGAACCAATTTTAATTTCAGCTACAGCCTCACCTTAAATGTATGTACAGTTGATATATAAACGTTATATTTATAAATTATCTTTTGTTCTTAAATATAACGTTACATTAATTCTTTTTTCTCCAAACAGTCAAAAGATAACCACCTCGTCTAGCTAGCCAACATTAAAACTTCTAGAAATATCATATTTTATTTATAGGGTCCGAAAATAATTTTTTTTTCCAAACGAGCTAGATGTAGCTTTAATTAGTTTTTTAGATAACTCGTAATGGAACCTAACATACAGTAGTAGTTCACATGGATTCGAATCTTTCGCTTAGTAGTATGCATCTAATGTTAGAAGCATATACAGACCTATGTTTTAGATCAATTGGCTTTACTACCTATTTATTATAGAGGGTGGAGATTCAAAATATCACTGATGAAATATGAATATTACAACATGATTTTGCTTCTAGACCTTAATTTAGGTATATGGACTAGCTAGCCAATGTATATAGGCCCGATGCTCATGTTGTGTATATAACTTATAAATGTTTCTGAAATTTTTAAACGGTATTTTAGTTGAGCAATTTTATGGTTCTTGAGAAACTACTAGAAGGTACTGAAATTTTAGTGTAAAATTTCATATCACCTAGTACCTAAGTTACCAAGAAATACCAAAATTTACATAGAAAAAATAAATGAGACCTCTTGGTACTTCTCAAGTAGCGTAAAGTTACTTATTTTAATTACCTCTAATCGAAAGGGATATATATGTATATATATTTATGCATGTAACACACAATAATTACATTAATTGTGCCAGGATGTTCCAGCAAATAACCATGTGGTCGATACATTTTTATTAGCGCCTCAGTTCTACCCACCGTAGCTTGTTAATTTGTTTATAAGCAACACTTAAGCAATTTGCAGTAACCAAACACAGACATACCAGAAACCCTCAGAATCCTCCGTCACTAGTCTCTCTTTATATATAGCAGCACAGAACTAAAGGATAATATACTATAGTTGTAGTAGCTAGAAATTAGAATATATAGCTAGGTAGCCTTCATTAGTAATGTGTATCGCGAATGGAATCCCTCGTGCTTAGTTAGCTATACCCACCACGTGGTTTCGTTTATGCTTATATTTAACCGCCAGTCTAAATTTAAATTTAAAAACTTAATTGCAAGCTGATTTTTTGTTTGTTCAACTTATTTTACTAAATAGCATATTGTCTCTGAAATGATAAGAACAAATATATAGATAAAAGTGTTTCCATAAATTTTTTTGGGTAGTCAATGGACTATACGGAGAATTAACATAGTTAAGACATAAGTATAAGCGCGTGTACACAAATTATTTCCAACACGTGATTCTCGATCGTATGCATGCACGACCAGATCGATCATAAATTTCAAGCCTCCAACAGAGACTATATGTATAGTTAATAGGTGATGGTCAATATATAATTAAACACGATGTAGGCCTGGACGACCCATGCATTATCCTTTTATAAAAAAATTAAACACGATGTACGCTCTCGTGTTTAATTGTTCGTCGATCGATCGATCTGATGTCACGATGCAATGCATTTGCTTACCTGCCCGATAGATTAATAGTTAACTGGTACTACTTCTCCCGTTTCATAAATATAAGCATTCAAAGTTAAAGATGTTTTACTGTACAGAACATAGATCGTTTAAATTTCTAAGAGCAGTTACAAATAGCAGACTATAAACCAGTTATAACTATATTTTAAGAAGATAATTAAGAGAGGTGAGAGAAGAACAGCGGACTATAAATTTATAGCCAGCTGCAGTACAAATTTCAAGACATATGACAAGTCAGATCAGATATTGATCGTACAGTATATGTTTATAGATAACTATTATATGAATTGGCTATTAAGTTGGCTATAGACAATTTAGAGCCAGCAGTTGGCTATACTATTGAACTTGCTCTAGTGCAATGGACCATATTTATTTATACTACGGTATCTACTACTAGACTCTAAATCAACCGTTGATATTTTTCTATTAGCTAGTCCAAATATTGCTAATAGCATGCTTTTAATAGAGAGCACGGTAAAGATATCCTTTAACATTAATTTTGTACAAAATGTTTTCTAGAATATAACTTTCAGTCACCTTTGGAATTTAAAAAATCATCCCATTCCTAGAACCAATGTATTTTTTCCTAATCTTAATGGATGCTAATTAAATAATCTAGTAGTAATATTCCTCGTTTAAACTTTGTAGTTCTAAGATCCGATGATTGGATATTCTTTGTCTTATGAAACAAGTCCTAATTAAGCAGATCATAGAAGGGGTTGTCAAGGATAATGAAGCTTGAACTGACGAAGAGGTTGAAGCGGTGAGATAGAATGGAGGACATACTTGATGTCATTATTGCATCCAGTTATATAGCCTAGTTCCATAGCCTGTTCTATCCGGTTACATAGCTAGGTGTGACATGTAAGATGTACCATAGATGGTCCGTTGAAGTACAAACATATATAAAAGATGAATCTTTTCTTCGATAATCATTAAAATGAATATATGAATAATCAAATGTTAATGAGCTATATATTGGACATGCTCTAACTCCACCGCAAAAAAAAATCTTTCTCGCAATGCAATAATTGCTTTAAAAAACTAAAATACTCTTTACATTTTCAAATCACAATACGCTTGTCCTCTATTTTCTTGAACTTTAACAAACTTGTCCACTTCTTTTCAAACTTCGATACAATACTATTTTAAAAATAAAGTTTGTGAGAGACGAGTAAAATAGTTAAAAATGAAGAATGAGGGAGTAAATTTTCCTTTGCAAGGACGACATGAAGGCTGAAGGTGCTAAGCAGGGGCTGGATGAGTACTGCTGCATCAAGGTTTTCAGTTATTTACAGTACAGTGCGTGTACGTCCGTTCAGGCATCAATTTCTGACAAAATTGTGTCCGATCTGACATTTCATTACGTACTGAATGCCTGACTCTGACGAAGCACTGTGTAATAACAGCACTTAGTACTGCCATTACTGAAATACAGCCCTGTTGTACCTTGCAGTGTAGTGCACTTATTTTTACGTTTATTGACTAAATTTTAAATTTTTATCAGTAAATTTAGGGGTTTTTTTACCGAAGATTATTATCAGCTCTAATCGAAATCTTTGGAGATGATTCTATATTGCAATTTGGTGGAGGAACTTTAGGACATCCTTGGGGTAATGCACCTGGTGCAGCAGCTAATCGGGTGGCTTTAGAAGCCTGTGTACAAGCTCGTAACGAAGGGCGCAATCTTGCTCGTGAAGGTAATGAAATTATCCGATCAGCTTGCAAATGGAGTCCTCTAGATATGGTAGAGGGCTGGGTGGGCAGTATCCAACCCTTTTTATTCATTAGTTCCCGCCCCTATAGGGCCAAATTGAGTCGGTTGCGAAGTAACTTGCCACCACAAGAGGAACTCTCAAGGCCCCCTACCTTGCAGAAAAGAAAAAATAAATGAAAGAAAGACACAGACTATCTCCCTTCCCTTTAAAAGAAAGCTGTTTGCCAGGCAATGCTCTTTTTTTTTGAGTGGGGTGCAAAGGGGGGCTAAGATAGTAAGGGCTACGGTACTAGACTAACAACTATTACTTTAATAAAAGTAGACTAAATTTTTTTTATCATAATACCTTACGAAATTAAGTTGGCGAGCGGCGGGAATCGAACCCGTATCTTCTCCTTGGCAAGGAGATGTTTTACCATTGAACTACGCTCGCTACGTCCTATATTTTATAGGGTATATCCGCCTGGGTCGACCGTCTATGTCTGGGTCGACCGTTTCATAATAAGCTAAGGCTCCGTCGATTTAGCCAAAGCAAGCCTGGAGAAAATAATGGGAGTCAGTGTCCCTTAAACGCCTTGTTTCCTCTTCTTTACGGTGGCTTCTTCTTAAATTAAAGAGGATCCCTGTAGCGCTTATGCCTTCAAACCCTCAAACTGTGGTTATTACGACAGCAGGTGAAATAGCTGCTTTTCTTCTCTTCTTCCCCCTTGACCTATTGAAGTAGCGCTCACCCGCAGCCCTAAGCCCTACAGTTCCTTCGCTTACCGCCTAATCCGAATCTATTACCCTGCCACCAAGAGAAGAAATGGCACCAACCGATACAATGGCAGCTAGTTTCAGGGAAGCCGCTTCAATGGAAGTTGGATTGCCTAGTTGCATTTGAGTTCGATTTGAACTAGTTTCCCAGGTTCCAATCTAGCCTTGTCTTATAGGTCGCTAAGAATGTATATATAAAATTTTTATTCATAAATTCCTTTTTATTTGTAAATATGACGTTTGGTTTTATCTATGAAGCATCTAAACAATTATCCCCATAATTGTACATATATATAGAAAGACATACAAAACCATCCTTTCAATTTTGTTTATGCTTATAAGTTAAAATTTAAATTTTTAGCCTTAAATTTGTAGTAGATTTTGGAGGTTTTTTTTACCGTAGTTTATTTTATAGATTTGGCTCTTAGGTCGCTAAGAACACATATACAAATGTTTTATTTACAAATTATTTTTATTTTTAAATATATTATTTGGCTTTTTCCCTGAAAAATCCAAACAATCACCCCATAATTTCTTCATTAAAAAAATCAATTTCTGTAGTTGATTTTGGGTAATTGAATGTCTGATTTGTTCTTACGTCTTAGAAGTTGGTTTTCTCTACGGGTTATATGCTAGAGTAGGGAATTAGCTAGCAGCTCTGCAATTAATGAATTGAAACGGCCTTATTTGCAGGAAACTACAGTAGGTCAACACTTATTTGCAGGAAATTAAAGAACAAACGCAGACAATGTATATATAGATTTGGACGCTTTCATGCTTGTTACTGTCCAGAAGGACGAATAATCCTTAATTACGACTCACAACATTTGATTTTGGGTCATAACAAAATCAAGATGCATGTATATGAATAAATTAATTAAGTACTGGAAGCTTCTTGAAATATTTGGTTTATTTTAAACTGGACCATTCAAGATCGAGCAAGCAATTAAATCAAAGCACTCAATAATACTAGCTACTAGCTCACGCCATCGTACCGTCATTATATTGGTTCCTCTCGTCACTGTCTCTTCGTTACTGGAGAAAGAAATCAGCTGTCATGTTGCTGCTAAATATGAACAGATACACTGTGTGGTTTTTGAATTTCTTGGCTGGTTTTCTGGTGTTAGGTCTACAACAAGAAACCATTGGAAACGGTGGCAGTACTGCTAGAGATAAATTAATACGAATATAGGTTTGTTCACTTAATTTGTTGGCGCTTTATACCAGTTCAAACACGAACATGGTCTTTCCAGACCATATATGTTTAGCCATAACCTTTTCTAATCATATATACTGTGTTAAATATACTTTTTTCGAAAACAAATGAAAGTATATTTTTTCATGACAAATCTAGAAATGGCCTTATCGCACATACCAAAATATCAAGATTTGACGACATGTATAATAATCAAATTGAAGTCAGATTGAGCACTATAGAATGCAATTCAAGGACACAACTGCAGTGGCTGTTGCAATCTTCAGGGTGGTAATGATAGCCAATGACCCAGCAGGTCTGCATGGGGCAACATTTACTTATGTTTGTATACAGGATCCACCTTCCTCTCTCATGCATGTTCAGGCAGCCCAGGTTAGGTTGTCTCTGATCTATCAATGTACTTTGAATGCTCTTAGAGTCTTATCACCCATGAGTAAATCATATTATTAGCAATCATGTTTATTTTGACAAACAAACCTCTGAATTATTTTGGCAATCATGTTTCTAATACAATAAAATATATTGATCGCAAAAAAATTCAAATAAGACGTTCAGTCAAAATGTAAAAACTGAGAAATAAAATTATTTTGGGACGGAGGGAGTAGCAAAAAGAGAGACTGATTAATTCTTCGACTTTTAGTTCAATAGTTTGTGTCATCCCTCTCACATGTACACAAATAACACAAAAGGCTGAGACATCAGTGGCCACAAATTGACCACTTTCTATCGACCCACTTCCATTTCTGTTTTTAAAAAGGAAAGAAAAGGAGATTGAGTGAGACGCACACCCAGATTTACAAGTTAGCTAGTGTGGCAGTGCCCAAGAACAGACCTGACTAAGCAAAAGCTACTAGCTCATGGCTGTTAAAAGTATATTAAATAAAGTGATTATGGTTTGTTCAGGATTGAACACACTTGCACACACGAGTCAGCTTAAAAAGTTCTGAAACATTATTGAGATGTGACTGAGAACTTATCAACACGATCAAACTGTCTCTGTTAAGTTGTCCATACCAATATATTCATTTTCTGCACAATACTGTGCATGCATGGCCTATGACATGGATGAAACATCATGTGTTCGGCACATCTATTATATTGCATTGATAAAGAATATTGATCACTGTACACTTTTATTATTTAACATATATAGTTGCATGCTGCACATGATTAGGTTAATTTGTTGCAATTTAATACCATATTTAACTAGGATTAGTTGGAAGTGCTGATCATTCAGAGATGGTTTTGATAGATTAGATAAGGGAAGAAATGCTTGCATACATGTGAATGGAGAGTTTCCTCCTATATAGACACATCAAAAACCTAGCTGGTTATTAATTTCTTGCAATCCTAATTAATACTATATTCCTACATATTATATGAACAATAGGCCTCATGCATGTATGTTAACGAAAACATATAAAAACAACCTGCATGCATGTGGTTGTTGATGGAACAAGACGGATTTGCATGCACTCAGGCATGCATGCATTATTCATATGGATATATACATGATCCTTAATTTTTTTTGCGAAAGCATATGGATATGATCTTGAATTGACAAACAAAGATTCACAAATGATAAATAAGCTTAGCTAGCTAGGGCTTGTTGATGTCATCTTTCTTTTTTTTAAAAAAAATTATGCATGGAAATGGAAGCTAGAGGGAACAACATAATAATCATCTACCAGACATGGATGATGCCGATGTTTTGGCAGCTCACAGCGCCCGATCTCTGCAACAGTTCTTCTTCATGAATAATTATATACTACTCCACTACACTACAAGATGAAATCAATCGGAAATATATTAGTTACTGTCCTCTCAAAAATTAACCTTTTCCTATTAACTACAAGAAAAATATATTAATTACTCCCCTAAAAGGAAAAAAAATAGTGGTGGCCTGCCGGCCGGCCCACCTAATCCTACTAACTTTTTTCCAAACCAGCCCTCGTCTTTTGTTATATTAAAAAATAATTAAACCTAAATGTACATCCATCCACGTATGAAAGCAAATTAAGGTAAACATTAATCTCTATAGCAAAACGATGGGCAATATATTTAATAGAAAACATTATTTTATTTATAACATATATTCGTTGAACTAGTTGTCAGCCAAACTATAATTTGCTCATGAGCTTCTGTAGAATGTTTCTCACTCAGAGATGCACACTCACATCCTCATCTTTTCGTATTTGTTTAGGCTTATAAGCCAAAATTTAAATTTTAACCTTAAATTTAGAGTTGATTTTATGATTTTTTCACCGAAGTTTATTTCCCTCCTTAGCTTTTAAGTCACTCAGAATACATATATAAAATTTAGAACAATTGTAAATTTACGGGTGATTTGAAATGTTATTGCAAAACTAACAGTAAAAAATTATAAAAATACCACTAAAACTATCATTCTAATGGCATACTTATAAATTTAGTTTGCAAAAGTTCCTTTAGTTTTTTATTCACACACCACCCGCTCAGTATTGTCATGTACCTTCATGTTACTTGTATCACTAAAATTACATATGTTAGTTGTGCGTACTTATGTGTAGTTTGGCCGCAATAATCAAACTAGTTGGCAGTAACTTCAAAGTGACACATTATAAATTGTGGGGAATTAAATAAACATACTATAGCAGATGCAATTGTTGTCCAACCTCAGTCGATTAATTAATTGTTTGTTTCCTCATCTCTCAATATGGTGATGTATGGTATATCTTGTCAAATCATATCATTGAGGTCACAAATTAATTACTACTAGTACGTACTAGCAATAATCCATTAGAGCAAGTACAACAGTAGACTATAAGTTGACTATAAGCTAATGTGGAGAAAAGAGGTAATGAAAAAAGAACGGGGTTGGCTCTCATGCAAGAGCTAGCTATACACCAACTCTAAGAAAAATGCATTAAATGCAAAGGTAAGAGAAAGAGATAGGAGATAAAAATTATAGCTAACCTTATAGCCAATCTATTATATGTATGACTATAATATAAGCTTATAGTAAGTTGGCTTTATTATTAAACTTGCTCTTATACTAAAATATGGGGTTTAATTTAAGCAAGCCAGTCTTAAACAACAAATCAATTAACTTTCCTTTAGAGATTGGACTTTGACCTTTGATCAATCGATAAGTACTACGTTGCTGAATATGTTCATATAAACGATCGAAAAGTACAAACTTTAATGGCACAATCAAATTAACATAATGAAATTATAAAATAAAGCTATTTACCTTTCTGGGGCACGAGTATCTCATGTGGGTGTATCATGATTAGAGTAGTAGTTGGCTACTAATCCTATATATATTTCTCCATTAAAAAAACATACAACTAGTCCAATTTTCTTTTTGTGCGCTTGCGTGTACAAGCATTGACTTGTCCACATTAAAGAAACAAATTGGTGTGTCCTTTGAACGGGACAGCCGATGAGATCTTTGCATTGGAAGCAATTAATATAATTACACCTCGAGAAGAAATAACTGCATCCAACCATTAAACACGCAAGATCAGCTGAGCCTCTAGGATTGGAGCACACATATATTTACACAAAAAGAGGGCATCAAGATGATGCAACATGCACTGACAAAACCGGGGAAAATCATCTTTTTTTTTTTTGTCTAATTTATAAACCACTACTCTTTTTAAATATTACTCATTGTTGATACACCAGCAAATCACCGGCCTTATTGGGTTGAAATTACATTATTCTGCGGTAGCTTTCATTCACACTACATATAGACAACAGAGATATGTGAGTGATGAATAACAGAAAGTGATATATATTGTGGATCAGAGGACTCTCTAATTTTTTGAAAAGGATAAAGGTGATATTGCGGATCAGAGGACTCACATGTCAAATATCCCCGCTAACTCTATTTTCTTATGAAAAAAAGTGTATGGATAAAGAATACACATGTTAATAACAAATATATGCAATAATTAATTAGGAGATGATATATGTGTTTAAAAGAAAATTGTGTAAAAAAATAACATAACAACAGGTTAATTAATAATATTTTTATTTAATCAAAATCCCAATGCATACACAAATTAGCCATATGCTGGCATAACAAAGACACACGTAGTGTCGATGTCGTTCAGAGTCTTTAATTATCTGGTAGCTAGGGCATGCATGTTTTACATGCACATCGATCGACACATGTGAAGAATTTTGGAGTGATGGCGCACACCATAAATGTACACATCAAGCTGCATATATGGATGCATCCTGAGCCAAACAGACATCTGTCGAGGAGTCCATTTAGATTTTGAAATTAGGCCGGCATAATGTCCAAATTAAATACAATTTCCATGGTGTGACATGCAGGATATATATATATATTCATGTTTGTCTGGCGAGAAATCAAATATCCAGAATATATCACATGCATGTACATATATAGGAGATACCCAAACACCTATATCTACAAACATACACGTATACATGCAACTGCTAGTTAGTTAATTTTGGTCTGATCGAAACCTGCATATGTATGTATCCTCGAACCAACCAAACAAAAATAATCCAAAATCGATATGGATCCAGCCAGCCAGCCAGCTAGATATATACTACCTACCTCGTTCCATAATAACTTTATTTTTAGTTTTCCAATACCATAATTTTTCGTCTTATTTAAAATTTTTTATAATAATATTTTTATTGTTACGAGATAATAAAATATAAATAGTAATTTATACGTTGCTAATTTTTTTAAGTTTTTATATAATTTTTAAATAAAAGAAATAATCAAATGTTAAAAAAAAACAAAAAATAAAATTATTATGGAACGAAGTCCGTATCTATCGATCCATGCATGCATATGCATGTGCCCAACCTGAAATCGATTTCTCTGTCCAGCCCATTTTTGGAGCTTTTCTAATGGAACATACAGAGGAGTCAGTACCGACAGGTAACCGCACACAGTACTTTGACAACTGACAAGGGTAACATGGCATGTACATAAATCATATCACAAAGTCACGTGAACGGCCCTGTCAAGTTTTTAACCATCATATTTTGTTCGGTCTACAGCTAATAATAAATTGTAGAAATTTTAAAAATAACTGCTAATACGACAGTATATATTACAATAGGTCTTTAAAAATGACGATACGATATACATGTTTAGAGAGGAAAAAAATGGTCTATATATACTACCGATGATACTCTACACGGACCCATGAAGAAAAAAAACGATCTCCTTAAAAAAGTCACTTGATTTTTTTTCTTTTTTAAAAAGCAATGTTTTTTTCACTTCGTGGGATGAGAGCGAACTACTCCATTTCTAAGTAGTAGATAATTTAAAAACAAAAATATATATTTGATTCAATAATTTAAAAATAAACATATAGGAAAGAAAATACGATGAAAAATCTCAAAATCAACTGTAACACTATGCTAATTTTTAAAACTTGAATTTTTATAGGGGCTTACAATTAAGCTAGCTACAGGATAAATGATGGGGCTGTCCTTTTCTAACTGTATGGCATGAAACAAAATTCCAAATAGAGGAGGGGTTTCTTTCTCGGCAAAAGCTAAGGTAGACAAAGATGTTATATATATTTTACAGAACGTGCGTAAATGTCCAAATTAAACAACTTTTGTTGAGAGGAAATAAATATCATCCAAATTTATCAATGTCAGCCATTAATTTGAGTCACTACCAAGTAGCTAGAGTGCACATGTCAATCGGTAGGATCGGAATCACAGGTAGCTAGCTTACTCTATTAATTGTGCTCGAGTAGCACATCAATTTCATATCATGTATTTTACTATGTATATCTAAACAATTAAATTGGTCCCCAGCGACCATAATAAGTGTATCCACATTTCTTTGTCTCGATCGTTTTCGCAATGTGTCAACACCAACACATTGTTGAGAGCTACATTTAATTTGCGTACTGTATATATACGGATTAATTCCATATATATTCTCCTAGGACGAATCTGTGTTTGAATGTAAGGAGGGTATTAATTTAATTACCATCAAACTACACTAAATCATGACTAAATTTCAGGTAAAATATTAATGACAATTAAATCTTATAATTTTAAATCATAAATATATTCCTAATATTTATATATAAAAATAAAAGTAATTTCGGTATATATATTTACTCATTATTCGTGGTGCCAAGTTTTTATTATAAAAGATAACTTTACTCATAAATATCTTCTCGGGAATGATAAATAATATCTAGAGTTATGATAGTATTATGGTAGGTTTTTTTTTTGAAACGTATTATGGTAGGTTGACATAAAACACATTCACACGGTTCGCTAGCTGCATGCAAGCTTGACCAGAGCACTGTTGGGTTGTACGCGTAGCAGGTAGATCGATGAGTGTTAGGCAAGAGGTGTATATAGTCGGCGGCCAGGGGCTTGTTTGTTGTGTGGCTAAGCTTGCCACGTCTAAAGTGGAGTAGCAATAGATAATATGATAAAAAAAACAAGCGACTAAACTGTGACAAGAAAGTGAGTCTACGATGTGTGAAATGGGGTGATAAGAAATTACAGTAAGCTAAAGTCATAACAGAAACCAAACACAAAAAACTTGAAAATTATGAACACATGCTTTTCATTTTTTTCTTATGCTTATAAGCCAAATTTTGAAGTTTTAACCTTAAATTTAAAGTTGATTTTGGGATTTTTTCAATACAGTTTATTTTTCAGCCATAGCTTTCAGACGAACACATATATTATAGTTTTATTTATAAATTATTTTTTGTTTGTAAATATGTGTCGTTTGTTGTTTTTTTAAATAAAAAAAAATATGACCCCATGATGTGTCTAACTTGCAACTTGGTAAAATTAGGCAGAACACAAACAGGCCCTAGCTAGCTGCATCTCTCGTGAGCTAAGCTAGTGGCCAGCGAGCGAGGACGGTGCATGTAATGTAACGAACAGAAGTTCAGAAATGGAAGCAGATAGTGTAGCAAGCAATCAACCGATGGAAGGCCAAGTTGATGAAGTAATGTTGGCGTCTGTCTGATGTGCTCTACCTGAATATTGATCAAGCTAGCAAGCTACGTACATATCCTAGCTAGTCTCCTTTAGTGCGAGTGTGAACCAACTGTGGTCCACGTAATCACTGATCCAGCCATGGCGTGTGTGATATTGTGATTCAGATTTGCACTAGCTAGGAGGAGGGACCAATCAAAAAGCTCCTCTCAACTATCATTAATTTGTGTGTGTACGTGCAACCAAGTGTAGCTAGCACAATTAAATCTCTGAACAAGCAAGCATGCATGTATACCGGGTGACTCTCTGGCCATCAGGTTTTCAGTCTTTCATTTCCTTGATGACCTGACCTGAGAATTGATCATCAACAGAAGAGCATCATATCGATGGCTCACATATATACGTAATTAATGCGTGTATGCATGCATGCACATCCAAACCTCATGACCAACGGATTGGTGGTGGTAGCTAGTAGACTGAAGACATGCATGGAGTACGTACATAGAGATCGAGTTTTGAGAGAAATTCAGAATTGTTCATGCAGATGGCATGTCGTGTTTGTGTCTGTCTGTCTGTGAGTGAGGATCGATCGATCGATATGAGCTAGCGGCGAGACGAGGGAGGGAGACATGCAGTGACAGTGGTGCAGGGTCCCGACAGGCGAGGGCGATGGCCAACTCCAGCTGCAACTTGACCTAGCCCTGCCGATCGATGCGTACTGTTCGTTCGTTTCGATCTATATATCCATCCTGAAGCTGCTACGAGTACTGGTTTTCGTATTCAACGAGAGTTCATGAATCCATCCATCCATCATCCATGGATATATTGTTAAGTTGGAGACAAGGCCCCGACACCCGTCACCTCCCTTTCCATTGCACTCCACCTAGCTAGCTAGCTATGTGTCGCATGTCTGCACCTGGATATATATACAAATATTACCACTGTTTACCCCGTCCTGGTATACAAGATGTTTTGGTTTTTTCTAAATTTATATAGATATGGATAAATATGAATATATATATATATATATATATATTAGTTTATGGACGAATTTAGGAAAAAACCTAAAACATCTTATAATGTAAAACGATGAGATTATCGTATACTTCAATTGTTACCTAAGTGGAGTAGTATGATCTCGCTCGCTGATTTATACTCTTCCGTTCCACAACAACATGAGATTTTTCGATTTTATTTAAATTTCTTTGGATGCTAGTAAACTCTAGACATGACGAATGAATCTAAACTAGATTAAAAAATCTGTTTTTTTGACAGGAGATTAAAAACAATCTTACCCTACGAAACGAAAGGATTAGTATTGCTTGTCTCTAATCAATATCTTCCCGGCCACACAGCATGGCGGAGAATCTGAATCTGGAAGAGTTGGTTGAATCAACTCATCTGACCAAAGCCAGCTAGTTACAAGCAATATGATTCCAGGGCTCTGGCTTGTACGTACTGGAGTACTACATGTTAAGCGAGTGACGTACTAAATTTAGAGAAGAATACGGTGACACATACTATATGCATGCAAGACACCATGAATAAATGCATCGCATTGGGGCGCTAATTAATTGACAATGCTTACACTACGCTCACCGGTGCCTCTGCCTCTGCCTCGATCTGTACTATATATACACAGAATATATTTTATACATATGCAGATTAAATTAAGGTAGTAGTTAGCATGTCGATCGCCCGACCACACTGCAAATCCAAGTTGATCAACATGCATGTGTCTAATATTAATTAATGGCACTGATTTCTGAGCCGCAGCTAGTAGTATTGAGGTGGTGGTTTCAATTCTATCTGTATATTTTACGATACGCCATCCTAATGATAGACAGATAGAGGCACACCGGTATGGATAAAATCGTACCGTCGTTATGTCTGTGGGTACTTACTTTCGTAAATATCATGATAATTTTAGAAATTTCATATAAATATGTGAGACTAGAGATAATATTTCCACGAATCTTAAACTGTATGATCTAACAAATTAAAATACACATATACCATATTTTTCATGCAAAACCTCTGTACTATACGTACTGCATACATAGGTACGTATTGTCTATACTACGAGAGAAGATTTTACTTTAGAGTGAATCTAAATGGTTAGATCAATAGCATGATCCACTAATATAGGACAGTGTGGTGTACCATAAATTAAAATTAACTAAAAGAGCTCAAAGAAAAACACAGGTAGTAGTATTAGTATAGCTATTCAGCACATATGATTCACTTATTATTCAGTCACAATAATGAGAATATTTGTTTGTTTATTTGAGTTTGGAAAGTGACCTTTTGAATAACTCCAGGTTTTTTCCCCTCGCTTTCGCTAATTAATTAACCTGCCATCATTTTAGAAGTTCGATGTCTTATGCTTATAAGAGCCGTAGTCAAAAGTTAATTATTTCCGAGATGTCTGTATACTCGCTCCATATTTTAATATATAACACCAGAATTAACCTTTTGATATATGTTTGACCATTTATTTTATTTAAAATTTTGCATAAAATTATGAAAGTGTAAGATATAATTAAAATATTTAGTGATAAATAAAATTTTTTGAATAAAAAAAGATCAAATATGTGCTAAAAAATCTATACATGCATGTCATATGGAGTATGTATGTTTTGTGGCAATGGTGAATCAGTGCATCTGTCTACTGGTGGGCATGGAGTACTATTTTCCCACAAATTAATTTGTTCACAAGGCACTGCACGGTACAAAACTAAAATGGAAATGGAAGATAATACCGGACAAGCACTACCAATTAGGCACACAGAGGGAAAAAGAAAAGTGAGCAACAAAAGGAGGTCATCAGGAGGTGACTTATCATTAGTGGGTGGTTTTATTTTTGGAAAAAGAAAAGGCTCCAAACTCATGTGTGCCAACAGGACAAAAGAACAACATGCCTTCATCTGTACACCCATATATGCAGTTACTGTGGCGGCGTTCTTTTACGGATTATTCGCATAATTTTTCTTGGTTTTTGCATCCCTATTTTCTGAACAGTTTGTTTAAAAAAAGTTTTTTTAGAAGTTTATTATCTTATCTGTCTAGAGTAGATTTTTAACTTTGTAATAGTTAATTCCATTGTTTATTTATTAAATAGCTCTCACCAAAATTAGATAATGTTTCATCTTTCATACTTCATCACCAAAAGAACCCAACTGTAGGCTCACTAATTTTCTTGAAGGCTCTAATCCGTCAGAAAATTATTTTCAACGGCAAATTAACCTTGATTTAAGGAAAATCCGATAAATATAGACAGCAATGAAATACCTTTTACTTTGCGGTATATATATATATATATATATCCTGAAATGGTATAGTCCGATATGGTACATCCTTGCACGAATACATATCTGATTAGCACATTACGTGTAACAAGCCACATACCTAATGTTTGGACGGTTCTAAAGCAAGCCCATATATAATTTGATCGCAGCAAGAAACTAACCGTGCTTAATCGCAGAAAGGAAAAGTTAATGAACAAAAGGAAGTTCGTTGCATATCCCTTCACAAAAGAGACTCTCAACTTGGTCTCTCCCAAATATGGCAAAAGTTACCCAGACAAGAAAGTAAAAGGAGGGGCAAAATAGCTCATGCAGATCATGTCCTAATTCCATCTCTACCCCATAAGTAGGTGTTTAAGAAATAGCTACATAAATGTACATTTATATATATCCTAGAATACCATGAGCTAGAGTGCATATGTATATACACAATGCTATTATATATACTCTTGAAATCGGTAGTCAAATATCTTTCAGAACTAGCTATATGTGTCGAACAGAAAAGGTGAAGATGTAAATTATTTTCATTATCTGAACAAAAATCTCGCCCATATATAATTTGATTCATGGTTACATTTGTAACAAGTAAATTGTTTATTATACCAAAGAAGTAAGTAATAAAAAGGATCACACGCATATGGATGGATATGTGTGTTAATTGGCAGTAAGAATTTTAAAAAAGTGCATGTATGCTTATATAATCTAGCTTAAATACACACATGATTTATTATAAATAAAGATAAACTATACACGTGATTTATTATAAAACATAAAGTTTTTTATTTTTATATCTATTTAATAATATGTGCAGTGAAATTAATTGGTGCAAAGTTAAAAACTACTTGATATAATTAATATAAGAAGATAAATTTATATTAAAACTTTTTTTTATAAAAATATATCGTATAGTAGTTTGGAAGAATGCATACAAAAGTCTATGAAATATCTAACAAAAGATTATGTTCTTTTCTCTATATATTTTTCCTCGATGTTTACGCCAACTTTCCGAACTAATAAACAACATATATTCTAAAAGAATATATAAAAGTTTAATATTTGCCTTTCTAAATTAGATTATCAAATTTATAGTGGTTAATTTCATAATTTATACTAGTAAATTATAATAGCTATAAAACCTAGATAATATTTATATTTTATTTTTCATCAGTAATAGAACGGAAACCCGGTCATCTTACATATCTTTTCAGACTGAAAAAAATGGGCGTAGAGACACAGGGGTAGGTCACGGTCACGCAGATATGCGAAAAAAAATCATATATATTGACATTATACTCCTACTCCCACATTTGTATCATGACATATACGACCGACCGTATTAAACCCTCTAAGTACATGGTACGTACGTACGTGCCCACACAGTCGCCGCTGTACATACACACGTCGCCAATACATACACACGTGTACGTGTACGCCAGCTGCCAGCCCAGCACGCTCGTCATCACATTAGCCAGCAGCTGTGGTCAGCCACCGAAGTCGCCACCCCGTTAGGAGCGTAGTGCTGTGTTTCCTCTCCTCTCTACTAATGTTGCACTTTTTTTTGGTACGCGTCTAGTTTAGTCGTCCTGTTTTTTCTTCTTTGGGTTCGTGGCTAAAGTCTGTCAGATTTCTAGGTGTCATGTACTAAAACTCTCTCCTGCTAATATATTGACATGCAAATATTTTGCGTGTTTGAGAAAAACAATGGAGAAGCAGAAAAAAAATATATCTATATCGAGGTTAGTCCTTTAATCACTTGTTAAAGTATGAAATCAGATATTTTATCAAATGAAAGATTTTAAACAAGTTTACTTTCAAGTGATTTTGGTCACATGGACTATGATACGGGATTAATATTGTTTATGTGTCAATTGATATTGCTCGTATGCACATATATTAGTCTATTAATTTGACCTAAGTCGGCCCAATCAATATATTCCCATTATTGTTTGGCAGCCCGAGAATTACTCAATCCGATTATTTTATTTTTTATTGATTTTTTAAATTTACGTTTGATCATTTATCTTACTTAAAAAATCATATAATTATTAGTTATGTCTCTATGATTTGTTTTATTAGAAAAGGTACATTAGGCATGATTTATAATTTAGAATGTTTGCAAAAAAAATCAAACTTACGTCAAAAAATCAAAAACATTAAATGAAAAGTCTGGAGAGGTTACTATTATTATAAATGTGACTATTTTTCAAGCTATTATACTTGTTAAAATGTTCTAACACACTCTATTACCATGCTGTTATCCACTTACTCTTACATATTTTAATAGTTAACGGCATTAACTTTTGACAAATGTTTGATTATTTGTCTAATAATTATTATTACTATTGTATTAGTATCAAATGTATTTTAATTATAACTTAAGTTTTATGCATCTGTAAATTTTTTAATACGACGGATGATGAACCCTGTAATAAAAAAAGTAGTATCTATTCAAATACCATTCAAATACAAAGGAGTAATAATTTATACGTCTAAAATCACTTATGAAACCACTCTGATTATCATTTGAACCGTTTAAATACGAGTAGAATATGGTTAAGAAAAAAGAAAGAGAGAGAAAGAAGAGAGAGAGAGGTGGTAGTGGGGAGAAAGAGACAAGGAAACGCATGAGAGAGAAATGGAGGCGGAGGAGGGAGGAAGGAGAGACCGCAGTGGTCGCGCTCTGTCGTCGTCTTCCCCCTCGCCTCGCCTCCTCCGCCTCGCCTCGCCTCGCCTCGCCTGCGAGCGGCCTACAAAAGCGGGGGAGGCGGCCCGAGCAACGCCGCACCCACACCTCCTCTCCTCTCCTCTCTTCTCCTGTGTCTGTAGCGCTTGCTGCTTGCGACCAAACCATCCTCTTCCTCTCCTCTCCTCTCCTCTGCTTCCTATTGACTAATCAAAAAACGTAAAAAACAATTCGCCAATTCCTCCTCTCCTCCTCGCTTGACTCCGCCCGGGACAGGACAGTCCTACATGTGGTTGTTGGCCTCGCTTGGCGCCTCTTCTCACCTCTAGTCCCGTCTCTTGGCCTTTGGAGCCGCCGCCGCCTCGTCGTCGTCTTCTTCCTCGTCTCCGGAGACCGGGAGCCGCGGCCGGCGGCGGTCGCTTTCTCGGCCCCCTCTCCCACCAACTCGGTGAGTGATTGCTTCCTGCTGCGCGGTTGATTCTTTTGGGGAAAGGTTTGGATTTTGGGGGGGCTAGATTTCCATTTTGCTGGGGATTATGCGTGGAAAAAGATTGCTGCTTGGTCTTTTCAGGATGTATTTGGAGGGTCCTAGGGGATATACTCTGTAAAGATGGGATTTTTAGGCCGTGAAAATAATGTTGATATACTCTCCGAATATACTGCGTAAAGTTTTTTCTGCTTGTTCAGAGATAAGTAAGATTAGTCCGTCTTTTATGCAACTGTTCCCTCTTAAGTTGGGATGGAAAATAAATGAATGGCAAATTAATTAGTGAGAATCTAGGTGCTGATTACTCCTGTTCTTAGTGATTCCATTTCAGCCTTTGGGTTGATTTCTGGTTGTTGTCTGAAACATTTGGCTGTGTTTCCGATTTATTTGGCGGTAAATAGCCTCCACGAATCTTGGTCAACGAGGTATTAAAACTTAAAAGGGCTCTTGTCTCAGGTTGACCCGAGCCATGATTCGCCCATGCTTTGCAACCAAGATATGCAGTTCTCGTACAAATTCAGAGAGCATATGTTCTTTCCTCTTTTGCTTTGGTTCACAGAGCAACTTTTTTGAGCACCTACGCCTCGCAAGTTGATAATACTTTCTAGTGCTGCGATGATATAGTATATGCTGCCACTCGGCACAGTAAGCACATAGATTGTTGGCACCTGGGCAGATATAAAAAGCTCACATTTCTATCCGTCCCTGGCAATGTCTGCGCAGTTATATTGTTGATTTTGCTTCCGTTTTTAGCTATTACTAGGTCAAGTCGTGTCGCAATTACTCCTCTTTCTTCCATTGTTAGTAGGTTCCTCCTGTTTAGTCCGTCCAGGAATGCTTCCTGTGCCTGTGTGTCTTTTTTTGATTTTTTCTTTCTTTCTTTGCTCACACGCAGCAGCATGTTTTGTGTCGGTGTTAAGGACCCTACATAAATAATTCATCAAATCAAGTATCTTTTGTCTGTTTTGGGGAATCTCCTCCTTTGTGGTTCGTCCGAAAATTCGCGAAAGAAACACTTCTATATGACTGCTTTTGTCGAGATAGGCTTGCACCATACATTCCTGAAGGCACTTGTAGATTAGCGGTGTGTTAAGAGTGTATCATTCATAATGGTTGGGTGACTGATTTCACACCGTTTTCATACTTGGGGCTGGGGAGGATTTTCAGTTATGGTAAGACATAAGGGATTTCTACCTGTTCGAATTAGGTTTTTGGTGGAACTGTTTTCTAGTTTAGCAATGCTACCAGTAGATGGTTCAGCAAACTGCCTCCTTGTCTTTGCAAGTCTGGCGTTTGGGTATATCTTTTATCTGGCAATATATGTTGCAATTCTAGTGCTGGTGGTTTCTCACGAGAAAAAGTGAGCATCAACGTCTTCCTTTATTGGGTTGATTACGTTAGTAAACGCTGTGTCGGAAAGCAAAAACTAATACTAGTATAGTATTTTTTTTATGTCAGTGACTCAGTGTTTCCACAGATGGTTTGTAAAGTGGCCTTATTTTTCATGGTCGTTAGCTTTAGTAGGTATACAGTATAGTGCTGATTGCCTATCCTTTTTCTTCCCCCTTTCTTCTTTATCATCTGGGCACGCCGCACACATCGCTGTGCAGTTCGTGAGATGATTAGTGCGTAGCCCACTATTCTGTTGGCAATAAAGCTATGCGATCTTCAAAATTTTCTTACCATTCTATGCCAACTCTTGCACTCTCAGTTCTTGATTTCCAGTTCAATTAGTGGTTAGAAGCTGTAGCCTTTTGTCTTGCATTATGTCTTCAAACTTTGTAATTTCATCGCATTGGTTACATTTGCTAAACAGTTAAGCTAATAGATTCTCTCGTTTTCACTTCTATGGCTATTCGCAGTTATTCCTCTTCCAGACCAGGTGGTAAAGCCAGGATTCTACCATTACAATGACGATCTGCAGTTGTGAAGAGACGATCAACGAGTTTGAGATGTTAACGCGTGATGCTGGGCGCGTGCAGCAGGATACACTGAAAAAGATCCTTGAGATAAATGCTAATGCTGAGTACCTGCAGAATTATGGGCTTGGGGGGAGGACTGATGCCGAGAGCTTCAAATCCTGCATCCCATTATGTGTGCACAACGATATTGAGCCCTATATCCAGAGGATTGTTGATGGGGATTCCTCACCAGTGGTCACTGGGGAGCCCATCACCAACCTCTCTCTCAGGTATCCATTGGTTGAAATTTGTTGCCTTATTACGCTTATCGTTTACTAGCGTATGATGTATGTTCATACTCTGGTTTCTTCTGTTGTTTCATCCAGTTCCGGTACAACACATGGAAAGCCCAAGTTCATTCCATTTAATGATGAATTGCTTGAGACCACACTTCAAATATTCCGCACCTCTTACGCATTTAGGAACCGGTAAGGACCTTTGTTTTATTATTATAGGCTCAAGTAATGCTGCTTTGTCTGAAAGTTCGACAAACTTTTTACAATCAAGTTCAACATAAGTTAGTGTTTTGTTACTTCTTTGTGTATTTCTTACTTTGCATCCCAGAATATTAGAATAGTTTTTTTTCTGTTTTGTGTTTACAGTGAATACCCTATTGGCCAAGGAAAAGCATTGCAGTTTGTTTATGGTAGCAAGCAAGTCAAAACGAAAGGCGGCATCCTTGCAACAACTGCAACAACAAACCTGTATCGCAGACAACGTTATAAGGAAGGAATGAAAGATATTCAATCACAGTGCTGCAGTCCTGATGAAGTTATCTTTGGCCCCGATTTCCACCAATCCTTGTACTGTCACTTGCTGTGTGGGTTGATATACTCAGAGGAGGTCCATTCAGTGTTCTCAACATTTGCTCACAGCCTAGTCCATGCATTTCAAACATTCGAGGAGGTTTGGAAAGATCTATGTGCTGATATAAGAGATGGTGTTCTCTCAGAGAAAGTTACAGCCCCATCGATTCGTGAGGCTGTTTCAAAAATCCTGAAGCCCAATCCTGTACTTGCTGACTCAATCTACAAGAAGTGTATCGGTTTGAGCAACTGGTATGGAGTGATCCCAGCACTGTGGCCAAATGCAAAGTACGTGTATGGTATCATGACAGGATCCATGGAGCCATACCTAAAAAAGCTAAGGCATTATGCCGGGCACTTGCCACTCATAAGTGCTGACTACGGTGCATCAGAAGGATGGGTTGGGTCTAACATAAACCCCACTGTGCCACCAGAGCAGGTGACATATGCAGTTCTCCCACAAACTGGTTATTTTGAGTTCATTCCTTTGGAGAAACCAAAAGGGGAGGAAACAGAAAACAGTGCCTCTATTCATTACATAGAATCAGATCCAGTTGGCTTGACTGAAGTTGAGGTCGGGAAAATCTATGAAGTTGTAATAACTAACTTCGCAGGTACATTCTCTCTTTCTATCTTTTATGAAACTTAATTGGTTAAATCTCCATTATCTACGTAAGAGTATAGCAAGAAAAGCAAGGGCCAACCATCACTTCTGGTGTATGGGACAGACATGATATGATAAGATTTATCAGAAATAACTAGTGGTTCGTGTGATATATTAGTTCAGAAGAAATATTGATTATCCCTGTCCCTTCAATCTACCTCCTTTTGACAACCTTAAAGGTTTATATTATGTAGAAAACAGGAAAATCACACGGTTGCGATGTTACATCAATATTATTAAGCACATGGGGGAGTAATTATTGCTAACTTTTGTGGTCCACTCCTAGAACTCCTTGGTGTTTACTCATTAGGATTATCTTAAAACTGTATGAGCAACCAGATGATCTCTATTTCATTTTATGCCAACATACCAGACGTTTCAGTTCTTTATTCAGTTAGGACACCAAAAGTTTACCTATTAGGGAGATGTTTAAGTAACACTAAAAATCCTCTTTCATGTTTCTGTTTTGTTATAGGTCTATATCGATACAGGCTGGGAGATGTCGTGAAGATAGTGAGGTTCCACAACTCGACACCTGAGCTCCAATTCATCTGTCGCAGAAGCCTAGTGCTGAGCATCAACATCGACAAGAACACCGAGAAGGACCTCCAGTTGGCTGTTGAGGAGGCATCAAAGCTCCTGGAAGGGGAGAAGCTCGAAATTGTTGATTTCACAAGCTACGTGGAAAGATCAAGCGATCCAGGGCGCTACGTGATCTTCTGGGAGCTGAGCGCCGATGCGAGCGACGAAGTCTTGAGCAGCTGCGCAAATGCCTTGGATCTAGCCTTTGTCGATGCAGGCTACACGGGTTCAAGGAAGATCAAGACGATCGGCCCCCTTGAGCTCCGGATACTCAGGAAGGGAACCTTCGAGGAGATCTTAGATCACTTCCTGAGCCTTGGTGGTGCAGTGAGCCAGTTCAAGACTCCCAGGTTCGTCAACCCATCAAACAGCAAGGTGTTGCAGATACTGAGTAGAAATGTCACCCAGAGTTATTTCAGTACTGCCTATGGACTCTGATACAAAAAACATCTAGATGCTAGCAGCTGCATGTAATTACCTTTCCCCTTTTCTTTTTCAGCTTTGGTTTTTAGTCTCCTCTGGAAGAAAGACGTTTGGTTTAGTCTCTTGAATAATCTGTTTTCTTATCCTGGTTGTGACTAGAATCTATGTAAATGGCCATCTGTAGTGAATGAAAGTTATGGTGAGGTTATCAGGCAAAAAGATGTTATATGTCCCCTGACAAATATATAGATTCTGCAAAGTAAATTCAAAAGGATTTTTGGTGATACTTAGACTCGTAAAAACATCATAGTGTAGTCCTTTTGTATGTGAGATACTGAAATTCAGTGATATCTACTCAATGAGCCAAGTGTAAAAGATGGCATATGGACACAGGAAAAGGAAATCATCATAAACATTGATGAATAACAGTAAGATAATTGCAATCTTTTGTTATTGGCTTGATCATAATAAGCACAGGAAAAAAATTAAAATCATCGTAAACAACCAAAATTAAGTCAGTTTACGACTTACGTGATGTATGCACATGAATCTACATTGTCCATCTTCCCTGGAGAGGAGATGCAGTTAAGCTTCTGCAGTAGGGTCACCAACATTTTGCTAACTTCTGCATCAGCTCAAAATGTTCACTAAAGGCCCAGCAGAAAGAATTGAGAGAACACACAACACCTAAAATGCGAAGCCATACATCCGTTGCAGTTGTGAAGAGACCATCGAGCTCTCTTCTTCTTTCATGGACAATTAAGTGAAGTAATACTAGTCTATTAGGAGTTTATGACCTCTTCATCGATCAAGGGGGCGATTGTTTAGGCTTTTATGGGAGAAAAAAAGCAAACAACATATTTATAAACGAAAAATAATTTATATATTCTTAGCTACCAAAAAACCAAAGCTAAAAAATAAACTACGGTAAAAAACCTCAAAATTATTTCTAAATTTAAGATTGAAATTTTAAATTTATTAATCATAAGAAAAAGATAAGGATGTAATAAGACTTTTAGACTCCTCCTACGTCACTCTGTCGCTGCCTGATACAAACTACATATTCTATACCTTCTCAGGTAAGAATGGTAAAATAACAATTCGTAATTTGCTTTGGGATTGTTATGAAAAATAGACCAAATCGAAGTCATAATAGACACATAGATTTAACATAGAAAACTCTTGCCTAATCACAGAATAATTAAGGCTCATCTTGAAGAAAGCTGTGAAGATCGTAAGAATCCAAAATATTTTGGTGGTACTATGTAAAAAAAATGAATATGATTCTACGTCCAACCCCATGTATGCAGATCTTTTAATGGAAACTCAGTCACTCAAACAACCTAATTTAAACTCGCTCATGTGGAGATTTAAGTCTAATCTAAAATTCGCTCCTATCAAAATTTAAATTCAATATCTTAGAGTGCTACTTAGATTCACTGTAGCTACTAGGGCTACATGCCCTTTCGTAATCGTACTGTCAATTAGTCGATCTAACAGACTAAGTAATACACGATCGATGCGTAGATGCAATCCGGGTTAATGATTGATATCATACCTTGTGATAAGGGCTACTTGATGGTTCGCCGGCAATGGAGGAGCTAGCCATCAGAGGCGTCGTCGGGCTTCCATGGATCAGCTGCGGCGCCGGCGAGATGAGCGCCGTCACCTGCGGTCGTCGGAGCACACCGTCACCGAGCTTCCTCGCCGCTCATCGAAGCGCCGCCGTATTGGGCCGGATTAATTGGTAATTGCACTTAATTTCTGATTCTTGGTCCATTCGATCGGCTGGGAGGATTTTGGAAGAAAAATTCAAGAAATTGAATTGTTTTTCTCTGAAAATCCTATAAATTTCATGCATTGTTCTGGATAGGCCATTAATCATGCGCGGCTGCCTGCTTTAATTTACTGTCCCTAATTTGGTCCAAATAATTAACAGTTAGCCTTTGTACATCACCACAAAGTTTTGGCGTTTTCATACGACTACACTTAATTAGCTAATGTTTTGCTATTAATTCAGATGGTGTCATGAGAAACCATCACTGCAGTGACACCTTCCTAGCTTGTTGATCTCCTTAGCTTGCTTAAACAAGGGGTGTCAATTTGCTCAAAATTCAAAAAATGAAAAAAAATAAATAAGGGGTGTCAAATTGCTCATGCAGAAGTTGTTACTTGCATATGTAATCCAATAACATTCGTGCTTCCTTGAATATTTGAAATATTGTAAAGTACTAAGAACAATAGAATTTTATGTTTGTACTTCAATTTGTACTCCATCCATACCATATTATAAGACTTTCTGGATTTGTCCAGATTAATCAATGTATTAACGTATATGTTTTGTATATATGTCTAGATTTATTAGCACATATATAAATCTAGCCAATGTTAGAAATTTTTATAATACGTAACGGAGTGAATATATATGTATAATAGCCCCATACAAACACAAAAACAGAATTTTTAATACAAATAATAATCTTGTCCAATAAGGTCATTCCTATAGCAAAGGACATATTTCGATCTACATACTATCACTGAACACATCAGCATATGATTAATAGTTGATTCCACTTATCAGTCTACATACATATAGAGGGAAACCATAGATAGACAATGAAGTAACTATATATGGTGCGTTATAATAAACTAGCGCATGCATCCACTCGTTTGGTCATTAACCCACATAAACTTCTTTTCACAATCTTTAATAGAGACAAATTTCATAACGTGTAGTTGACGTCGATGAAGCTAAGGATCTGGTGGACGGCTCCGGCGATGTCCTCCGCCGAGAATCTTGCCTCGCCGGCGATCTGTCAGCAGTTCGTTCGTCTGGTCAGTACTAGCTAGTACGTACCCGATCGATCTAGCTAGCTCTCTGTGATTTACGAGAAGAAGCATGTCGCGATCATGTACCTTGACGTTGAAGGAGTAGAGGACGGTCTGATCGATGGTGGTGATGTTGGTGTGCAGGATGGACATCTGCATGTCCTCCAGCGCCGCCACCGTCTTGATCAGCTGCCCCGGCCGCCGCCGTGACAGGATCTTGATCATGGCGTCCACGCCGAGTAGCCGCACCTCGATGTCCGCAAGGCACGACTTGTTCTCTGCCATCTCTTCCCGGAGCCCGCCGGCGACCACGTCGCCGCCGCCGCCGTTGGCGTCGAGGTCCAGGATCTTGGCACCGGCGCTGCCATCGCCGCCGGACGACGCGGGGAACGGGATGCTCGGGGGAAAGAACGGCGTCGCCGGTGGCTGTGGCTGTGGCTGCTGCTGCTGCATGGGTGCCGGCAGCACTACTGCTGCTCCGTCCGCGACCGGCCGTGGTGGCGCGTCGCCGCCGTACAGGCGCCGCCGCTTCTGCGACTCCAGGCACTGGATCAGCTGCTCCAGCTCCCGTATGAACTCTATTGCGCCGCCTATGATGGACGCTTGGTCTCCCTGCACCAGCCATGCATGCGCGCGAGCAAGATCATCACCACGTGTTCTTGTTCAAATCAAATGCTATGCATGGCGACGGCGAGAGATCGATGTAGGTTAGGTTACCCTTTGGACGTAGGAGCCTGGCATGAGTGACCGGAGAACCCTGAGGTACTCGTTCATCTGGCGGCGGCGGTTGCGCTCGACGGCGATGTGCGTCATCCGCTGGCTCTCCACCTCCTCGCTCGTCTTGACCGTCCGGGGGCGCTTCCGCCGTCCGCTCTTCCCCTGGTCCGCGGCCTTGTCCGCACGGCCGCCGGCACCTCCGCCGTCAGCCTGCTGCACCAGCGTCGTGCTCTCGGACACGCCGCCGGCGTCAACCGTCTGCTTGCTGCCCTCCTGCTCGTCACCCGGATGCGCGCCGCGAGGAGGGGGCACGGTCGGGAGGGACGGCAGCGACTGGAACCTGAGGAAGTAGCTGTCGTCGTCGTCATCGTCGTCGCCACCACCGCCGTTCTCGGACGCCTTAGGCTGGTTGAGCGCGAGCTTGGGGCCGAAGTCGGCGAACTGCAGCACGTCGGAGAAGGTAAGCTTGTCGAACGACACCTGGCTCTGCGGACCGGGAGTCGGAGGCGTCGGCTGCCCCAGCATGTAGTCCACCATCTCGCCGGCGGCGACGACCGCCTCTTCCGGCGGCGCGTCGTCCAGCGGCGCAAAGCTGTCCAGGTGGCTCCTCTGCTGCATGCACATGATCGTTGATCACAAGATTACCAAATCGTAAGCACATAATACTAACATCCATGTCAAGAAAAAGATTTGCTTCCATGAACGCACGCACGAATGCAAACACTAGCTACCTCTTTGTCCATCACCGATCAGAGAGAAAACAGTTAATCGATCACCCAGCTTGACGTAGTTTTGATGAAATCACGACGGACACATGCAGGGGGAGGCTCACACACCGTACGTGTACGTGTGCATGGCTGCTAATCCGAGCGAATCTGAAGATCTGACTGAACTGAGATGAGCTGAGGTAGCTGTGTGCAAGAAGAAGAAGATGGAGTGGGTGTGTATGTGGATTATTCTGGAGGAGATGGCAAAGATGGAGTAGATTTAATTAAAAAGGGATGGGGATGCATGCATGGGAGCGGAGAGGAGAGGAGAGGAGAGGAGAGCCAGCTGCCGGCGGCGGCGAGGACGATGAATTCGACCGCCAGTGCAAGGCAAGAAGGCTTGGCTGGATCCATTCTCCCGCGGCCGGTGAGTTATTTTTTTCACATGCGCGGCGCTCCCCGCCTCTGCTTTTTTTTTTTCCTCTTCTCTTCTCCTAATTGGCTTCCATCTTGCTGAATTCCGCTCCGTTGTCGCGTCGTCGGATGCCTTTTTCCCACCTCTGCTTTTTTTTGCTTGTTCGACATGTGAAGCTCGCCATGGGTCAAGGTCGATCGATCGGTTGATGCGCCGCTCGCTCGCCCGTGATAATTCTCCGCCGCGTTAAAGAGCCATGCCGGCGTGGCTGGCGTGTCACCGGCGAAATGCAGGGTTTTTATCAGGCCTACCGCCCCCGAGCACAGCTCTATCTAGTTAGTCTAGTGCCCTAAAAATTCGTTCTTGAAAGGCCTAATGTGTATAGATGGTGATCAAGGTTGAGAAACTACCCTTCGATGCAACTCAGAACAAACAGGAATCGTTCAATAGATTGACAACAAAATTGACGCGAAACAAGATTGGGAATCAGGAAGAGGGAGGAGGAAGGGGAAGCAGAGAAGGTAGCAGCGGCAGCTTACCTCCAAATAAAAGAACAGTGGACTGTGGTGGAAGGAGAGAACGGCGATGCCGCCCCGCACGCGCAAGGATCACCGGCGCCGCGCCCTGCCCGGGGAGCACACGGGAGGGAGATGGACGAGACGGCGGCGGCGGCGGCGCCGGCTGCTGCCGCCTGCCTCCTCTTCCCTTGTGTGGCCGCGAGGCTGATGAAGTCACGGCCTGGGCCCATTTCCACACGTCGGCCCAAAACCAGCTTTTGGCCCATAAGTGTCATGCATATAAGGCCGACACAGCGTTATCCCCGGGGTGGGCCTCCGGTCCAGTTCAATTTTCCAGACCACCCGCCAGATGATGGGCCTTAGAAAATAAGGCAAATAGTGAAAGTGATTTGCCTGTCTGATGATTTTTCTATCACGCATAAATATTGATACAGTCACGAATTCGAGTAATCACTATTTTAATAGATGAGCCCGTTAAACATTTTATACACGTTTAAAAATATATCTTATTAAGAAATTATACAAATATGTGTAAATGTAAGTTGTAATTTAAATACATTTAGTAATAAATCCAACCACAACAAAACAAATGATAATTGCTTAAGTTTTTTTTAGATGAGACAAATGATCAAAATAGTATTAGAAAATCAACAGTGACCTCTATTAAAATATGGATTCCTAATGCGATTGCAAACCAATTGTTTTACACGTAGAAATCTGAAACCACATATACATATCTTACAGTGCAGATATGTCTGGTGGAAAACACCATGTGTTACGAAAAGAAACGGCCGGGCCGCTGTTTTTCATTCAAATACGATTCAAAGTAATTTTGGCATTTCTGGGACACAGACCGGATAGCCCGCACCATTTTTCAGCACAGGGAGCTGCAAATCTGCAATGCTCTTCGGCCGTAGGAGACTCTTAAATCTGAAATATGCAGAGGACAGTCGGTGTAGCATTGCTATTCGACAGGCAAGAACTAGCTAGTTATACTTAATTAACTGATTAAGCAAGTTGAATGCGACTTTCATGTGGCCATGTATGCATTGGCATCTGCATCTTTTGGAGCTGTCTGTTCGAGTGTCTGTGGTTGACGGTGGTTGGTTGGGTGCTAACTAGTTCGGTGATCTTCTTTGGCCACTTTCGGACCTTGAGAGTTGGGTGCACTGCTTCGCTGTCTCTCATCACACATGACATGACTCGCACTTTTCAGGCTTTCAGTCCCCACTCTTTTATCAGTTTGTTAATCTCGCTTTTATTGCCCCCACAAAGCTCGCCTAATTGTAACCTGCAGGCAGCTACATCTAGCTCCCAATGAATTAGCATGCAATCATCTAGAATCTGGAAACATTTTTTCTCACTGTAAGTTCAGGCTTCATTGTCTGAATAAATGTAAGTTCAGCCTTAACCATCCTGAGTACTCAAGAATCCAATAGCCACACAAATCCCTGTTTGAAGATATACTAAGTACAGCTTTGGTTCAGGCTTCAATATGTAAGTTCAGGCTTGACTGCTCTGTTTACTTCAAAAAAAAGGTTTGACTGTTCTGTAGTCCAGACACCTAATAAACATACAGATCAATGTCTGAAGAAATACTCAAGTACAGTTTTGGATCTCTCTGAATTTCGTCGTGTTCGTAGCACTGCATCTGCGTGTTCAGGCTCTTAATTTGTGAGATGCTTGTGTTGAAGACTAAAACGTCATGTACTGAATGTTCAGGCTCTCGTGTCTTGTGTCAGACATTTGATCAAGTGCCGATGGAATATAGCCTGACAAAATTTTGTAATAAATAAACAGAAACATGCCACATGTTTAGGTCCATATATTCGTCTGGATTGTCGTTGACTAACTGATTGCTTCGATTATACCACTGTCTACTCCTTTCATATGCTACTAATTACAATTAGTAGTTTTCTGAAGCAAATACAGCACTAAAAAATTGAGGTCCACGGGAGCTCATTTGTTAACGTGAAGCGACCACTGTTTAGTGCTGCTCTTACAAGGGGCAGCCCCCTGATACACAAATTTAAAAACACACCGTACAAACAAAATACAACACATGCAGATTGAAAATTTTCAATTATTCGATCTCTGTCAACTCCTCACAGCATGATATTTGGCAAGATGAATCCTGCATAATTTGTGTGGGGGGAAGAAGGCATGTGGTTGTTGTCATGTGCAATCCAAAATGATGAGAAGAACCTTCGAATGCTAATGAAAAATTACAAACAAATTAGTCCAATTATTTGGGTTCCTTTTAAAGTAGTTGGTGTGTTCTTGAGCAGAGGCACTAATCACGCTGTTAATGAGACGCGTTTAAGAAGCAAAAAAAAGTTCGCACTTTTGGTCAAAGCCAGATCAGACCAGCTGTCACGTGGGCCCGGCGCGTCAGCGTCTCAGCCAGGTCATCCCCAACTGAACCCCGCGGGTCCACCAAACTTTATCGCGCCGAAACCCCTAGAAAGTTTTATAATTACAAAACAGTCCCTCGATTCCCGCCGATTTTAGATACACGGGCTTCTCTTCCACTTCGCCGCCCCCCTCGTCTTCCTCGCCGCAGCGCGCGGCCACCAGCCCACCACCACCACTCGCTGCCGCGCCGGCGCCGCTCTCCGCTCGCCAATGGCGAGCCCCACGGCCCACCGCCTCCTCGCCGCGTAGCCCCAGAGGCGAGCCGCCCGGCGGCGTGTCCGCCCCGCGCCGTAGATTCTGCGCCGGCGCCGTGAGCTCCGTGCGCGTTGGGTGGTCGAGGTAACCGCGCCCTCACAGCATTCGGAAGCCTCTCGTCTCTCAGTCGTTAGGCTGCTCCTGATCTACTAACTACTTTGATGCCTTCTCATTTTGTGTTTGGTTTGTACAGATTCCGAGCAGTTTGCTCGCATCGCAGGCGCAGCGTTGTTGTCGATTCGGCGAAGGGGGAGGATCCGGGTAGAGGAGGCGGCATGGGGAGCGAAGCGAAGGAGATGAAGTACAGGAGAAGGGCGAGGGTTTCAGGGCCCGTCGATGACGGGCAGTGCGGCGACCGGAGTGGCGCGCTGGATTGGGGCGCGCTCAAGGAGAACCCCGTGGAGCTGCTCTTGAAGCTCGACGAGGTACGGGACCACCTCATCAGGTCCTACGAGATGGAGGGTCAGCCGCGGGAGCGCCATCCCATGAGCCGCCGCGCCGCCTCGCTGCGCCCATCGCACGCCGAGCCGCCGCCAGGCCGTGGGCCGGAGCACTACCGCTCCCGCTACGCCGGACGGTACGGGTCGGGCTTGCCGCAGAGTCCGAACGAGCAGCTGCGTCGCTCTTTTCATAGCGACAGGTATTCAAGGCAGCCGAGTGGGCGGTTCCGGCAATGGCCGGAGAAGCAGTGGGAGAATTCTGGGTATATTCAGGCGAATCACCATAGCACCTGCCAGTGTGCACAGTGCCTTCACGGTCAGAGATCGCACACTGGGTATATGCAGGAGGAGCACATCCCCATGGCGAGGTACTTTGCAGGGCAGCAGGGGTCTCACCTGTTCGAGAGGTCACCATCAATCTCATCGGAATTTGACCGGAGGTCTGTCGCTTCGTCACTGTACTCTCATCTTTCGGTGTCGAAGAGGAGGACGGAGTATTTCAGGAAGAAGGCAGAGAGTTTTTGCCGTCCAGCGAGGGGTGCCGCTCCTTTCGTTGTATGCAGCTCTTGCAATCGGCTGCTGCAGCTGCCCCCTGGGAAATGCACGGCTCGGAAGCAGATTCAAGTTCGCTGTGGTTCGTGCTCGGAGATCATTTGTTTCAAACTTAAGGAAGTGAAAGTTCATCCTTTGGTTTCGCCAACTTCTTTCCCTGCATCGAAAACAGTGGGGAGTTCGAGTCGTCAGGCTAACCAAAGTTTTGGGTGGTACCAACATCAGGATGAAGGGAATTCTAGTTTCCATAGACTGCAAGCACATGAAAGATGGCAGCAGAACAAGGATCTCGCAGACAACATTCCTGTGTCTTCTACTTCTAGTTATGATAGAACAGACAAAGAGCGTGGATCGAACAGGAACAGTCAGTTACTATCGGTATCTGTTAGAAGGTCAAGACTTGCAGATAGCCCAAAAGATATACTATGTCAAGGAGATGCATACAGTCAAGTGGAATTTTCAGCAATTAGTACAGTCAGTCCACAGGCCCCAGTTATAGAGGACAAATGTGTCGATCCATTTTCCAGCCGTCAAAAAGATTGTAGTGACAATTGCACAAGCAAGGACTGTAGCCTAAACAGCATGGCAAGTTCTGTTGATGCTAATGTTAGGAATGAAAGGTTGGGCGTGAAATATGAGCAGAACAGCAAAGATCATAAAGAAGGATTTGGAGAAGAAACTGTCAATGGAAGAAACAGGCAAAAACACAGAGAAAATACAAGTGGATTTTGTGATGATGGAAGCGTGGGTAACACAAACAAGCTGTGGGCTGATACTGATAATGATAATACCTGCAGCCTTGAAGATGGAGACGTGGGCAAAAAGTATGAAGAAAAAAGCAAACAAGATGACAACAGCTTTCAAGCAGAATGCATTACTGAGCGGTATAGCAAATGCAGCAAAGAAGATATTAATAATGCCATTCGAGTTGAAACCATAGCTACACTAAGCAAACAAGATGACTTAGATGATTGTTACAGCGAATTGCTCTCCCCAAATTCTGAACATGCCGTAGTGTCATCCAAGATTGAGTCATCAGTTAATGAGCGCACAAATTCAAGTTCTCGTGTTTCTTCTGAGGCTGAGCTAGATGAAGTTCAGTCTGCAGCTGTTAAGAATGGGGATTCAAAATATATTGCTGGCTTTTTGAAGAAAGGTTTGAAGGACCTCTCTTTGTTCAGTCAATCAGTGGACAGTGCTAAGGTTTTAATCAATGGTCATCCAATCTCCGAACGTGCCCTACGGAAGGCCGAGAAGAAGTCTGGTCCAGTTGGCCCTGGTTCATATTGGTAAGTCACCTTCTCCTTATGTAAATTTGGAATTTGTTATACCCTGATGTTCTTAGGCTTTGATAAATACCGTGTTGGCACTGGCCATTGTTTTCTTTAGTATCATTAACCTATGAAATCAAGAAATACATGACTACAGGAAAATGAGATTGGTGTTATTCTTCAGGAAAAAAAAAATTCTATCTTAACAGTTGGAACTATGATGAAGTATACTGCACAACTGTGATTACATGACTTTGTCAATTCTCCATTTCATAGCAAGCAACCTATGTACCTGATGTACTCCTGATTTTCTTGATAACTTTTCTCAGCCAAATCAACCACTTTCCTGAGTGGATTACTAGGACAGTTTGTACAGTAATGAGATATCTGGAAGATTCTTGTTCTGCAGAGTCCTTCTGTTGTTGTTAATTGCTCCTTTATATGTTAGTAGCTCAAAGTGACACATAATGCTATTTTCTTGCATGGCCTAACTCCTGTATTAAACATCTGTTAATTTCTTGTCACGGTCTCACTTTATCTTGGCACTTCACTACCTATCCGCAAACATTATTTTTGTTCTTCTGTTGCTAATCGTAGTGGTAAAATGAACTATAATTTGTTTCTTTTCACATCCGCATGCTTGCCGCATTCAGAAGGCAAGCTCCATCATTCAATGGTCTGCCTTTTACCAGCTACAGTTTAAAATTAATCTGATGACTATGCATTGACAAGGAAAATGCAAAGTTAGTACAGTAAAAGTAACTCTGGGAGTATCATCTACGTAATGTATTTTTCAAAGTAACTTTGTTGTATCTTCATTAACTTAAATTCACAAGGCATTGGGAATTTCTGTGAAGCAAGGTGACATTCTATATTCTCTTATTGTAATTCAGGTATGACTACCGTGCTGGATTTTGGGGTATCATGGGACATGAGTGCAGTGGCATCATCCCTGTAAGATTATATTTTTGTAGTGATTTCTTGAGAACTTTCTGGTTGCATGTCATGACAGAACTTTGTGTTTGCAGCCATTTATAAAGGAATTTAATTATGCAATGCCGAAAAATTGTGCCGGTGGGAACACAGGAGTTTTTGTCAATGGTAGAGAACTTCATCAGAAAGATTTTGAATTGCTCGCAGGAAGAGGCCTCCCACGGATATCTGGAAAATCATACTCTGTTGAAATATCTGGAAATGTGATTGATGATGCAACTGGCAAGAAATTACGAAAGCTTGGAAAGCTTGCTCCTACGTAAGTTTCTTCTTCAGCTCATTTTTAACAGCACCCTGTGATTTAGCATTTCCAGTAGTTTGTGGTCATGTTGTCCATTTATCTATTGCACAGTATTTTCACCTTTTGGCCTCTTTACATTAGTCATTTGAGTTTTTAATTTAAATTTTTTGAAGCCAGTGTTTGTAGATGTTCAGCATAGGTGTCTCTGCATCGTTCTATCCTTTATTTCATAAATTAATCCAATGCTCTAGTTACCCCTTGGCGTTCATCGTTCAGGGTGAATTGCCTTTACAGATGAAAATCAGCTTTTCTTTTATTTTTTGAAACAAAAGGCAGCTGCTCTGGCTCATTTCATTGATAAAGAAGAGATACACATTGACCCAAGAAAGGGCTCACAGAAAAAATAGCTTTTTATGCAAAATTCGGTTCTACCTTATTAAGAAAGCAGACTAATAAGTTGTTTGAGTTGCAACTCTAACTTATGAAGACAGCAAATAAAGAACAACCTCGTGAACTGAGTCTGACTAAGTATTATAGTTGGAAATTGAGTGTGTGTTCCAACAAGAAAAGAAGATCCAGGTGAAGGTTCAGGTTGTGGCTTAAGATGTACTCCCTCCGCCAACGTCAAACAAAAAAGTTAGGAGAGAGTATTAAAGTGGTAATCAAACAGGACATTCAACATGGTCCCAAACTGGTAAATCAACAACTCTGTAAAACATAATCAATAAGGGAAGAAAAGCCTGAGCTTACTAATGCAAAGATATGAGAAAAATCCAAAAATAAAATAAATAAAAATGTGGCGCCAGGGCACAAAAGATCTAGGCTGGACAGAATCTAGCAGCAAGTTACAGCATCATCTGACAGTGCTAGAGACAATATCCAGCTCTTTATGTTGCCAAATTAAGAACACAGACATCAACAAACATGTAATATGCAACTCAGTCAATTATGATGTATTCACGTGTTTTCATCTTGCACTTGTTGCTCTTATGTCACAAGTCCTGAAATCATGGCCTCCAATGCACCTTATCATCCATGCCAGATAATTAATTAATTTGTTGAATACTATTATCATTTCAAAGTAACTATACATGATTTTTCCCCTCAGTTTTCACCTCAACTATAAACACATAATACCATAAATCATCTCTCTCTATATATCTCACACCACAGACCAGATGAAATTTAGCTATAGAACACTAGAACCTGATATGATCAATACTTTCAGCTTGCTAACATAGTTTGCAACTCTTTCAACCAGTCTACTTCTTTCTGGTTTTGTTTGTTTAATTAGATTGGTCGTTACGTTCTATCCAAGCTTCATTATCCATGATTTTAGAGGTATAATAGAGTTCAAGCATTTGCCATTTTTGGATCTTTTACCCCCGTCAATGGAAACAGTTCTCTTGCATTACCCTGTCCTTTGGCTATTTTTATCTTGCTGTGATTGTTTCAGCATTTTCATTATATATAGTCAGAAGCCTATCATTTTGTTTCCGGATGAAACTACGAGAGCTTCGTGTTCAATTTCTCTAAGTCATAGTGATCACTCTAGTGTCAGCTCTTAGACTCGGTAACATAAATTTTATCAGCAACTGTCTTGATCAGATTCCTTAAAACTTACTGACAACTTCAAATTTCAATGATCAGAGTTGAGAAGTTGAAGCGTGGATTTGGCATGCACATGCCTGAAGAGACAAGTTAGCTCTCTGGCTCTGCTGCTCTTTCTTTGCTTTGCAAAGATTCATTTCCACGGAAAACCTGTCAGCGGAGTTGAATTGGACTGTGGCATGGAAGAAGCCTTTAGATCGTACTTCTTGAAGCTTGAATGTGCGGCGGCAGCAATACACGAGAAACTAGTTTTTTTAATATATATTTACTACTCTTACTCAACTCATTCGATGTTGACATATTGTTGAAGAAATTCCATTACTTCATTCGAAGCATTCTTTAGGTATAATCATGCGAGCAGCTCTAAGTTCCTCGTGTGTCTGTATATGTTGTTTCTTTTCCCTGCATATGTTACTGATACAGAGTATAGATAGCATTCTGGACCTGTATCGTTATGGGCTTGTAACATATACACTATGCCAGTGTCCCTTTACATTATATTCCACATGTATGTAAAGTTGTAAATATTTACTGTTGACCACCTCGAGCTGGGTGGCTGATGTGAATGATTGATGATTTGGGCTTGGGATTTCATTCATGAAGGCATTGCTACATCTGTTCTTTCTACAATTCTACTGAAACTGAACTCTAGTTTGGATAACCTAATTCACTCATTTTTGTATTAAGACTCCCTGTAGCCATTACTCAATCATCGGAAGCATACATCAGCTTACTAGAACATGGTTTGAAATACTATCTCCATTTCATATTATAAGACTTTCTAGCATTATCTAAATTCATTTATTGATGAATGTATATAGTTTATATATATATGTCTAGATTCATTAGCATTCATATAAATCTAGACAATGCTAGAAAGTCTTACATTATGAAACGGAGGGGGTATGTAATAACGTACTCAGTATTGTGATTCCAGTTTTCTGTTATTGATTTAACGTCTTTTTAATGGATAGATGTATTTTCCTTGTCAACAGTGTTGGCACATGAACAGCTTGGGCTGCTGAGATAAACATGTCGTGCAATGCAAAGGATTCTGCTAGTACATTGTTTTTAAAATCTAGAACAAACTATTAAGTCATATAGAATGCCAAAAACGGTTGGAAGAATTGTACCACCTGAGTTATATAATGTGGAAATTTGAAATATATGCACACTGCAACAGCTGGTTATTATCTGCCAGAACAATTCCATCCTAATTTGGCTGGAGCCTGGCACCCATGCATGCGTATCGTTGGGCATTGCTGCGTTGACCTGTATTTACCCACAGTTTTTTAACATGCTCACTGATCCCTCTGGTCTATACGAACTAACAGCTGAATATAGTTGCATTTATCTGTCTAGTTTACAAAATTGGCTAGTGGTGTTTTAGTACTCGTATCTTTTAGTAGGCCTCTTCTTCATCATGTCATTACAGGTCTGTGTGTCTGTCATCTGTTTTTGTTACTACCACTGGCAGTGTATAGATATATATAATAGTCTCTCCGCATACCTTCTGTTAAAATGTATTATCTCCAGGGGCTGATAAAAATCGCCGAACACCGTTCCGAAATGAAGTAGCGGTTTTTTTTATCGGTTGGATGCTCGGTTTTTGTTTCGATCCAGATCGATTTTTAGCCTAGAGTTCGGTTTATATTGTTGCAAACTGAAGACAACGAATAAACCAAAGCACTCCTATAGGAGTCGATTAGCTGCCTCATCCTAAGCGATTAGCGTAGCGTATGCATGCGCAAGATTTTCTTTTCCCAGGTAGGTGTGGGGCTCATTAACCATCATGGGTTGTGTGTCATGCGTCATGAACGTGTGATATGATTAGTAGGTATCGGGCACATCAACCCTTTGCTTCTTGCGTCATATATGTATGAGGTTTCTCTTGTTCAGGATGAAATCAAACATGAGTAAATTGAAATGATTTTCCTCAGATTTTTTATTTCGGTTTTGCTTTTTTTTCAGCTAATCCGGTTTCTATTTTACACTAATTGATCTTAACTTAAACCGAAGAAACCGAACCGAGTAAACCGAAACAAACGGATGTCCAGCCCTAATTTATCTCTGTTCCAAAGTAAACAAATTAATCAAGAATTAGACGTAAGATATTCTAGTATTATGAATCTTGATAAAATTATATTCAGATTTGATCCTAGCATTAGATCATCTCCAATATATTGACTAAATTTCATCCCCAAAATTTTGTTTTTTGTACATCCTAAACAGAATTTAGCATATGGAAAAAAATTATCCCTCCAAAAAGTTCGTTAAAATTGACTCCCTAAACACACACACAACAAAAGTGAGCCCATACGAATCTACTAACCGAAATTATTTAACCTATTGAGGTGGAAACATTTTCTTTACGCACGAGAAGGAGCAACTATCTAGAATTGAGAGTGATCAATCGCTTCCAACTTATAGAGACCGACTTTAACGGGAGAGGGGCCTCCAATTTTTCAAGGATGGTTAGAAAATCATCAAGGAGATATTTTTATTTAAAATCCTCTAATTGTGGGATTTAAAAAAACTTAGAGTGACTGTTGGATATGCTCTAAAGATGTATTAATTTAGTTCTAGTTTTGTTTATTTTGGACACGGAGGCAATAGGCTGCAGGTGAAGGCCATGAGCGGTTGGTTGGCTCTGAGAAGCTGACCTCGCGCGACGGTTTTAGCCTCCAGCATGGCGGGATATACTGGAAAAAGGTCAACGGTTACCTCGCACGCACACATGCGATGCGACGCCTCTGCCGCTGTCCTAGTTGTAATCCGCAAGAAACTCTATTCCCATCTGCTTTGTAATAAGCTGTTCAGCGCGAGGTTGTTGCTGCGATCGTGGCGTCAGTTCGTCGCTCCATGGCGGCCGGCACCGGAGGTAGCCCCCTGCTCTTCCCCTCTCCGGCGAACGGTGCCATGCCGACGCCCTCCGCCGCGGTGTTCGACGTCGAGGCCGCTCACCGCCACGCCACCAAGCCCGACGCCGGCGCCGCCTTCGTCCTCGAGTCCAAAGGTAACTTGACCTGCTGGCTGCTGCTTGTACTATATATCTCGCTTGCTCTCTAGCGACGGTGCAAGCGATGATCGATCGGCATCATATCCAGGGGAGTGGTGGCACGCCGGGTTCCACCTGACGACGGCGATCGTGGGGCCGACGGTGCTGACGCTGCCGTACGCGCTGCGGGGGATGGGATGGTCGCTCGGCCTGGTGGCGCTCACCGCCGTCGCCGCCGTCACCTTCTTCGCCTACTACCTCATGTCCAGGGTGCTCGACCACTGCGAGGCCAACGGCCGCCGCCACATCCGCTTCCGGGAGCTCGCCGCCGACGTCCTCGGTCCGTCCTCCCTGCACTGCACTCGCCACACCTCATCCTAATTACTCCACTAATTGGATGCGGCAGTTAATTGGTGCCTGATTAAGAGTGCGCGCCATTAATTCAATTTGTCTTTTTTTTGTTTGTTTTTGCAGGATCTGGATGGGTGTTCTACCTGGTGGTGACAGTGCAAACTGCCATCAACGCCGGGATTACCATCGGAAGCATCCTGCTTGCAGCTGACTGCTTACAAGTATGTGTCTTGCACGCATGCCCATGGCTTCCCACGAAACTGAATTCAGACTTTTTTTTTTAAGATAATGGGAAACTGAATTCAGACTAACCTGAAATTTTCGTCAGTTTCTTTTTTCCTTTTTTATTCATGCTTGCGCTTCATCGTTTCTGTCAAGGGGGTCGTCGTTTTAGTGAAAAAAACGTCAAATGACATATTCGTAAATAAAAAATAATCTGTGAAAATTTTATATATATATGTATTCTTAGCAATAAAAAAATAAACGACGATAGAAAACCTCCCAAAATCTATTTCATATTTATGACTGGAAATTTAAAACTTATCTTATAAGTATAAACATAAGAAAAAGATATGATTCAAGATTATACGGAAAACCTAGATGTTCATATTGGGTCATAAAGAAATAAAATGAACTGAATGTTGCAGGTTCATAAAAAAATGTTTGACAATGTCAATATTGGCTGCAGTGAGTTGACTTAGGGTTGCATTGTGCAATACCATGATCTCAGCTTATAGCTTGAGATAGCTATAACCAAGTCATATTTTTATTTTTCTTAGATAATGGAGGACCTAGCCGTACTGTTTATTATATGCGATAATGACAGCGACAACTTGAGTTTGACCACGTAATCCAACTTATATCCAATGGGTGAGCAAGGCAACTGTGTTCATGTGTCAACTAATGTATGGCCTAACCACTCTGACTTATGAATTAGCATGCGCTTACTTGCTTAGTAATTTTAGAGTTGTGTGTTAATTTATTTGCCAATTAGGAATTAACTACGTTACTCAGAAAAGGTTAATTTTTTTTTTTTACATTCTGAAACTGCAAGACTCTGATCAGGCGTTCAACACTGAGACATCATGATTTCACAAATATTTGCAGATAATGTACTCGGACCTTGCACCAAACGGTCCTCTGAAGCTTTACCATTTCATCGTCGTCGTCGCGGTGGTTCTGTCCGTGCTCTCCCAGCTGCCGTCGTTCCACTCGCTGCGTTACATCAACCTCGGCTCGCTGCTGCTCAGCTTCGGCTACACCATCCTTGTCTCAGCTGCCTGCATCCGTGCAGGTACGTACTGATCACCCTGACAAATGACAAATGTGACAATATGCTAACTGCATCTCTCAAGACTGAACTTGTTCTTGTCTGACAGGTGCGTTGAGCAATGCTCCGGCGAAGGATTACTCCCTGAGCTCGTCCAATTCGGAGAAGACCTTTAATGCGTTCCTCTCTATTTCCATCCTCGCCTCCGTTTTCGGCAATGGCATTCTGCCTGAAATCCAGGTACTATAGAGCTGTGCTCTTTTGTTACTGAAAAAACGAAAGGTTATCTGATTTTGTCATAGCTATTTAATTGCATAGATGATGAAATTAATCATCGACAAGTTAAAAATTTACTATTGAAATGTGATGATAAATTTTTATATTGAATTTTGCAAAAGACGTACCGTTAACTGAAAAACGTGTGCGCATAAGCGAAGGAAAAATATGAAAAGAATCTAATAAAAGAACGCAGCCTAGCTAGCCCTGTTTGTTTGTGAAGATCTGAACTGAACTAACGTACATGATGGCAACGTGTTCAGGCCACGCTGGCGCCGCCGGCGGCCGGGAAGATGATGAAGGCGCTGGTGCTGTGCTACGCGGTGGTGTTCTTCGCCTTCTACCTGCCGGCCATCACCGGCTACTGGGCGTTCGGCAACCAGGTGCAGTCCAACGTACTGCAGAGCCTCATGCCGGACAAGGGCCCCTCCCTGGCGCCGACGTGGCTGCTCGGCCTCGTCGTCGTCCTCGTCCTCCTCCAGCTGCTCGCCATCGCGCTGGTGTACTCGCAGGTGGCGTACGAGATCATGGAGAAGGGCTCCGCCGACGTGGCGCGGGGCCGGTTCTCGCGCCGGAACCTGCTGCCGCGGGTGGCGCTCCGGACGGCGTACGTCGCGGCGTGCGCGTTCGTGGCGGCGATGCTGCCGTTCTTCGGCGACATCGTCGGCGTCGTCGGCGCCGTCGGCTTCATCCCGCTCGACTTCGTGCTCCCCGTCGTCATGTACAACATGGCCCTCGCGCCGCCGAGGCGGTCACCGGTGTACCTCGCCAACGTGGCCATCATGGTTGTCTTCACCGGCGTGGGCCTCATCGGCGCAGTCGCCTCCGTCCGGAAGCTCGTGCTCGACGCCGGCCAGTTCAAGCTCTTCAGCGGCCACGTCGTCGCCTGAAATGGACGCTTTTTTTTTGGACGCTTGACTCGTATATTTCATTAGGCTTCACAGAAAAAAAAATGTAAAAGAGAAATTAAAGAGGGAAAAAAAATCATCATCAGTTCGTCATATGAAGAAAAAGAAAAGCCAAAAACGTAGAGACGCGTGTGCTGAAGAAAGTTCACTCCATCTTGTGTTGTAGACAGTTCATGAACAATGGTGAAAATTCTACTAAATTCATTCAAACATTTGTTTGTTTTTTATCCTTTTTCTGGTAGTGCCACTTGGTGGACAGTTGTTTTCCACGAGATGACCATTCAGTGACAAAAAAAGATGGCCGAATTAGGCCCACGTAAACTCACAATCTTGTGGACCTCATTAATTTCCAGACGAATTTGCGCTAAATATATTCCAAACATTTTCATGTGGCCACAAATTCAGCCCAAATATTTACAGGCCCACTGAATTACAGCGGAACACCGAAGCCCTCCAGCCCACGCAGACTTTGCCGGTTTCTCCGACTCCACGTGTCACTGATCCGTGGGCCCCACGAACGCGAGCCGAAGCGAGAGATCCCGAAAATATCACGCGGCTTATGGCGATCGCCCACGTGGCGCCCGCCTCATCCACGCATATCTCCCGCCAACTCCGCGCCACGCCGTCGCATCCCACGCCGTCCGATCTGTGGCGCCGTGGGTTCTTGGCCGTCCGATTCGCCGGAGGCGGAGCTCGTGGCGGCCGTTGCGCCTTCGCCTCCGCCCCTTATATGGCATCTCGCCTGAGATTCCGTCGACGCCATTGCTGAGCTTCCGTCCCATTCCACGCACGAGTGAAGGAGCTGAGAAGTTTCTAGAAGCTTAAGCTTCAGCTCGAGCTCTTCAGCCTGCCATGGCTTCCACCGTGACGACGCCGAGCCGCCCGCTCTCGGCCGGGTGCCACCGCCGCTCGCCGCGGCGGTCCGCGCCCGTCGTGCTCTCCCTCGGCGGCGGGCCGCGGCGCCGAGCGCCGGCCACCAGCTGCTCTGCCCTCGCGTCGCCCGCGAAGCAGGGCAGTGCCAAGCTCCCGCCGCCGCAGCCGACGACGTCGAGGACGACCACGGAGGCCGACGCCGAGCAGGAGCGGACGGACTACAACGAGGTGGCCGCCGCGCTGGAGAGCATCTACAAGCTGAGCCCCGCCGTGGTCGAGGAGAAGGACGGCGACGCCGACGAGGGCGACAAGAGCAAGAAGGCGAAGCGGAAGAGGAAAGGGAGAGTGGTAAGCATCCTAACGATCAACCTAAGTCGTAGCTCAAATCGATCGATGGGTTCTTGCGGGATGGATCGATCTTGATCACGCGAATCATGCATCACTCTCAGGGACAGAGGAACCGGAGCGCGACGGTGACGGTGAGGAGCCGGAGGAGGCGGCTGGGACAGAGGTTGGACCTGGGAAAGAGAGTGGAGATGAGGAGGAGGGAGGAAGAAGCCGGCGCCGGCGCCGGCGCCGGCAAAAGGGAAGACGAGGAGCGGGAGTTCGAGGAGATGCTGCTGAGAGAGCACGCGGTGTCCACCGACATGGGCAGCCTCGACTGGAAGCGGATGAAGATCCCGCCCGTGCTCACCTCCTCCCAGAGCGCCCGCCTCTTCAGGATCATGCAACCCATGAAGGTTAATCTCGATCCTCCATCTTCCTGATTGCACCACTTACTACTAATTGTGTTAGTTTAATCAGTCGGAGAAACTAATTCACAATTGTTATGGTGTGTTTCAGGCAATCTTGGAGGTGAAAGAGAACCTGCAGAACGAACTGCAGAGAGATCCAACCGATGCAGAGCTCGCCGAGGCCATGAACATGCCGGTGCTTCAGATGAGACGCCGCCTCGAGGTCGGCCGAGCTGCCAGGAACAAGCTCATCAAGGTTGTTATCATCGATCTGATCGATCAGTCTGAAACATGAGATGTCCATGGTGACGATGCATGCATGGTGATTGATTTGCTGTCGTTTGATTTTGCAGCATAACCTGAGGCTGGTGCTGTACACGATCAACAAGTACTACCCGGACATGGCGAACGACGAGAGGTTCGACGACATCTGCCAGGCCGGCGCCAATGGCCTCATCACGGCGATCGACCGGTTCGAGCCCAAGCGCGGCTTCCGCATCTCCACCTACGCGCTCTTCTGGATCCGCCACTCCATCGTCCGCGCCATGACGCTCTCCAACTTCACCCGCTTCCCCTTCGCCATGGAATCGGTAACGAACGCATCGATCAATGGCTGCTCGATCTGATCTTCCAGAGCGAAGAGGATTCTGACCGCAGATTGGTTTGGTTCAGGAGAGGCAGGAGATCCACAGGGCGAGGGAGGAGCTGTCGTTCGAGCTCGGGCGGGCGCCGGCGGACGAGGAGATCATGAAGAGGGTGGGCCTGTCTCCGGCGAGGTACCGCGACGTGCTGCGGATGACGAAGCCGACCTACTCCCTCCACGCGCGGAACAGGGTCACCCAGGAGGAGCTCATCAACGAGGTCACCGACGCCGACGCCATCGGCGTCGACACCAGCAAGCACAACACGCTCCTCCGCCTCGCCATCGACGACCTCGTAAGTAGAACAAAATCAAAATCTGCCTGCCGCGCTTGAAAGATCGCTTCTTGAATCATGGAATGTGTGTGTGTGCGCAGCTGGATTCGCTGAAGCCGAAGGAGAGCGTGGTGATCCGGCAGAGGTTCGGGCTGGACGGGAGGGGGAAGCGCACGCTGAGCGAGATCGCCGGAAACCTCAACATCTCGAGGGAGATGGTACGCAAGTACGAGCTCAAGGCGCTCATGAAGCTCAAGCATCCCACCCGAGTTGAATACCTGCGCAGATACATGTGATTCACCAACACAAACTCTCTCTCTCTCTCTCTCTCTATGTGTGTGTCTGTGCATCATTGATCTGTGCATAAACCGTGTAGAACAAACATGTACTGCTAGCAATTCCCTTAATTAATTCCCAGCCCTGCGTAACATTAGCAAGGGATCCCCATTAGCAAATACTACGAACAAACACAGGTATTCGTACGGTGTATATTCTGCTGTATATATGTGTATACATTCTCTCTCTCTCTGCGTTGCAGATTACAGATACAAAATACACTGAGATTGTTCAAAGTGAGGTTACTCTTAAATTGTATCTCAGATGTAATTAGTGTATAGATATCTTGTACATCTACCCATGCTTAGCTTAGCTCATGTGCTGTTTATTCCAGAAGAAAAGACATTTCGCTTTTGTTACTTCTATGGGGTGGTGCTGAGTCAGTACAATACTTTGTGAAGGCTAAACATGTTCATCATATCAATGAACTTGCCCAAATTGTATACGAAATTGCAAAGGATCAGGAACGTCAGGTGACACATGAAACTCGTAGCCATGCCGACTGCCACATGTAAACATCACAGTTTGCTGAGAACAAAAATGGGGAAAAAGTTTTTACGTGCTTATATGTCATCTAAATAGTTATAAAAAAATTTAACAAGATAGATTAATATGAGTTATATCACTTTACAAACACACAAGTTTAAATTCAACTTCTACGAGTTATAGAAAAAAAACAAAACTAAGTATACCCATATTCATAATTGTTTTTGCTATTTTTATTATAACTTGTAGAAGTTAAATTTAAATATAACTTATATTAAATTATCTTATTAAATTTTTTATATTTTTTAATAACTATTTAGATAACATACAAACAACAACCGATATATATACACCCACGCCGTTAAATGCTTCCAACCAAAATGTCCATCTGGACGCAGGAGGCAGAAAGCCAGAAAGGCCAGTCTCCAAGTCCCCACTAGTTTCAGAAGAGCTTTCGTCGGGAGGGGAGGCAGAGCTGCGGTGCGGATGCCATGCATGGCGGCCACGTCGTCGCCTCGCCTGCACCTCATCGTCATCGCCGCACCAAACTCCCCACCGCATTCACTCCGCTACTGTTACTTAGCGGATCAGCGCGCGCCGCAGCACACAGACGCAGCGTTGCTCTCGCAGTTTCGCTCGCGCGTCCGTTTCCGCCTCCGACTCCGGCCATGGTGAAGCTTGCGACCGCCAGGGAGGCGCGCATGTACGGGCCGGCGCTGGCCGTGCGCCGGTGGGAGTACGCCAACGCCGGGGCGTACGTGTTCGCGGCGCTGCTCTTGGCCGTGGCGCTCGCGGCGCTGTCCGCGGGCGGCGGGGCCAGGCCGGCGCTCGCCGTGGCCGCCGTGGCGCTGGGGATCGTCGGCGCCGTCAACGCGCACGACCTCGCGGCGCACCTCGCCGGCGTGGACTGCCGGGTGGGGCTTGTCAGGTACGACGTCCAGCTCGGGCTCGTGGAGCTTCTCGTGCCGGCGCTGCATGTGGTTGGGTGTGTCCTCGCCGTCGTCGCCATGGCCTTGCTGCTCTCTCAGGTGCGTGCGTGCGTTGCGTTGTATCGGCAGCTCAGATCAGTAAGAAAGAAAAGATCATCTCTGAAAAATCTGAAATGGAGCAGGGCGAGGGCGCGTGGTACAGGCAGGGGAGGGAGACGCACGCGGCGAACACGCTGCTCGCGGCGGCGCTGGTGTGGCTGCTGGGGTCGGTGCTCAACTCGTGCCAGGTGTACGAGCGCGCCGACGGGCGGGCGCAGCTGCTGCAGTCGAGCGTGCAGGTCCCTCTGCTTCTCGGGAGCCTACTCTTCCTGGTCGCCGGAGTGGCCAACCGCCGCCGCGTCCTCGACTGGCGCCGCGAGCCGGTGCTAGTGGTAATCGATCGAGCTCTCGCCGACGGCGACGGCGCCATGCATGAGCAGCGTGTGAATTAACCGTGGTGCGCGCGTGTGCAATTGCAGGGACGGAGCTGGGCGTGGCTGTGCCTGTTCGGGAGCTTGCTGTGGCTGGTGGCGGCGGTGCTCAACATGCTGAAGGTGTTGGTGATGCACCAGAGCGACGCGGTGCGGCTGGAGAAGCTGCGCGGCGGCGCGCAGGAGCGGCTGAGCCGTGACCGGGAGGGCCGCGTGCCGCTCAACTGGGAGGAGGCCGCCAGGAGCAGGAGGACGGCTCTGCCGGTTGATCTGCGCTCATAATATTCCTCCTCACCCGTTCTGTAAAAAAGTTGAGCATGATCTTGGTTGCATGTCTTCTAAACAATTACTTCCTCTCTGTGACACCATTGACCCATTCGTTTATATCCAAATATGTTAAATTATAATGCATACTTAAAATTTCTATAATAATAAATCATATTATAACAAAATAATTAATAATTATATAATTTTTTAATGAGACGAATTGTCAAACGTGGACCTAAAAGTATAAAAAAATATGGAGGGAGTATAAAAATTAAAAGACTTTAACAGTTTGAGTTATTATAATATACACCACTTACGTATTTTAAATTCTACCTGTTCCAGTTATAAAAAGTATTTGTAACATTCTGATATTAGCAAATTAATCCAATCCAAGTTTCCCTAATCCATTGTCTTCAAATTCATAATGTTAGCGTCCAATTACAAACTTCCAAAATTCAGATTCAAATACCAATTCCCATATCACAAATTCCAGAGTCCAAATTTCAGGTTTGAATTCAAAATTTCAAACTCAAACCCATTTCCTTTTTCCTCTGCTTTCTTTTCTTTTTCTCTTTTTTTTCTCTCTTTCTTCTCCTTTCCTCTCTATCGGCAGCTCTCTCTGGTTCTTCTTCTTCTCTCTCCACACCGAGGCACAGACGCCGGCGCTGCATGGACGCCACGACGCCACAGCTGCTGCTACCGCACGTCGCTGCCGCCGCACGACGCCTTAACTCCCCCGCGCCAGTCGCTGCCGCCGCACGTCGCGCCGGCTGCGCCGCGCACGTCGCAATAACTCCACCATCGCGCCACTGCAGCACCGTCGACGTGCATGTCGTGTCGCCGTCGCGTCGCCGCTGCACCGCCCTCTCCACGCCGCAGCTCGCTCACGTCGCCGTGGACCCGGCCGGCACCTCTCGCCGCCGGGAGCGCCTATAAAAAGGGGAGAGCAGCGACCTCCCGTCGCTGCGCCCTCACCTCGCCTTGCCTCTCCCTCCGCTCCGCTCTGCTGCGCCCCGCCGACCGCAGGGAGCTGGCCATCGCCAAGCCAGCTGCGCCGCCGCCGGTCAGTCTTTTCTTTTTCCCTTCTCTATTCTCCCGAACGCCTCCTCCCCTCTGTATCTCCTCTGTCCTCCTGCCCGTGGGCTGGTAGGCCAGCCGGGGTGGGCCAGCTGGGCTGTTGCTCGCCTTACTGTTCCCGCTCCATGTGCAACCATAAAAATTAGCAAGTCTGCTTTGTCTCCCTACAAACCAAACTGCTCTGAGTATAGAAAAATCCAGCTAATTACTTTCTCTCTTCTAAAAATATTATTCCTGGAAATTAGCTACTCCTTGAATTAAATTAGGAATTTCCCCCTTTTAACCCTTGTTTTAGTTCCAATTAATCTAGCAAATTTTTTTCCATGAAGCTTAGAGCTAAACTAGTTTAAATCTTTCACCTCCCGGACCAAAACCGTATCCATAATTTCTCGGCCACATTAATTCTGGACTTGCGAGATACTTCGGCTAGCTGAAAAATTCCCATTATTCACTTGACCACCCCGAGACCTATATTTATATCATGACTATCGACCCTCCGTTTTATCAGATTTCGTAACCGCGAACGAATTGGGCGAGGGGCCAAATTCGCAGGACTTCGAGCAAGGCAAGTCATCACCCCCATTGAACATGTTGTACCTATATTGCGAAAATGTTTCCTTTACTTAAAATTGCATGCAGAACAAGTAGAGACCCACTTTAGTTAGATACAACCTGTCATATGTTTGATTACCATGAAACCTTTGTCGCCTTATGTTGCAATTATAATCTAGTCAATTGATGACATTGCTTAGCCACGCTATTAGCTGCATTTTATTCAATATTACACTTTTGAAATATTTATGATGATGTTGAGACATTACTCAGTGAGAGTAATTGCATGATGGCGGGTGGAGACATGAGCGCCACCCGACCAGGTTGTGAATGAGTTGTTAAGATAAAACTGTTTTCGATCGGGGCGGAATGGCAAGAATATGGGTGGTTCTAGGGAATAGTTAGCCCGCCCTGATCAGTTAAGGACCGAGCCATACAGCTATACATGAAACGATCATCGTATAACCGTGTTTCTCGAATGGGTATAGACCTAGCTTAGTAAATAGCCAAGCGGAGGCGGTGCCCAAGCCGTGGTGGTTCTTATGAGTGTGCAAGTAGGCAGGAAGCCTATTACACAGGGGATGACCGGGTAGGTCAGTCCCAGTGAGTTGTGATGTGTTGTGTTGTGGTTATTGGTTACTCCTCCCTTGGGAACGCCAGAACTCCCCTCACTACTAGTGAAGGACGTCTAGAGTGCAATGGGGATTAAAGTTTATGGAGAGGGCACTGCCAAAGTAAGATTATCGAAAAACTTTGCCACGACTGTCTCATGTGTTGGGACGAAGCTCATGTGTCTCATGTGTTGGGACGAAGCTCATGTGTTAGGTAGTCGTGGAGTACGGGAAAAGTGTACAACCACTGCAGTGTGTTTAAATCTATTTGAATAGCTGCGCTCTCGGATATGAGCACCAGGACATGGCATACACATGGCTAGACTCATAAAACTCAAAAGATGAGTATGGGATGAAAATGAAAATGTTATATGTGTGTCGAGGTGATTCACTCCTTGAGTTGTAAGGGGTTGAATTACCTAGAAGATGGCATGAATGCCATGAGGGAAAACAATCAGTGGATGGCTGACAGAAACTTCATAGCTATTTAATTATACTCGTGGTATAGAAATTGATGCTAGAAAATAGGTCTTGTGAAAACTATTTGTGAAAGCTGCTTTTATGCAAAAGAACCCTATAAGCCTCCTTTTTATAACCATGCATGTGCATATTTCCGTGGTGACTTGTTGAGTACTCCGTATTTACCCCTGCTTTGCTCACTATCAGTGTTTGAGGAAGACTCAGTTGCAGACTCTTACGAGTGCTTCGAGGACCTCCCTAAAGGAGAAGACGCGTAGTGGTGCCTTGCCTTCCAGTTGTCGCCTGTGGTGTATCACCGCTTAGATGCCGCTACTTTTATCGCTTCTGTTTAATTATTGTCCTTTAGCTTCAGACTCTTTATCTGGCCAAGTGCCTGGTTATAATAAGCCCTGTGAGGCACTGTTGTATGAACTACTGATGCTACGACTCGATATCGTGTGTACCATCTTCTTGATCCAGGGAATGGTATAATTAAGCACGAGGTAATCCTGATACCTGAGATCGGGGTTCCACGGTATTAAATTTGACACTTAAATTTAAAATTCATCACATTTATTATAACTTATAGGAGTTGAATATATGTTTTACCATTTATCTTATTTAAAATTTTATGTAAATATACAATACTATGAGTTAAAATTTATTTAGTAATAAAAAAATCATAACAAAATATTAATAATTATATTTTTTAAAGAAAATAAAACAAATGGTGAGACGTAGTTTCAATGGCTTAGAGCATCTTTAAGAAAATACTAATATTTAACTTTTTAAAAATTTATATTAGATTTATCTAAAAAGTATTAGGCATAAAAATTACGCACTTTTCTAACAGAAATATAAAAAATAAATAACTTCTATTAGGAATGTATATTCTTATCCTTTGATTCTTGATTTAGGACACAAGTAAGCTGATTTTAGACATATGTAAATATTAGTAATGTATTTGATAATCTGTTGGAGATATATTTTTATCTCAATTCTTAAATTTTAGTTTTAGAGATTAATTTTAGACATTTGGAGATGCTCTGTAGGGGAAAAATGGACGGTGACGGATCACGGTTAGTTATGGACCTTATCCGGCGCCTGCGGCGGCCATCGAAATCCAATGGCGCAGACCATCTCCGTCTCTTACCCACTCCCCTCCTCCGCCCGCCACGCGCCGCCGCTCCCCAATGCCACGGCGCTGCGGGCCGCCGCCGCCCCGCCCTACTCCGCCGGCGTCCTCATCTCCCTCATACGCCACTGCGCCGACCTCCACGGGGATGGCACCGGCCGCGCCGCGCGCCGCCTGGCCCCGCAGCTGCACTCGCTGGCGCTCAGGACCGGCCTCTCGCGGGACCCCCGGGTGACGTGCGCGCTCGTCGACCTCCTCGCTCGCCTCGGCCGGCTCCCCTCCTGCGCGCGCCTGCTCGACGAGGCGCCCGAGGGCGCCAAGGACGCCGTGCTCTGGAACAAGCACGTCGCCATGCTGGCCGAGGCGGAGGGGTGGCACGACGCGATCGCCGTGTTCAGGGAGATGCAGGCGCGCGGGGTGCCCGCCGACGGGTACACGTGCGCGCGGGTGCTCCACGCGTGCGGCCGCGCGGAGGCGCTCCGTGAGGGGAGGGCCGTCCACGCGCACGCGCTCAAGCTCGCCCTCCACGCGCACCCCCTCCTGCCGGGCTTCCTCGCCGGCATGTACGCCGAGAACGCCGACATTGCGTCGGCCACTAGGGTGCTCGACGCGATGGGGACGGACAGCATCGTGCCGTGGAACGCGGTCGTCGCGTGCTGCGCGCGGCTCGGCCTCGTGGACGACGCCCTGGAGCTCGCGGAGTGCATGGCCAGGTTGGGGCCGGAGCCCAACGTCGCGACGTGGAACACCGTGCTGTCAGGCTGCTCCCGCCACGGCCGCCACCGGGAAGCGCTCGGCGCCGTCGCCAGGATGCTGAAGCAAGGGCTGCGGCCGGACGCCACAACCGTGTCCAGCCTCCTCAAATCAGTGGCTAACACGGGGCGGCTCGGCCATGGCATGGAGATCCACTGCTTCTTCCTGAGGAACCAGCTCGAGGCGGACGTCTACACGGGGACGGCGCTCGTGGACATGTACGCCAAGTGCGGTCGACTCGATTGCGCCAAGAAGGTGTTCGACGCCCTGGAGCACAGGAACCTGACCACCTGGAACTCGCTGGTCGCAGGGTACGCCAACGCCGGGCAGTTCGACAAAGCTCTGGAGCTCGTGGAATTGATGAAGAGGAACAGGCTCAATCCGGATATAACCACTTGGAATGGACTGATCACTGGTTACTCCATGAACGGCCTGAGCTCGCAGGCAGTGCTTCTTCTCCGGCAGATCAAGGCAGCTGGTGTGACGCCCAATGTGGTCTCATGGACGTCACTGATCTCAGGGAGCTGCCACAATGGGGAGTACGAAGATTCATTCTACTTCTGCCATGAGATGCAGAAGGACGGTACCCAGCCTAGCATGGTTACCATGTCAGTGTTGCTCCGGGCTTGCGCTGGATTAGCTCTGCTAAAGAAGGGGAAGGAGCTGCACTGCTTTGCGCTGCGAAGAGCATATGACTGTGACATGGTTGTCAGTACAGCACTAATTGACATGTACTCCAAGACAGGAAGCTTGATTAGTGCAAAAACGATATTTGGAAAGATTCAGCAAAAGAATTTGGTGCTCTGCAATGCGATGCTGACTGGTCTGGCACTCCATGGACAAGGTCGCGAGGCAATAGAACTGTTCCATGACATGTGGAACTCAGGATTGAAGCCGGATTCTATAACCTTCACTGCACTTCTAACTGCCTGCAGATCGATGGGCTTGGTTACAGAAGCGTGGGAGTACTTCGACAGCATGGAGACTAAGTATGGTGTAAAGCCAACGAGTGAGAATTACGCCTGCATGGTTGACCTATTGGCAAGGTGTGGTTATCTTGATGAGGCAATGGATTTCATTGAGAGGTCACCAATTGATCCAGGGGTTAGCTTGTGGGGAGCACTTCTCACAGGTTGCTCAATACATGGGAATCTTGCTCTTGCAGAGGTGGCTGCGAGGAATTTGTTCAGATTGGAGCCTTACAATTCAGCCAACTATTTGATGATGATGAACTTGTATGAGCATGAGCAGATGTATGATGAAGCTGAGAGCCTGAAGTATGCAATGAAAGCAAGAGGAGTGGACAGTAGACCAGGATGGAGTTGGATACAGATCGAGCAAGGTATCCATGTCTTTGAGGTCGATGGGAAGCCGCATCCTGAAACCGCAGAGATATATGAAGAGCTTATTCGCCTGGTGTTTGAAATTAAAAAAACAGGATATGTACTGGACACCAGCTGCATAGTGTATAATGTTCAGGAAGAAGAGAAAGAGAAACTTCTCCTTGGCCATACCGAGAAGCTTGCCATCACTTATGGGCTGATCCGCTCGGATGCAAGTAGAAAGCCTGTCAGGGTGATCAAAAACACCAGGATGTGCAACGACTGCCATGAGGTGGCAAAGCATATTTCTTCTCTATGTGATCGACAAATTGTTCTTCGTGATGCTGTTAGGTTTCACCATTTTGTGGATGGGAAATGTTCTTGCAATGATTACTGGTGAACACTGAACTACCTGATCAATTCACCCACCATTTCTGTCTCCTACTTGGCTTTCTTCGTCCGGCTGATGTTGCAGGCGAGTGAGCATGCCCTGTTCGAGGAGGGCGAAGAAGACGGAGGAGAAGAGGAAGGTAAAACGACCCCTCAGTTCGTTTACTTTCTTTATAGACTGGATGGGCATATGAATGGTGAATTCTTTTGGGCAATTCGTCGAATTTGCTATCTGAGCATTGAGCTAGCTAAGTGGGGTTCCACCACTTAATGAAATGACACCATAATCGGAGCCATAATAGGAATGTTATCTCTTAGCAGCACATAATAATTCATGTGCAGTAGCCCTTGTTTGTATCTGTCAACAAGAGTAATCTGGTTTCGTTCTAGATAGAACTTGTGTCACGACCATGGATGCAAATTCTTTGGTTGTACATGTCAACAAGAGTAATATGGTTACGTTCTATTTATAACTTGTGTCACGATCATGGATGCAAATTGTGATAGCATGCAGAGGTAGCCGCTTACATTTCCAATCAATCAGCACAAAACTGTCCTTTTTGTTAAGGAAAAAAAGAAAACATTAACATCTCTTATTGCCATTTCTCACAGGATGAATTCATTGGCTAAATATTCGCTTTGGTATCTGAATCTAGTTTGTACAAAAGCTCATCTTAGATGTATTAGTTAGCTCTGCACATGGCAGTGGTTGCACATCAAGTGCACCACCACTAACAGCTCGGCATTTCCATGGACCAACAGAAGCACTGCCATAGAGCTTGACATTTGAAAGGCAAATTCTGCTGAAAACTGAGTTCCTGATGCCCCTTATCAGCCCAGCTTGCCGGATGTTCTGACCCCAAACATTTTTTATCGTCACGCCGTCGACGGCAGGAAGCATGCTGGGGTTGTATGACGCATCAGGGTGCCCACCAACATCTCCAGCAATCCTCAAACCGTAACGAGCTCCATCCAGTGTCACTTCAGAGACCGTGATGTTTCTGATGAATCCTCCCCTGCCAGAGTTGGTCTTGATGTGGATTCCGACACCCATGCTGAAGAAATTCAGGTGCTCCACATGGACGTTCTCCACACCACCAGATGTCTCACTCCCCACTGCAAAGCCTGCAAATGGTCCTGATCCTGTTATCCGTCTGATCGTGATGCCGGAGCTGGGACGCCCAAAGGCTATGCCATACTCATCCCAGCCACTCTTGATGGAAATCAGGTCATCTCCTGTCGAAATGTATGAATCCTCAATGCAAACATTGCTGCTTGAATCTGCAGTTTTGAGTCAAAGATCGTAATTCAGAATTGACATAGGGAATCTCACATGGATTTACAAAGTGAAAGAACGCTGTACCTGGATCAATTCCATCGGTATTTGGGGAGTCTTGTGGAGCTAACACAGTCACGTTCGTGATTACTACATTGCTGCAATACACCGGATGAATGTTCCAAAATGGCGAATCCTGGAAGACGACATTGGAGATGATCACATCAGTGGAGGAGATTAGCTCCAATAGATGTGGTCTTGTGAAGGGAAGTGTGCGCTTCTTCCACATATCCCACCACACGTTGCCCTGGCCATCAATGGTTCCATTCTCACCTGCAGAAATCACAGAAAAATGGAATCTTGAACAGCTATCTTCCCAACAACGAAATGTTGGATGATATTCTCATCAGCATGCTTAAGAAATCTGAATAGTGAACTTTTTTAACTGCAGGTCAGATGACTGTTGCCGGTATGTTAACTGGGTCAATGTGTATACATATTTGCCGAGAAGTAGTGACATCAAGATTCAAGACAAGTTGACAGGAGGTGGCATTTACAAAGAATTAGAACCTGTGATGAACACGTCTTGGAGGCCATCGCCATGGATCAAGCTCATGTATCTTCCGCCTGGCAGCTCGCGCCCTCTCCCGTACGACGGCAATGGGTCTATCAACGGCCAGCTCGACGTGTCCTGATCCACAAATCCACCATGACACCATGTCACTGAGCAGCTCAGCATTGGCACGGGGTTGACAAGAGGAGAGCTCTGGAGTCTGGAGGTGGAAGAAGGCCATGGCCATGGCTTAGCAGCTCTCTGCACTGCACTGTACCTGTGTGGCGCGGATGACGGCGCCGCGGGCGAGGAAGAGCGTCATGTGGGAGGTGAGGTTGAAGGGCCCCGTCAGCCACACCCCGGGCGGCACGTACAGCAGCGCGCCGCCGCGCGCGCGGCGACGCCCGATGCGCGCCACCGCGCGGGCGAACGCCGCCGTGTTGAGCGTCCGCCCGTCCCCGACGGCGCCGAAGCTCGCCACGGACATCCACGCCCCGCGGCGCGGCACGGCCACCGGACACGTCGTCTTCTCCCCCTGCGCCGCGGCCGGCGACGACAGCAGCGCCAGCGCCAGCGCCACGGCGAAGGAGAGGCGCAGCGACGCCGACGCCCGCGCGCCTGGCGTCGGTGACGCCACCATCGCTCGTCGGCAAGCAACGAACGCGACGGCGAAGTGAAGTGGACGGACGCAGAGAAGAAGAGCAAGAAAAAGGCGTCGTCCCTCGTCTTGTGGTTGGATGTAGTACGCGTGGAGACAGTTAATGTGGTCCGCAATTATGGGCTGTCGTTTTGCACCATGGAGTCATGGCATTGTTTTGTTGGTGCCCTTAAAATCGTGAGCCACGGTAACCATGATGTATAAAAAAGTTAATTTTAAGATAATGATTATACTTATAAAATAAATCATATGAGTAATTTTACAGTCCTTGAGAAGGTACTATGAGGTATCAAATTTGGTACCTCACAGTACCTAGGTACCAAGAGGTATCAAAATTTTACACTGAAATTTTGATACCTCATGATACTATAAAATTGCTCAGATCATATATATGATGAGAAGTAGTATTAGCTTAGGGTGCATCTTATGTTTAAGGTTTATCATAAGCAAAAAGAAAATATTTTTTTCTCTCATTCACCTCATGAGCAGGAGTTGAAACATTTTATTTTTCATCTTATGTGGATTTATGACTAAATTCTAGCCATACCATCACGAGAATTGTTTTAACAATGATCTATTATTCATGGGTCTCATCTTAATGCTATACTATACTATACTATAAATATTGAGGATGTCTTCATGCATCAATCTCAAGCGTCTAATTTTGTGCATCTACGGTTCAATGCATTTGTCCGAGTAAGAGCTCTCAGGCCAAGGACGCCAACCAACGTCCTTGATTTCTTGCTCTCCAACCTCTCATCCTTTCTATGGCTTTATGCAATGCAAATACGATATTTTTTATATACTTTGGACTATCTAATTTTGGGATAGTTGTTGGGGATTATAAGCGGTTAAATTAGTTACTCAACTAAAAATACTCAATAGAGGAAAACACATTCCAAATGTGGCCTCCGACTAGTAAGTCTTTTCAACACAAACTGGTGAGGACCGAGGGGTTCCCATTTTGCATGGAATTGGAATATTGGATCATATATCAAGTGATATAACCCTTCTGAGTGGTGTACGTTAGGGCACAATACAGCATTCAATAAGCTGTATTTTTGGTTAGAGCATGTTGCGTAGAACTGGCATCTTAAAAGAGTAGTAGTGCTGCAATGCCTTGTCTGGGCTGTAGACTGTAGTTCTTGTGTACAAACGGAACAGGTGAAAGTGGTCCAAATGGCATCCCCCAACGGCACTACTGGAACTAAATCCTTACGGTACGGACAATCCCGTAGCTAACAACGCAATTGAATCCATTCCCAATCATAGTATAGTAGTCCTCTGCTAAGATGTACCACACAAACTAACAAGTCTAACAACAGAGTAAAAATACCATATAAATGACTGCAGGATATTTGTTTTTCATGAAAAAAACTAAACGACATATTTACAAACAAAAAATAATTTATAAACGAAACTTTCATATATGTACTCCTAGGGATCTAAAAGCTAAATGAGAAAAATAAACTACGATGAAAAAATCTTAAGATCAACTCTAAATATAAGATTGAAAATTTTAAATTTTGGATTATAAGTATAAACAGAAATGAAAATATAAAGCTGTACCAATTTATTGAAACTTTGGTTAAGCATTTTAGAGAATTACAATAGTAATGTATGATGTTATTAAAAGCTATAACTTCATTTGACTGACATGTTTTCACCCACTCATCGTACACTGTACATGGAATACTCGTGCTGCTGTAAGCGAGGCCCGCATACGATGTCATACGTATATCGCAATAAAGTTGCGGCTCTTTGATAAAATCGTTTGTTATTGTCATAGTTTTTTTTTAATGAAGTACACCCAACTAGTACATTAAATTGATGGTTTTAACTAGATTTACTCAACAATTAAAAGCGAAATGCCATTGCTCCAGATTAACTTCCCCCAGAGATTTTAATGGCCTATTCGAGGGAGCTTCTCCTAGCAGCAGTTTTTTCCAAAAGTTGCTTCTGCCAGAAGCTGTCCCAAACAGTTCTCAGCTTCTGAAAATCTGTAGTTACAAATTCTAGAAAATAAACTAAAAATCCAGAAGCTGAATTTAGAAGCTTTTCCAGATTCTTAAAAATTGACTACCAAACAACTGTTTCTCAGAATCTAAAGCTTCCCCAAACAAGCCCTCAAACGGACTACAAGAGAGATGCATGCTGTGTTTAAGCAGCAGCTCTGTAAAGCTGTAGGACCAGCAGCAGGACCATCAATCATCTTCCTCTCCTCTCGATCTTACACACACACTTGTGTAATCCACGTTCTATAGTGCTGCTTCAAGCTGTAGGGCCAGCGGCAGCTCTGTAAAGCCCAAACCATGTGTAATTCACGTTCTATAGTGATGCTCATGCTGCTGCTGCTTAGCTGGGCCTCTGTTCCAGATCTTGCCAGCCTTGGCAATCCTGTCTTCGCTGCTGTACATATGACATCACTGTACTTCGAGTTTGAAGTCATTGCCATGATCAAACTATGAGCACATTTAAATTTCCAGTGCCAGAAGGACCAGTACGCAGTAGCCCAGCACTGGAAGCTCATGTAATGTAACTCCGCTGGCCTGGGCTCAGTCTTCACAAATATGGCTTTGATGTGCTCAGTTCAGGAAAGATTTCTTACCGTAACACCTACAACAATTATTGTAGACTAAAGAGCAGTAGAATTAGATAGCAATACTAACTTGTAAACCATCAGAGGCATCGAGATTTAAACATGTAAACCACCAGAGGCATCCAATTTTAAACATGTAAACCACCAGAGGCACCGAAATTTAAACTTGTAAACCACCAAAGGCACCGAAATTTAAACTTGTAAACCACCAGAGGCACCAAAATTAGGGATATATAGACAGGCGAACATGAAGCAAGTCTTCAGTACCAGCTGTGCCATTATACGGACCATGAAGCCGGCAAAATCCAGCTTAAGTTAAACGACCGAACAACATGTATAGCAACAAATGGAATCAACTTTTATCGCCTGAAGGTGCGGAATCACCGTCCATCTTGTCATGTTGAAATTTCACAACGATGCATGTGATATTGTCACCACTCCCTCGGGAAAATGCAGTCTCCGTAAGCTTCCGAGCTGCAGCTTCAGGTTCCTCCTCAATCTTCACAAGTGAAACAGCATCCTGAACAAGGGGGGAACATAATTAGGTTGTCCATTATGACAGTGCTTGCATATCCAAGAAAATTAGCAGTCACATGAGCAAGATACCAATAAGAGAACAATGCTACAAAAGCAGTAAGGGTGCCGTGTATAACATATATAAATAAATACTTAATGCCCTATAAAAGTGAAATTATTACTATCATGTGTTAAACCACCATAAAGGAAAGAATGGAGATGCTAACAGTTCCATAAATTTGATGTATGATGTGTACATATTCAAAACAAAACCGAAGCCCCATGAACAAGATACCAATTAGAGAATAATGGTATAATCAGTAAGAGCGCCATATATAATATGAATAAATACTATAAAGCCCTATAAATGATTACTATCACGTGTTAAACCACCATAACAGAAAGAATGAAGATGCCAATAGTTCCATAAATGCGATGTACGACATATTCAAGACAAAACAGAGCCACATAATCAGTAAGGGTGCCATGTTAAAATAAATACCAAGTCCAGCTATAAGTATATAGATTACAATCATCAGTTAAACCACCATAACAGTAAGAGTGAAGATGCTGTGAGTTCCATAAATGCAGTGTGCTACTCTTCACAGCGATATAAACATGCTAGCGGCATTACAACAAATTTATGCACCAAGCAACCCAGATTTAAACGATATGTTATGCTCCTGAATTAGGATTTTAATAGCTGATTTGAGTATAAGCTTAATCAAATGCAACATTATCCATAATTCCATATTGCTATGATTATAAAATTGTGGCAGAGTAGTCGGAAAGTTGGATGGCAAAATCACAGTATATCAAAGTGCTGCCTTGATTGCCTGATGTGAATCTACTTCATATTGTATGTGCCACAATAGCAAGTTTTGAAGACCAAGAAAGCATACTCTAGGTAGATAATGCAAATAAATGTATTTCTGCACCTCTAGAGAAGCCATTGGTAGAAAACTAACCTCGTTAGGAACCACATCCCACAGCCCATCACTAGCTAAAATCAGAAACTCCAATTCATCGTCTATTTTTTGTTCCTGACAAAATAGTTGAAGAGTGTAAAGTATAAGCCACAGAAGATGTCGCCATATTTTGAGCCAGATACCAGCATAAGTACATGTGCTGATAAAGTTACCTGAATCTCAGGGTCTGCAACAACAAATTGTTTCAGCAAGCGGTTGCCGAATGCCCGAGACATTGCAAGTACACCACCCACCCTCCAAGTTCCTGCAAAAGCCCATTTACCCCTATCAGCAAGATGATAATTGCAATTTACAAGAGGCCTCCACCCATGCATGCCAGTGATTTCCCTAAAATAAACAGGCACGTTGTTCTAAGGCAATTCAGATTGAAACATAAATATGTAGTAAGATACCCCAGGTGTGATGGAGGCAGGACCTACCAGCCCACATAACAACCCCACCAGCACTCTCAATTCGCTTTCTTTCATCGCTTCTGTTTGGCTTGTGATCCTCGGAGAGTGCAATAGCTACAAGTAGGAGGGCAGCAAAATGTTTAACAACAATTCAACAGGTACACTGCCACAAACAAGGCAGCAACTGCATGTAGTATTGATAAATGAACAGCAAATTTTCTAAACAGAAACACCTTTGCCAGCCTTCGATATTACAGCACGAGAATCACCAACATTTGCCACATAAAGATGGTTTCTAACCAAAACCGCTGTCGACGCAGTTGATCCATCATCTCTATGAGTGTGGCTTTCAGAATCCAAAAAGTCTGAATCAGTTTTTTTATATGTTTCACCTGTAATTTACCATTTATCAGTTGACTCCAGCACAAGAAATATAAACAGAATCTTGAACATGCTAAGGCTATGAAAAATATAATACTTATTGCTAATTTTGTATTTGTCATGAACTCTGGATGTTTCATGAGGTTCTCAAACAAATGCTCCTTCAAATACTCAGCAGCACGTGAACCACCATGACCTGTAAAAGAAAAGGGATGCTTTAGATAGAACAACTGAGAAACAACAAGAGTTTACAGGGAAAAAAATCACCAACCATCAAATATTCCAAAGAGGCTTATTTGGTTATCATCAATTTTACATGATTTTATATCATAGAAGTCTTCCATGCTTGCCCTTTTTCCTCTAAAACTCGAATATCCACAACTCAGAAATCCATCCTCACTGCGAATCAGTCAAATTACAAGACCTAATGTTAAGAATGAAATAGGTGAAAATGCTTATAAATTATAATATGCATGTAATATAATGCTAAAGTTAACTTTACATTCTGATAAAGAGCAGTGTGTAGTCAGTTATTTTTACAAATCACAATCTACTGGAAGGAAGAAAAGGAAGTCATGAGTCAAAAGAAATTAGATATAGGTATTTGAATGGATTTCAATAATATACGGGGCGCTGACCAATTACTTGAGTGTGAGATATCCCATTTAATTTGTACCATGCCAATCAGCAATTACCAAGAAAATATTTCATGCCTGCGAAACCTGACTAGATAATTGATACTACCATATAACAATTTCAAGTTTATATAATTCCAATTGCTATAAACTATATAATCCATCTGCAATTTCTTTTTTTAAAAAAAAGGGAAAGCAAAGAATATTTCGTTCCTGAGCTGCTTCATCTCCAATAATGGGCCAGGCATTAAACTATTAAACTACATTTCAAGTAACCAAACTCAAAGTTACCCATTAGCAAAGCAGAATGGATTGATGTCTATCCCGGTATCACCAAGACACTAATGAATGTGAAAATGGTAACAGAGTACACCCAATTCATTATTTGGCAAATGTGATAGAGCATAACATAAAGGAGTATGCATAAGAAAATTCTAGACGAAGTTAGCTTGGTTTGCCTAATGAAGATATTACTGAGTTAACACATTTAATGATCTGCTATGTTGATACTGTGTCCAGATGCTGCATGAAGATCTAAGTTATGATAATAATGAAAACTTTAGCATTGAAAGCACCCTTCTGACAAGAAATTCTTTCTGGTATCACATGTTATTACGTCTGTTAGGGAAGCTTGCGTAAATTCAGTTGAATCTTTTTAGCTAAAGTAGCATGATTGGTACAGTATTACATAAATATAGAATTCTAGCTTTATCTTAGTATTAGAATGTTTATAGTCACTGCAACAAAAGAAGTTTTCTTAATGTGCTATCGTATTTTCTTTTGTCCCCATTAAAATCATGTGCTTTCTTTTGTTCATGATGGCATAGCATGCTCCTTTATGTTATGCTCTATCATATTTTCTTTATGTTATAACAATTCATGAAAGTCAGAAAAATACTGCCAAATAGTGGAAGTACATATATATGTAAAAATGCTTTCAAAACAATCATCGCACGTGCTGCTCTTGCATGCAATTTCAGACAAGATGCATCCTCTATTGTGAAGTTACGTACAAGTAGTTCATACAGCTTGAGATTCTGGTCACTGAAACTACACACAATTCGAAATAGGTAATCAACATAATGCTACTTCCAGTTATAATGGGCATTGTAAATGTACAACAAGCTACATACGCTATTGTCGCAAGGCTATGTTTGGCATGTAACCTATATGATCAACATATGTCTACAGTGACACTTAATTTGAGAGCAGAAGCTGTATGGTGGGTTTCAGAACCATTATCTGTAGGCTCTGACAGGGAAATGAGAAGAAAGTATTACCTCTTCCATCCACCACTCATGTAGCCCACTTCATCCACCCTCTCTCTCTCCTTCTCCCTTTCCCTCTCTTTCTGTTTTTTCTCTTGATCCTTGTGTTTCTTCTCCTCCATTGCTGGCTCAGGAGCTGCAGCAGCAGTCTCCTGCTTCCTCTCCCCTTGGGGCACAACAGGCGACGAGACCTCCTCCTCCTCCTCGCCTGGGCGGCCCTCCAACTCCGAGTCCCCCACAGCCACTGCTGGCTCAGGTGACTCCTCCTCCATTGCATCGCCCTCCACAACCTCCATCTCTACCGGTGCTGATGATACCTCTACGTCACCAGGCTCCTCCTCATGTGGTTCCCTCTCCACCGGCAGCGCCTCCTGCTCCACCTCGCTAGCCTCCTCATCCACCACCTCCTGGGCGGACGGCGGATCCCCGGGCTCCACCATGACCTTCCCACCCGCGCGGAACCGGCGGTGCTTCAAGGGATGCCGCACACCGAGCCGCTTGTCGTGGCCGGGCCTCGGCGGCCGCCCACTCTCCTCCGCCGCTGCCGCAACCTCCGTCACCTCGGATGGCGCCGCCTCCGCCGCCGATGCCTCCGACAGAGCAGGCGATGCCGCCGACGCCGGGTTAGCCGAGCTCTCCTGGTCCTTCACGGCGCCATCGTAAACCATCTAAATCGCGGGCGGCAAACCGGAAAACCCTAGCAGCGTAACCACGCACATCGGTCAGATTCAAGCACGCACGCGTGCGGATTTCCCGATCCCAAATCAAAGCCCCAGCGCGAGGCGATCTGGCGCAATGGGGGAGGACGAGATGGGAGCTCACCTTGGGGGATCCGATCGGGCGGAGGCGATCGGATCGGGGGAGGCGGGCGGATCCAGAAGGTTCTGGATTTGCGTGGATGGATGGGTGTGTGAGCTGGATCCTGGAGGAAGAGGAGTGATCAGGCAGCGCAGCGCAGCGCAGCGGAGGAGAAGAGAAGAGAAGCAGCAGCAGCGGCAGCGGCAGCGGCTGCGTCGCGGTGGTTTTTTTTTTCTTTCTTTCTTTTTTTAAGAATTTTTTCGTTTTCGTTTTGCTTTTTTTGGATGTGCGTACGTGGTTCGGGAGGCGAGACCCACCTGGGCCCTTGCGCGACGGGAAGGGATGGGATGGTGCGTCACTGACGTGGTGGGGACAGGAATGTGGGGTCGACCTGTAAGTGGGTTGGGTATGAGAGGTCAGGGTGCGTGGGCGGGAGGAGTCCCAGGGCGGCACGGTGGGAAGTTCGACGAGGCGCGCGTGCTGGGCCCCGCCCGGGACTGAGCTGTGGGCCCACGCGTCAGCGCATTGTGGGGTCCGTTGTCAGTCTCCGAACTACTGTCTTGGTCGGTCCTAAATCAAGTGCCAAATTCAAATTAGGCCTCTCACGATTTTTTTCAATAATCTAGCTCATACTAAATAGCTTATAATATAAATGAAAAATAGATAACTCACGGAAAAAAAAAATAAGGGCGGGCTAATGATAGCTAGCTAGTGCACATCATGAAAGTCGTACAATCATTTCTACCTTGTTAGGCCCCCTCAGGTATGATTCTGTCTTTCCACATGAATATTCACTCTGAATCTTGTATACAGATTATGATTTTTTGAAAAGGAAAAAGTCTATTTCACCCTACTAGAAAGTCCACTAGAGATCCCTAAACTTGAAGGCAAGTTTGCTTTTTATCCCTTAGGCGCAATACCAGAAATGTGTACCCCTAAACTAACAAAATCCGTTCATAAAAGGTCCCTCGATGTAATGACCCATTTTTAACCAGTTTTGCTAATGTGGCGTCTGATGGGTCCCATACGTCAGACTTTTTTTATTTTTTACTCTCTCATCTCTCTTCCACTTCCTCTCCCTCTTCTTCCTCTCTTCCGTGCGTCTGGACAGCACAGCTGGCGGGGCTGGCGGCAGTGGCGGCCGGCGAGGGCGGGTGGCCGACGTGGGCGTGCGATGGCGGCAGGGACGGCCGACACGGCAGGAACACGGGCAGGGGCGGTGGCGTGCGGTGGCTGGAACACGAGCAAGGGCGGTGGCGTGCGGCGGCAGGCGCGAGCGGCTGACACGGCCGGACTGGAGGTGGCGTGTAGCGAGCGGGGGCGACCGACGCGGCCGGAACATGGGCCGGGCGGTGGCTGCCGGACCGGCACGACCGCCGACTACGTGCGGTGGCAGGCGTGGGCGGGCAGCAGCCAACGTGGCGGTGGTGTGTCACGGCCGGCGCTTGCGAGTGGTGGTGGCACGGGCGTGCACCGACTCTATGGCCATCGGCTGCAATTCTTGCAAACAAGAATGGAGAAGAAGGCAATGTCCACGACGACGACGTAGAAGACGACGACAGTCGTGGCGAGTGCGTCGCCGATGATTCAGACGGCAACACCGAGCGCCGCTCACTGCACGCGCTCACCCGCGTCGACCGCCACTCGCTCACGCCACCGCTGCACGCGCTCGCTAGCGCCGGCCGCCGCTCGCTCGCGCCACCGCTGCACGCGCTCGCCCGCGCCTACTACCGCTCGCCCGCGCCTACTGCCGCTCGCCCCCACCCCTGCGGGCAGCGCTCTGAAGAAGCGAGAGAAGGGAGAGGAGAGAGTAAAAAAAGTCCGACACATAGATTCACTGGACGCCACATCAGCAAAACCGGTTAAAAAATGGATCAATACTGTCGAGTGGTCTTTTGTGAACGGATTTTGTTAGTTCAGGGGTACATATTTCTGATATTGCAGCTAAGGGATAAAAAACAAACTCGGCTTCAAGTTTAGGGATCTCTGGTGAACTTTTTTCTTTAGGGAAGCTAAATAGACATGATCAGATTTTCGGCCCATTTAATTTGATGGGCCAAATCTCCTCTCGTGCGTAGATAACGCCGGCCCACTAGTCCATCAAGTAGATAACGTCTTCTCCAACACAACACTGCTTCCCTCTCATCCATCGCCATGGCCGCTTCCCCTCTCCCCCTCCTCCTCCTCCTCCTCCTCCCCGCGCCGCTCCCGCTCCCGCTCCCGGCGCTCACCTTCCCGCCTCGCCGCTCCGCCCGCCGCATCCTCCTGCAGCCCCCGCGCGCTGGCCGCACCCGCCTCCGGGACCCGCCGCCCGCGCCGCCCTCGCAGGTGGAGGGGGAGGTCGCCGAGGAAGAGGACGACGACGCGCCTCCGCTCAGGCTAGTTGGTGTATGTCATGTCAAAACAAAGACTACATTTGATGAATTCCACAGTCAGTAGCAAATGAGGTCAATTTCTATATTTATTAGGTACTTAGTCTTATATATGTACCTGCACATCTTCTGCTGCACAATATATTGGTGTGCAGGTATGGTTACAGGACTGGTAACATTCAGTTTCGCCGTGCAACTAAAGCTTGGCTAGTGCGTCACTTTTATATGCCACAGATAACTGTTGTTCTTCATAAATTACGAGCCAGTTTGCTGGTGCATGTTGCACTTTTTTAAGACTAAGTTAAGATTAGTCGCACCATTATTCATATATTCTCTTGATATATATAATTTCATTTTGCTCTATCAGGTGATTATGGAGATTCCATTGGAGCTGATGCTGACTATAACTCAAAAACGTCCTTGGATGTTTTTCCCTGACATTATTCCACTAGGCCATCCAATATTTGACATCATTGAATCAACAGATCCTGAGGTAAATGGATGACACAAGCTGTTAATTTTGTCCCTGATTTCTTTTAGATATTAAGCAGTCATCATTAAAAGAACAAGCTTGCGAACAGTTGGTGCATGACATGGATAAACAATGGTCCCATCATTCTTCTTACTCACAGCCATATTCAAATGCACAGTCGTCTACAAGAAAGAGGGACATGAAGAAGCTAGTGCAAGATCATTCACCTTGCCAGCCATTGGCTCTACAGAGTGATCCTGATATTACCATTTTACCGATAAAGGAAATTGAAAGAAGACGGAAGATTGGTGCAGCAAACAAGGGGAAGGTTCCATGGACAAATGGGAGGAAATTAAGCAAAGGTATGGCAAACTTTATCTGGGAATTTTTGCCTTGGTAGAGTTACAGTCCGATGAGGCAGGTAGGCAGTCTGCTATTATATTACAATGAGGGGTCTATCATTCTCCTGCAGAGCACAAGGCGCTCATCAAGCAACGGACTACTGAGGCTCTTAGAGATCCCAAGGTGATGTCATGTAAGAAACCTTCACATGACACTTTTATATCTGCCAAAGGCCTACTTGGCTATGGACTGTGAAGTGTCTACAGAAATTCAACTCAAATTTATCCTTTACTTTTATATTTCCAGGTTAGGAAGAAAATGCTAGGGCATCGACAACTGCATAGGTAAATGCATGTTTCTGCTACAGTGATGGATGTATAAATGTACTGTGCAAACTTTGAAACAATTTATGGTTGTATCTTGTTTCAGACAAGCAAGCAAAGACAAAATAAGTGCGGCATTGAGAAAGATCTGGGAAAGGAGGATAGTGTCTGTCAAAGCAAGACAGGAGGTTCTTCGAATATGGTCAAATTATATTGCAGAAGCAGCAAAACAAGGTGACTACAGCCAAGATAAGCTGGACTGGGACAGCTATGACAGGATAAAGTCTGAGATGATATCTATGTACATATGGAACAAAGACAGGGAAAGAATAATCAAGAAGCTTAAAAAAGCAGAGGCAAAAATTGCACCCAAGAAGCTTCAGGCAACACAGAGAAGCAAAGTACAGACTAGAGGAGTAAAGAATCTGCAATGTGAGAAGTTGGTTCTACGAAAATCTGATTCTCAACCAACACGAGTGGTAGTATCTACAAGACCGAAAACTTAAGGAAAGATTAACCAAGGTAATGCCCATGTCCTACAGTTGATTGCACTGCATGAACAAATCCATACATGTGGGCCATTTACATCGTATTACTAAATCTAGGCTTCCTTGTACTAAATCTAGGCTTATTGTTTTTGTGTTACTCTTCTTTACTGATGCATTCTGATTTATTCTTTTATTGAAAAAAGTTCATTAGTGTCATAACTATACATAGAAATATTGTTCCAAAGGAAGTCCCAAATGTAGTTCCCATTCACAGTTTTGGCCTTGTTTCTTTGCAATCCTCCACCTGCTTTAATGTGCTTCTTTCTACCCATTGGTTTTGGCTATGACTTGGACTTACAAATTATTCTGCCTTCATGTCTAAAGTGGCATGATCGCAAAAAGGAGCTCGAGACCATGATAAGTTCCAGGACAAGGAAAGGAGTGGGGCCGAAGTTCAAAACCAAGGCGAAATGAAGCAGAAAGGTGAACATAAGTGGATTTGGTGGAGGAGCTCCGCATAAGTTGCAAAGACAAGCTTTGTGGCGAAATTCACCACAAGGCGAAACCCAGCACTGAGCTGTTCTCCAGATGGTGGCTACTAGCTAGCATGCAGTTTTTTAAGTTAGAGAAGGGCACAATGGTTCGTGCCAGCATCAATGATGCAGTGGGAGCATAGCATCACTCTCGACTCTTGAGGATGACCAGTCTATGTGATGTTTTGCTTTAAGGTTTTGTTTCCAGTGGTCAATGCAATATCATATACTGGAAGTGAGTGTTCTTATCATTGTTCATGATTTTAGGTCCAGTACTTTCGTTGCTAATGTGAAGTTTGGTTTGTTGATTTGTCTGATAGTGCTTCGGTCGGTGGTGTACATTTGAGGTCAGGTTTAAAGCTTGCATCGTTTAAGATTACACCTATCATATGGCCATGGCTCGTTAAGCTCATGTCAGCCCAATACGACCCATTGGGCACATTAGGCTCGTTAATGATATAACAACTATTAAGCATGGGAATAAGGTCATATGAGCTCCCTTAACTTGACAATGAGTTCAACTTTCGTTCTTGATTTAACAGGTCCGTTAAAACCGTTGCAGATGAGATTCCTCGGTAGTTTAGATTACGGTTTGTTGCATACTCGTATTGGTGATATGACACTCAAAAGCAAAATTGAAAATTTTAAAATTGTTGGCCCACATACCGGTTAGACAAAAATAGTGGGTATTAGTGGGTCCCACACTTCTCTCTATCTCCACGATGAGTCTGCGCCGCCTCTCCCCTCCTAGCCATCCTTGTCCACATATTTTGTTTTACTTTTTAATTGTTAAATTTTGCTTCATCTGCCATGTCACATAAAGACCGAGTCAAATTAGCCACGTTAGCTGAAATCTCCATTCAAACCGTCTTGGTACTTTATTTTGCATTGGTTTTAATAGTTTTTTTTTTTTGAGAGAACACATGGTTTTAATAGTTAAGTAACCACTTGTATCTGGTTTTTCGATTGGAGGACGAAAATTAGATTAGTTAACGAGTCATGAGCTTATTCCTTAAGCATGTTGGCTACAATGGCCTATTAAGAACTAACGGGCTACGGCCCACCTGTTGGGCCATCATACATTGCGAGCCCAACTCCCACCCCTCCTCGACCTCGAGCTGGGTACCAACCGGCGTACCCACGGGTAGGCGCTAGAGATGGTAATGGGGACCCGCGATCCGAGACCTGACGGGTATTTACTCTATTAGGGTACGGGTATGGGTTAAATGTATTACCCGTGGATAAATAAACGGGTAAATACCTTCACCTAACATGTACGCGGGTACGAGAACGTTCCTATGATACTTATACCCGTTTACCCGTGGGTAATAAATACCCGGAAGTCCAAAAGAACATTCTGGCCCATATATGAAATTAGACTAGCCCAATATAAAACCCTAGATATTTAAGCCTCAACCCATATATGAAATTACGTGGATTTATATATTGTCTACTACTACTTAAGTACTACTTGATGGGATTTATGGTATTGTGTGACTGATGCGGATGCCTTGTTGTTGGCTGGGTGCTACAATTGGATCAAAACATTTTGTGTTATTTTTATTGTCATGTCAAATTTAGCGGGTAAATGGGTGACCCGCGGGTGAGGCTTACCCAGGCGGGTATGGGCATGGGGAATTTTTTATACTCGTGACGGGTATAGAGATTTTGGTGGGTCTAAATTTCAATGGTGGGTATGGGCATGGGGTACCAATACCCGATGGGTATTTACCTATTGCCATCCCTAGTAGGCGCGGACGAGCGGAGCAGCGCCGTAGAGGGCGTGGAGGCAACCCGGCGACTTCACGGAGGCGATGGGAAGGGCGATTGACCGGTGACAGTGAGTGGTGTCATCACTTCACTTGGTCGCTTCCTCATATCCATTCTTGTGTTCTTTCGATTTGGGATGTGTCATAGACAGCGGCGGATCTAGCCAGCGATACTAGAGAAGTCTAAACAAGTTAGATAGAGTTTTAGTCCCCTCTTTCTATTGATCTTTACCATAAATTTTAGGAGGGCTTCGTGGGGGCTCTAATGACTTAAACGGGGGTAGCGGGGGCTCGAGCCCCCGCCGCCCCCATGCCAAATCCGCCCCTGGTCATAGGACTTGATAAAACGGAGGATTAAGGACACGTTCCTTTTTCCTTGATTATTCTCACTATTTTTTTCTTCGACAATTACACGCACGCTTTCCAAATATTAAAAAATGTATTTTTTTATGAAAAGTTTATATGCATAAGTTCATCATCCTAGCTTTCTAAAATAAATTTCAACTTTAAAGTAGCTAATTTTATCATTTATACCATTAAATAGCTGTAAAAAACCAGATATTTTTTCACTTTACATCTTCACTCGAAAAAGAACATAACATAAATGATTAGATGGGTCAAATGCACATAATACCACATCATCTTGTGCGTTTCGCTTCGTAGCAAAGCACAACAATAATTCCTCAGTTTTTGCGATAGCCGTTTTGTTAGGAGTAAGAGCATCTCCAAGAGAATGATTATCTCATTTGCCATACTTAAATTTGGCAATTTTACGCAAAAGAAATGTTCTTCAAGAGAGTGGCTATTTGACTTGCCATGCTATTTGAATAGCTAAATTTGAGTCCTCAATGGCCAAACCTAGTAACTCATTCTCCCACTAGCAAAATTGCTATCCATGGGTTCCATGTGGGTAGGACCCCCTTGTCATCCGTCCCTTGTTAGGATTTGGAGAGTTGGGATAGAGAGTCTCTTGGAGATGCTATCAAAATTTGAGTTGCCAAAACTAAAATAAATGGCTAAATTTTGATTTGAAGAGTTAAAATTTAGTCATTCTCTTGGAGATGCTCTAAGTTAGACCCGCGTATCAATCATACACATGAATTATATCTACCAATTTATGGAAATTGTACTAGCCTTATAATAGAGCTTGATTGCTTCGTTTGTGTTGGACTTTGCAAGTGCCAAAAATAAGGTATAGATAAATTTTTGGAAAAGGGACGAGTCGACTTCACCCCACTAGTTTAGGGAGTCTGAATAGACACTTTCATTGGGAAAATGATCTAGATTTGCGGCCCATTTAATGTGATGGGCCAAATCTCCTCTCGTGCGTAGATAACGCCGGCCCACTAGTCCATCAAGTAGATAACGTCTTCTCCAACACAGCACTGCTTCCCTCTCATCCATCGCCATGGCCGCTTCCCCTCTCCCCCTCCTCCTCCCCGCGCCGCTCCCGCTCCCGGCGCTCACCTTCCCGCCTCGCCGCGCCGCCCGCCGCATCCTCCTGCAGCCCCCGCGCGCTGGCCGCACCCGCCTCCGGGACCCGCCGCCCGCGCCGCCCTCGCCGGTGGAGGAGGAGGTCGCCGAGGAAGAGGACGACGACGCGCCTCCGCTCAGGCTCCTCGAACCGCCCCAGGAGGAAGACCCCTTCCCGGCCGAGGTGCTGCTGCTCGTTGTTCCACCTCTGTTGCTCGCATTGCCCTTCTGGATTGACGACATTCATTGCGGTGCAGATGGAGCCGGCCGACCCCGATTTCTACCGGATAGGATACGTGCGGATGATGCGGGCGTACGGGATTGAGTTCTTGGAAGGTCCCGATGGGATGGCCGTCTACGCCTCCCGTGACGTCGAGCCACTCCGCAGAGCTAGAGTAATTACCACCCCTAATTGTCACCTGTCTGATCAAACCTGAGCCCTATCTCTCCACTGCACTGCAATTGGACATCCTACTTACTCCTGAACAGCACGTACTAGTCACTCCATTCCACTGCGTATGGTGCTGTACATTGACGACTACTCCCTCTGTCCCAAAAAAAACTAATTCTCCGGTTTCCGTGTCCAACGTTTCACCATCCGTCTTATTTGAAAAATTTTTAGAAAATTAGAAAAAAAATTAGTCACACGTAAAGTACTATTCATGATTTATCATCTAATAAAAATAAAAATATCAATCGCAAAAAAAATTTGAATAAGACGAAGAGTCAAAAATTGTAGGTAAAAAGTAAAAAATTGATTTATTTTGGGACGGAGGGAGTACATTCTATAGTTGCTGGTTGCGCATTTTAGTGCTAGTTGGTGTATGTCATGTCAAAACAAAGACTGCATTTGATGAATTCCACAGTCAGTAGCAAATGAGGTCAATTTCTATATTTATTAGGTACTTAGTCTTATATATGTACCTGCACATCTTCTGCTGCACAATATATTGGTGTGCAGGTATGGTTACAGGACTGGTAACATTCAGTTTCGCCGTGCAACTAAAGCTTGGCTAGTGCGTCACTTTTATATGCCACAGATAACTGTTGTTCTTCATAAATTACGAGCCAGTTTGCTGGTGCATGTTGCACTTTTTTAAGACTAAGTTAAGATTAGTCGCACCATTATTCATATATTCTCTTGATATATATAATTTCATTTTGCTCTATCAGGTGATTATGGAGATTCCATTGGAGCTGATGCTGACTATAACTCAAAAACGTCCTTGGATGTTTTTCCCTGACATTATTCCACTAGGCCATCCAATATTTCACATCATTGAATCAACAGATCCTGAGGTAAATGGATGACACAAGCTGTTAATTTTGTCCCTGATTTCTTTTAGATATTAAGCAAACAGATCTCTCATACTAACCATTATCTTAATAAGTTTTGGGTGTCCTTGCATTAAAAAACTTAATTTTTTATTTTCCGTTATGAGAAGCACTCCGGGATGGGTTTGAAGCCCTCCTAACTATAACGTGTTGAAGTGGGAATTCTATATGCATTCCAGAGTTTGTGGTGTTGTTTTAGTTTCTCCAGAATCACTTTTGAAGAGTGAAGAACATCGTGTAATTGAGATTCAATAGCAGTTTGACTGCACATTCCAAAATGAGTTGTTAAATTGGAGAAAAGGAACAGCATTACTCAACTCTTGCAACCTGTTTTCTTCCTTCATGGGGTGTCAAAGCTTCACAAGTGATGTAGACTGCATCCTAATGCAATTTGTACCCTCTTGCAGACAGATTGGGATCTAAGGTTAGCTTGCCTTCTTCTGTATGCATTTGATGTAGAAGACAACTTTTGGCAGTTATATGGTGATTTTTTACCTAGTGCTGATGAATGCACCAGCTTGCTTTTGGCACCAAAGGTATTGCAAATCTAAATAAACTGAAACTCTTGCTCTGCTCATTTGAAATGAAATATTCTTAAACCTGACTATACAGTTTGTATGAATTTACATCCCTGGATTGCCAGGAGGATCTAATGGAACTAGAAGACCAAGATCTTTCCATGAAAATGTTAAAGAACCAGCAGAGAGCAATTGATTTTTGGCAAAAGCATTGGGTACATTTCTGTACTATTTGATCAACTTCTCTGGCTTGGGCACCTCTAACACTAGCTTGATGGATTATGTCCAGCACAAAACAGTCCCTCTAAAGATAAAACGTCTTGCCCCTGACCATGAGAGATTTCTATGGGCACTGAGCATTGTTCAGTCTCGCTCTGTCAATGTGAAACTGAGAATGGGAGCCTTCCTCCAAGATGCAAATGTCCTAGCGCCATATGCTGGTACATGTCTCCTTATCTGTTCCCCTTTCTCCTCTGTATGTTTACTTTCAGTGTGTATTAAGCACTACTAACCGATTACTGAAATCAAGAATAAATCACTTACTTTCTTCAGCCTGTGATGATAGTCATATGTCTGAGTCAAGGCTTTGATTTGATGGGTCTTTTGCTCAATTTGTTTTGAGCTGGTGAATGCTACAAAGGTTTTTAATGTTATAGTACTCTAAATGCTACTTGGTTTAAGATTGTGCACGGTCAATCATATTTACCAACTGATCCAAGATATTATGTGTTCTAATATCAGCACTACTTCTGTATGGTTAAATTCTGGTGGAATAACAACCTCAGTAATGTCGTTTGTCATATTTCACACCAATGCTATGCTTTATACCTTCTAATCAGGCATTATAGTAGCTACATTGAGTTACTTATCAGTTATCACAAAGGCACGAAGTTCAAAATTATACTCTTCTGACAATCAACAAATTCTAGCTTCTGATTACTAACACCGGGGCTCAATAATAACTTATAACTTGCCTTCTTGTCTCCAGATATGCTGAATCACTCACCTGATGCTAATTGTTTCCTGCATTGGCGTTTCAAAGATCGTATGCTTGAAGTTATGATTAAGGCTGGGCATGCTGTCAAAAAAGGAGAAGAGGTACTGTCCAGAGCTAAAAATACACTTAGCTTCCTTGTGAGCAAAGGGCAACTTGATTTATGTTATATTATAACGAGATTAGTTATTTGCGTCCAAAGTTGGTATCTTTACTTATATATGCCATCCAAAATTTCAAACCAGTTTGCTCATTGCATTCTATGCACCCAGTACAGATGACGATTGATTATATGAGTGGAGTGAACAGCTCTTTTATGGAAAGATATGGTTTCTCATCACCAACGGTATGATTATGTGTTTGAGTTTATTCTTGTTCTTTTCTTGTATTCCCTCCGTTCTATATTATAAGACTTTCCGATCTTGTCTAGATTCATATGTGTGCTAATGAAATTTAGACACATATAAAACATATACATTAATACATGGATGAATTTAAGCAAACTCGAAAAGTCTTATAATATGGAATAGAGGGAATAGTGATTATTGAAGTCCCTTTCCCACTTGGCAAGACTTACCATTGTGGAATATTTTGTAATTAGAATTATATCCGTGAGATTATGACCTTGCTTAAAGGAAACAACTCTAGTTTCAAATATTCTGTGCTGCTGCTTTTAGGCTATTAATACAATACCGTTCATTGAAAGGACTACAGTGGCATTTTTATTTTTAATGTGACGTATCTTATATGGCCGTGTGCACACAACAAATTCTGCAGAATCCTTGGGAGCTTATCAATTTCTCAAGTGATGCCAAGATTCATCTGGATTCCTTCCTATCAGTCTTCAACATTGCTGGCTTGCATGATGAGCTCTACCACAATTGTAGGAACTAGGAGCACATGTCCTTGTGAACTATTCTGCAACATGTCTTGATTCGCTACCTTTGATTTGAACTGTCCAATGTGTTGCAGCTGCATTGACCTTAGGAGAAAATAATTTTGTTGATGGAGGAGTTGTGGCAGCTGCAAGAACTCTGCCAACATGGTCAGACGGTGATGTTCCTGCCATACCAAGCGTGGAAAGAAAATCTGCTCAGGTATTACAAGAGGAATGCCACACGATGCTGGAGTCCTTTTCAACCACTATTCAACAAGACCAAGAGATTTTAGGTAACACACGTCAGGATTCCAAGTACTGATTTAGCCTTTTTTTTCATAGTGCTTTCGAGTGATACTAGCAAATGATTGGTCTGTAATGCGTTGCAGATTCTGATGGACCTATCAGAAGAACACGTGAAATTGCAATCAAGTACGTGAGCTAGCAAGTTGTTTTAGCCATTTTCCCCATGAGGTTTATCTTTGTTCGCACTCCTTGCTTGTTGACAGATTTTTCCTGTTGATATGCAGATATCGGCTACACCGGAAGCTGCTCCTGCAGAAAATTATCGATGCATTGGATATCTATCAGGATAGAATTTTGTTTTAGAGATAGCTGTATAGGAACACACCACTAGCTGAGCTCCAGTGCTAGTTTGCTAAATGCTGGAGGTTCTTTTAGATGATTTTTTGAAGGGGCTTTCAGTCACCTATGTAACAATTGTTGATTCATTTAGATAATTCCACTTTGGTAGGTAGCAGGCATAGTGAAATAAGACAAGAAGGTTCATGCCTTTTTGTAAGATAGTGAGAGCTTTGTTGAAGACGGTCATGATACAAATCATGCTGAGAACACTTGCTACCTGCTTTGCATAATTAAGATGTACACAATTGTAGTTTTAGATGATGGCTTATTATACGTGCTTGGCGGCGTGTCGGTGCATGCAGTCTGCAAACTTCATCACCATATTCTTATTGAGATTGAGATTGGAGTGCATAGTTACACTGTCGCCATGTCGGCCAGGCAACAGAAAAAACTTGTCTTTTCTCCGGCCGGAGATCGGAAAGGAAGAAGGTGACAGGCAAGGCAGCGAAGTGTTGACGACACCAAACAACAAATCGAACGGGACACGCGTCAACGACTTCACCGACAACAACGTCACACGAGCCTGCCCGGTCTCTACGACAAGCTCGCTTCACTTTCACATCAAGAGATCCAGCATTGCTGCCTGCCCCCTGCCAAGCAGTAGTTGTTTTTTTTTTTTGGAAAAACATTACTATTACATTCCTCATTGTGCATTATTACGCCTTCCTGTGATTCAGGTTGCATTGCATGTGTCTACGTTTTCAACCAAAACCAGTTAAAAACCGTGAAATTTCGATGTAAAATTTCAAATGGTTTAAAGGATTTGAATTCAACAATGCAATTTGATCAAAATTTAGTGAGAAATGTCAAACCACGGGGATCGGATATAGGACTCAACTGAAAAGGCGAACTCTTGATATCTACGGAGTAGTTACTAGCAATATTGCTACGTACAGCACTAGCATAGCAGACTTGTGACTTTTCGATATCTATCTAATATATAAACAATAAAGTTAAATTGAAAACTACTTAAAAATATAAGATAATGAATGTCCTTTTTTTTTACAAAAAATACACTATTCAATGGTTCTAGAAAGGTAAAGGCAAAGCCAAGGAAAAAAATGTCTAAATCCGAAGAAAAAACAACTTATATCGTCAATCATGCGGGCCTCACTGTCATATCTGTGATGTGTATGTAAACTGCAAAGCACCCACAGCTATAGCTTCTCTATCGGGTGATTATTTGACGCCATATTTCTAAATAAAAAATAATTTATAAATAAAACTTTTATATACGTATTAAACAAACTACAGTGTGTTTGACGCCGTTGATTTTTTATACACGTTTGACTATTCGTCTTATTTAAAAAATTTACATAATTATTAATTATTTTTATATCATTTTATTTATTATTAAATATACTTTTATGCATATATATAGCTTTATGTATTTGCAAAAAATTGAATAAGATGAATAGTCAAATATATATAAAAAAGTCAACAGCATGCTTATAACCATAATCACAGACTAAGCTTACAATTCTAGCGTGCAGGGCAGAATAAATCTTAGATTGGTTTCATCATCACTAGAGATGGCCCAGTGTCCAGCTAAAAGAAGATTGCTGCAATATTGGATTGGATTATCACCTCATCTGGAGAGACTCTGACGATCAAATCACATCTGCGTATCTGCATTTCATTGCACAGCAATCAATCAATCGACACCTAAAACAGCTGGTATACCACTCTGAAGAAAGTGTAGGCTTTCAGAACTGACAAAAACCACTCTGAAATCTTTGGCTGGTAGTAGGATCTTCGGTTCTGAGGCAAACGCTTTGCTGGATGACAAGTGCTCAGAGGAAAAGCCTTCATTATTTCAATGTTTCTTTCACTCACTACGTGCATGGGAAGCTGAGACAAACGCTTTGCTGGATGACAAGTGCTCAATCTGCAGCCACAAATGAAGGGGTGGGGGGAGGTATAGTACAGTAAACAAGAGCATGGCCGGTGCTTCTTTCTCCGAGAGATTCTTGTTACTGCTGTACTGTGCATGCATTCCTCTAGGAGCAGTATTATATACAGTAGGAGGTACTCTACTGCCTAGTACTAGTAAATACTCACTCCAATGCAAGTGTTTTCTAACACTGCAGTAGCAAATTAGTTACAGGAAGGTTAATAGAATAGCTAGAAGTAACGGTGGCTCCAAAATCTTTTTACGTCACTAATAGTTAACATAGAGCTAATTTATACAATAGCTACGTACAAACATACTAATAGTTAACATAGAGCTAATTTATACAATAGCTACGTACAAACATATTCCACGTCATTAATATGTGGTCCACCTTTCATAAATATATGATGTCTTAAAACTTATGTTATAACTGAATGGGATCATCCCATCCTAAAAAACAAGGACGGTCCCAACCCATCCTTCCAACCAAACACATCCTTAAATAACACCAGCAATTTAGCACAAGCCTGACAAGTGGGCCAGTCCATCAAACACACAAAGTTACAGAGACAGCAATGTTGTAGTTTTCTATTAGATGACCAACTGAAATTACAGCAAGCCATATGGTTTTGACAAAATAGTTACATGCAGAAACAGAAAAAGGCTTCACCATCACTACAGCACAAGAACAGGAAGCAAGATGCATTGCATCTGAGTAGAAATAAGAAAGAATGTCGGGCTATTTTTATTCATAAAAATGTCAGCAAGTAGTATATGTATCAGCACCACAGACACACCAGAGGCATACATATGCAAGAGAAATCAACAACCTCCCTCGTTACCTCCCTACCAATTACATTGTCTTTCTTCATCTATCTTCTCTCTACAATGGCAACTAGCACTGTACTTCTGTCCACTGCAAAGTGGTACCACCATTCCTCCATAGAATTAATCTTCCAATTGGTTTCATGTTTTTGCTATATGGTATATGTACATGTAATGAAAAAAGAACCAATCTGCAGCCCCTTATTTCTCTCTAACAACAAGCATGCCTGCATCTAAACAATGTCAGAATAAGCATTCTTTCTTGAGGAGTGGTCTATGGGCTGAAGCAAAAATGTGTCAAATGCATGATGAGGTGGCAGAACAGAATGTAAGAGATGAAAGAATTGCACAATGCAGGTTGGCCGAACGACAGATGGGTAGGAATAACCAAACAAAGAAGTCTAGATGATCCAAGAATAAGATTGGCCGGGTGAAGGATCAGAAATAGTAGAAACAGAGAACGAAGGGAAGAGAGGCAATAAGAAACTACTTCATGTATCAAGCTTAGCTCATTATGCTCAGTGGAGACTGGAGAGTAACTATGCTGCTGGAGAAATGCTGTGGAGGCTGATTGTAGAGAACAATTTGTTGCTAAAATGTTGGCAGATGACAGGGAATTATATGCATCAAAAGAAATACGTGTGCCACTAGTAAGACCTCAAGAACTGGAGACAGCATAATGCTTGACTGAATAGCGCAGGATGTGTAAGCTGGGGCAGATCATCTCCTTCACTCTTGCACCGTCCTTGTATATCTTGAAGGTCGGGACTATGCGCACATTCTCCATTCTCGCTACCATAGGACTGTCATCAACATTTACCTGCCAGTTTGTATACAGAGGGGATTAATTAGCACCTTTGAAACCTCCATCAAATGTGATACACATTATAGCAGTGGGAAGAGAGAGATGTTAGGTGGATTACCTTAAGAAAATTCACTGAAGGGCACTCGGAGCACAGAGAGTCCACAGATGGGGTAATCTGTTGACACTGTGGATTCATCGTTGCCATGAAGTAAACAACAGATACTCCTGAAGAAATACCACATAAATTATGTTCAGTCTCAGGCTGCCTTGTAAACTTGATACAGATTAAATACATGCTGATATGCAATAATTTGAAATTTTATTAAGTACAAACCTAGTGAATGTGTGGCAAATTAATGAGTATTGATAAGCCATGGCACTAGCACTAATAAGTAATTGAAAAAGACCGTGACAGGACCTTATGGGCCTTCAGTAGGCCAGCAATTGTTTTTTAATATAAGAGATTACAGCAGAAAAAAAAATCTCTACAGGAAAAGCTCACCAGGTGAATGTATAGCATCTCGGAGTTGCTCTATGCTGGTAACTGTCTCAACCTCTCCTCCAAACTTCATATTTGCTACCTCCTCACCGCGTGCTGTCTTCAGTGCAACTTGAGCGTGGAACAATGACTCTGCAACCTCTGTGTCACTAGGAAGCTCCTTACGTAGCACCTCATAGTCCCGCACACAATCAGCCCAGCGCTCAAGCTAATTGAATGTTAACAGGCAGATATCAACACCACGATGCAAATAATTAGAAATACGATGATATCAACACCACAGGGACATATCAAGCGTACCTTTGCGTAGGATGCTGCACGTCTCAAGAGAGCCTTTGTGTAACCAGGTTGAATTTTCAGGGCCTCATTGCAATCTTCAACAGATTTCACCCAATGGCCTAACTTTGACCAGCAAGCTGCTCGATTGCAGTACAATACTGGATTTGAGGGCTCATATTTGAGCCCTTCACCATAGGCTATAGATGCCTCAGCAAATTTGCCTGCCTTAAAAAGCTCATTTCCCTGTCCTCGAGCTTGTGCAACTAACCTAATGTTATTTGTAATCCTTCCAACCTCCGTATTTCCAGGATCGATAATCCTAGCCTTCTCCGCCATGGTAATGGCTGTGTCAAACCTGCAGGAATCAACCAGTGTTATTGTTACTACAGTCCCAAGAAAAATATTAATCAAAATTATCAGGATTTGAGAATCATACGCACCTTCCAAAAGCCATGTTGACCTGGGCTTGGACAACATGAACATAAGAATCAGCTACCATGCCTGATAGTTTAGTTGACATTGACGATAGTGATGCGCTGTCCAGTTTCAACAAGCTTGTAATAGTTGAATCAGCCTCCTCTAGTTTGTTGAGCCGGAGAAGTGCTTCTGACCTCAAGGCAAGAAGCTGCAACCAAAATTTGATTCCATGTTCATTGACTGAATTTTTAACACTGGCCAACAAAAACAAGAAAGCGTACAGGACTCCCAGCAAAAAAAGGAAAGAGGTAATGCATACAGGACAATAAAGATATAAGCTGAAAGGAGATATTACCAGTTGAGAGGAATCTGCTCCATTGGCAATGGCTGCATCTGCTTCCCTTAGCGCGCTTTTCCAGTCTCCGGTTTTCCTTGCATCCATGCATCTCCCCAGATGTCTTTCCATCTCTTGGAGCCTTTGAAATTCAGCAGAGTCTGACTGATTTGCTTGCCCAGCTAACATAAAGTGCTTCCTTGCCCTCTCAACCATCCCAAACCTGCATGCCGCCGTCATGGTGCAATTTTCAGTGACAAAATCAAACAGCTACCACAGTCCATAAATTGACTGAACATTAGCACTGAACAAATTAGGACCACCACTGACTCCCCTGTACTACTGTCTAAATACAATGTACAATACAGGTAAGCACTCACTCTCAACTGCATTGTTTGATGCGAATCATATTAAGAACACATTGATTAACTACAGCGTACCAACCAAAGAGGCAAAGATATAAACTTTCCAGCCTTCCCAGTCTCACCACACAATTGCTAGCCAAGTTCAGTAAAAAAAAAATGGTACGCTTCTCAAGTAAATTCAAGATGAAACTTTTGCTTCCAAAACAAGTAAATGAGCCACTGATGACGATCAACGGTACTGATCTCAAATCAGACAAACAAGAAGACATGGTAGGTATACGGAGCAGCATATCTGTAAAAATTCCCTGTTGTATTGACCCACAAGTTAAGTCAGGCATCATCTACACTGTCTCTAAGAAAGTAAGTACGGCACTAATGCATAAGCAAGCAAAAGCATCAAGATCGGAGATGTAAAGGCAAGATCTGTGAATCCATTTGGGCCTGTGGAGTACACGAATCTGTGAATGAGCAAGCGAAAGAATCTCACCGGAGGCATAGCGCGGCGAGGCGACTGTGCGCGCGGCCGCTCGCCGGGTCACGGCGGATGGCCTCCTCGCACTCGCGGAGCGCTTCGGCGAGGCGGCCGAGCCCAATGAGCGCGGCGGCGCGGTTGCTGCGGCACGCGGCGCTGTCCGGACAGAGCGCCACGGCCTGGTCGTAGTGCCGCAGCGCCTCGCCGTAGTGGCCCTTCTTGTACCACTCGTTCCCGGCCCGGGTCAACTCCTGCAGACTCCCGCTACTGCCTTGCGGTGCCGGGCAGCTCGCCGCCGACCTCGACAAGTTGCCGTGGAACGGACTGGCGTCAATGCTGCATCTTGCGGGAGCCATGCCGCCACCGCCCCTCATGATGCTGCCATGGCCATAGTGGCCGGTGCCGGATCCAAGCACGTCGGGGCGGGCGCGTCTGGGCGGCGCAGGCGCCGCGCTCGCGACGCGGCCGGCCGGGCAGATGTTACCTGTGGGCAACGCATTGGTCAGCGGCGAGCTCGCCGTGCTCCCGCCACCGCAACCGCCTCCTCCGCTCCCGGCGCTGCTGCTTCCGCCGGAGAAAATCAGAGGCCCAGATCCGGAGCGGCGGTGCCCCGGCGGCCGCGGCGGGTTACCTTCCGCCACCAGCTCGCCCGAGTGGCTCCCCGGGCCTCCTCCCCTACCGACCCCACCGGCAGCATTGCACAGCGCGGGCGACTTGGCCGAGCCAGCGGACGACGAGGACGACGAGGGCGTGGCCGCAGCGCCCGGCCGCAGCCGCAGCGGCGACACCGGCGAGCCAAGATCCGCGAAAACATCCTGCTTTGTGTCCGGCTTGTCCCTCCCACCGTCATCGAGCGCCAGCGCCGCCGCGCGGATGCTTAGCCGGTCAGCTCCCGACATCGCCGGGCGCAGTCAGCTATGCCACCACCGCTGACTAAGCGCGACCACCACCAGCAGCCCCCTCGCTGACCAAGCAGGCATACAACCGGTACAAGCACGCTGCTTTGTGTGCTTTCTCGACGAGAAGAGCTAGCACCAATGATAAAGAAGCGTAGATACTCCCTCTCCCTATGTTTGTATGTATGGCTATGGCTATGGCTATGAGATTGAGGCGTTGGATGGAGAAGAGAGGAGTGAGGAGAGCAGAGCGGAGTGGAGGAGGAGGAAGAAGAAGTGAGGGGGAAGGAAAGGAATAGAAACAGGAGGAAGAATGCCAAAGTTAAAGGCAGCCGCAGCACTACTCTCTATAGGGATTAATATAATATTTTCATTATCAGAATATTTGTTATTTTTTAAAAAGAAAATGAGAATTTATATTCTAGGGATGGAAAAAATGTTGTACAAATTTCAACTTTTTTTCATATATTTATTAAGTTTGCATTGTTGGTGTTCCTTTTCATGAAAAAAAAGAACTCATTTTTTCCTTTGAATTTTGTTGAGTGATTTTTTGGTGTTGTGATCTGTATTCTGACTTCACGAGTTGGCCAGTTGTTGCCAGGGCTGCCATCTGCCATGGTGGCCTGCTGTGTGTGGGGCCACCCAAGAAAAACATGGATGGGTATTCCTTTTGGTCCAACCTAAGCCAGCAGAAACAGCCCATTTTCTTTGGTTTTTTGTCCTACATAAATACCATTTCTTCTTATTATTCTTTGCCTAAATTCTCCATGCTCCCACTCTGATTAGGGGTGTTGCTGGCATCATTTGTCAATAAACAATGGCTGTGATTACCCACCGTTTGTTCCTCCTGTCAATGCACAATTGATCAGTAATCTAACAAGCATGTCTGCAGTAGGTACATTCCTGAAATTGTAGTGTAGTAGCATCATTCACATAGATTCATCATACAGCTTCCATTCCAACCTGTGGTCATCTCGAGCAGATATGTATGTATGTATGTGTGTATGGTCACGATTGCTAGCTTAGCACATATAGCTCTCGAATGCTGAAGCCATGAACTGGCAGTACACGGACCACACTAGTTGCAGCTGCAGCTCTGCATCTTAGCTGAATTTCCATGTCATGAGAGATAGATAGATAGAGATAGATAGATAGATAGATGCATCCATGGATCGACCGATCGATCGAACGAGTAAGTGGTCACTGTCAATGATCGAATTGGGGTTTTGGATCCTAGCTCAAAAGTCTCTGTACGACACGTGAACTAACAGCAGCATATGCATCTGTGCATTTTTGCAGTTTTGCAAATTGCAATGGAGACCAGAAAAGGAGTGTATACATTCATTCACATAAACACACGCTAGTAAAGATGATGGACCGACCGTACGTACACATGGATATGTAGTTGTTGGTAGTGGGCATTTGCAGTAGTTAATCTGAAGCTGCTTAAAATGCAAGCTTTTTAGGTGGTTGAACATGCATGCACTGCAGCCATGATCATTATTGATTAAGCAGTAGCAATGATCTACCTGTTTGAGTTGAACTTTGCAGTTGGGATTAGCAGAGTAGCTACAATTGTACTCAACTAATGGATATGTCTGTAATTTATGTGTGTGCTGTGTGCTGTGTGCAGTAGTGTCTTTCATGTAATGTAATAGAAGAAAGATGATCAGGCTATGAAAAGTTATGGCAGGTAGCATCATGCATATGCAGATGGAGGGAGGTCCAGCTTTGAAGGTAATGGGCCAGCAAGGCCCAATGTACATAAACAGGCAGGTCCAGGGAAGTGTGGAGCCCACTGGTCCAATTAGCAGCCATTCCTTCTCTGATGCTCCCAGTAAGCATGTGTTTTGTCGTCAGGAGACAGCCTAATTCTTTGGGTTTTGGTCGGTTGTTCCTGTGCACGCATTTCCTCACCTTGATCCCCATTACATTAGTCGTCACATCACCTCACCAGCAACGGAATGCAGTTCCCTAATCATGCTTATATATGCTCTCTTCTCTTAGTCCTAGCTAATTACTCTTAGAGTACAGAGATATTATAGACAGAGATGATAGATCAGAAATGTCTCAAGGGGCAAGAGCCAAGGGCCCTTTCTTAACAGGAAAACAACACTAGTTTCAGATTTGGAGATCTAGAGGAATATTTCAGAAAAAAAGGCAGGCTTGGCTAGCTGTAGCTGGTACTACATGTGCCATCCTGCAGACACTTGAAGCCAAGTTTCTTGCTTTCCATGCATCTCAATAATGCTGCAACGCACAGATGATTAACTGTTCATTAAATTAAGACCTCTGTGTTTAAACTATGTACCTCCCCTTGTGTATATACGTGTCATGTATGGTGCCTGCGGTTTAACTGCATTATTGATAACTGTTAAGAAACAGACAATAATAATCTCAGCATTTTGTTTGTTAACATCTTTTCTAATATGTACTTGAGAGGCCCTGCGGCTGGTGGTGATTGACCAGTTCAGGTTCATGGGATTAAACTAGAAACATGCGCTTTTCTGAAATCGCCAAGCTGTGTTGTTTGATTTGATAGCCCCCGTGAATAAATTAGTTTTGCACAGTTTGGATTCAGTTTGAGTGTAAGCAACATACTAGCAGTACTAGTATTTTGGCACAAGCCCTGCATGTTTGCAAGATTTGAGAGGCCTTTAATTAACAATTGGATTTGAATGCAGGAGGCCATGTGATGCCTGTCAGGAGGATAACTACAGCCTCATCTTGTGCCCCTTCGCCAGAAACCAGGTCCAATTAGATTCCTTTGCACTGTTCAATCAAAACTAGCTTGACCAAATGTGTAGCAACCATTCTATGCACCGCAGTGCTATATAAACCATGAGAAAGCAAGTAAACGTGTATATAATAAACACCAGAGTTTGATAAATTGTTTGTTGTCGAGGACTCTGTTTGCTGGTCAATGATGAACACATTTTTTTTTTCTGTTCTTGTAGTTAAGGTTCCAGTCTTCAGTGTATGCAAACTGAATAGTTTTATGTTAAGGTTCCTGTTTTCATTAGTCAGAGCAAATTTGTGTAGTCCGTACTTCACCATGTCATCAAAAGATGAAAACCCTTATCGCCTTAATCATTGTACACTATCACTTTATAAGATTCTTACAGTGAAACTCTGGCATTTGCAGTTTTTGATACTGCAAAAGAAAATTTAGTAGTAGTTGACAGATAAATGATGACTGAAGAACTGATCCAAGCTACAGGTTCAGAATTCAGTGTGTGTGCAGTTTGACCTAGTTTTTAGTCCTGAGGAAATTAAACTAAAACTGTGCGTTCATTGAATTCAGAGTCAGGCAAGAACAATGAAGGAGTTGGATCACAAAACAACACACTAAAACTTGCCAGGCTGTTTGACCTAGTTTAGTCCTGGAAAATCTATACTCTCAAGAATCAAGATACACCCCACCACTAGAAGCTGTCAATGCAAGCAAGTTAGTAGGATTGGACAGTGTCAGCAGGAGCAGCTAGCTAGCAAAGCATGCGAGTTTGACACCAAAACATAAATGTTAAGGAGGAACAATATTTTGAACCCTAGAGAGTGGAGAAAAGTAGATGAATGCATACCTGTCCTACTTAAATACAGATCACTCTCCACCTGTGACTGCACAATATTTATTCTGCTCAGATGCTTCACAACTTTGAGAGCCACAAGCTAAAGGCCATAAATAATTAGCATAGGATACACCCATCCACCTTGCTTCCAACTCAAGACCTGGTTGTACTTTGTGATCTGTGATGCTCCAACCACCATATAGCCTCTTCTTGCTGACCTCAAGTGACACCAGCATTGCCCCCAAACTGTCTGCAGTACTACTTTCAGCTCCTTAACACTACTACACTTTCCTCAAGACCCAAGATGAAGGGTCAATTAATTATTTATTTACCATGAGCCCTCAAGATCCTAAACACAAGAATTGTTATAGTTATCCCTTTTAGTTGTCACTGTCAGTTGATTTGTTCTCAAGAGTTGTGCAAGGAAGTGGATCCAATGAAACATCAATTGGATCGTAATTGGCTCATCCAGGGGAGATCAACTAGAAGTGGCATGCATGTGTTCAGTTTTATATCTGTGCAGCTAGGATGGTATGTATATATCTGTCTTGCAGCAAGACCAAAAGAAAATTAAACCAATTAATGAGACAGGAGCTAGCGTAATGATTAAGAAAAACTGAAACAGATAATATGCATGATCTCGCGCGGTTCAGTGAATGTTCAGATTTAGTGGATTTCGTATCTGCATTGTTAGAATTGTTCATTCCGAGAATTGTCCTGAAGTATACTAAACGAATTAAAACTGATGAAGGGGGGGTGGTAGGATCAGAAGGGTGTAATGGTGATAAAAAAGAGATAAAAGAACCAAACACATTGAAAAAATATGGGCCATTGTTTCAGAGGACGCTGCAACAAGACAACACTGCAACTTTTCAGCTAGCATCCATCGGTCGATCTCATTGGAAAAATATGGGCAAACATACATGAACCCCAACCACTAAAACTTGAAGGCTTGCTCATGGCAACTACTACTACATTGGCCTGATCCATCTCCTTGACATGTGCATCGTAAAGTGATTCCTATCGAAAGCTGGAAGCTTGATCAACTTTTCTCTAGATCTAAGAATGATCACTACTCACAAGGGAATAGGACATGACATGTTCCTTTTTAACCGAATGCTCTCTTTCGTTCACCTCTCTAACCGAATGCTCTCTTTCGTTCACCTCTCTTTTCTTTTCAGATTTTCATCCAAATGTGTACAGGAGGAACAAGATAGTTGAGGCTAAAGCTTGGCGCCATTGGCCGCTGTCAGCAATCAGCAATAATTCAGAAGAAGAACTGAAGGAAGTTTACAGTACGTGTGTATCTGTAACTGTAAGACTGTAACTGAAGAATTGATCAATGCAAAGGCGCTGCATGCGTTCCTTGATGATAGATCTGCACGTTTGCATGCATGGCGAGGTGTCGTGAGAGCATCGTCGCTTTGAGTTGAGTTGGAGATAGCAATGGCTCCTGATGGATGGACGACGTGTGGCACTCCTCAGCCACGTGAGTGGGGCTCCGTCGCACGTGCTAGCTCCACATATATCGATCACTAGCTACTACTGCAGCCTGCTTGTTATTCAAGTCTGATCAGCTGCTGCTGCTGCTGCAGTGGTCAGCAGCAGCAAGGTCAGTGGAGTGATGGAACGTACGTGCATGCTTGAGATCGATCAAGCTAGCTAGCCAGATATGATCAGATGATATGGTCAGATTGACAAGGGGCTTAATTTCCATGGATCCCCCCCTGCCTGCCTTAATTATCTGTCTACTGTACTGTAGTATTTTCTTCTTGGCACTCCTGTCCTGCATAACATCTCGTGCTACAGCAGGCAGCACCTGTGCTGAAACTTATGCAAGCTAGGAGCCTAGGAGTAGGAGCAGCTAGTAGGTCGTAATTAATTAAGGTGCTACTATACCTGCATTGCAACTCTCTCTGTTGGGATCATATCATATATATTCGGAGGAAGAAGAAGACAGAGTGAGTGACAGGCTGAAGAAAGGAAAGGTGAAAGCCAGTTAATTTGGAAAGAAGCAAGTTGCCAACTTGTATATATGTATGCAATGCAGCGATGTGCAATTCCACTGTAGCTGCAGGATTCTGTAGCATGGTCAAAGAAATGGGAGGTGTTTTTCTGCCCTGAGAACGAATTGAATCTGGGGTGGTACAGTGAAAGTCGATCAGGGCTGGAGGTTTGCATGCAGACCGATGCATCACAAGATTGTCATATGTGGCCACAGCCGGACCCAGACCCAGACCCCTGCTTGATCGATCGAAGAATCATCGTCGTCGAATCCATATGATATGTGCTGCTCTGCTGCATACATGAATTATTTCTGCTCACATTCTCATGTCTCCAGCCAGCAACGTCGCCATCGATCTATCTATTATAGGCACGTGATGAGGCCTCTAGATCGATATCGATCGTTTCGTTGCTAAGCCTGCCTGCAATAATATGCCATGAACCTGTGACGACTGACTGACAAATAAATGGCTATAGCTAGCTTTGCTCTTTGCTTGGTTAGCTCTAGCTAGCTCACCGGCAGCCAGCCGGCCGTTTGTCTTTGACGACGACGACCTCTATCTACGCCAGATACATGCATGCATGGAGATTAATTGGACATGGAGTATAGTTACGTATGTTCCAGATGATAAGAGGCTGTTCCTGTAGCTGTAGGTGCCGTAATGGCACTGCTGCAACTTCTTCCAGCTCCAGATCGATCGTGCATGGCTGACAGCAACGGCCAGCCAACCCACCGGTCTGAAAGCCAGCCAGCCGTCGGTAGCCGGACGGACGGCTCCGATCGATCGTCTACGTACGTACGTGGATGCCTATCCAAAACTGTTTTTTTGTTGGCTTGCCTGAATATATTACGGTTCAGGCTAGAAAGCCAAACAATATATTTAAAAAAAATAATTAGTAAATCGAATTCTTATATATGCGCTCTTAACAATATAAAAGCAAAGATAGAAAAATAAATTAACTATGATGAAAAACTCAAATTAACTCCAAGTTTAATATTAAAGACTTAAAAACATAAGCAAAAGCGAACACGGTTATGGTTGCTAACATCTTGTTCAGCTCCGGCCGGGATTATGACCATGAATTGACCTCCAACTTTCTCCATCACCTAAACATATTCCTGCTGCTTTTGCAATGCCGTCAGGCCAAGGTCACATGCATGGCTGATGGCTTCCGGACACAAACTGTTTGCTTCGTGATCTGCATCAACCAACTCTCAACAGTAAACACTATAGTACTAGGATGGAATGGAAATGTATCTAGCTAGCTAAAGCTCTAGTGCTACCAATGTAAGGTTGTTTGGTTGTCTTGTTGCATGGATGGAAAATTAAGTTGAAAATTACAATCAATACTAGGCACTGAAGACATGATGAATATAGGGGTATACTGTACCTGAGCTGAGCTAGGTGTCTTGGAGGAGCTCTGCATGGTTTGCTGCTGGAGTGAATAAACTTACCCCAGTACTGCCTTTGGCTGGCCAGCTGCCGTGCAGTACTCGCACCAGCATGGGCATCTTCGCCTTCCCATGATGATCGTCAGATATAATCCTGTATCCAGCAGACGAGTGAAGTCCAGCTTAGCTTGCTCATCATCTTCTGCGTGCCCATTTCTCCTGGTGCTCATCAACCTGGCATACAACTGCAAAAATCCCTGCTCCTGCATGATACAGAATTCAGTGCCACAAAGAAGGCTTCAGTAAAGTGGCATGTTACGGTATGGTGCTCCAGTGGATATCCAATCTAAGCCACAGAAAATGATGCTGGCAGCAATTCAGAACAATGTCAAACAATAAATACATTATAGTAAGAAATGATGAGATAATAACACCAGTTCTATTGAAGCAAAGCGCCAGACAGGCTTTCTGTTTTACAGCACTCTAAACACAAGGATGAAACAGATTAGATAAGGGAAGCTCTGTCATCCCAGCATATAGCTAGCCCCATGGGCACCCACCTTGCAAATCTTCTGAATAGCGCAGTCAACAATCTAGGGGGTGGAGTATTACACAACTGTCTTTGCAAGTGCAATTTACAAGAAATAAAATAATCTAACCACTTCCAATATATCATTTGAGTACAATTTCTCTAGGTTCTCTAAGACAAACAGAATACACCACAAACAAGAGCATCCTTACATTAAGACAGTGACACTCTCCTGAACCATACCGAGCTAAATGGAGGCAAATTGCACAACTTTGCTCGCAAATCAGAGACCTGTACAACACCGTACGTGTCAAGTTCACCATTAGTTCAGCTACCTAGGCCTAGCAAATGGGGAAAAGGGGACCCTTTTAGCACAAGCAACGAAGGGCAAAAACTGAAGAAAGAACGTGAACCAACCTACGTAGGACAGGAAAAAAAAAAGATGAAAATAACTTAACATCCTGCAAAGGTCATCACAAGATGTTCCATGTGTGCTGAGACCTTCTCCAGCAAATCCGTGGCCTAATGTGAAGCAGAACTCCACCTTCTGCTCCATGAGTAACTTAAAACACTTTCAGAAGATCCTACAAAATGCTGGGAACTTGTACTGAGAGCTTTTCTTGCAATTCTCTGATCTTTGAGCAGAGTTCCAGCTTCTGCTCCTTGTAGCTCTGAATCAGGAAATCCTTTCCTTCAATAATTTCTTTCAGGTCACAAACTTCTTGCTTGAGCATTTCCACCCTCTCTACCTCTCCATTCCTTTTCTCGATACAATTAGAATGCAGCTCAGGGTCATCAACACTGCTATCAGCATAGCCATTAGCATGCCCATTGGTACCATCTGATTGCCAATGTCCAGCTTGCAAAGGCTTATCATGAGATAGTGCTTCCGCAACACAGTGGTCTGCAATAATCTTCCGTACATGCTGAATCTCTCTCTCAGATTCAAACAGATCTCGATTAGCAGCATCCAACTGAGACTGCAAATTGGCAGTCTGCTTCACCTGGATGCTAAGAGAGTTCTTAAGATCAGCTATCTGAGCTTGCATCTCCATGATCATCTCATCACGTCTCTTCAGGTGCTGCCTCAGCTTCTGTTTAACCTCCCTCTTGTTATAGATGTCAGATCCTGATTCTGAAACACAGGGAGAGCCAGAACTGTTTGAGTACTGAAATGGTTTATGAGGATCTTCAAGCCGGTCAGGCGATGATGTCCACATGACGCCACTGTTCTCTTTGCTTGATTCTGGCCCTGGTATCTTCACAAGAAGGGAGGAGGGGTCAGTTGATTCAGTAGAGGACTCCCAGGAGCCTGCTTGATTTCCACTCCATCGGCACCCGCTGCATATGATAAACCAGCAATAAATATTTCCCATCTTTTGGAACAATTTTTATGCCACTAGAAAGGAATAAAGATACGTAGAATTCAAAACCCAAATTAAGGTATGAAAAGTCTAATAGAACATGGTATTTAAGTTTGGGATACTGGCATAGTCCAAGTAAAATAGCAAACAGAGCACAAATATATAATCACGATATCTATAAATGGTACACTCATCCAAAGATACGAACTGGAATATAGAACATAAATGCAACTGTCTAATAATCATACAACATCATATTTTCGCTTATACTTATGCTTATAAGACAAAATTTAAATTTTTAACCTTAAATTTAGAGTTGATCATGGAGTTTTTCATCGTAGTTTATTTTCCAGCCTTGGTTTTTAGATTGCTAAGAACATGTATAGAAAAGTTTTATACACAACTTAATTTTTATTTGCAAATATATGGTTTGGCTTTTTTTTTCCCTAGAAAGGCCAAACAATCACCCCATAATTCTTTTTCCTCTGTAAATTCCAGTGCACATTAAGGAACTTGAACTAGAGGTGACGACTGATAACACATGATAAATCAACATACAAGCAGTCAGCTATCTGCAGATGGCAAATTTATTACTACCTCTGTCCCAAGAAGAATGCAATTCTTGTCCAGGTGCAAAGCTAGAATTGCAGTCTTTTAGGACAGAGACAAAGAGTAGAGCCAAAGTTGCATCATTTGGTGTTGAAACTCAGGAAACATACAGAAGGTTTTAGGAAGTATGAGCAATGAAAAATGTGCGCAACATTACCAACTAAGCTAGAAGATTAGCATACTGAGATTCACGGTCAAGTACAGACCCTACAGCATGATATTGGCATACTGAGATTTATGCAAGAAGCTTAGCATAATAGCACTGCAAATAATATATGTATTAGGAAGCCAGAATATGCACTCTCAATTTTTTTAGAGAAATAATTGGTGACCCTACAGCGTTGCTATTATCTTCATAAAAATCTCTCCACATGAAAATTTTAATCCACCAAGGATAATGTATTCTGTATGGTGTGATTTATGGGAAAGCTATTCTACTATGGAGAATTACTGACCTCAAATTTTTGGAATCCTAGATAGTCCCTTTTACAGTTTTGTATCCTAGCTCTAAATTTAATGTCAATTGAAAATTACACCAAATAACCTGCATTACTCACTGATAAGCGATTAAGCATGACACAGGCAAAGAACAGAGTAAGTTACAGATAAGCACCTGACATACAACAGTAGCAGCTTGTTTGGTCGTTAAACCGGTAGAGATTTGAGTGTAGATCACATGCCCCACGCATTCTTTTTACTGCAATTTTGCAGAGTCAGTAGTGCACATAAAGAATATGGACAAAGCAGACAATGTTCCAGCTGCAAATGGGCACATTAAACCATTGGACATACTGTTTTGGTTCTTCGTATCAAACATTTGCTTTAGTCTGCATCCAAGTCTGACTGAAAGTGTGCTAAGCAAAACTCCTCCCGCAACAAGAACTCAGTTTGGTCACCTCGTTGGGCACGATTAACTTTTCCTTCCTTCTGAATGCTCCCATTTTCCTTAGACTCCATTCTATGGTAAAATAACTTTTTTCAGCTGAATTTACAAATATACTTGCTAAGGTTCATGCTGCAGCTCCAACACTGAATTAGCAAAATAAGTGAAAAAAAAAACTTGTTTCACCAATACGAGTATGCAACAAAAGGTTTGGAGCACCCTTCTTAAGATGGGAAGTAAAATGCACAACCTCAATGAATGTGTTGGCAACACACATGACAGACACATCACACTTTGGAAAGCTAAAGCTTACAGAAAATGGAGTAAGTTACACCACTGTATTCTAATCCTTGATAACTACTTAAATTGAGTAAGGCAGCATTTAGGTCAACTGGTGAAACATCACCGCAGCATCCATGATGGCTGGAGGATGGAGCAACAACAACGATCATATAATAATACAGTGATGGTCAATCAATTCAGCAATTCCAATCGACAGTGATAGGTCCTATGACATCTCGCAAATCGAAAGAAGAACGCATGAATGGATCTGAGGAAGCGACCAAATGAAGTGATGACACCACTCACCGGTCGGTCGCCCTTCCCGTCCCCTCCGTGAACTCGCCGGTTTGCCTCCCGTCCCCCGCCAAGCGGCCACGCCCGATAGTCTCGGTGCCGCTCCGCTCGTCCGTGCCTACCTGCGCTCCCCGTGGCAGGGGCCGCGCCGCCCCGTGCTGGGCGTGAGTGGTGGTGCGCCGGTACACACTACCCAGCTCGAGGTCGAGGTCGACGGGGAGTGGGAGGGAGTTGGGCTCGCTGTGTGTGATGGGCCGACAGGTGGGCCGTAGCTCTCTACATGATAGGCCACTCAATAGTTCTTAATGGGCCACTGTAGCCAATCGCATGCTTAAGAAAAGGAAAAAGTCCAGGAAGGTCTCCAAACTCGAAGACGAATTTGTTTTTCATCTCTTAGCCATAGCAATGTGTACCATAAATTCATAGAATCTGTTTAAAAATGTCCCTCAGCAGTATTGACCTATTTTATAGAATCTGTTTAAAAATATCCCTCAGCAGTATTGACCTATTTTTTAATCGGTTTTGTTGACGTGGTGTTCGAGGGGTCTGCATGTCATTTTTCTTTTACTCTCTTCTCCCTTCCTCTCCCCTCTCTTTCTTCTTCCTCTCCGGAGCGCTGCCGGCGGGGGTGGGGGTGTGCTCGCCCGCGCATCCATGTCATGGACTATGAACTAACTGTTCAAAATTTTTCTTCTTTTAATTATGGTACTGTGCAAAATGAATCAATCGGTTGTGTTCTCGAAATTTGTTAAGTTGTAGAGTTGGCTCGAAACTAGAAGAATTTCTACGATGTGGAACTGAGAAAAGCCTAGGGCCCTTCCGGCTAGCACCACAGGATTAACCGATGCCACCGAATCATGCAGTATTTATCAAAACCATTCAACAGGGACACACTTCGCATTAAAAACCTTGATACACATTGATCACTTGAAATAAACACATCACATACACTGTTCATCCTCAACTTTTAAAGAGTAATGATACGCCTTCACTACATGTCTGAATCAATGATTCTGAGCATGAACCGTTCTCTGCATGCATGCAACCTACTCTCCGAACAGCTCAGTCGGTTGCGTTTCGCCTTGGTGGTGAATTTCGCAAGGAAGCCTATCTTTGCAAGTTATGCATACCTCCTCCACCAAATCCACTTCTGCTCGCCGCTCTGCTGCCTTTCGTCTTGGTATTGAACTTCGTAACCCCACTCCTTTCCTTTTCCGTGAATGTATCATGGTCTCGAGTTCCTTTTTGCGATCATGCCACTTCAGCCATGAAAACAGAACACTTAATGTCAGGTCATAGCAAGAAAATGAGTTGAACAATATCTGATGGGTAGCAGCATATAAAGCAGGGTCTGCAGGTGAAAGGTTGCGAGAAACAAGGCGAAAACAGTTAATAGGGACTAAATTTGGGAGTTTCTTTTGAGTAAACAGTTATGACACTGGTGACATTTTTTTCAATAAAAGAATAAATCAGAATACATCACTGACCATCTCTGCAAAGAAGAGTAGCACAAAAACAATAAGCCTAGATTTATTAAGAGCAAGCTTTAATTAATAATACGATGTAAATGTCTGCATATGTGGGTTTGTTCATGTAGTGCAATCAACTGTATGACATGGTCATACCTTGGTTAATCGCTCCTTAAGTTTTGGCCTTGTAGATACTACCACTCGTGTTAGCTCAGCATCTGATTTTCGTAGAACCAACTTCTCACGTTGCAACTTGTTTATCCCTCTACTCTGTAGTTTACTTCTCTCTGCTGCTTGAAGCTTCTTGGCTACAATTTTCGCCTCTGCTCTGTTAAGTTTCTTGATTATTTTTTCCCTCACTTTGTTCCATAGGAACGTAGATATCATCTCAGATTTTATCCTGTCATAGCTGTCCCAATCCAGCTTATCTTGCCAGTAGTCACCTTGTTTTGCTGCTGCTGCAATGTTATTTGACCATGTACGAATAACCTCTTGTCTTGCTTTGACAGATACTATTCGCCTCTCCCAGATCTTTCTCAGTGCAGCACTTATCTTGTCTTTGCTTGCTTGTCTGAAACAAGATACAACCATACGTTGAGTTTTTACATAGCCACATTTTATATACATCCATCTACGTAACAGAAACATGCATTTACCTATGCAATTGACGATGTCCTAGCATTTTCTTCCTAACCTGGAAATTTGAAAGAAAAAAGGAAAGATTAGAACTTGAATTGAGTTTCTGTAGACAGTTCACAGTCCATAGCCAAGTAGGCCTTTGGCAGATACAACAGTGTCATGTGAAGGTTTCTTACATGACATCACCTTAGGATCTCTAAGAGCCTCAGTAGTCCGTTGCTTGATGAGCTCCTTGTGCTCTACAGGAGAATGATAGACCCCTCATTGTGTCATGATAACAGACTGCCTATCTGCTTATTCGAACAGAAAATCTACCGAGGAAAAATGTCAGCTAGAGCTTGGTCATACCTTTGCTTAATTTCCTCCCCTTTGTCCAGGGAACTTTCCCCTTGTTTGCCGCACCAATCTTTCGTCTTCTTTCAATTTCCTTCATCGACAACCCGGTAGTATAAACGTCACCTTGTGGAGTTGATGGTTGACAAGATGAATGATCTTGCAGTAACTTCTTCACATCCCTCTTTTGTGTAGATGGTTGTGCACTTGAGAATGGCTGTGAGTAAGAAGAATGATCGGTCCATTGTTCATCCATGCCATGGACCAAATGTTCACAGGCTCGTTTTTCTAGTGATGATCGTGGCAAAATGAATACCCGATACTGAATCAATCGACTGTGGTCTTGAAATTTGTTTTGGTGTAGATGTGACTCCAATGTTGCACAGTATTTATAGTATGAGAATGTGATTCTTGAAGATGAACCAACACAATATTCAAAGGTCATAGAAGGCACACCCGCCCTGTATATACAATTTGATTTACAGAACTGAATGTTAGTTTGCAAAAGAAGAAGAAGACGAAGCTAAGCGACAGATCAATCAGCCATGCTTCGTTCATCAATGAAATTTAGTAAGAGAGTGTCAACATATTTGCGAGTGCAGACATACAGAAGAGGGAGACAACTGTTAAGGATAACTATAACAGAAAAAGATAAAAGTTTGATTTCTTTTTTCTTGAACAAATTGCGGGCAAATGAGCAGAACTCATAAGATGGCTAGATATAAACACAGAGCATGCGTTAAACTGTTAAGTGTACCAGCTTGTGGTGGCAGATGCGGTACTGGTTTGGGGCATTTTTCCTCTGAGCTATACCCGCATTACCACTTCCAACAGAATTTAAGCGAACAAAAGAAACGAAATTGGAAGGCGACGGGCATTACCTAGCACAATGGATGGGCGCCGCTGCCATGGCTCTGCGGTCTTGCACCAGCACAATGCTGCTCTTTTCTGGGGAGGATCGGCAGGGATAGGAAGATGAAGTACAGCAAATGGTGCGGGGAGCATAAGGAAGGAGGATAGCAGCAGCAGCCGCCGCCGCCGCACCGTCCGTCCAACGAGGAAGACGATGGTGAGCCATGACCAAGGCGACCTTATCCTCGTCCACGAGATAATGGGTCTCCAATAGCGGCCCACAAAAGGGTAGGCCTAAAATGGCGGCCCACGTTAAGGTGGGCCTGAAATGGCGGCCCATGTGATCCGAATCGTCGGGATCCCTCACCTCTCTTTCGTTGCAACCCACGACGCCGTCGACGCGTCCAGAAATTCGCGCGGCAACCAGAAATTCAATCAGAGTTCCAGAAAAGGAAAAACGAGTAGTTTCAGCAAGAATCCTATACAGGCAGCATCAATGGCGCATCTTCATCGCGATGGATGCGTTCCAGGAGGCAAAGAGGAGAAGGTTCCAGCTATCCGGCAGCCCCGGCAGGCACCAATGGCTGCAGTCGGCGTACGACCCCGGCTGCCGCCTCTGCTCCGCCGTCAGCACCTTCCCTCCCCTCGCCGTGAACACCGACGGGTGCGCGTCGCGCCGGAGCTCCGACAGCCGGGTGATGTTCAGGCACGCAACCGCCGTCCTCGCCCTCCGCAGGTTCCTCTCCACCGCCGACACCATGCCCCTCGGGAACGCCTCCACGTACTCCTCCGCCGTCGCCATCGGAGCCGTCTCGTTGTAGCACCAGTTCGTGCTGACCATTATTGCATCGCCCGCCATTATTATTCCATCTTAACAGCAAGTGATTAATCAATTGCGATTTGCGTATGTACTTACTTCTTGTGCTCGGGGGAGATGCTGCGGAAGAACACCATGGTCTTGTCGGAGTCGACGCTTCGATCAAGCCATCGCGTCCATGTCCGGAGCGCGCGGTTCAGCGCTTCCTCCGCTCCCATCTCCACCTTCTCCCCGTTCTTCTCGAGGTGATCCCACCTGCAGCTCGAGTTAGCCATGGAGTGATCAATTGATCATTGCGAGGAGGAAGCTGGCGAGAGCTGAGAACCTTACGCTCTGAACTTGCCGGTGTGCGTCCACCAGTGGCCCGTGTTGAACACCAGCACGTCTGCGGCGGCGAGCCGGCGATACGTCGCCGCCGGGAGCCGGTCCAGCCTCAGCGCCCTGGTCTGCTCGTCGAGATCAACCAGGAACGGGCTCCAGTAGAACTCCACCGTGCAGTTGTAGTCCTAGCCATTGATCGTGTTCGTGCGACAACAACTACCATGTCAGCAATCTGCAAAAGTTTTCGTCTTTGACGCAGAAGAACATAGTCTTGGGGGGTTAACGCTAATCACCAATGCGCGGAAGATCTTATAGTCGGCGCTGGCGTCGTCGACGAGCGCGCGTGACCGGTCCGGCGCCGCGGCGTAGAGGATGCAGGCGAGCGACTCCCACATGTTGCGGTTGAGCGAGTCGCCGACGAGCACCACTCGCTTGTCCCGGCACTGCTCCAGCATCTCCCCCCCACCCAGCCTGAACTATTTTTTGGTCAGACAAAGTGAAGCATTCTTCACACGGTTATTCCAGTTGCAATGATGCATCGGAGGAAATCAGGAATGGTCGCCGTGGTGGTTATGTGTGCACTTAGTATCGACTGGAGTATGTTTTCAAATGGAAAATAATTACTGCACAGTGCACTGTCAGACCTACGCTACCGTATGTCCCCAACTCAAAAGCAGCACAAGTTGACAACTTTATTCACCTTTTCTATCCAAGAACGGGCCCTGCGACTTGCACGGGCTGTTCATTTAGCCATTGATTACGACTGCCAGAGGATGATGCATTCATGAATTGAGCATGCAAGTTTCAGGAATCCAGATTCAGAATCCAAAACGGATTCTAAAGAGACCTGCTTTTAATTAGTTTGTTTGTCCAAATTTTAAACGAAAAGACCAGAAATTTCAAAGAAGCGCAAGCAAGAGGTAGTAGTGGCCACACGCACCTGAGAGCGGCGGCGCACTCCCTGGGCTGCCACCTCCAGTGCTCGTAGCCGGAGTCCGGCCGGCCGTTCCTCCGGCAGGTGACCTGGTCGCTCAAGAACGGGCACTCCCGCGCGTCGTAGAGCGGGTACCCGGCGGGGTCGTACACCCAGCTGCCGTCGAACAGGTCGCAGCGGACTTCCCCCTGGGTCGGCGCCGGAGCCGGCGAGCCATCGGCAGCAGCAGCTGGGCTCGGCGTAGGTGCAGCTGCCACAACGCCAATGCGGGCAGGATGCAGAGGCGCCAGCGCCATTGAGAATGAGGACGCCTCCTCTTCCTCCGGTCGCATCAGCTTGCCGTTGCCGGGCTCGTGGCGAGAGGAATGCGGCGGCAACGAGGAGGGCCAGCTTAGGAAGGCGCGGGAGAGGAGGAAGAGCGAGAGGAAGCTGAGGACGGCGGTGGCGAGGCGCTTGCGGGTGGCGGCCATGGAGGGAGGCTTCAGCTGCTCCAGGGGATCCATTGCTAACTCAACTCAACTGTCCAAACTTGTGGAGTGCTGCATTTTGACCGGATGTCTGTACCTCCGCCCCTCGTATTTATCTCACTGGTCCTAATACTTACCGCATCACTCTAAAATACAATCATTTCTATATTACTACCTCCGTTCTAATTTAAATTGTGCATTTATAGATTTTGTGTCTAACATTTGATTTTTTTAGTCCTTTAATATCCAAAATTTAATATTTTCTAGTCTTGTATAAATTAATATGGATACTAACGAATTTAAAACATTTTACGATATAAAACAAAGTAGTGTAATTTATCGATTGTATGCAACACAATATATACTTTTTTGAAGAAAAAAAAGGTTGAATTATACACACAAACTTGCATGTCGTGCAAGCAAGCTACGCAAAAAAGTCATATTTTTAGACTCCTAAGGTTATAAATCAATAATTAAGCTTCCATGTATATTAAAAGTATTTTGGGTATTTTTAAAAATAACCATTGGTCCAATATCATATTGTAGAACAATTGAAAAAATCATTGATATATTATAAAAAGTGATAGTGTCAATGACAAATCATTGAACTGTGTCAAACTCACATGCATATAAATAGATTATCTCAATACTTATCGTTTTAATGAAGACATGCCACTTAAAAATAAATCTAATCACTATATTTTTTACTATAATATAAATAAATATATCAATAAATATATATTTTATTAAATTAAATATTTTAAAACTCATTTATACTCAATGCTCTATTGCTCTATGAGGTTTAACGTTATTCTTATTTAGAACGGTAAGTATTATGAAACTGGAAGTATTACTCAACTGCAAATGTTACGTTTAGAAAAGAACTACTCAAATAGTAGCACATCTGGAAAAACAAATTTGAAATGTGTCAGAAGAGTTGGTTGGGTTGTTTGGCTGATTTTGCATCTAGGAGTATTTTATATGGAGCGGTTTTTGTTTGGGGGGCTCTGTTTGGAGACTTGCCGCTGTCTGTATAGTACTTTGCTAGCTAGTACCACAGTAGGACTGACACTGTGCCGTTTGCGTCTATCCCTCCATGTGCCAGCAAACTAAAATCAAATATAACAACCATCATTCCAAGAGATTATTTCAAACTCAACTTTGTACGTCTTCTTCTTTTATTTTTTTAAAAAAAGGAAACTGAACTTTATACAAAGTGGAATTGTGCAACAGTTGAATCGGTGCAGACCATGAAACAAGAAATTTCACTATGAGTGTTCTTTTACGGCTGAAGATGAGAGATTGTCTTATTTTTATTATAGCTATTTAATGGTGTAAATAATAGAATTAGCTACTATACAGTTGGAAATATAGTTTAGAATGATAAGATGATAAATTTCTGCAATCAATTTTTTAAAAATATATCATTTAGTGGTTAAAAAAACAATTGCCGGTGTCTCAGCTCGTTTTACTTTTGTTCAGACAAGTGCAATTGCACTGGCTGTTTCAACATTAAATATTACTCTATGAGGATTTGGCAGATGAACGTGCCGACATGATCAAGCTGAAAGACCCCAACGAATTTGATCCCAAGATTGTTGCTTCTCTTCAACAAGACGCAACGGGGGTTGATTCCCAGAGCTATGCTGCAGCTTCAGATCCAAAAGGGAGCTCCAGTGCACTGCCAGTGTCCTACCGTTTCTACTTTCCCTCAATTAACTGATGCGTGCTATTTAGTTTCGATGATATAGCGTGGTTTACAGTGGGTTCAAAACTCATACAAAAGTATCACAATCAGCAAAATTTCAGGCAATGTGCAACGGAAGCATGCCAAGGGATGCAGCTGCAGGAAGTCCTATGCAGCAAGCTCTACTGTGAATGCTTGAAGGTGTGTGTCCCCTTATCTTTTATACTATTAAAATAATAATAATAATAAACTAATTTTTAAGATAGATTAGTATATGATATAGTATCAATTGACAAACATAAAAAAGTTAATTCAACTTGTACAAGTAAAAAAACAAATATAATCGTGAATATGTGTATACTACTTGGAGTTCTTTTTTTTTATGACTTATAGAAATCAAATTTGAACTTTTATATGTTTGTGAGATGATCATTATCTAAAAAATTCTTGTGAGATGATATATTGCATGTTAATCTACCATGCTGATTTTTTAAAATCTATCTTGTAGATTTTTTTCAAAAAAAATGATAACTATTTTGATGACATGCATAAACAAGGGACATCCCCTCGAGAGATTAATCCATTCCCATGTGTATGTACTCCACTTGTTTCTGACATAAATACTATATTTATTTTTTGACATAAATACTATATTTACTAGTATTATGATAAATGGTTGCTTTTTATTTCCCCCTTGCAGAACAATGTGGGGTATACGAAAAAATGCAGGTGCAAAGAGTGCAGTAACGGCTTCGGAGTAAAAAAGAATGAGTGTACTGTTGCTTTCTTGTGTTATCAGATCACATGTGTGCGCCCAATTTGTTTGGAGTAGCATGGAAGAACCCTATTTTGTTCTTCACCCGTGTCAATTATTTTGCCTACAAAACAGATGATAAGACGGGCTTCCAGAAAAAAACAGATGATAAGACTAAGGGTGCTACTGACGACCTGACAAATGAAGAAACAACGTCGGAGAACATCATGCTACCTAGGGAGACTTTGAACTCTGATCAAAACAAAAGCCCAAGATATTCGGTAAGTTTTTCACACTTACACACCTTCCTAATATAGTTTACCAATAGAAACTGTCAACCTAATCACAATGTGTTAATTGTTTCATAACCGGTTCAAACAGAACCCTGACGGCATGATCTTTTGTGCAGTGACAACAACTTTCAGATCATGGTGATCAACCGTCCTCAAGACAATGATCACTTTCTGTAAACACAATCAAATTTCAATATATACATTTAATCCTTCTCTGGAATGAACTTTAAGCCATGCAGAAGTTTGTTTGGCTCCGTAATCTCGGGAATATTATGATGATGCCTGAGCCTGAAGATATAATCATGTAGCGATGATAGCACTTGAAGTATGAAGTATACATAAACATGACTGCAAGGACACTTGTACATCTTTATTAATATAGAAGGCAACTAACTGCCTTGCCTTGTTTAGAAAAACAGACTTTCAAAAATGATTGCAAGGACAAGGAGCCTCAACTGCATTATTGTCACTTGGTGACATATGCTCAATCCTTGCAGGTAGGTAACAGAGCATAGTCAAGCCTTCACCTCTACTTAACACTGTTCGACTTGGACGTTCACTTCCATTAGCGGGATCTGTCGAGGCCAAGCCTCGAGCTGATCCACTTGCCGACGTCATCCATCTCTTCAGGGATGGTATAATGGCCAAGCCTGCATTATCAAGAACTTTGTTAATCCTGCTGTAGTTTGGGTCTTTGGGAAGAGAAGAAAGAAAGGTGTTTTGTAGTATGATTCTGTACCCGGTGTAGGATTTGAAATGCAGATATAAGAACCCCGAGGAACGCAGGGTGTCAGATGACCTCTCAGCATTCCTGTAGGATACAACCTCATCCGCTGCAACAACACACGTAATTTACAACATAGTGATGCATGCATTGACTGGTATTGACTAGTAGTTAGTAGTACTGTTTCTGGAGGGAAGGCTAGTTATGTTACCTCTCCCATGGCTGAGTAAGATAGGCAAGGAGGCAGCTCTTCTTGCAGCCATGTGTGAACTCTCCATCTTGCTCCTCAAGGTCCTAAAATTGCAAGAATAATGTCGACAGTAGGTGATTCATGAACAATGACACTAGCAAGTAGCAAGTGCTTGACATATTAATTTCTGACTAGGATACCACAGTGGCACCTGGAGCAAGGGAGCCAGCCACTCAAGCTGATGATCGTGCTGAGTGTGATAGGGTAGGTGATGCCGCTTGCAAATCTTCCATGAGCATAGCATGCAGCTGAGTAGAGGGCAGCTGTAGCACCCATGCTGAAACCGCCGATCCCAAGCTTCACTGCACTCTCAAAGTGTGGAAATCAGTGGAATGAGTTATCAACAGCTTGTGTATCTGGAATATATCATGCTTCGTGCATGCTAGTCCTTTACTTCTGTCATTCTGTGTACAGGCTTCGTGCACATGATTACGTAATTAACATATGCATTAACTGGTGCCAGTAATAAGGATTGCTTTGAAAAAAGAGAAAAAAAGCAATAAGAGTGTAATATATGTCAGATTGATGTGGTTATGAGACTAGTACCATCAGGTGGCTCTGATGACAACAGGTTTGCAATGTGTGCTGCTAAAGCATCCAGTCCTTCAATGTCGTCACGGCCATCCACCGAAGTATCCTCCACATCAAACCCTATTTCAGTTACATAGAAATGCTAATCAGTCCGTGAAATGGCAATGCTCCTAAGTTCTCAAACTTCAGAGATATGGTAGCACAGTAGTTCTGAAGAGGTAATCCCTGCTAGGTTCCAATGGAAAGGAAGAAGCTCACATGCAGTGCAAGGGAATCCACCAAATGCTGTGACAGGTCGGGTTGCCGCGGTGGGGCAAATCCACTTGATCTACATCAGCATAAGCTTCAAGGTGAATAAACTATTGTGCAGTAAAAAAATGTTGCTAGTTGTTACTGAACATGATATGCTACACTGATCTGGAGATGATTAGAGGTGTTGACACAGAGAGAGACTACTGTGTGTTAATTCGAGAATAAGGAAAGGTGTATGCCTATCTATCATCTGCGTTGCGTGTCTGAAGTACAAGTATTGATTCTTACACTTGGCAATGGAAGAGAATCCAGGAGCTGGGACCAGCTGAAATGTGCAGAATGAATGAAACAGAAAAGGAAACAGATCAGTGCACTATATCAGGAAAATCATTGTAGATGCAACTAGTATAGATATTCTGTTCCATATTCTCTGAAAACTTATGATCAACACATCATATATGTATAAACAGAAGGAGTTGCCTAAAAGTATCCACGACAAAGAGAAAATGGGAAGAGTGGTGGATATGTAAGAACATCTGAAACTATAAGTTGGAATCCATCAGATCAGACCCAAGAGAGAACATTACAGTACTGAAGAAAAATTTGCAACAAGATGAGCAACTAGCTTGAATTTCTTACCTTATCTTAGAGAATAAATAATTATCTTATCAATTAAAAAAGTAACATGTAAGTAGCTAAGCTACTGATCCTTTCATTTACTGGAGTTAATAGGAAAATGAATGAAAAAGAATGGCCAATGAACTACTGCCGCGGAGCTTAACTTGGAAAATGAGTACTAAACTCTTAAAGAAATTGTGGGACATGCATTGTACCAAACTAAAAGGGGCCTATAAGCTTACTTTTTAGCTTCTTTGCTCCCAGAGCTAATACTGGCCATTAAAAATTCTATGTAATGGAGAGACCCAAGATACTCTAGTTTAATGGCTTATCATAAATTATGGTGTTATTTACATGCTTTGTGCAACATTGAACATGAAATTAGGAATCTTTCATGAGACAACCTACATTGATGCGATTTTAATATACCATTAGCCCACATCAATTAGAAGTATTTGACATTCCTCTCCACTTCTGAATGGAAAGTGTCAATAGCATTATCTGTGTCCTTGATAGCGCAGAAGGTTGTCAGGTGTGCAGAAGGACAAGAAAATCATTACTTTGAATAAAGCAATACTAGGAATATATGCATGCACGTACACAAAAAGGACACCACTTCAGTCATTTCTGGCAGAAAGATGCAAGTGAATAATTAAAGGGTTGCATCCACATTCCACAATACCATGATCTAGCTCCCCTCCTTGCTTGCTTGACAAGTGTATTGTATTTGTATTTCTATTAAGTTTGCAGAAGATAGGCAGATTCTTTTTTTTTTTGTTTGAATCAGGGCATGGCCCCAGGAGATAGACAGATAGTATGCTTGAAAGAGGAACATCTTAGTAAGCAAGCACCCTTTTTTTTTTTGGAAACCTTAAGCAAGTAAATTTTGTGGAATAAGCAAGGGCTGTATATCAAACCAGCAGAATACAGCTCGTACCTTGCACCATTATCACCGAGGCCATGAAGCCACAGAATGGTGGCTTGGTGCCTTCCCTTTGGCCTCACCACATAGGTCCTCCCGTACTCAACTCTCTGACGACCCCATCCACCTGAATCACCATTCAAATCATGCTCAGCATTGTTATTTGGCACCTATGAACATATGATGATTATAGTATAGAAAGAAGTTTTCAGGAAAGAAATAATGGAGTAGACAGATTACCAGAAGAGCTGCTTCCGTAATAACTCATGAATGCTTTCTGCAGCAAGTCTCTGTAGTGATGCTGCTAAGCTATTGTGTTACTTGTCTATGATGTGCACTGAATGAAAGAACATAGGAAGAGTATGAAGTGCACAGCCCCAGTAGGCTTATATTTATAGTGAAGGTCTGAAGAGGGAATATATATGTTGGACAATCTCTTGAATCCGCATCGCATGGAAGTGCGGTTTTTTTATGCAGGCTGTCATGTGAGGAGCATCTGGAGTCTGGAATGCTAAAAGGATGTTAGGGTAAAGAAGATTGAAGCTAAGCTCTAGAGTGAAGAATCATGTACAATGCTTACAGCCTTGCAGCCATAGATACACGGTGACAGTGATGGCTAACCATTTCATACAAGCAAACTAAGGCCAAGGATGCATGCACACTGATGGTCATGATACGTCTTTGGCAGTGGAGGAACCATATAATATATAAATGATGTTTCATTTCCCTTTTTCTATTACTTTGTGTCCACCAAGCATTTATCCGTTTGTTGGATGAGTACTACTTCGTAATGCCCACTACCTTCTGCCCACAAATTGGTGCAACTCCGTATGGGACAACCTTAAATAAAATGGCAAGGAATAAGCATAACTGAACTTATTGTTCAGGTCCAGCCATTAAGCTTTCTTTTCACATCAAATTTACAAGCTACCAGAGTCTGCTAGATTGAACTGAAGAAGTTCTTGCTGGAAGTAGAGTTTCAAAAAGACAGAAAACCAATTCTGGTCGTGGAATTTTGATGTAGATGACAAAGCAAGGAAAAAAAATTGGGAATGTGCAAAAGAACTTTGAATTTTTGCATTAAGTTTAGGAGAAAGCAAAGCAAAAGGAATTGCAACTTGTTTTGGTGTAAGATATAGTGAAGACTGAAGGGTCTAGAAAAGACGATTACACGGCTAGAAATATCTATCAATTGTAGACACCAAATCAACATGGATATGGGAACCAAATCAGACAGAAATGCATCCACTTGCAGGTTGCAGCATAAACGTGGTGCACTCTTCATTAAGGCACAGATACTTGCAACAGGTATTCTTAACATGACATGTTGCTGCTACAGTTACATCAACTGTTAATTGTAATCATTGAATTAGTTAACGGTTTGTACCAAAGTGCTAGACACGTTATCTAGTTGTTGTTGACTTTATATAACACAAATGGTTAATTTTTTCAGACTGGAAATTGTCTCAAGCTTGATACAATCATTCAACTGAAATATATCATGTTTACATTGTTCAAAGATGTGACAAATATTATTAAATCAATAGGGCAACGACAACCGATTAAGCCGTTCAATGGACCATATTGAGCCAAGCAGCATATATTCATGCGTGTTTGTTCAATTTCAGCGCTAGGTCGTAATTTTCTATAGTACTCCCTCCATACTTTTTTATATGACACCGTTGACTTTTAGTTCCACGTATCTTTCTTACCTTTGATGAGCTAGTTTTCCTACTCTCGGCTTGCTTGCCAAGAAAGGTTGCCTTGCCAATATGCCTTGCTGCTTTCAGAAATGAAGCTGACTTGATCCCTCCTCAACAATACAAATTAAGGATGGGTTAAATAAAACGAAGGAAAATAAACTGACCTCAAATGAAATTTGGTAGTTCGGTAGTAGAATGAAGCAAAAGGTCTGCATATCTTCTTTCAGAAAAAAGGGGTACATCTGGTTTTTTGGTGTGCTAACCCCACTACACACAGTAGGGATCATATTCTGTTCTCCCTTTTATTTTCTAATGATTGGTACAGGTAATATGGGGGGCAGCCCAAGCCAAAATATGTGATTTATATGTCATTCTTGTCTCTATCTTAGCATCAGAGGTTTGAGCATATGGTGAGCTAGAATAAGATGGGCCATTAGCCACCTGATTTCACTTTCTCGCACTGGAAATTATAGACTATGATTTTGTTGTGCCCTAGCACTATAAGCCTGCATATTCCTCCCTATGCACATTATTCATTTTCTTTATTGCACATGCTCCTGTAAAGAGTTAATTTTCAGTGAAAGTCAGAAAAAATTTCTAAAGTGGTCATGCACAAAATATTGGATTCTTCATTACTAAAAACCATACAATTAAGGAAGATATGGGAACAGTTAAAGATATATTCTTCTTTAAATGTTCTGTATTTGTCCATACTTAACCGAGTTTTTAGACAATAGTACCCTCACACACTTCCACTGTTAAAGGGCAGTGGCAATATGAGACCAATAACATGCCTGTAGTGATGTAGTACAATGCGATTACCGATACACAAGGAATTCTTGTGACTGTAGTTCCTTGCAAGCAAATTGCTGATTGCAGATGCCTCCTGAATCAGCTCCCACCATGGCTAAGTCACCGAATAAAACAGGAAAAATATTACCACTGGCCAAAGCACTGAATAGTGGATACAACAGGCAAAATGTTAGTCATGGTAATAAGAAGTCCACATGAAGGTTCAACAGAAGTCAACTTCCAGGATGCAAGAGGGAATGTTGCAACATGAAAGATTGCGGCCACCACTAGTCAAGGAATTCTGCATGATCTCTTTGCAATTCTCCATTGAAATCTCCTCCTCTCATTTCTATTTCATACTTTATTGACAGAATCATTTATATTTCTCATAGTTGCTAGTTCATGAGCTAATACTTTATTTATTTTTTGCAGTGTATTCCTATACACATGTTCTTCTATTCTCTTTTAACTTTTAGACTTAAGGAAAGTATTTTGGAAAGGAGAAAATGCAAAAGCAAGGTTGCCGTCATTAAAGTGCGGAATTTATCCTATTATCAACCTTAGGCAATCCAAAACAAAAGGGAATATTTGTTTCCCTATGGATTTGAACTTGTGCAATAGAACATATATAACCAGTGGACGGCAGGAAAAACGAGTTATAAGTTGCATCATGTCTATGGGCTTAAAGAATCGAACACTTGAACCTTTTGATGTATGATTTCCCATAGAAAATTTCTTTTGATTTCCTTCCTATTTCTATTGCAGTGGCCAGTAATGCCAGTGTTCAATTCTTATCAGGAAAAGGAAAAGAGAAAACTATGATGATTAGGTCAATCGCTTGCAAAAGTTTATGTTTTCCCGGCAAAAAAAAGTATATGTTTCACAGTAATACAATATTGTAAATATTAACAACTAAATCATATCTCCGAAATCATAAAAAAGTCAACAATGTCAAGTAAAAAGTGTATCCGTTGAAATCCAAGGTGTTACAAAGCATACTGAAAGACAAAAGAATATATATAGTAGAGGAACCAGACCATTATCTCGAAGATGTGGCCTATAAATGTAGAGTTACTAGTTTGTAAATGTCAATGCATAGCTTCAAAATTCAAACAGTGGAAAAGCAAGGGTTGGAAAGAAGATGATCCAACAGCCTACAATCCAAAAAAATGGGGTATGGTTCATCTAGCTCGCACATAGACCAGAAGACAATGGAAATAACTAGACCATCTCCAGTTTTTTTTTTCTTCTATAGTACATTCAACACTCACACGTAGAGTCTATTGAGTCTAAGTAAAGTGAATTTGGGTATTTAGTGGGGACTGCAAATGGAAACAGCAGCAAACTAGTAAAGCATTTTGCATTGAAATATAAAACACAATATATTTATAAACATGGCCGTCTTAAAAACAAAAAAGAATAAGCTAGACGGAAAAAAAATGAAGTTTAAGTATTTGGGAAGAAACCATAGCTAGCACCTAGCACTGCAGTTGATATGGAATCGATCAATTAGCACGATGTAATATTCATTCTGGTTTTTGGTTTGTTTAGATTTACCTTTTGACGCGATGAGTTGTTAAGAGGAAGAGGGGAACTTTCCGCTTTGAGGGGAGGCGGCCATGGAGCAGAGCACACAGGATCGGTCGAGGACGACAGGGCAGCCTCAGGATGCTGGAGGCGGCGGCGGCGACGACGGTGAGGCCGTGGCCTTCGGATGGCGAGGGCATCGGCAGCCCCGCGCCATTGCGGCTTCCGAGTCCGCCGCCGCCCGCCGGGAGTCGTACGGCGCAGCCCACACAAGTTCAGTTCAGCTCCTCGGTGTTGTGCGACCTGTCTAATGGCCATATGAATCACTTGGTTCCAAGAGCAAATCATGCATATGAATATTATCAAAAATCTCGTTTGTATGGTATTGTATTTGTCACTGCATTTGTGGTTGCTATACAACTAGACATTGGTTTCTCTTTCCTGCTAGTTAAGACTCAAAAGATCACAAGACTGCTTCCTAATCCAACACAAACAGGAGCCTTCCAGGAACCACAACTCACAACTAAGCAGGAGCATCAGGATTCTCTCTGATACAGAGTTCAATCTAAAATACTACAAAACAGTGTAACCACCACAAAGATAAAGACGATGTGCAATAGCTTGCACAGGCAGTGTCAGTCCTCCCAGTTAGTCCACATCTTAGGTTCATAGCCAATCACCTTTTGCCTGCCAAATCAAGAAACGATCTCAGCGCATAGAACCTTAAGCCTGACAAACAGGAATACAAGATGGTATCAAAGCTGAAAATGCTACCACTGGAAAGCTAATGATATCAACCACTGAAAACTGCTTAGGGTTTAATAACAACAATGCTACCTCTTTTTTGACTTTCAACTATAAAAACACACCTATTACTGCACATGCAAATTTAGTATGCCAATCCTCTTCCCTGGTTGCGCATGTGGCTCTACTCTGGTAAATGTGGTATGGTGAGCCAGACCATAGGATATGTTTTACATCAAAAACAAATGACAATATAACACAAAAGTGAAATTGAAGAAATTCCGCGTTGGATATACACTGCCACTATGAATCAGTTCCTGTATTTATCTTGGAAACAATTCACACAGCAACATAAGAGAACAAAAGTGATAGGTTGACAGTTTTATCAGAAACAAAAATGTAAGTGTTAAAATAGCAAGTAAAGTAAATTAATTGAACTACTTAAGTTAAGCAGGTGGAGCAGAATACCTGTAACTAGTTAATTTTAGGGCTTAAGTAGTACTGTGGATCCCTGAAGAACCTGACAACTGTCTCCGCCTTATCCGTTGAAAGGTCAGTGTTTTCTAGAATAACTTTCTTGGATGCTTTTGCGATTGCTTCAATAGAGCCAATAGCTTGTGCAAGCTTGAAAATCAAGTGTGGCATCAATATCAGCATGGCATGATATGAACAGTAAACAGAAAAATGTTATATCATGCTTAGCACGAGAATGGAACGTGTATACCTACCGGATAGGCTATTGGGAAAAAAGGTATAGATATCAGGAACAGAAAATGATCAATTCTCATTCATGAAAAATTCCAAAAGGCGAGCACTTTGAATGGAGAAGGTCCAATCATTATGTTTAAGCTCAGTTATACCCTGCATTAGTTATGGACTAATGCTATGTTTATCATTTACAACAGTTTAGTAGAATGAGTACGCAAAATGGTACTTGTACCTGCAAACAATGTCTCTTAACACATTACCTAAAGAACTATCAATTAACTATGGAGACTTAGAATTAACATTTTTACGCGAGAAAGCAAGAGATCATCTGGTCATATATAAGGCTAAAATAGTTGAGTGCATACCGCATTGGCATCATGATTGTCAATACCAGGAATAGAGGTGAGCACACGTAGAAAGGAATCCATGCACTGAACTGCTTGCTCCCGCTACAGACAAGCAGGAAATCATTAGGCTCCATTTCCATTATAGACCAAGAAATAGAGCGCTGTGTATCTGGAAACATGTGAAAGCACCTCATTCTTCATTGTTGAGATAATGTCTTGCTGCTTGCATACTGAATAAGAATTAAGAAAGGAGTATCAATCAATGCCATCTTACAATTCAGAATTTGAATAGGACTCAGAAAACCGTTAGATGAAGTTAAGAGATTTGCCTCCAAGTGCATGAGCTATCTTTACAATTTTCTCAAACCCCATCTCCGAATCAGTAACAGGCACAAATGTAGGACGGCCAAGCTCCATACCATACCTCGAACAAGAAATACATGAAAAACAATTGTTCAACTAAAATATTTTGACATTAACATTATGTTGGGTGCATACCTGTGATATGATTTATTGAATGATTCGTTTTGCTCTTTTGTAGGAACAACAACGATGACATATAGATGTTTTAACTGCCTCTTCAGCGTATTCACCCTGCAAAAGCATGGCAAAACTGAAGTAATTATCATAGTCATTACAGTGCATTGGAATAAGAGTCTCTCACCTGCTAAAGACAACACCTTCATTTTGACAATCCCAGTTTGTCTCGAAGACAAATGCAACAGATAACCCCCCATTGTTGAATATAAAGTCCTGGAGTACACTTGATCAGGCTACAGAGAGACACCACAGCAAAAGCAGTGTGACATTGAAGAAGGCAAAGGTGCTTACAGGAGATATCGGCAGGAAGTTTAGGCGGTATGAGTTTGCAGCTAGGAATGCAGCAGTGAAGTTAATGAGGCTTGGCTGTTGTTTATCCCTCCATGAAGTGCTCATCGTGCATACTCCACGACCTGCAAGACGGTGCCCAAACAGATTAACCAAAACCATGCTTGATGTAGGACAAGCTAAAAAATACCTAGCGTGCTAGCTGAATTTCTAAGTGCTCCAAAGTCCTAACATGCTGAAATCGAGCAAGTGAACACTGCAAACTGATGGCTGTAACCCCTCAATTAGGGACATGAAATGAGCATATCCACAAGCAGCAGCCATTCCTATTTCCTGGAACTAGCAGGAGTCATAAATGTAACTCAGACTGCATCGAACTCATGATTTACAACATTGCGGGGTTGACTGATTCAGGTTGGGGCGATGATGCGATGCCCTAGGCAGTAACCATCGCGCGCGTGAGAGGAGATGGAAGGATGGGCTAGAGAGAGAGAGAGGCGAGCGGGTGGATGACCTGGAGCAGCGGGTTCGGGCGGCGGGGGGAGGCAGCTCCAGCCGGTGGAGTGGGTGGAGCGCTCCATCGGAGACGCGCCTGACGGCCGACGGCGAGCCTCGGCGGCGGCGAGAAGGAGAGCGGCGGCCAGTTTCGCTCTTCCTTCGGGCCTCGCTTTTCATGGGCCAAACAAACCCCCGCACTTCGGGAAGTATGGGCCGTAAATTTGATGAGCCCGTGGATTTTGGTCCATTTGAAAAGGTTACTGGATTTGGGCCAAATTTCAGGCCCATCCAGGATGGATTTGCCCATTCCAAACGAGGCCTCATCTGGTTGCGGCCCTGGTAGGAGCACCGTGGCTGTTCAATTATTGACGCATGTGTATTATATTTTCCTTACCTTTATGTAATGCAACTAGGCGTCATGTTTGAACATGATTTAATCATGCTTTCTGGCATTTCTGGGTACTGACAGGACCATGACGTTGCTTTTGTTTTGTTCTTTTCTTTTTCTTTTGGAGTGAAGCGAAACATGAATTGTCTGGTGCATCCCACGTATTTTTTTTATTTTACTTGTGCTTATAAGTTAAATTTTAAAATTTTAACCTTAAATTTGAAGCTAATTTTGAGATTTTTTATCAAAGTTTATTTCTCAACATTGACTTTTAAATCACTAAGAATACACATATATATTTTTATTCATAGATTATTTTTTGGTTATAAATATATCGTTTGTGTACCGTAGCACTCTAATATCAGTAAGTTAACTGCCATGGCAGTAATATCTCTTTTGGGCTTCACGCCATGAAGGGTCGTTATAATTCAAGCCCCATCATGCTGCCCCGGTGCAGCATCACATGGTGAATTCGCCCAACGGCCGGCCAAACACCATCACTAAAATCATTTTCGATCAGAGGCAACCTATCCGTAGCCAGTAAAATAATGATCAACCGCAAAGCGACTGAATAATGGAATCTTAGTTTAGCGTAGGACTTATTTGGGTTTGAGAAATTTTAACTCATACAAACTAGAAAAAATAAACTAATAAGAATGCATGTGTACATTAATTTATATAAAAAAATCAGTATATTGGAGTAAGTAAATCTACTCTGTTTTCTTTCTATAACTCGTATAAAATGAATCTTTTTTGGCTTTCCTACTTCTTATAGTTACCCCAAACCAAATAACTCTTATAAGAATATTTCTTAGAAATACAAATCATTTAATTTTTCCCTCAAAACAAGAATTGATACATCGACACGTCTTGAATGCGATCGGCTCAAGCTCTGAATTTGAGAACCAATTTTTGAGATTTTTTTTTGAAAAAAAGGGGGAGCAACAAAACAATTACACCTATCCTAATCGATCAGCATGATTACCGGATGGAGCGGGCATCATGACATGAGCCGGCCGGCTTCATTCCGAAAAGGAAAGTAAAGTGACAAATTAAAAAGCAACAACCATGTCCAAGCGATTTAGAGTGCTAGCTAGGCTATTATTCTCTATTACCAGTTCTTGCAACAAAAAGAAAATGTATATATAGCAGCGTGCATGAGGCACGTACTGCTGATACATTGCTTCTCATCCAAGAACGCTACCATGTACGAACGGCTCGAATCCGAGGAGCTCGCAATTCGTAAACTGTCTCCGTATATATGTGCGTCCTCCAAGTCTCCCGGGTTCAATATTTTGCTGGTTCTTGTTAATAATTAAAAAAATAAATTATAGCTCAAAATTTTATATAAGTGTTACTGGTTATCTTAAAATAAATTCTAGAAATAAAGTATAATTAATAACTCAATATCAAGTCTAAATTTAAAATTTTAGTTCACAAATATAAGCATAAACACAAATATAAGCATTTCCACTTCTATCTCACTCTGTCTGTGTCGGCGAGTGGTGAAGTGAGCCCTTGCGTTGTGTTGTTCGTGTGGCCGTGTCAGTTTCACGGATTAGTGCTATTTCGTCTTCTGTTCCAAAATAAGTTTAAAATTTAAATTTAAATTATAAAGATAAATTTATTTTGAAATAAATAGAGTGCTAACTCGTTAATCTGCTCTAAACCATCACGAGTGCTACTAGTGGAGCACAGAGAGCACCAGGGTCATCTATTTGTGATAGCAGTACAAGAGAAGCATTACTGGTAGATAGGTAAGTACCACTTTTGTCCTAAAATAGTTATTTATACATTTTTTTGGTAGAGATCAAAGTTAACAAGAAAAACAACAATGTCTCTTAATAAACAGCGAATGAACGAGGGTGAAAGCACCAACGGATCAGATTATCATATTTTTTTTCACAGTTTTTAATGGACTTTTTACGACGATAATCACAACGGTAGCTGCCGCGGTTTTGCAAATCCTAGGTGGGAGTGTAATTGTGTAAATAGGTTTTTTTTTTAAAAAAAAGATGATTAATGAAACAACTATACCTGTGGGTAGTATTTATATTTTGACACCAGATCAAAATCACATAATTACTTGTACTCGTATATTGGAACGGTGGGGTGGCACTTGTCCCACGTGACACGGCAAGCCCCGGTCCAATCCCAAGCATATATAACCAAAAACTCAGCTCTTCCTTCCGACCGATGCGATGCGACGCGACGCGGGCGTCCAAGCCCAACACATGATGATGCCCGCGCTCCGGCTGCTGCTGCTGCTGCTCGCGCTCGCCATTGCCCGCTGCGCCGCCGAACCGCCGCAGCGGGAGCGCGCGGCTCTCCGGGCCTTCCTCGCCGGCACGCCGCACGAGCGGGCGCTCGCCTGGAACGCCTCCACGCCGGCCTGCGCCTGGGTCGGCGTCACCTGCGACGCCGCCAACGCCACCGTCGTCCAGCTCCGCCTCCCGGGCGTCGGCCTCGTCGGCCGCGTGCCGCAGGGCACGCTCGGCGCGCTCCGTGGCCTCAGGGTGCTCTCCCTCCGCGCCAACCGACTCTTCGGCGACGTCCCCGGCGACCTCTTCTCCCTCCCCGAGCTCCGCGCACTCTTCCTGCAGGGCAACCTCTTCTCCGGCGCCCTCCCGCCCGACGTCGCCAAGCTCACGGCGCTCGAGCACCTTGCGCTGTCGCACAACAACCTCTCCGGCGCCATCCCGTTCGCGCTCAACGGCCTCGCTGGCCTCCACTCGCTCCGGCTGGACGGCAACCGCTTCTCCGGCAGCCTCCCGAGCTTGACTCTCCCGCTGCTCGAGTTCTTCAACGTCTCCTACAACCAGCTGAACGGCTCCATCCCCACCTCGCTCTCCCGCTTCCCGCCGGAGTCCTTCGCCGGCAACCTCCAGCTCTGCGGCAAGCCCCTGAACCGGTCGTGCGAGCCCTTCTTCCCGGGGTCACCTGAACCCTCTCCTGGCACCCCGCCGGATGGCGGCGGCGGTCACTCCCTGCCAGTGCCACAGAGGAGAAAGAAGAAGCTCTCCGGGGCGGCGGTCGCGGCCATTGCCGTGGGCGCCGGGGCGGCGGCTCTGCTGGCCCTGGTGCTACTCGTGGCGTGCGCCGCCGTCTCGAGGCGGCGACAGGCGAACGGCGAGGGTGCGAAAGCGACAGCAGCGACGCCGAGGGGCCTGACGCCGCCGTCGACGGCGTCGGGGGAGCTGGGCGAGCTGACGTCGACGACGTCGAAGGAGATCGCGGCGGCAGCGGCGGCGGCGGCGGGCGCGGAGAGGAGCCGGCTGGTGTTCGTGGGGAAGGGGGCCGGGTACAGCTTCGACCTGGAGGACCTGCTGCGGGCGTCGGCGGAGGTGCTCGGGAAGGGGAGCGTGGGGACGTCGTACAAGGCGGCGCTGGAGGAGGGCGCGACGGTGGTGGTCAAGCGGCTGAAGGAGGTGGCGGCGTCGCGGCGGGAGTTCTCCGGCCACCTCGACTCGCTGGGCAAGGTGGAGCACCGCAACCTCCTCCCCGTGCGAGGCTACTACTTCTCCAAGGACGAGAAGCTCCTCGTCTGCGACTACGTCCCCGCCGGCAGCCTCTCCGCCATGCTCCACGGTCAGTCCAACTCTCTCTCCCTCTGCTACCTACCACCTTCTGCTCGTCGCCGTTGCCATCCACGACGATCTTTAATTAGCTTGAATTCCGGCGACATTGCTAGCTCCAACACAAGTTCACATGAAAAAAGAATGCGGCATTGCGTTCGATCTGTCCGTGTCATGGTGTGCCAAAGGCTGTAAAGCGAACCATTGGGGCACACCAACACATGACTAGGAGAGAGTAGGAGTACGATCCACGCAAAATGCAATCCAGTGTCACTGATGATTTCTACTATAGCTAGCTCTCCGTTTGATCGATCACTTCGATCACAGATGCTGCACGTTTTACTAGCGTTTTGATAGCAACCGTGCACAGTGATTACCAGGAGTAAATTACGTACTTACTACTCGATTGTAGGGATAAATTACGTATTCTGAGAAATAAACTTAACAAATAGAGCAGTACAGCAGAAGAAAATTTTCTGAGAAAACGTGTTACTAAATTAAAGGTATAGAGCAAATAATTCGAGGAAATAATCTGGTGAGGTAGAAGAGGGCAAACAATGTGGTAATTGATGTTCCACCGACGAGAACATTCTCGGTTTGGAACCACAAATTCAGTACTAACTTTACTTGGTACAGAGTTTTTTCTTGAGAATGTTTTTTCATGGAATGGAGGTACGACGTACAGTACGTATGCTGCTATAACAAGCTACTGTACTGCACAATTGCACATAGTACCACAGATCACTATAGAGTGTAGATTAAGCATGTTTTCAGACATCGCTGTTTGATTGCATCAGTAAAAGCCTCCAGTCTAATTCAGGAGATGGTTGGTAGCTAGGTGTAACAAAAGTAAAATCTGGGTCAAGCTGTGGGTGATTAGTCACAGTGCAATCCAATGATTTCGCTGCTGCAACTAGTCAGCAAGGGCATGGAGAAGATATGTGGACTCTACCTTCTTTCCAGCGGCGCACGGCTTCAGGTTCCAATCCTAGGAAAGTGATTGAGAGGTAGCGTTTACATCTGACCAGCGTTCTTCAGATTCCAAATGGCTTAAGTCCAAATCATCCGAAAGGGATTGAAAGATAAATGTAAGGTTCAGTAGCCATCTGTTATCCATGATGCCGCCCTGAAATTTAAATCTTCTTTCTTTGTGAACAACTAACACTACAACTGTCCATTGAAAGATAAATTGTTTGGAGATACAGGCAGTGTCATGTAGCAGCAAATTTTACTGCTGTTCATCAGTTGGCAGAGCGCAACTTGATTTATTTGCCGGCATCGTTTAAATGTCAATCGCCTATCACAAGAGAAGCAGTTAGTTCCAAATCCTCAACTCTGAGATTCTTCTGATTGATTGCTTTATGTTTTTCAATAAGTCAAGGTTTTGTATTAGCTGTTAACGTCAGAGGTTCTGTCATACGCGTAATGGTAGTAATTACTACCTACTACTGCTTATCCAGAATGTTGATCTTCCATACATTCGACGTATGTAGCATGCATAATCAGAGCTGATTACATCAAAGTTGATAAATTTAGAAGTTCATAAACACGTACTAACGCATAGTCTGCTGTTTCTTTAATTTGAAAAGAATTTTTTTTCTTTCACTGAATTTTTTAATGCAGGGTTTCTGTCCCTCTACCAGTCTACCAGCTCGACCTACCTAAGTACAGGCTTTGTATTCTGATGTCAATAATAGAAGAAGCTTAATTGCAATTTGCTGTATAGCAATAGTGCTTACAAAAAAAACCAGGTTACTAGCGTGCATGCATCACTGAAAACAAAATCGGGGGCGCAATTATGCACATGAATAACTCGGCCGATAGCGATATGCTTATGCGATGTTTATCCCATTTAAGAATTCTCTGTTCATTGGCTGACTGGTAAGGTAAAACTATATAACATGTCGTGGAATTCACATAAATACGCGGGAATCTTCACTCTTGTATTTTTCTTCTGCGTATGTTTATAAACCAAATTTTAAATTTTTAATCTTAAATTAGACTTGATTTTTGAGAAGTTTTTCGTTGTAACTTATTTTCCAACTTTGTCTTTTAGATCGATAAGAACCCACCTATATTTGTAAATATACTGTTTAATTTTAAAAAAAACCAAAAAAAGTCATCCCCTGGCTACTCTGATTTTTACTGATGCATGTTAGTACTGATTTTTACTGTTTTTTTTTTTTTTTACCTCAGGGAGCCGGGGCACCGGGAGGACGACGATGGACTGGGACGCGCGGATGCGCGCGGCGCTGTCGGCCGCGCGCGGCGTGGCGCACCTGCACGCGGAGCACAGCCTCGCGCACGGCAACGTCAAGTCATCCAACCTCCTGATCCGGCCGGACCCCGACGCCGCCGCGCTCTCCGACTACTGCCTCCACCAGCTCTTCGCCCCGTCGTCGGTGCGCCCCAACGCCGGCGGGTACCGCGCGCCGGAGCTCGTGGACACGCGGCGCCCGACGTTCAAGTCCGACGTGTACGCGCTCGGGGTGCTCTTCCTCGAGCTCCTCACCGGCAAGCCCCCCGGGACCGCGTCCGTGGACGGCGACGGCGCGGTGGACCTCCCGCGGTGGGTGCAGTCGGTGGTGCGCGAGGAGTGGACCGCCGAGGTGTTCGACGCGGAGCTGGTGCGGCTCGGCGGGGGCGCGGAGGAGGAGATGGTGGCGCTGCTGCAGGTGGCCATGTCGTGCGTGGCCACCGCGCCGGACGCTCGGCCGGACACCGCCGATGTCGTCAGGATGGTCGAGGAGATCGGCAGCGGGCACGGGCGGACGACGAAGGAGGAGAGCGAGGGCAGGGGCGCGTCGGAAGAGGAGCGGTCGAGGGGGACGCCGCCGGCAGGCACGACGCCGTGAATACTCGATGGAGTAAATTCATGCACAGCTTCGTTCGTCGCAAAGTTTTCTCTTTTACTACGTACTTCTTTTTTTAAAATCTCTTCAGCTTTTAGTCTCTCTCGAGTAATCTTCCACAGTATTGTTTTGTCGATCAAATGAGTAATGAGTTCATGTTCGTTCCTCCAGCCAAGTGTAATTTTCAGTCCATTTTTACCACTACCATTGTAGGTAGTATTGTGATCATCTCCGTTTAGATGCTGTGAAGTAGTACTAGAATGCAGTCTGACACATGAATTAGAAAACAGAACACATGTGTGAAGTGAATACTGAGGCATTGTTTAGTTTTTAATTTTTTTTCCAAAAATATCACATCGAATTTTCGAACACCTAAATAAAGCATTAGACATAGATGAATCAAAAAACCAATTGCACAGTTATGGAAGAAATCTTGAGACGAATCTTTTGAGCCTAATTAGCCTATGATTAGTCATAAGTGCTACAGTAACCAATATGTGCTAATGACGGATTAATTAGGCTCAAAAGATTCGTCTCGCAGTCTCTAGGCTAGCCGTGAAATTCATTTTTTCATTCGTGTCCGAAAACCCTTTTCAACATCTGGTCAAACATTTGACGTGACACTTCTCCTGAATCTCCAATTTCCCGTTTTCATCGCCATCAATACACCGATCCTCCGCCTCCTAAAACTAAGGGTCATTCTTGAGATTAATATAATCTGATTTATTAAGAGTAAGCTAAAATAAATAGATAAATTATTATAACAGATTATTATAATTTAGAGCTTAGGTTACTTGCAATCTAATAAGATCATCCAAAAGTGTTTTTTAATTATTACGTGGCTTTAGCCTTTAGACTCACTGCCCTTAATACTTTAAAATAATTAACTAATAATTATCTATATTTATCATTTTTTTATACATTAGTTTATAATACAGGTTACAGTAATCTACTTAATAATTTAGATTATAATAATTTTTAACTAAAACAAATAGAAACATAGATAAATAAACTACATAATATTGATTTGGACTTTTGTTGAATCACGCATTTGCCCCAATGGAAGCCCAGGGAGGGGTGTCATTGCTGCCGCCAAGCGTTCTCCTCTGCCTCCAAGCGTTCAGTCGTATAGCTAACTACTGCCTTTAAATTATCTATAGTCAATTTAATAGTCAATTTATATAATAGTTACCAACAATATATATATTGTCTTACCCTATCTGTCATACACATTGCTGCTTCGAGTACGTGCTACAGCTGACTATAAATTTATAGCTAATTGCTTTTCTCTTACTCTTTTATCTTCTTAAAATATATTTATAATTGACTTATAGTCTGCTATTAAACCTGATCTAAACTCTGCGACCACAACACGTACTTTGGTGCTGCCCTTCAGGTTTTCGACTCGAATAATAGATGGTGTCAGATTTCTAGTACTGATCTCATGGTAACAGAGTAGTGGCATTGGCTGCTATTGCAACTGATGATTGAACAGAAACTGAATATTTGTGAGTAATATCAGACCACTTCTTGCACACGACATGAAAGCGTAGAATGATACAATGGGTCTGTTTGAGAGGAGTTTTAGATTTTAAAAAGCAGCTATTTAATAGTTAGCTTCTCGTAATATGGAAAAGCTCTGAAACCCATCTTTTTCAGTTTTTGGCTTGGTTTATTTTTCAGAATATACAACTACAGATACTCAGAAACCGTGGATCGTTTGAGACAGCTTCTGACAGAAGCAGTTTTAAAAAAAGCTGCAGCTAGAAAAAGCTCTCTCAAATAGACCTAATATTTCCATGGAAGAAGCTGCAGCTGAGAGATTTTCTCATCGGCCATGTCTAGAATTAGATTTGACCTAAAAAAGCGTGAGGCAATGTAGTCAGGAACATGAGCGTCATGTTAGCAGAACAAACAAGTACATAACACCGATTAATAAACTATAACAACTATATTTGAATACGACGAATAATCAAATATGTATAAAAAAGTTAAACATTTAAGGATGGGGTAGAACGTGAGATTATGGTCAAGGTATTTGTCAATCGTTAGTTGCAAGTCCGAGGGTTTGTTTCAGCTTGCTTGCGGATAAGGGGAGACCGATGGAGATCTGAGCCGTGTCGTCGCCTCCATTTTCACACGCACGCTTACCAAACAATTAAACGGTATATTTTTAAAAAAATTTCTATAGAAAAGTTATTTTAAATAATCATATTGATCTATTTTATATTTTTTTAATAATTAATAACTAATCAATCATGTATTAATCTATTACCAACTCTTCTGTGACAGATAACTAACCATCACTCTCAACCCAAACGAACGGCTAAAGAAACCTAAAATGCGCGGGGGGGTGCTTGACTTGTTCCAAGCAATCTTGCTTCCTCCTGATCCCGTCCCCGACGTATATAGCCTGCCTACCTGCATGCCATGCCATGCGATCCACACTGCACTCCACTGCGCCTAGATTAACCAGCGTTAATTATTAGTATAGTAATGGCGGTGGGGTTGTACAGTGATCACGTCATGGTGGCAAGGCTCTCCAGCCTCGTCGCCTTCTGCGCCCGCCACCTCTCGCGCGCCACCCGCCGCCTCCTCCGCGACCGCCGCTGCTATGGCGGGAGGCCGGGCGCCGGCGACGGCGAGGCCATCTGGCGGCGGACGATCCTGATGGGGGAGCGGTGCCAGCCGCTGGACTTCGACGGCGCCATCCACTACGACAGCTTCGGCCGCCGCCTCGCCGCCCCGCGCTCCGCCTCCTCCCTCTCCTGCTCCTGCCGCTCCGACGACAGCCTCGCCGCCACCTCCGACATATTTACTACTACTACGCCTCAGTTGTCATCACCTCCATCGACTAGCCCTGCGTCCACTCCTTCTTAATTAGATATTTTTATGCCATACTGATATATATCCTGCATTAATTATTTGCTTTAATTAGTTCTCGATCCGTGCACGGACGTTCAGTTTCATTAATTTAATTTCACCTCATGATATGATCATGCGTGGTGTTGGCCATTTAGATCTTGCTCTGCCCAACTGGATTAATTGGTTCCCCTGTAAATATTGCTCGATCGATCGGCCGGATTAATCTTCCGTTTATTCTTCTTGTATGCGCATTTTTCTTTTCTGAATCATGATCTGGTCATTTTGTGCTTTCTGTTATGACTTGCCCAGCAGTTTAATCATAGATCGATCTTTTTTTTTTTTTTTTTTTTAGGAAAGGGCAACATGCAGTTTGTTGTGTTATGTTGCATTCGATCGAGAGAAAGGCCGGCCCAATTAATGATTTTACGACAGGCCCAACCCAGGCAGTGGTTTTAACTTGGATCTGCTTAATTAATTGGTGAGCCTAGCTTCTACTGACCAACCGGATTAACCTTGTGCAATGCCGAATTGCCGATGCATATATATACGCAAGCCCACACACACAAAGAAGCTGCACGGGCAAGGCAAAATCAGTAGTCGAATCAGAAGAGCGCAGCCACCTGCATGCGTAGGCTTTTGCAGCATCCATCATTGCATCCATCCAACAGATTAATCATCGTCGATCAGAATTACATGATCTCTGCAAATGCATGCCTGCCTTTGTGGTTCTCTCGATCGATCCGTCTTTGCATTTCATGGCATGCTAGCTTGGTTCTGATTAATTAATTGTTGCACACGCATGGTCCATATATATAGCCCCGGCCGCTACACGGCGGAGTGGGCGCTGCCGTCCTTCGCCGGCAGCTGGAGGCTCCTGTCGTCGCCGGCCTTGGGCGTCGACCCGTAGTAGCAGAAGTAGAGGATCAGCTGCGCCGCGCCCAGCAGCGTGCCCATGCCGTTCGGAATCTGTCCATGGATCGTATCATACAACAATTTCAGAATTAATCCGCGTTGATTGATCAAGCTAGCATGCATATATGCATTGATTGATTGATGCATACCGTGATGAAGATGTCGAAGCGGATGAGCGCGTAGATTGTCCAGCAAATGCCGTTGATGAAGCTCACCAGCGACAGCGTGAAGGGCATGTACTCCACGCTCTTCGTCGCGATCACTTGTTTCTGCATTTCATTCATTCACTCCATTCCATTAGTTTAATTTCATTTGGTTATACTAATATATATCATCAAAGAAAATTAATTAATGCATGCTAAAATTAAGTGTATACGTACGTACCATGATGGTGAGCGGCGCGGCGTACATGAGGGTGCCGAAGAAGACGCAGAGGCTGCCGACGACGAGCGAGCGCTTGTCGTAGGTGTGGGCGCCGAGGAGGACGGCGGCGGCGACGGCGGCGAGGAAGACGAGCTCGACGGCGAGGACGGCGAGCATCTTGCAGCGCTTGGGCCTGGGGGCGTAGGCGAAGTAGATGGCGAGGTAGGCGATCTCGATGAGGAGGCCGACGCCGTTGATGGTGGCGACGAGGATGCTGTTGGGGTGGACCAAGGGGAGGCCGTACAACACCCACAGCGCGCAGTTGAGGAACGTCGCCAGGTACGGGTCCGGCACGAACTCCTCCACGTCCTTCTTCTTCACGATCGTCACGAACGTCGGCACCGGCGCCAGGAACAGCCCGAACGATATGAAGTTACCTGACCAAGAGCAATCAGCATTTCACATTTCATGCATGTCTCTCAACAATTAATTTATTAGCTTGCTAGAATTCATCAATGGATCGAGATATTTGAGCTATGTTGCTTATATAGCTATAGGAAGCATCTAGAAGGTTCTGGAACGCACGCACCGATGATGCCGACGACATTGCGGACTGCGTCGGGGTTCACCATCTTGCCCTCTTCGTAGCTTGCTGCTGCTTTTGTAGCTAGGTCGGGTGCTAGTATTACTAGGTGAGCGTGTGTGTAGCAACTAATTAACCAAAAGATTAATTAACTGTCAGGCAGCGTAGTACTGTAATAATTTAGCTAGAGTGGAAAATTAATTTTTCCACTAATGTGGCGGCCGCCTCTGCTCTCTCCAATTATTCCTTCCCTTAATCTATACAAGAGTCGGAACAATGGAGAGGCAGAGCACGGTTACAATTTGGCCATGGCCGTGCTTATATACACAGCCAGCGTATGGCTAAAAAAGGCACTGGATTTATATATAGAACCTGATATATAGCTTGAGGTGCAGAGACAAACTAGCTGGCTTAATTACGTAGGGTAAAAATTTGGATAGGCCAGTGCAGAGAGCTTAATTAATTACCAGAGTTCCGACATGCATGCACAACCACAACCGCCAGCTCCGTTTCAGTACAACTAGAGTAGACCGCTCGCGATGCGCGCATAACCACTTGACTTATAAAATATGAATTATTAAATACCGATAAATATGTATGGAGTTCTAATTAAAATATACAGTTAATTAATTTTGTTAATTATATATAGGTCGAGTTTAGGAGATAAAATATATCACATGAATATAGTGGAAGAGCAGCAAACTTCATGCACATAGGCGTAACAAAAAAGAAGGGACACCTTAGTAGAGTGATAGCCGAAGCACGATGCACGCATAACCAGTCGATCTATAAAATTTGAATGTATTATTGCTTGTATAATATTGTCGATCAATTAAAGGATGGTTACTGAACTATAAAATATAAATGTTTATAGCACAAAAATTTATAGCAATTTGAGTAAATACCATTACACATTGAAATGTAATAATGTTTGACCATCAAATAATAATTTGATATTGTTTAGAAAAAACGCAAGCGACAGCTTTATATAGCATTGAATAGTCACAGTGAAAGACAACAAGCAGGCAAGAAGCCACGTCACAGTGCAAGGCAAGCCTCTATCTCCCTCGGATGGCAAAATGAAAGCACACAGTGAACAAACACAGTAAAAAACCAACATGTGTGTGTCGAGCCACGCCAGTGAAAAATTCGGAGGGAGCTCCATTTCCCGCTATTATACATACTTTAGACTAGCACGGTTGTCTATCTAGTGGATTGTACGTACGTTAGCCCATGCTCGCCAAAGGCGCCGTATACTCGCCTCCGTATTTTCCGTTTCTGCGTATATTTATAAACTAAAATTTAAATTTTTAACTATAAATTTAAGTTGATTTTAGATTTTTTATCAAAGCTTATTTTTTAAAATGTATATAAAAGTTTTATTAATAAATTATTTTTAAAACCCTATATATATATATATATATATAAGTTTCATTAATTTTTTGTTTTCCAAATACTCCCTCCATATTTTTTTACGAGATTTGTTCCGGTCCAACGAAAAGTATCTCGAGTTACCAAATCGTTCTCCACTGTTGTATCTAGCCGAGTAGTAGATCCAATAATTAGAAACGATTTGTTACCGTAAGGTACTGGTACCTCGAGGTACTTTTTGTTAAACTGAAACAAACCTATTTTTTATATGACATCGTTGACTTTTGAATCAACGTTTGAGCGTTCGTCTTATTTAAAATTTATATATACATATGTAAAATTATAAAGCATACTTAAAGTTCATATAATAAAAAATCATATTATAACAAAATAATTTAATTATATATTTTTTAATAAGACGAAAGATCAAACGTGAACTTAAAAAATTAACGTCGTATAAAAAAATATGGATGGAGTATAGTAACCGTAACGGACGAGCAGGTGCTCGTAAGCTCAGTCACATGCGCTGATTAGGCCATCCTTGCCTCGGGTTTGTTGGACTATTTGGTTGACAAGAAACGAGATGGTTTTCAGAGATAAGATTGTTAACTCGGCTTGTCTGCTATTGTACAGGGGTGTTACGCAATGGAGACTGCTAGTGAAAGATGAGGAGGAGAAAAAGATGATAGAATTCAGAGTAAAGATACTTCATGGTGCCAGCCAACTCAACCGTAGAGCTGGTGTGGGGTAGTTTTTAGTTGTAGTTTAACCTCGCTAGCGTGTGGTTGTGGTTCAGTTTGCCGCCGGTTTTGTCCGGTGAGGTTTGGAGTAGTTTTAGTAGGTCATGAGTTTGTCTTCCTCTGTTTTGAACCAGTCTGTGTAAGCTGACATCCTCAGCAACTTATCGTTACTTTGCTTTATAAAAAGCTGGGTTTTTAAGCATTTTCTCTAAAAAATAAATCCTCGCTTCGGGTCCTCGGAGATTGGTATGCTATCAAATCAATCTGAATTATTATTAATTAATTAATCGTAGACTTGTGGTATTGCAGGTGACTTCTGACTTGCATATGCGGCACACGAATCCATGCGGTGGGCCGATCGAGTTGGAGCGGATGAAAAGGTTTCTGGTGGGCCAAATTACATAGAGGCGGCCAGTAGTAGTGCATGTATACGGCGTACGTGACCTAGGGTATATTTGCATTAGATTATTAGAAACAGTTGATTGGTAGCTAGTTTCTGAGAATCTACAAAAGCTCCTAAACTTAGGCCCTGTCTAGCACAACTCTAGCTCCTAACTCCAACTTACCTAGAGCTGGAGCTGTGCAAACGGTCAGATTCACCAAAAGTTAGAGCAGAGCGGGGAGAATCGCTCCAACGTTTTGTACTAATGAGGTGGAGCGGCCAAAACGTGGCTCCACAGCTCCACTCTGAAAATAATTATAGCGTCACCCATCCCCTTTCGCTGAAATTATAGGAAAATGCCATCGCACTACCCCATCCAACCGAACCGGTATGGGCATTCCCATCCATTCATCGTATCGCAGAGAGGGGGGAAACAAGCGAGGCGGCAGCGATTGGGACGGCGTGCTGCGGCGACTGCGACGGCACCGACGATAGAGCTGCTCCCTCCCTTCTCCTCTCGGCGCACGACAATGGAGCTGCTTGCTCGGTGTGCAGGCGACGGCGACGACAGCTTTCGGTGTGCAGGTGACAGCGACGACGGCTTGCAGTGTGGACGCAACACAGTGATGGCAAGGTTTGGACCACGGTGAGAGCAGCGGTGTGCAAGTATTTCTCCAGATCTGTACGCAAGGTATCCCAAAATCCTAGCAAATCACTTTGATTCAAATTTAGCACATGAAAATACATATGTCTTGGTTTTTGTATACGGCTGAAAGTTCATACATTATCACTGAAACCAGTGTATAGAGACTTGTGAGAGAGTACTGGTGCTACTGATGTGCTATGTTTAAACCAAAAGAGAAGAAAAAAAATATTGTCTTCTTTTTGAGCCTCTGTTGTTGCTGTTCTTTACCACCCTTGTATGTCACAAGGTCTAAAAAAATATTGTGCGTTTTGTTAATGTTGAAGCACAAGGATTATTAGAACCATATGGGCCTAAATGCCAGTCGGTTTCAAGGCTTGGAGGGCTCTCTGTAATTAGTTTTGTCTTTAGTTCAATTGCAAACTTAATGTAATTTTACTGCTTTAGATCTCTATCATAGGTATTTGGAGAGAGCTTGAAAGACTCTCTAGCTCCTAAGGTTTGATTGCTTGCTGGCGATTGATTGGTCAACTTTGGTTAATTTTTCTCCTCAACTTTGGTTAATTTTTCTGGGGATTGATTGCTTGATTGTTTGTTAAAATCATGGGAGAATGAAAATATATTATTATGGCTGTAGTACACCAAACATATGTATGGAGAATGACAATGCTCTAGTTATTATTACTAGACATTTATATTATTAAATGCATGTCATGCAACAACTTGAGTATCAATTTATTCAAGTACCAATTTTTTGAATTATTTTAAAAGGACTAAACATGTTAAAATTATTTTAGTATAAGCCACTGTGCTGAAATTTTGATGGAAAAGTACATATTTAATCCTACATAAAGTCAACAGTGAAAAAACACAAGGGTAGCATTGTCTATCTACCCCCTATCCTCCCCTTTTATGATTTCTAGAGCTGAGCAAGCTAGCCAAACACTTTAAGATCACTTTTAGCTCCTAGTAGAGCTAGCTCCCACTAGAGTTGGAATTTGGAGTTAGAGCTCTACCAAACAGGCCCTTAGCTTCTCTAGCTTCTGAATTCTTAGTTTATTTTTCAGAATCTGTAGCAGATTCTCAGAAGCTGTGGACCGTTTGGGATAGCTTCTGGCAGAAACAGTTTTTTGGAAAAACTACAGCTGAAAAAAACTCCCCCAAACACGCTCCTAGTCGGCGGCGGCGCGTGTACAATCTTAACTGTGGAAAAAGGGTGCCATGTTTTTACCAGGTATTGTTTCACATCTTAATCTTTTTTGTGGTTTAAGGAGCGAAACGTTAAAAAAGGCAGCAAACAAAAACCCCATATTGAATACATGCAGCAGCCTTTTCCTTTCCTGCGATAATTTATGTGTCACGTTACATCATGCCACATGCACTAAATAATATAGAGGCTCTCAATGTTCAGTTAGAACAAGACTAACAATACACTCAACAAGTTGACTATAAGAATCTTGATAGCCTTATCTAATCCTATCCATATAGAAGTTGACTATAATTGATATACAAAGTCTACTTGTCTCTCTCACAATCTCTTATAAAATTTCTTAGTTCTTGTGCCAGAGCTAACGCGCTTCTTCTCTCACTTCTCGTATCTCTCCTCCACCTCGGTATTTAGCCCACTTATACATAGCTCGTAGGAGATTGATTCTCCGAGCCAGTCTGAGAAAAACTCGGTGTACCGTTCTCCAAACTGCGTTTTCTCCTGGGAAAGACGTGTATGCATGCCTCATGTTACAATATATGATGTGGAAATAGCTGGAACCGACAAGGAATTCTAATAATTTGATCAAAAGATCCCTACCTTCTCTGGAAATGGTTCTGATTTTTTTTCCCAGCATCACCATGGGGCTCGCAACCTTTTGCTTCCTCTCGATCTTGCTTCAACAACTCAATTGATGGCTGAATTGGATATTGCAAAAAGGGGAAGACATAAATGTAGTAGTTGTCTATCAGATCAATTCAGTGAAAAGTAGGAAACTCGTTTCTTTTGCGATGGAAAAAAAGGGAGGAAATGCACGGCACAATATTTCACATTTGCACTTTTTAACAAATCTCATGGCTAAGCATGCACGACTGAACTAAACACGTTGTGAAGAACTAGATGAAACATGAGTGGGCGTGCTTCGTAGTGTGCTGGTAGTAGGTAAAGTTTTAGAGTTGAAGACTTACGTCTCTTGCGTTTTGATGATGCAACATTTCTTTGGACAGGTCTGTTTTTCTTGCCAGCAAAGCTGGGTCTTTCAAAAAGATTGTTCTTCTTGATCTGTCTTGCTGCTCAAGGACTGAGCTGTCTTCACGGCTTGGATAAATCTTGCAAATCTGGAAGAAAAGTGAATGGATCAGGCAGATGCAAATCTTGGCTAAATGAACGTCTGGAACGAACTAAAGAGCAAAGTATCAACCAAGAGAAGCTAATTCACATTGCCAATCATCATTGTACAGTGGAATTCAGTTACCTGCTTGATAACACGATATATAAGCGTATCCAGAGTAAATAGTACGTAGGAGTTGGGCCCAAGAAATTTCAAGCAGTGCTGCTCAAAGCTCCAATTGTCAGTAGACCCATCAATCAGGTTGCAGAGTTCCTCCTTAAATCTACACCATTCAATAAAATAACAGGAACACGAAGTTAAAACACAAATATTCAATGGTGAGATATACAGGGTAATTGATCAGCTCTTTCGCAAAACGACATATTTATAAATAAAAAATAATTTATAAATAAATTTGTTATATACGTGTTCTTAGCGATGTAAAAGTAAATGTCTAAAAAATAATTACAATGAAAAACTCTTAAAATCAACTCTAAATTTAAGGTTGAAAATTTAATTTTTGACTTATAAGTATAAGCTGAAGCGAAGTAAAACTCTTAAAATCAACTCTAAATTTAAGGTTGAAAATTTAATTTTTGACTTATAAGTATAAGCTGAAGCGAAGTGACGAGGACCGTAAATAATTCTGCTTATAGATAATAGGTAAGCATCTTAGACGTTACTCTGCATATGAATCACGGGTGCTTGCTCCTTTTGAGAGATCCTTAGCAATTAGCAGCCTCTCATACATAACCTGACGCACAAATGAGAAAATACCATAATGCCAATAATCAGGTATGAAGGCCAATAATTTGTCCAGAAGAAACATCATAATGATGTATATTAGTTTAGAAATCATGCTTCTGTACATCGCATTTAGTGCAAGCCTCACCTTTTCATGCATAAAAAGGTAAAAGCGTGCATATTTATAATTTATGGTAACCTGTGTAGCTTGCTCAGCGCTCTATGGCATATATATTTTAATTTTTAAGTCAATCCTAACAGAAGTACTGCTCCGTCCCAAAAAAGACAACTTAGCGTTTGACCATTCGTCTTATTTAAAAAATTTATTAAAAAATCAAAAAAAATTAATCATATGTAAAGTATTATTCATATTTTATCACGTAGTAATAATAAAAATATTAATTATAATTTTTTTAAATAAGACGAAGAATTGAAAATTCTATCAAAAACAAAAACTTAGAAATTCATTTACGTTAGAACGGAGGTTGTATGTAATAAGAACATACTGAAATACCTGGAGAAGCTTGCTGAGCACAGCCAGAGTGCAACAAGATATGCTTCTATTTACATGACAGGCTCTAGCTGTTCTTCCGAAATATGCTGAACTATCAACCTTATTGTCGGAGTCTTGTCTTGATTCATACTGTTCTTCAGATCTATTCCAATGCCCATAGGTACTCTGACCGGAATTATTGGTTGGCAAACGTTGAAAACGTAACCGGATGTTTTCTACATCTGGTATGAACTCACCCTCCTCAACCTCGGCATCAAAACGGTCAAGTAAAGAACTAGACTCATTGGACTTGGCTCTTGGACTTTCAACTCTCTGAGATGAAAAATAAAATTCATGTAGCTTAATTTAACAAAAGCTATTTCTTTCTTTTTTTTGCTGGGACGGCCAGTACAAAAAAACCAAAAACCAAAAGATATTTCTTGAAATTCAAAATACAAATTCATAATTATAAAAAGCCAAGTGTTGTAAGTACATATGTACCTTTGAAGATAAAAAAATCTCATTAGCAAGAACAGCAACGGGAATATTATTGAGAAAATCTTTGCTCATTCCACAATGTTCACAAACTTTTTTGAGAGCTACTGTATCCTCCAAATCGGGCCATTGAAACTTCATAGAAAGAAATTCTTTTACTAACTCTGTCCAATTCATCATTGGCTTATCTTCGGTAGTGCAACTTCTACCATATGCATAGTTAATGATATTGCCTATGTCCTCGTATATGTTCATATCAGTATAAGATTTCATCTTACTGATTTGTTTGTCTTCTGCCAGCAAAGCTGCAAGAGATAGATACTTATGAAAATGACAAAGAACAAACTAATATGAACAGTTAAATTTCTATGAATCATAATGCAGAACCTAGCTTCAACAGTACACTAAAGGCACCTTTTGGGTTCATCCTTTTCATGTCCAGTTGTTTGAAGGAGTTACTACGATGATCAAGAGACCTGTAGTAATTATTGGCAATAGTATCTGAGCACATTTTGTCCAAAGATAATCGTGCCTCAGAGAAATCTCTTTTTTTCTGATTTAGACGAGAAAGTATAACAGCAAGAGCGGAACTTGTGTTCTCAGATTCTGACAAAGCATCAAGCATGTCAATGCCAGAATCATCATATAGCTGTTCAATGCACCTCTTATGTAGAGCTGCACATGTAAAATCAAGGAAAAAGGTAACACTCAAATAACACAGAAAAAGTTTTGGATCCGAAAAGATAACATAGATATTTTTCTTCGCAGATTACATAGATGTAGTATACTTACGGGTTAGGTGTTCCTGAATTTTCACATTGCTGTCAACACGATGTTGAAGATCCTTAATAAAGTCAATAGTTGCTCTAAACCTCTGCAATAGCATGTCACTCTCAAACCTAAAAGGTAGTAAAGAACAATTATTGATTGTCACACAAATGGTCATGGCCTTATAAGTGACAAGGTAAATTCGCTGATAGCTGAAAGAACGAAAATAATGCGGAAGCATCTGAAAAATTAAAAAAAAAACTGTACTTACAAGTCATCCTCACAGTTAAACATGTTTTCTTCATATTGATTTTTAGTTCTGCACTTAAAGCCACCCTCAGTTCCAGATGTAACAGAAACCAAAGAATCATTAAAAATAGACCTTTCCGGTTCAATTTGGTAGCTTGATTGGAGAGTCGTGCACTGAAAATAAGAAAGAGAATGTTAGAACAGGTGCCAATGATTTACAATTGAAAACTCACGTGCTCGTAGGAATTTACATTCTTTGGTAGCAGGCAATAGCTAGGGGTGCAATGCTTGCAGTTACTGAGATCCACTTTTGGGGGTAATTCGTTTTCTCGCGAGGGACTCCACTGAAGAAAAGGTTCAGCCTTGTGTTCCTCATCATCTGCTACATCAGGTGATTCATTACCACCTATCAGAAATTGATTAAACATAACTTTAACACAAGGGGTTCAACTAAATATGTACAAAATACAAAAACAATTAATTTGCTAGCAGCACAGAATGATATTAGTATGTTCTTACTTTGTATCATGTACCAATACAAAAGAAGCTAGATAATATCAAAACCAACAAACCTAATTGTTGGAAAATAGTTGTACTCAGATGTCAGAACATCACATTGCAGTAGGCGTTTTGAATTGAATGGTTGAAAATACCCAATCCTCGTAGTTTGATAATTTGGAAGCATCACACAAATCAATAACGGAACATATCAGGCACGGAAGGACCCATGAACCAATATGTTAGATTTTTAACTTTTTCATTTTAAAATTCTAACTTTCTAAGGCACAGTCCTCCTGAAGAATGTAGTTTATTACATGTAGTGACACACTTAATAGCTAGGAAGCACTTCGAAATAATATCAGGAAAAATAGGTGAATGCAAAGATGAGCAAATGATCTGCGCATTCCTTAAATAACAGGAAAATAGTTGGGCCAATACACGCTGTGTGCGACTGTTAGTAAAGCGGTGAATGTTTGCGACTGACTTCATTATTTCCTGAGAAGGATGTTAAAAGCAAAGTACCGGGAGATTGCTCGATTCGGAGAATAAACAAAGAGAGAACTTTGACACACCTTTCTTTGTAGGATTTTCAATCAGTCCAGTGCTTCTTTTATTTTGTCTGTGCCTCAAACTATAATCTGTGCCTTCATGGGTTTGGTTTTGGTCTTGAGTATACTTCCATTGTGGCACTTCTTTTCTGCCATCGGTTGCTTTTACTGGGATACCATCCAATTTATTAGTAGTATCTGGAGTAATAATCAGAACCATCTGCAAATTAAAGGAAAATTTGTGAACTGATTATGACACATGAGCTCATAATAGAAAATTTTGCTGAAAGCAGCGTGCTAGTGATCTGTGTTTATTCAATTCTATATAAGAGTTCACCAATATGTTATATGGTATTCCCTCTGGTTTTTTTGTTTGACGCCGTTGATTTTTTGATTTACGTTTGACCCTTTGTCTTATTCAAAAATTTTGTCCAAATATATAAAATTATAAATCATACTTAAAGTTTCTTTAGTAATAAATCAAATCATAATAAAATAGTCAATAATTATATAATTTTTTTAAATAAGACGAAGGATCAAACATAAATCAAAAAGTCAACGGCGTCAAACTAGAAAAATCGGAGGAAGTATATGCAAAAAAGATATATCACTAGAACATAGGCCTTAGCATATGAGCAGTGGGTGGTATGTTAAATAATGAAGCATGAGGTGTATCACCTTGCTCTCTCGACTATTGTTTGGACTTCTGCAAGATTGCTCCTTTGGCACAGGAGCCCATAGGTGATAAGGCAGAAAAAAATTGAACTCTTCTAGGATCTTGGGATGGTTACCTACGATTCTTTTCACCTGCAACGCAAATCATGGTGAAATCACGGCCCTTACAATTATTTTTGCAAATTATCGAAGAATGAGCACCTCGTCTATAATATCTTCCGTGACCACTGTATCAATCTTGTTAAAATTAACCATAATGTCCAGTACAGCATGGTAATCTTCAATGCTGATACCACATACCTGCAGGTTTATATAAAGTTAGCAACCATGGTAAGCAAACGAGTACTAACGCCACACAGGGAGCAAGCAAGCGGACTTATTTTTAGCACCTTCACTTTCATAAGCCATTCTCGTGCGATCACTGAAAGCAACTCGGTCTGGTAAGGGCTAATTCCTTTCTGGAGAAAGAGCTGAAAAGCCTCTATTACTCGAGGATGGCCATCAAGTATCCTCAGAACCATTTGTTTGCACTTTTCAATCGAGATGTTCCTGATTTCACCATCATCATCAGTTCGGTTTTTATCATAATTTATCATAAGGATAGTACTTCCTTATTATAATTATTTATCATAAGCATAAATATAACATGTAGTTAGTCAAAACAATGATGATTCATCAACCGAGAAGATAAAGGTATATACTGATTCATACTTTTGTCTCCTAAACTTGATCATACACCGGAGGAAGTCGCTGTACACGTTGTCAGGGAGCACCGTCTTGACAAATACCAGGTATTGCATAGTCTCATATCTAATCGTCTTCGCTCTTTTCGGTGGAACTGGAAGAGCGTCACCATGATCATCGGGAGAATAAGACATTTTCTCCGACTCCCGACTACCCACCCAGCGCACCGGAGAAGCAAATACGCAAACACCTGCAAGGCACAAGAACAGATGAATCTACAGATGATGATTCCCTCAATATGTGGCCAACCAAAACAAAATCTACCTCGGTTCGCTCGGTTTATCCCCTACGCCCTTCCATCGCGAGGGATTCTGATTCGATTCAACCAACGAATCGATCCGCCGTAAAGAGCCAACGAAACCCAGACGATCACGGCGAGATCGCTCGGACTTGGTTCGCGCGCGCGGAGAAATATAATACTCCTAATGCGTAGAGCGATCGGAATACTCACGGAAGAGGCAAAACCTACCCAAGTGTGCCGGCGGGCGGCGGCGGCGGCGGCAGCGGACGAGAGGACGGAGTCGGAGGCGAGCGACGAGGCGCTGCGCTGAGGCTCCAGACCTTCCGGAACCTTCTAGAAACCCACCCGCGCGGGTCGGCGACGACGCGAGCGAGGGAAAGAGAAGAAAGAGATGAGATGAAGCGCAGCTAAATGGGCTGGGTTGGGCACGCGGAGACCTCTCTCTCTCTCTCCTCTTACTGGGCCTTGAGGCCCAGTTAAACTACACCTACAAAACCCATCCCCGATGCTGAGAGCACCCGCGCCGCCGCCGCTATTCGCCGGCGAAGAGGGCAGCCACGGCGGCACCCACTACAGCCCTCGTCGGGGGCTTCTGCGCCTTGTGTCTCCTCCGCAGGAGAGGGCGTCCTGTGGCTAGCGCTCTCATGGCGTGCTCTCGCGCACATACACACACGCACATTCTCGCTGCTGCGTCGGCTGTGGTGAGGTAATTTCCCCTCCCGTTTCGCGGTATTCGGGCTCTTCTGGTTTCAAGAGGTGGTTGTTTAGGTTTGGGATCTATCGCCTTCTTGGCTTATACCTGAATACTTGTGCTGTGCGATTTGGGGATTGATGGTTCGGTTTTCGTGTCCCCAATTGCGAGAGAGATTAGTTTGCTGCTTTTGTATCGAATTATTTTATGAGCAGTGGTTGATTTGCTAGGTGCTGGTACTAGTTGGTATAGCACTAGTTTAATTACGTGGAAACATGCCAAGTCACGTGCAATCTTATGAACGAATCCTGCATGCCTCGTCGATTTAGCTTGTTAATTCGTAACAAGTTAGCTTCTGAGTTACACGATTTTATGACCAAACCACTGTGGATATCATGATAGAATTGAAACCTACAAAAATCATAATGTTGCAATGTCGAGAGTTAGCTGTAGCTGGAGTTATTCAGATATGTTTTCATAGTGCTTGTATTGATTTTGTGTCATCGAAATGTTTTCTGACCCTTTATGTCATGACGCTGCAATCCATTTAGCATCCATAAGAAAGTATGCGTGGTAAATCGTTCCAATGAAATGCGCAAATTCGATGACAAACCTACAGCCATCAACTTGTGCAAAAAAAACATCATGTCGTTATGCACCTTGCCGTTGCACCTGCATATCACTCAACTACCACAATCACCTTTTTTCTACTTGGTATTTTCATTGGAATCTTCTCACAGGACAAACCTGGTCATTTAAATTCACATGGATGCATGTGCTGTAAGGACCAAGTCACCAAACGTTGTATTTTAGTATACTATGTATAGACTCTCTCTATTAATGAAAGTGGGGCTATTTTCTGCACAGTACATGTCATTGTTGTTTGCAATCTTATAAAATTTACAGCTTACAAGTTACTAAATTTTCACTGGCAGCAAGTTCGGACTTGTATAGTTGAAGTATTGTCATCAGGGTTTTTGGTTACCGCAGAAGTTCAGAGGACTCTAGTCAATACGTTAGCTCACTCTGCCATCCTCACTGCCAAATGTACAGGTTGCCGGTTTATCTAATTTGCAAGCAGGGGTTAGGGCCTACAAGAAAGATAAGGTGAACCGTATTCTGGATGCTTATGTGTTTGACAAGTCCTTCAAGGTACGGAATATATCATCTGAACCTTTGGTTTAACTGTCTATTGTGGTAATAATTATGGACCAGTACATGTTTCAGTGATATCAACAATTTCTAAAATAATATTAATAACTACTCCCTCCGTTTCATAATGTAAAACTTTCTAGCCTTGTCTAAATTCATATGGATGCTAATGAATCTAGACATATATATAAATTATATATATTCATCAGTTGATGAATTTAGGTAAGACTAGAAAGTCTTTACAATATGAAATAGAGGTAATACTCTATGCGGTCATTTAATGTAACCTGAGTCTATTCTGTGTTTTAGAATACATTAGTTTCTGTTGTGTTGTTTATCCAACATTTGAAAGATGCACGCGGTCTGCTGAAACACATTGGTTTCACTTTTTCTTTGGGAAAAACAATAGTCCTGTCACTAGACTCAATCCCCAGGAAGGTGCTATGTGGTTGATTGTGGACCTATAGTCAACTTAAAAGTTACCTGAAAAAAACAGGATTTGTCTTTTACTGAAAAAAAGGAACATAATATTATATCACTTGATTGACTTCTAATGAAGATGATATTTTCCCTTGAGGAATTTAAGGTCAGTGAGTCCTTTTAGACGGTGAGCTGGTGATTTCTGGCACCTTCTCCATGTATATAAAAACAGATGTTTCCTCAGCTATGATAAACAACTTTCATTGCAGTGACAGGAATTATAAATTGAATATGTAATAGATAACAACAGCTTGTGTAGAATATCGTTGCAGTTGCAAATTACATGTCCAAAAAATAAGATGCTCTCCATTTCTCATCCATGGTCAAAACTGTAACATTTTTTGCAATGTTTCTATAGGCCTTTACACGAGAAAGTGCTTGATTACGATTGGTTTCTATGGTCCTATCTGCTCTGATCAATTGGGTTATGATTTTTACACCATTGCCTGCTCATATTTATTGATCTTCTGATTTCCATTCTTGTTTTGAGCCTTGGTCTCTCCAGTTTGATTCTTTTTTGCCATGAGGAATTCAGCAAGAACCTGAAGTGCGACATCGGCATTGTCATTCCTCATTAGGACCTCTGCAACCTCTGCAGGCGTTATCGGCACCTCCTCTATCAGCTGTTCGATTTCTGGATACATGGCATGGTTTTCAACAGAGTGGTAGTTGCTGGCCAGAACTCGGAAAGCCTCTGGGGTGCAGTACCCCATGTGGATGTGCATGTCCATCCTGCCAGGCCGCAGCAGTGCTGGGTCAAGACGCTCTCTGTAGTTTGTGGTGAAGACGATGATCCTCTCCTCGCCGCTTGTTGACCACAGACCGTCAACAAAGTTGAGCAGCCCAGATAGTGTCACCTACTCTCAACAAAATACCCAAATTAGCATCAGGCCATCAGCATTGGTAAGGAAGTCGTCAAATCAACAAGTGCTGGGAATTACCAATCATAATTGATATACATGAGACCATGATTGATCATAACTAACCTTGTCTTCATTTTCTTCTCCTGAATGGCTGGACTTGGCACGCTTGATGTCACCCTCATCCCGTTGCTGCAGGTCGATGCTGCAGTCAATGTCCTCAACAACGAGGATGGATCGGTTGCTCATCCCGACGAGCAGCCTCCGGAGGTCAGAGTTGGACTTGACCTCAGTGAGCTCGAGATCGTATATGTCAAACTTGAGGTAGTTGGCCATGGCGGCGATGAGGCTGGACTTGCCGGTGCCAGGTGGTCCGTAGAGCAGGTATCCCCTCTTCCACGCCCTGCCAATCCTCCTGTAGTAGTCCTTCCTCTTGACAAACCTCTCGAGGTCGTACATGACGGACTGCTTCAGGCTGTGGTCCATGGCGAGCGTGTCGAAGGTGGAGGGGTGGCGCAGGTCGACGGCGGTCCAGGCGTCGTACTCGATCATGTGCATCTTGAGGTTCCTGTGCTGGTCGTTCATGGCCTTGGCCGTGTCCACGACGAAGGGGAGGTACGACCTGAGCGCCTTCTCCTTGTGCTTCTTGTGGAAGCTCACCTCGAAGGACTTGACCTCGAAGCGGCTCCGGCCCCTCCTGTTGGTGGCGCCGCCGGTGTAGCCGTAGCCGCCGGCGTGGGCGTTGGCGGCGGCGCTGGCGCTGGCGTTGTCGCGGGAGACGAGGCGCCAGGTGTAGTCGACGCCGTCGTGGACGTCGAGCATCTCCTCGCCCTGGTCCATGGTGATCATGATGCCCTGGGCGTCGTCGACCCGGCTGGCGCGGAGGCGCTGCATGTCGGTGTTGATCCGCGCGGCGAGGTAGGTGCGCGCAGCGTCGTAGATCTGGTTGGTGGACAGGCCCTCCGTCTCGTCGATGACGACGGTGTGGGTGGAGGAGACGCGCGCGCGGATGCTTCGCGCGGCCGCCCGGAGCAGCTCGCGCACCTCGTCGGGGATGAGCTCGCTGACCACGCCGCGCACCACCATGGCCGTCCCGGCCACGGCCGCCGCCGTCGCCATGTACTTCTCGTAGTCGCCGGACCACGACATGGCTGGCTGACCGACCGTATCGCGTTCCCGTTCCTCCCGGATGTATGCCGCTAGCTAGACGACGGAGCTATGGCGGGAGGCGGCTGATCGAGAGGTGTCAAGTTAATTTAGGGGCAGCGTTTCTGGGTTTACGTGCCGATCTGTCACTGTTAGCTCCCATCGAAGTATACTTCTACTCTTGTAGGAGTATTTGTTTTTCTTCTTGGACACGAAAAAATTAGTCTATACAGCAATGGGGTGCGTGTAGAATGAAGATCTGGATCGGCAGTCTCTAGTCACGGATACAGACCGAACGTGGATTTTCCTCTCTCTTTTTTTTTAGACGAGAGGGCTGAACGTGGATTCGAATTCGGTGGGGTCTTGTGACAGTAAGCCGTACGGCCCATAGGCCAGGAGAGGCCCAGCGTAAAACGTTTTTGGGCCGAAGCCCTGCTGCCATTCCAATTACGCCCAGCACCGTCCAAATGCACATCAACTGACACTCTTCTCTCCTTCCCGCAACTGGACTCAATTCTCATGGATGCCAAAGGCTGGCTGGCAGTCACTCGCCGGCTACGCCAGATTAACCTAACGGCGGCGCACCGCTGCCGGAGTTTAGGTGATACGAATACTGGCGCGTTTCTTCTCTATAAACATCTGTGCTTCATTTGCTTACCCTGCTGTCTGCTGATACCCCCACCCGTTTTCAGTAATGACAGCGGTTACTCTATATGGATGCTAATATCGTTGATTATTCTGTGTGAATTCACATGTTAGTGTTTGCTATCATCCGTTTATGCCAAATCTAGCACTAAAGATTGTCCAAATCTAACTATTTTTTCCTTCTCGCCTGATCTAAATTCCACATGTACGATGAAGGTTTTGTTTGTCTGTGTCTTGGTGGTTTTGTTGTGTTGGAGATTAATGTGCAACTTGTAAAATCAATGGGGAATCGGTCCAGTTGAATACTCGATGTATTAGATCCTGTTTTCTGAAACTAGCTTTGCTTGGCATATATTCTGGTGTTCCCATGACTTGTCGAGACAATATTTATAAATTTCTTAGGAAGTACACTTCATTAATTACGAGTGCACCTCATCTCTCCAAGTACACATTGTTATTAGCAGTCAAAACGATCACATGTTTCTCCTTCAAAAAAACGATCACATGTTTTGAAATGGATCTTCTGTAGAACCTATCTAACCGTATACACATTCTTGTTGTCAATTGTTCTATTCCACAATCCTAAGTGCATTCATCAGTTGAGGGGTCTTTTTGTTTCTCTGTCGCTTTGTCATCTTTATTCTCCTCCGTCACCTTAGTATCACCCTTACTTTCAATCTTGATCTCATTGGCATCTTTTATCTTTGACTTTAGGAGCTCCATTAGACCAAGTAGTGCGATATCAGTATCATCATTTCTCATGAGAACCTCGGCAACCTCTGCAGGCGTCACCATCACCTCCTTGATCAGCTCCTCGATCTCTGGATATGTGGCATGATAGTCGATGGAGTGGTAGTTGCTGGCAAGAATTCGGAAAGCCTCTGGTGTGCAGTACCCCATGTGGATGTGCATGTCCATCCTGCCAGGCCGCAGAAGTGCTGGATCAAGACGCTCCTTGTAATTGGTCGTGAAGACGATGATCCTTTCCTCCCCGCTTGTTGACCACAGCCCATCAACAAAATTTAGCAGCCCAGATAATGTTACCTGTGTGGACAGCAATCAAATTCTCATCAGCTTTGGTAAGAATAATCGTGAAATCAACTAGAGAAGAGGATTATAAATATGGATATTATGCATTTTGATTTTAAAGGTACTCACTTTCTCTTCTCGCTTGCCTTCTTCTGTAGAATTGGACTTGTTACATTCCTCCCCGGCCTCCCGTTGTTTCAGTTCGATGGAACAGTCAATGTCTTCAACAACAAGAATGGACCGGTTAGTCATCCCAACAAGAAGCCTTCTGAGCTCCGAGTTTGAATCGACCTCAGTCAGCTCGAGATCATATATGTCAAACTTGAGGTGGTTCGCCATGGCTGCGATCAAGCTGGACTTGCCAGTCCCAGGTGGGCCATACAGCAGGTAACCCCTCTTCCATGCCTTGCCAATCCTCTTGTAGTAATCCTTTCTCTTGATGAACCTATCGAGGTCATCGATAATGGACTGTTTCAGCTTCTGGTCCATGGCAAGCGTGTCGAATGTGGATGGGTGGTGGAGATCGATTGGAGACCATGAGTCTGAGTATTCATTCATGTATATCTGGAGAATTCTTTCCTGGTCTTTTATGGCCTTGGCTGTGGCAATGATGAATGGGAGGTATGATTTCAGGGCTTTCTCCTTGTACTTCCTGTGGAAGCTCACCTCATAGGAGCGGGCCTCGCGTTGAACGCTACCATTGCCATTGTTGGGGTCGGGTAAGGAGCTGCGTGAGATTAGGCACCATTTGAATTCTGTTCCGTCATAGATATCGACCAGCTCTTCGCCTTCCTCCATGCTGACAACCATCTTCTCAAAGGATTCATCCATGCTGCTGACTCGCAGGCGCTGCATATTGTTGTTGATGCGTGTTGCGAGGTACGCGCGCACCGCGTTGTAGACGTGGTTGTGGGACCATCCCTCATTCTCCTCGATGATAATTGTGTTCTGTGATGAAATCTGTGAACGCAGGTAGCTGAGGCCGGAAAACAGCACATCACGCACCTCATATGGGACCAGCTCATTCACGACGCTGCGAACCAACATCACAGATGCTGCAACGGACGCGGCGGTTGTGATGGCCTTCTTGTAGGACTCGATGGCCTTGTCGTAGGACGCCATGGTGAGCAACCTCTGGTTCTTCTTTCAATGAACTTATCTTCTTCTTTGCTGTTGGTAATGGTTCGGAACAGTGGGTGAGGAGTGGGGGAAGAAGAGGAGAGTTGGTGTTGAATGGGGGGGGGGGGGGGGGGGGGGGGTAGGAGTGGGGGTGGGGGAGGGAGGAAGGAGAGTTGGTGTTGAATTGAGGTAGAGTTTGGGGAGGGGTTTTATAGGCAGAGTTGGGGCGATGAGCAAGTGATTGGTGGCTTCGTCTGAAAGGAAGAAAATCTGAATAGCATAATACCCCTATACTCTTCCAAGTTCCTGCTTCCAGAGTCCTTAGTCAGAAAAATGACATCACCGGTACAACGTAGTAGTAATACTTTTACACATATTCACCTGGGAAAACATGTGGTGATAGGATGCAACTGCAACAAATTGTCCAATTTGTTCCTTTATCTGTCGCCCTTTTATTCCTTCCAGCATATCTTGTTTACTGAAGAGAAATCAGAATAACAATGTTTAACTAAGGCTTGTTTAGTTTCAAAAAACAACACATCAAATTTTTAGATATCTAAATAAAGCATTAAATATAGATGAATTAAAAAACTAATTGCACAGTTATGAAAGAAATCTTGAGACGAATCTTTTAAGTCTAATTAGTTCATGATTAGCCATAAGTGCTATAGTAATCAATATGTGCTAATGACTGATTACTTAGGCTCAAAAGATTCGTCTCGCGGTTCCTAGGCTAGCCGTGAAATTCGTTTTTTCATTCGTGTCCAAAAACCCCTTCCGACATTCGATCAAACATTTGACGTGACACTTCTTCCAAAAATTTTCTCAATCTAAACACCACCTAACTGTTACGGAGTAGGAATTCAACAAAACGAATAGTATAGTGGGCAGCTAGCAGTGCACACATCGCACTTTACTTCCTTGATACCCAAGTTTCGTCTGAATTTCTCTTTCTGCAGAGAAGAGGAGAAATGTGCACCGCAAGTTTCATCCGAATAAAAAGCATTTCTGCTCGTAATTCTCTGCATTATTCTGTAGGCAAGAAATGGTGCACCCATTCCATCTACCACCGAGGAAGGGGAGGCCGTTCCGCGTTGGCTGAATGGATCCATGTGCGGAAATCGCATGCCGTGCAGACGAAGCTTGGCCGAGTCAGAGGCTGGAATGAAAAATTCTAAAAAGGGGCATGCATCCACTGAATACTGGTCCATTTGGGGAAAGTGGGATTGTCTCGGTCTGCGTCGCCGACGTCTTTACGGGAAGAACCTCCCATGTAGCGCAACAGTGGATTGGATCGGGGTCAAATTTTTGATCGCGTAGCGGCGGTGGCGCCAATCGACGTGTTGATCCGTGATATGACCAGCGACTCCGTGGACCATTCCCAGTGATATCATCAGTGAGCGAGAGTGCTATAGTTTTTGTTTGTGACAGCTTATCCTAATCCATCATTGTGTAACCGCCTCTCTATTGTGACAGTTTTGGACAAGAGGGCCCTGTTGCAAGGAATCTATTGGTAATGATGAATCATTCAGCAACATCACAAACAATTAAACCGTATTGCGGCTCGATCGCTTGAATACAGGGGTCGACACTGTGGCGCCATGATCAGTTAAACAGTGTGTTGTGTTGTGTTGTGTTGGGCATAGCGTCCGACTGATCCTGCCAAAAGCAATCGTGATCGCCACGTTTTATTTGCTTTCCAGAACAGCGCGAAACGTGACTGGATGTTAAAGCCATCGCAAAAAAAGAAAAAAAGAAAAGAAAAACTCAACTGTAAAGTGCCAGACAAAAACTAGAACTGTATGTAGATCGAGCAGAATCGAGCATGCACAGCCTTTAATTTTTTTTTTCCTGTTTTGTTGATTGAAACGAGCACTTGAGTATGTGTGACTGGCACGTTGTTTCTGATTTCTTCATTGCCAAGACTGAGTCACTGACATGTGTGCACCGACGTGGCTCACATGCTACCCTTGTTAATCGCTACTTTAATTTAGTTTCAACTGTGTAAAAATGTTCCTTCTTATTAACGACTTGCATCGTCGTCTTTAGATGCAAAGCTTTTATGATCTCGATGAGCTTTCTAACTTTGACACTGATCCTTGTTAATTACTACTGCTAGTACCATCTGTCCTTTCACACACGACACTATACAGTTATGGCTAATCATGCATGGACACGACGCGAGCAATGGCGAAAAGGAAGCTAAACAAGTAGACTTGCGGGTCTTGAGGCCCAGCCCACCAGAACGTTAGCGTGCGGCCTACTAATGGGCTGGGCCCAGACCGCTATACCGCATTGGCAATATGACCTGGGCCTGGGCCTGTCAGGCCCAATATTCCACGGCCCGCCAGAGCCGACAACGACCTGCCTTCTTGTCATCGGGGAAAGGAAAGCAGCGGCGAGGCGAGTCTTCCTTCCCACGCGGCCGCATCGTCGCCCAAATTCCCCAACTCACCACACGGCCACGGCTGCTGTTTGCCGACGACGACTCGTGCGGCGGCGATGGGAGGGGGAGACGCCAGCAGCGGCGGCGGCGACGGGCCGGAGCAGGAGCGGAGGCGGGCTGCTGCGGCGGCCTACAACTACGAGGGCGACGCGCGCTGGGCGGTGTACTGGTCCAACGTCCTCGTGCCCCCGCACCTCGCCTCCCGCCCCGTCGTCGTCGACCACTACAAGCGCAAGTTCTACCAGCGATACATCGTGAGCGCCCGTGCCCCTGCTGCTACTGCTACTGCCACCGCCTCCTCCAACCGCGAGCTTCTCTATTTCACTCGCTGTTTCGCGGATCATATTGTTAGGGATCTGACGCGCTTTCTGTACGGACTGGTTGCTTTCCCCGCGGCGCTTATTAAGGTTTCTGAGACTAGATTGTACAGCGCTCGATTTGTGTGCTGCTGGAAGCAGCCGTAGCTAAGGCCGAAGCTTGCACTTGCCGATAGTTTCCATGGTGTGCGCCGTGCAGGTGTGGTGATGGTTCCAACAAAGTCACACAGTGACACTGGTCTGACGCATCCTGTGCTTCATGTAGCTGAAACCCATCTGTTCTATAGTTTGATGCATTGCTTGTTTTCGACCCGGGTTGTCTTTTCAGTTGCTGATGAACTCGAAACCACGAGTACTATCCGGTAGTTCTAACTTACTGTCGCTACCTTCTCTTTGAACTTGCTTGATTTCATGAGAATGAAGCTTGGCAAGCTCAAACTTGGTTTATTTTGTTGAAGCAATCCATCTTAAGGTTATGTTGAAAACTACATTTGTTAAGCAACAACAAGCCCACAGTTCCCTTGGCATCTGTCACAGTTAGAGGCGAAAATATGCCACTTGCATTCGGTCATTTTAGAGTCAATGCTGTTAACCATGTACAGAAAAAGAGCAAATCAAAATGATGGTAAAAGCTGTTTGATTTCCTTTGCTTTCCTTATAGGATCGTGAGTTAGTGGTTGAGCCGATGACATTGACTGGTTCTACACCGCCAAGCAGACCAGAAGTAAGGTCTTCATCTTCCTCGTCCAGTGAGAATGTCAGGGCCCGTAGTTCAGGTAAGTTGCTTTGAATTTCAGTACAGTACGGTACATCCCTTGTTTTATTCTGCCGCATGTCACATCTATTTGTTATGTTAATCATTTTCTTTTTTAGGATCAAGTTCCAGATCAGCTGCACCACCACCACCACCGCCACAAACAGACAGTGCTACAAATCCTTTGCGGTTTGATGCACGGACCATACACTTCTCCATTAATGCTTGGGTAAGAAACATGTCACCCTTTTCATTAGCATATATGCACGTTTAATTGTTTATGCTGAAAATAGTTGGTACTTGGTACCGTTAGTAATGAACTTGTAAATGCAAATTATGGCTTCTGATAGATATCTCATATCTTGGTCCCAGTAACCTTGATCTTGTGCTCTGCTGCCGACTTGTTCATGATGCCCTCATATATTTTTCAGGTACTTGTTGTTGCTGGTCTGGGGATGCTTCCAATTTTGCCAAAACATCTTGCAGACAGAGCCTGTAAACTTTCACTGCTGGGAACAATATTCTCATCTGCGTATTCTCTATACAGCACTTATGGGGTAATTGCCTTCCTACTTGAAGCATGAATAACTACCACTATTGTGAATCGTAGTTCTTTTTCCTTTCAATGTTGCTGATCTTTTCCTTTTTCTGTGCCAAGAAACCAAGAGCATGGAACATGCCTGCAGTTCAGGGTTGGTTGCAATCTGTACTTGGAACCAAGGATTTTATCCATTTGATGTTCTCTCTTATGCTCTTCACGTCTCAGTTGCACTTAAAGAGTAAGATGTGGTTCCCCTTTCAAGTGTGTGGCTCTGACCCCTTTTTTTTCCCCCTGCTTTTACATATTCTTACACGTTTTGATATCCTTTTTGTAACAGTTGCCGCACTGCCTGTGTTCTGCTGGGCACTTGATCATGTTGCTCGATTTTTAAGGCGTAATTTCGCTCGCTCATCCTTTTATAGGTAATTGTATGTTCCAATATCATTCAATTTTGCTTTTGCAATTTGTGTGGTTAATTCTGTCTTACTGGCCACTCATTCAGGAGGTACTTGGAGGAACCTTGCCTTTGGGTAGAGACAAATAACACTACACTCAGTCTCCTCAGTTCAAATGCTGAGATTGCCTTGGGTTTTCTTCTGATCATATCACTTTTCTCGTATGTTGCTTCCACTTTTCTGAGTATTTTGGAGATTTTATTTCGTCTGGAATGTAACGATCATATATCCATATGAGTTATACCTTTTTACCTTGCAGGTGGCGACGTAGCATAATTCAGACGTTCATGTACTGGCATGTAAGTTCTCATGCATGTGATCACTATTATTTTGCCCTGTTGCTTCATAGTTAGGACATGATGTAAGGGCGCTTTATGCTGATTTGCTGCATGTTGTCAAAGATTCAAGAATGACCATTGTCAATTGTTTAGGCACTGCTCACCTGCCTACTAGTTGGGCATGGGCACTGGTCTTCAATGCATACTGTTCCGTTTTTCGAATCCAATATTTTTCTGCCCTGTCTCCATATAACTAGTATTTTGGTTAATAATTGCAATTGTATTATTATTACTTTTGATCTTTTTGAAAATGAAATAAGGTTGAATGCCAAATATACTGACACTCAAGCAACTTATAGTGATGTCTATACTTACTGGTGTTCTTTGCATGCTTGCCTGTTTTGCAGGTGTTGAAGCTGATGTACCATGCTCCTGTAACTACTAGCTATCACCAGAGCGTGTGGGCAAAAATTGGCCGGATTGTCAACCCGTACATCCATCGCTATGCACCCTTCCTCAACACACCCATTTCTGCGGCCCAGAGATGGTGGCTCAGGTAGCAAGGCAGGGGGCAGAATCATGATATTTGCGGATCTGATCATGCGGAGAACGTTTTAAAGAGCCATTACAAACATAGCACTTCGTTGCTCTCGTTGTCATGGAGCTTGGTGCATTTTAAAACAACTCCTGCAAGTAGTTCCCTTTTGCATTGGCAAATACTTTGAGGTTAATATTGACACAAGAACGGTGTTGTAACCTGTAAACCACCCTTGAAGGCCTTTATCATCACCGTAATATTTTGATCAGTGATCACTACGATGTACTATATATAATTCTTGCCAGACTTACCGATTACTCTTAAATTGGATCATCTATTCATGAGTTGCTGGGAAATTACGTGCTAGCTTAGTCTATGAACGTGGATATCGGTCGTGATTAAGGCAATGGGATTGTGTTTGGTTCTCTGTTGTTATAGCCAGTGACCGAGTGGTGATCTGAACGCACAAAACACGGCAACTGTTTGTCCTTATCGCTATTCTTCTCTCATCCACAGGCGACAGCCGAGAGATGTACTTCCTGGTTTTTGACGGTTTGTTTTATTTAAAATTTATGTGAAAATATGTAAAATTATAAATCATGTTTAAAGTATTTAGTGATAAATTAAATCACAATAAAAAAATTAATAATTATATAAAATTTTAATACGACAAATGACCGCATATAGTGATCGTTGACGGACGGCTGCTATTTGTACCTGCCTTTTATAGCGAAAGAGGGGTCCGAAAATACACAGCATCAAGAAATCACAAGTTTTCACAACTGCATTTTGTCACCACCAGATACAAAACAATTAGATTGTGTTGCCAATCAACGTTCAAAACTACAGACAGCATCAAGAAGTCACAAGTTCTCACAACTGCATTTTGTCACCACCAGATACAAAACAATTTAGATTCAACGTTCAAAACTACAGAAGCAAAAAATTCTTTTAAAAAAATTATGTTGCTGCCCAGGATCGAACTGGAGACCTTCAGTGTGTAAGACTGACGTGATAACCACTACACCACAGCAACCAAGCCGTTTATTTTATGAATTATTTCTAGGTTATACTCAAATTTAGATTTTCAACATCAAAGCTAATTTTAAGGTTTTGATTGGCACAATATATTTGCAAAAGAAAAATAATTTTGAATAAAACTTTTTTATATATGTGTTCTTATCGATTTAAAAGCCAAGAAAAAAAATAAAATACGATAAATTTAAATTTAAGATTGAAAAATTTTAAAATTAAATTTATAATTTTTTTGAAAGATATTTTGACTTAGGGCTGTTTAGATCCAGAGACTTTTTTTTAATCCCTTGTCACATCGGATGTTTAGACGTTAATTAGGAGTATTAAATATAGACTGATAACTAACTAATTGCATAAATAAAGGATATTTCATTAGATCTAATTAATTCACGATTAGCAAATGTTCGTTAATCATGGACTAATTAGGATCGATAGATTCGTCTCGTGAAATAGTGCAGGGTATAAGATGAGTTTTATTAATAGTCTATATTTAATACTTCTATCGGTGTGATAGTGTCTTTTAAAAAAAGTTTGGTAGAACTAAACAGCCCCTATAATTATAAGCCAGTAGAATCGAAAAGATTAGACGTAAATATAAAATACTGAAACTTCCCTGCAGAAAGGATTGCTCGTGCGAAATTGTGGGATACCAGTGCTTTCTGCATAAAGGAAAGGAAATATCTTGCGAGAAAAAGATCCCAAGTCGTTTTCTTTTTCACTCGCCCCAGAGATCTTTCTGCCTGTCCATGTCCAAGACGAGCCCTGAGCCAGAGGAGAGTGGATGGATAGGGTCCCAACTCCCCCCACTGCACCCTCTTCTTCGCCAATCACCACCCCAAATCTGCCATTGCAGCTAAGGGCGACATGGGTTTGCAGATGATGCGTGGTAGGCCCTGCGGGCCGTGCTGTTCGTCCTCCTCCTCCTCCTCTTCCTCGTCCTGGATGCCCTCCAAGCATTCTCACCCTCCATGTGAGTGCCCATGAGTACTGACCATGTGTGCACCTTTTTCTTTTTACTGTTAGCATCCATTCCCTGTGAACAAAAATGTCTTCTTTTTGTGAAATAGGAGATGTCGTAAAGAAGAGATTAAATGACAGTGCAAAGGGAGTCTATTTGATTTGAGTAGTGGTTTTATTGTTTCTTTTGTTTTTGGTGTGTGAGGGGCTAGAATAACGGGAATCCTAGTCAATATCCTCCGTAAACTCACCTAGAAATAATTTAAGTAGATTGTTTATGGTTTTTTGTATTTTGTGTGCTCAGCTGGAACTAGAGAGGTGAATGTTTGTCCAGTATTCAGTTAGGTTTTTCGTTTCAATAAAAACAATGTTCAATTTGATTTTCTGATACCAAACTAAAGAATGCGTGGTTTCTACAGTATACTTAATGATGATTTTACTTCATTGTGCATTGGTACTTACCAATTTGCTAGCAGAATCAAAAGCTAAACTTTCATGCATTCTGTGCAGTGAATCGAAGGAAAATTTCATCGGAATCACTTAGAGCATTGACCTTGCGCATCTTGCTCAAACGGAAGGAATACCATAATGGGGATATCTCAAGGATTTCAGCATCTTCATCCGCTGTGCTTCAAATCACAGAGAACAAGTCCAATAGCAAGGTCTTCATTTTTTATTCTGTAATCCATGTACTCTTTTAGGTTTTCTCCACAGATATTGATTACAACATGAATTCCAGGTTGATGCAGAAAGAAATATTCTTGATGATGCTCTTGACAGAAAGTCAGAGATTGAATGGATTAAAAAGGATATCTCTTCTTTGATGGATAGAAGTTACACAAGCAGTAATTTGCAGTATGACATGCTAATGCAAAATATTCACATGTTAGAAATTAGTTTGGCTGGTAAAGACTTGGTAAGGCTGGAAAGGGATATCCTTGTACATATCGAACGGCTGGGAGCTCTGAAATCATTCAATGCGTCTATGTCCAGGGTCACTCTATCACCAATATATGAATCAGAGTTTTCACTTCCTGGGGATATTGTTAAGCTTGATCCAGATATTATTCCAGAGGAGCAAAATGATGAGGTAATTGTTCGAAGTGGGAAAAGTCATGAGAGGAAACTGAAAAGAATGAGAGCATCAGAAAAGGGTTCTCGGGTCTCCGTGAGAACACCCTCACGAAAATCAAAGAAGTCCAGTAGTAGTCAATTTATAGCTGAGTGGAAAAACTACCCAGGCCGAAGAAGGAGCATTGCACGAGAACAATCAGCCTTGCTGGTGTCTATCAAGGTATTCCTTCTAGCAGTTAATTATTGTTAACCACAACATATCCTTCATGGTTTTATTCTTACTGTTTTCATGTAGGAGTGTGCAAACCTTGAGAAAATAAGAGAAAACTTGTTGAAGGATGGGAGTGAAGTCAGCTATGCGAGGTGGGCCAAGGCAGCTGGAGTTGATGAAGTATTGTTGAAGAGTAGGCTGCAAGAAGGTTACTGCTGCCGAGAGAGGTTACTGGTAACCACCGAGTGGCTAGTCAAGTACATTGCGAAGACATACACTGGAATGGGAACAGCTTTTGAGGATCTACTGCAGGTTAAGAGATAACATATATATTGAGCAAAACGTAGGCTACATTGACAATTCCATTTTGCAATTGATCTGTTGGAATGACACTGCAGGCTGGGAAAATGGGGGTCCTTAATGGTGCTGAGAAATTCGACAGCCAAAAAGGATGCAAGTTCTCTACTTATGTGAAGTACTGGATAAGGAAAGCAATGTTAGCACTTCTTGTTGAAAACTCTGGAGTAATCCAGCTGCCCGTATGTCCCTGAAATTATGTTCAGCTTCACTTATTTTCATGTGAGAAAAATCATCTGTTAATGATATGAACTGGCAATGCAAGTGTAGGCAAGAATGGAGGGTATAATTCGTAAGGTCAAGGAAGCAAGACGGGCAATTCGCTACAACACAGGGAGGCACCCGACAGATGCAGAAATCGCGACCCTCATTGGTGTATCAGTTGCCAATGTTAGGTTGGCGCGGAAGTGCTCTCGACGAGTTGTGTCACTCTACACGGAGATTGGAGTTGGACAGAATACAAAATTTGTGGTGAGCCTATCAGCTTATGATTTGACGAATTATAAAAAAAATGTCAAATAACTCTTCCATTGCCACTTGACGGTTCAATCCGCTTATTTTGATGTCTAAAACCTGAATGGTGTTTGATTGCAGGAAGTGACTCCCGACACTTCTTTGGAAGCTCCAGATGAGGCTATGTTCCGGATGCAGTTGAGAGAAAGGCTGCTCCATGTGCTGGACAGGCTGCCCCCAAGGGAAGGGCACGTACTGAAGCTCCGGCACGGCCTGGAAGACGGGAAATGCAGGTCCCTGGAGCAAATTGGGAGCATTTACCATGTCTCCAAGGAATGGATCAGGAAAATAGAGAAGTCGGCCATGTCGAAGTTGCGGAATGAGGACGTGCATAATGAACTGAAGGACTTCCGCGGATTCTAGTGCTCCTGAGCTATCTTGTGTATATCAAGCTCTATACTTTGCGTATGTTGTGATAGCATTCAATAGAACTTGTATATATCGCATGACATTACAAAATTTACAGAATATTACATTTGTTTCAGAGAACTGTTCAATAGTGAGCAGATGTAATACAGCACACATGGATCATACATTGACGGATATATATGCAAAAATACATTGCCATAATGTTCATTATTGTTGTTAGAAATGCTCTCAGTTATCAGTGTTTATATTGATCGATTTATAATGCAAAAAGACATTGTCATAACGTTTGATCATTATTTCTACTTTGTTAGTTTCATAAATAGCAAAAGCCATCAAATGGTGTCGTGGTGTAGTTGGTTATCACGCCCTTCTAACACACTGAAGGTCTCCAGTTCAAATCCGGGCGATGCCATTTTTTCAAAAAAGGTTTTTACTGAGCAGGCCGTGGGCTCCGTGGAATTCTTTTTGCAGAGCAGGGCCTGAGCTCAATGGGCCGGCCCATTCCTACAGTCCCAGAGCTGCAACGACGATGACATGGCTGTGGCCCGGCCAAGTCCACGTCTGCAGTTTGACATATTTGTCAATCCTCTGTGGAGGTAATTAGACAGCTATATATTCCAAATAATTGCATCCACAAGCTTTCAGAATTGCTGTAGCTCAGGTGGTGATGCACAGCAGGATCCTAGTGTGTTTTTGTGTGTGTGTTTCCCCAGCAACATGTGGCTGGGGAAAGCTCCACTGGTCAAGCAAAGTGTGCACAGCTCCTTTTGGCCACCTCAGCAACATATTAGAGGAGCTATCCTATCCTTTGCAGCCACAGCACAGCCATCAGCCATGTGATAACAATTAAGCAAAGGGGACAGGGTAGGTCGCACATCACTCTCACTCAAAAGGCTCTTTCTGCAAATGTGTCCAAACCTTCAGATCTTGTGCATGTGTGAGTAGCCAGCATCAGTCCCCTGAATCTGATGCCGTGCATGAGCATCATCGTTTTTGGCCAAGAAATATACTGCTCCTTCCTTATCCGGACCATAGGATTGCAGGATGGCTTGTCATCACATCTGAATATCTGATGCTGCTGTGGCTCTTCTATCTCCACCATCTCTTCGGTTTCAGAATTAGTAAACCACTATGCAGCTTAGCTGGTGTCTGCTGCTTATGGATTGTGACATATCATAGGTCATTGTTCAAGTATGGGTGATACATCTAGTCCTTGTCCTGTTAGCATTTAACTTTCTCTGATGGCAATAGGTCCTAGCTATTGGCATGTTGCTTTTGCAAACGATGTACAAGTTGTTTGTCCCCCGAAACAGCCACGGACTAAATTCGTAGCAAAACGCTCATCTGATGATACCTGAATGGCTGAATATATGCCAGGGAACACCAGAACTTATACCAGATAGAGTAATTGGCAAATGCACATAAGATATTCAGGTTCATGAAAGAGAAATTCAGACTTAGTTTGCACTGATAATCGACAAAACTAAAGCATGTATGGAGGTAGTGAAAAGGAGAGGGCACCATTGGAGCAAAAGGCATCCAAGTTGGTACTAGGAAGGTGAGTGAATAGGGACGATGGACATGCACCTAACATCGATCACATACCAGATTAAGGAGTGTAGGGCCTTGCCATACAATACTGCAAGGAGGCACTATAGATTGCTTGCCAATATAATCGCCATTGACACTGCAACCACACTCTTGTCGCTAGTGCTGTTGCTCGATCAGTTTGCAATGATATGAGTCATACCGCAAACAACAGAGATTCAGATATCAACAAGGACAGTAGTCGTACATACATACAGAGTGCTGCAATTTTTTTTCTATTGATGCAGCAGAAGGTGCTAAGCATGGCAGCATTGCAGATATGAGCAGTGCTTGCGAGTTGTGACCATACATGCGTGAATGGCTCGACAAGACGATGTTACAAGATTACAAACTTTGTCTACAACCCTGTCCCCATGGCTGTCAATTAGATTCGGCGGCAGCAACATGCTTGGAACTTGACCCTGAGGATATTGTTGATAAAATTGTTAAGCATCTCGGGAATCCAATCGATGGATGACCACGGCACCTACGCTGCTTGTGCTAGGTTCCGATGGATGGCGTCGACAGGGACATGCCCAACTCCAGGTCCAGAGGAGTGCAGTGGTGACTGCCGTATCCATGAGCTTGCTGTGCCTGCTCCATGACGGCTGGAGCTGCATCTGAAACTGATGCCTCTGACGAAAGCCATACACTGTCAGCTGATTTCTGGTGCGAGACTTTCAGAGACAGAGAGGCAGAGATGTTCTTGCAGTGAGAAGCAGGATCAGAGGCAAGAGATCTTCCACTGTCACAATCCTGAACCTGCCATGGCATGAACATACGCATTAGCTGGCTGGACACGAAGAGAGAAATGATAGTTTGATCGATGCTGGAATACAGTACAGTTTGATTTGCATAGGATGTACCATGTCGAAGAGGCTGGTCCGGCGCTTGTTGGTCTTCTTGCCGTTGCTGTTCTGCCTGAGGAAGAACTTCTGGGCATGGCTGGCCACCTGGGTGGGCGTCCTCGTGGTGACGAAGCTCCGGGAGATGCCTCGCCAGTCGCCCTTCCCGAGCTTCTCCAGTCCCGCCAGGAACAGCCTGTGCTCCTGCTCGCTCCATGGAACTCCTGCACAGCACGTTGCAGGTTTCAGACAAACTCATCAGCTGCTTGATGGTTGCAAGAATTAATTCATGTTTCGATGAATATTTTACCTTTCTTCCTCTCCCGCATGGTTGCCGCGCCGTGAGGCCCGTCGGAGAGGTAGCCGTCGGCGGGCCTCTCGCACTCCTCGCCGATGGACAGTAGCAAGGCGGACGGCAACGGCGGCGACGACGACGGCGACGGCGACAAGAGAGACGCCAGGCAAGGAGAAGAATCCTGCAGCCGGAGGCAATCCATGCTATAGCTCTTGTGCAAGTGCTGGGACGCCGTGGGCGCGCTGGCGGCAGCATGGAGCTGCACCCCGAACAGCCTTAGCCCGGCGGCGGCGCCGCCACCTTCCTCCCCGGAGCTCATGGCGGCTCCTGCCTCGCCGTCTCGTTGGCCTGCGCCGACGCGGCAAGCTGCAGTCGAGTGAGAGCATCTCCACGCCATGATGGTGTGTGCATGCGTGTGGTATGTGTCACGGTGTTGCAGATTAGCAGGCTAGTTTAGGGAGAATGACCTGCACATCCATGGCTATAAGTATGGTGATATATGGAGAAAAGAGTGATGCTAATCTTGTTGCCAGTATCGATCGATCGATGGAGAGGGACGTGGACTTGCTACTAGTGAGGAGACGACAATAATTGGAGCCGTCATTTTCATGTTTGGACCTATATATGTAACGCAATCAATCTGGATTGATTTTATCGTTAAAAACGATGTCATACCACTAATTATCTGAGTCATTATCTAAAAATATATACTAATTATCTTAGTAGGAGTAATACTTTTAGTGAGGTCAATCCATCATAATTCTTTGCATTATCTTTCTTGGGACACACACCCTCTCTCTCTCTCTCTGTCTGAATCTTTGATCCACTGGTGAAGCAAGGGATTTGGGCAAATTTCCTGTCAGTCCATGACGGAGACTGCCATGCATGGCGAAACCGAATTATTTTGAGTGTTAAATGACTAAGAAGAGAGAAGGTGATTAATCAATAAAAAAGTGGTTTTCTTTTGTTCAGGTTAAGGGTCCCTCTCCTGCAGCTTTGCTTGTAGGAGATTTTGGACAGCTACCTAATTGGCCACTAAGTAAAGTGCTAATCTTGCAATCCATTAACCCTGGCTGCCGCTAATCTACGGTGCATGAATGGATGGGTACTGCAAAACATCTCTACTAATCTACAGGTTTTATCTAATCTCATCATAAAATGACGCATTGCTCAGATTAAACATCAAACCGAATTGCTAATCATTGCTCGAATTGCTGCAGACACAAACTATTCACCATTCAGTACAGTAGCATTACACAAGCAGGGCTCGAAAACTCTGAAGGCCCAACTAAGAAGTGCCACGAACTAGGCCCATAAATACGAAGGCCCATGGACATAAGAAATGACAAAATTACCCTTACATGCTTTCTTTGCTAGCCGTATCATTTTAGCGTGATTAGTTGCAAGTTGTTAGGGTAAAATAGTCATTTTGTAAATAAAAGGGATTAAATAAAGAGTCCGTCGATGGCCGTACTGTGTCGCATACACAGCACTGCACCAGCAGCAGCCAAGACCCAAGCTTTGCTCGTTGGCGGCGGCGGCTAGGGTTTTTGCCACCCCCTTTCGCCAAACCCTAATCCTCCTTCTTCCATTCACCTCATGGCGATTTCGTTGCGGACAGTGGCTTGATAGTTCTGTGGTTTTGTTCGGGATTGAGTGATTGAGAGCTAGTGGTGTGGCCTGCGGTGTGCGCTCAGAGAAATGGGGTCCAGGAACCAGTTCGATCTCCTCGTCGACGTCGACAACGATGACCCCTCCCACCTCATCGCCGCCGCCGAGAAGAAGGCGGCCGCGTCGCCCAAGCCGGCCGCGCCGGCGACCGCTCCGGCCAAGCTGCCCACCAAGCCCGCGCCGCCCGCACAAGCCGGTGAGTTGACATGGTTCCTAGTGCTCCGTGCGATTCTGTTCTGTAAATTGATGGCGAAATCACCGAATTGTTGGATCCATCTCCTCAGCGCAAAGATTTGATTTTTATGTATCTGTAGTAAGGGAGGCAAGGAACTACGGTGCTCCGCACGATGGGGCTGGCCGTGGTGGCCCTGGGCGTGGAAGAGGTGGCCGCGGAGGCAGGGCCGGTCCAAGGAGGGATTTTGGTGAGGGTGATGCCAACGGCTTTGAGGGTGGCTATGGCGGTGGCGGGTTTGGTGATGGTGGAGTGGCTCGCGGCCAAGACAGTGAGGGGAAACAGGCAGAGAGGGGCCGTGGGCCACGCCAGCCCTACCGTGGAGGTGGCCGACGGGGTGGCTATACTGATGGGCAGAATGGAGACGACTATGGACGCCCACGGAGGGCGTATGAGCGCCACAGCGGCACTGGCCGTGGCTATGGAATGAAGCGTGAGGGGGCTGGCCGCGGCAATTGGGGAACTGTCACCGATGAAGGCCTTGCACAGTTAAGATTGGTCATTTACACTTTGTTTTGTGGTTGCTGTCTTGTTTCTTGGGTGTGTGTGATCGATTGATCAGGGTATAGAATTTGACTATTTTATCTGATTGATTAGGGAAACTGTGGAGGTTGTTAATACCGAGGAGACTGCTGCAACTGCAGAGGAGGAGAAGAAGCCTGAAGATGCACCGCAATCTGAGGTTGACAAGGACAAGGAGGGTTTAGAGAATGAAGAAGAAGAAGAAAAGGAACCTGAAGATACGGTATATTTCTGACCAGTGTTATAATGCCATAAAGTATGGTGTGGGCAGTTGGTACTGCTGAGTAGGAGATGGCAACCCTTTCTAGGAACAGGACATGGTAATCATACAGTTTTTGGATATTACATCCTGGTGTCTTTGAATTGTCAAACATGTGGATATTATGTTTTAAGCACGATTGGTGGATATAGTTTTGGTTTTTTATTTCATTAGAAACTAGCTACAGGTAATTCGTGTAGGGACTAGGGAGGAAATAGATGTCAGCTGTTCTATTATAGGAAATACAATGCAACCACTCAACCAGTCTATATGTGGTGTGTTAAGCCATTAACCAGTTTGTTAGCTGCATTAAATTCTTCAGTTTTTTCAGGCTCTTCTTGCTTTCAGTTTTGCGATTTTGCTCCTTTCTAGCCACTGCAATATAATTATGAAAGTATGTATTGATTTACTATCTATCAGTTAATCTGGCCCTGATATTTTTTATTCGAAATAACCAGGACTTCAGTGAGATGTTGTTTAAGTTAACTGCTGGCAAGGCTTGTACACTTTTAGTGAACTTGCCTGATTAAGTGAGTCTGCTACACTTGAAAGTGGTAGATGACAAGTGCTGCTTTAAATGTTTTTAGTGAACGCACAGTTTTGCATCAATTGGAACTAGAAAGCTACTACTCCCCACGGTCAAAAATATTTAATGTTTAGGACAAGAGCCGGTTAAACTTCGACCATCTATAATTTCTCAAATGCTTGGTTCGAAAACAAAACAAAAAAGGTATATGCAGATTTGTCTCTAAAAGTACTATTATAATATCATAAGTTTTATAAGTTTGAGCATATCTTTTCCTAAACGTCAAATATTTATGACTGAAGGGAGTATAATTTTGCATATTGCAATTTCATGGACTGGAGTTTCTTTTTTTCTTAATTTGTTTGTTACTTTGTTTTACAGTATTCTGGTGTGTTCTGGTTTCCTTCTGTATTAAATGCTTCTATGATCTATCTGTTATGTCTTTTTGGTAGCCATAACTTTTTTTGTGGGGTGGGGGTCCTTGTTCTTTTTTCCTTTGTGAGTATTCAGCTATAGGCTTTTTGGTATGTCGATCTGATTCCTGTTCACCATTCAGGTGATTTTGTATTAATTCTGTTACATGTCTGGATAATCCTATCATGCCTACTGTTCTGATGGTTGCTTGTTGTTTAGCTCTTTTTTGCTCACTCCGTATTTCCATGTCTCATTTCTCTGCCTATTAAAAGGATGTCTAGGTACTTGTAGGAATTTACTGTTCCATGTCACCATTCAAGTAACAATTTGTTTGCCAGTGAAATAACAATTGGTACCACCATTTCACAGGAAATGACTTTGGAGGAATATGAGAAAGTGCTGGAGGAGAAGCGGAAAGCTTTGCTTGCACTGAAGGCTGAGGAGAGAAAAGTTGAAGTCGATAAGGAATTGCAGTCCATGCAACAGCTCTCGGTTAAAAAGGATAACGAGGAAGTGTTTATCAAGCTGGTAAGTTTTATGCTGGGTGTTCTGTTCCCTGAACATGTTCCATTAGATTTTTGCTCAGCTTCTTTTATTATCAGGGCTCTGACAAGGACTTGAAAAAGAAAGAAATTGCTGAACGGGATGAACGCGCCAAGAAGGTATATTTTCATAGTTGTGCCTCCTTAAATGTAACCTTGCTTTGCTCGTTCAATCCCATAAGTCCTAACCATTCCTGTTTTTCCTGGCCCCTTCTTCGAAGTCCCTGAGCATCAATGAATTCTTGAAGCCGGCTGAAGGTGAGAGGTACTACAACCCCAGTGGTCGTGGTCGTGGCCGTGGCAGGGGTCGTGGTGAGCATCGGGGGTTCTATGGCGGTTTCAATGGCAACGGTGGTCGCAGACATGCTTCCGCTCCGGCGATCGAAGACCAAGCCCAGTTCCCTTCGCTAGGCGGGAAATGAAACGGCTCGGCACGCTCGGTTGTCTCGTTGGTTCACCTGAAACTTTGTCGTCGTTGAGTTGAGTACTGCGTTGTTGTGCCCTCCCTCCCTGATAGGAGTGTGTGTTCGCGTCGTGTATCCCCGTGCATACCCGAGGTGCACCCATCACCATTTGTTGTGTTGTCAGACATAGTAGCTGATGTGCTGCATCCATTATTTTGCTTCCATTTTCCGACAGGAGTGGACATTGTAATGCCAATGTTTCTGATTAGTTGTGTGCGCGTGGTTCAGAGGTTTTGCTCAGCTGGCAATGGTTTATTGGAGACTAATCTGCAGTTTGTCACTTCTGAAGCTCCAAGGAGGACGTTGTTCATTCTGTGAACTGAATGAGCCCGTCTCCAGCCCAGCGCTGCATATGGCCCTTCGGCTCATCTGGTTCAGCCCAGTACTACCGTATCATTTGGGTGGAGGAGAGCGAGCTTATCAGCGGGACTTGAAGAAATCTGTCCGACTTTGGAAATGCACTGAGAAACGGCAGACGGTGAGAGTTTGGAAACCTGAGCACCTCTATGGTTTAGGAGAGCTATGCAGCTGCTAGAAGCTTTTGAAATACTAACACATTTCAAAAGATTTTATCTTTTAACTCTTCTTATTTGTCCTATAAAAACTTTTTTTCATAATTATTGTAGTGGAGTTTGGTAAAGTCGAGGATAAATACATTGAGCTTTGAAAAGGCAAGAGCAAATGCATTGGAGTTAAAAAGGTAAAAGACATACTGTTTTTAATACTTTCATTCACAAATTTATACTATATTAATATTGTTTATTTGTGTGATTGTATCATCATCATATGACAACTATGAGTAAAACAGCCTTTAGAGACTACCCTGCACTCAAGGATTATAGCTAAACCACTTTCTAAGAACAGTAGAATACTACCTATGTCTTGTCTCATGTTAAGTTTATTTTTCAGTTTTTAGATAAAAACATTTTTGACTCTTCGTCTTATTTAAAAATTTTTACGATCAATATTTTTATTGTTTATAGATAGTAAAACATAAATAGTAACTTATACATGCTAAACCACTTTCTAAGAACAGTAGAATACTACCTATGTCTCATATTAAGTTTATTTTTTAGTTTTTAGATACAATGTTTTGACTCTTCGTCTTATTTAAAATTTTTTACGATTATATTTTTATTGTTAATAGATGGTAAAACATAAATAGTACCTTATATATATGGCTATTTTTTAAAATTTTATATAAAATTTTTAAATAAAATGAATAGTGTAAAAATCAAAAAATGAAGTGGTACTAGTAATTTTCTCGAAAGGAGAAAAAGGTAGATAAGGAATAATTCATGTGCAGATACAAGGAGCGGTCAAAAGCCAAGGAAGCATCTTGGTCCATGATTGATTGGCAGATTGGCAGGTACTCCAGTGGCAGCGAGAACGAGGCCACCCCTGCCACTGTTACTCACTGCACGCAATTACTTGCGCCACAGCTTCACAGCTTGCAGTACAACCAACAGTATCCCACAGTCTCTGCCGGATTTTCGCTGTGGCGATTTGACACTCCTAGCACTAGCAGGCCAAGGCCACATCGTATCGCATCGGCCGACGTGATGCCTTGTCGCTCGGGGCTTGTTTAGTTCCTAAAATATTTCTCCCAAAACATTACGTATCAAATCTTTAAACATTTAAATAAAACATTAAATATAAATAAATTAAAAAACTAATTATATAGTTATGGGAGAAATAGACGAATTTTTTGAGACTAATTAGGTCATAATTAGCCATAAGTATTACAGTAATAAATATGTGCTAATAATGTCATAATTAGGCTTAAAAGTTCATCTCATAATTTTTTGGTGAAATCTGTAATTTATTTTTTCATTTATATTCGAAAACCACTTCCGATATCGTCTGACGTGACATTTGTTACAAAATTTTTTGCAATCTAAACACACCCTCAGCGTATTGGAGGATCAATCTCAAGCCTGAAAGAAGCTGTCCTTGCTGGGCCTCAAATATGCTCTCTACTGGTTGCATCTTGACAAGAACATCAGCATCCTAGTATCCTACCCGTGGAACCAGCAATAGTAACTCAATCCTGTCTTTGTAGTTGCACTAGTAAAAAAAAGCGAGATGAATCTCCTTATCTTGATGTGCCTGTCTGTTTCCAAGAAATGAGATGCCCAAACAAGCTTCTCAAACAATTACAGTACTAAACACCATGCATGCTTTCCTCAGATCAATCACACACAAAACAGGCTCTTACAAGCCGATTGGAGTAGAGCTCAAGATAATGTAACCCTAGTCTACTGTATTACTGGTACTACTGTACACACACTGTAGGAGGCCTTGATCAGAGCAGAAAAGCATTGCACCAGTACAGACTGACGGTGAGTAGAGTACTCGTTCCATGTTACTAGTACTGCAAATAGAGAGCGATTCTAGAATCATCTGTGAGACAAGCTCTGCGTGTCTCTATCCCAGGCAATTCTCCTAGCTACATAGGAGTGTTGTTTTCCATCAACCACGCGCTGTGACTGCGAATCTTGCTCAGCCGCCGGGCTGCTGCTGGTCTGTTCTTGAAGAAGCATTCGCCGGCTTCTGCTCCCAGCTTCACTGCCTGGAGCGGAAACGCAGCCGGATTCCACCACCATGTCGCCCTCCAGTATGCGTAGAACCTTTCGAACATGCAAGATTGATTATTACAAGTTCAGCTGTGATCAAGTTTATGTATTAGAAACGATGTGTGCAAGCGGGTGGTGGCTAACATGGGACATGCGCGGCCTTGAATGAGGGTCACGCCGTATGCACAGGTTTGCTGCATGCAGCATGCACAAGACCTCATTTTCACTGAACTGGTCCCCGAGCCGTGGGTCGATCAGACCGTCGATGGCATACTCTTCCAATAAAGGTCGTGCCTGTTGCAAATGGACCAAACAGAAATGTTAATTTAGTGGTGCCAACAGAAGTGTGAAACTCTGGAATAGTCAGTTCATCAGTGGGACGTGGAAACTGCCAGTCTGTCAGTACTGAGGCTATCAGGCTCAGAACATACCGTTGTACTCAAAAAGAGGTCATCTGCATTGGCCAGGAAACTAAAGACCCAAACTTAACAAAATCTATGTGATGATAGCACTAATACTAGGTGAACTCACCCATTCAGTGAGGAACTGCTGGCCCTTTGGCCTGTTAATATCAACAGCCTTGCGTCCGGTGACAAGTTCCACTAAAACAACCCCAAATGAGTACACATCGGCCTTCTCAGTTATTTGCCCACTCTGTGCATATTCAGGTGCCAGATAACTGCACATGATTAAAAAAAATAGTATCAGTTATGCCTTCACAAGTTACACCTCAGTACCTCACAAAAGGACATGATTGATGAATTGTATATGCCTGAGCACTTACCCAAATGTGCCAATTACTCTTGTTTCAACACCCATGTCTCCATCAGGTTGCCATCTAGCCAGGCCAAAATCTCCGACCTGCACATGATAATAAAGACATTTAAAACTCATTACGGGAAGGCGGTCGAGGTTAAAAACCACTTATGATGCAAATTTGAGAACAAATATGACACATTTTACAGCTTGATGCTTGTATATATGATCAATTAAGAATGGTACTGAACTCTGTTGTTTATTGTTGAAACAGAATAGCATTGCAATGGACAGAAGACAACCAAATTCTTGTTTAGCATTCATCTTCATGTTCAGTTGTTATGATCCAACATGACAGCCAAGTTGTAAAGTTTTGTAGCATTTCATTAGGAAATAATTATAAAACAAACTTCAAGATGTAGCAAACAAGGCAACAACTCCAGTATATCAAAATGGAGGATGGATTATCATACCAGTGGTTCAAAATCATGTGTGACAAGGATGTTGTTTGGTCTCATATCACGATGGATTATGCAACCAACCCTACATTCTTCATGCAGATAGCGCAGCCCTCTCGCAGCCCCTACTGCAATCTTTTGTCTTGCAGCCCACTCTAATGTCTCTTTGTTACGACCTAAGAAAGAGTATTAGATAGTTTGAAAAGGTGTCACTCACAGAAACACCGCATTTTAATCCAACATGGACATGACATAAGACAAACCAACAGAAGAGTTACATAACAGGGCAAATGCAATGTTCTCTAAGCTACTGGTCAGTAGTCACATTGATTTGCAGGATAATAATGCTTACCATAGAGATGGGAATCCAGTGATCCATTGCAAATGTACTCATAAACTAGCAAACGCCTCTTGTCTTCAACACAGAAACCAATTAGCATTACAACATTCCGATGCTGTGCACAACTTAGAACTTCCACCTCTGAGCAAAACTCAACGTCGCCTTGGGAGCTAGCAAGTTTGTATTGCTTAACAGCAATTGCTTGACCATCCGGCAGGACACCTCTGTGAACAGACCCAAACCCACCTTCAGCCAAGAAATTTGCTTGGGAGAAGCCACCAGTCGCAAGTTCCAGTTCTGCGTAGCTGAACCACCGTGGAGGTTTTCCAAATACAGGTGTCTTGTGCTGACAAATTGAACATAATGGCGGTGGTCCAGGTGGTGCACTCCTTGACAGTGAGACAACATCTCTAACATTTCCTCTAAAGTTTAAGTCAGATCTGCTTCTGATTGCACTAATCTCAGCCAAGAGATCTAGCTTCGAGATCTTCTCGAGCAAAGCATCTGCTGTAGGAGCACGGGTTCTTCTAGGACGGTTTCCTGCTAATCTAGAGGATGCAGATCCTTTTAAAATGTCAGCCATCCATGGCTGAATGGATGAGGCTGCTGGAGGAGTTGAAGCTTCACTCTCAGAATCAGATATATTTACATCAGAGTGCTGGAAGTTATCCTTGGCTGCCTCTTTCTTGAATGTGCTATTCGTTTCTGAAGCAGAATAAGGAGATGTGCACGGGTCTGAGCTCGAGATGGAGGACGTTCCAACATCGGTGCTACCAAAAGCTGTTTCTGACTCTGGACTGCTACTCGGTGTCACAGCCGGCTCTCGAATAGAACCTCGCTCTTCTTTTACACTGCTTTCAGTTATGCCAACTGAAGCACTCAGTTCAGGAAGTGGCGGGAGAGGTGATTTTGGTTCTTTCTCAGGAGACCTCACCAGATTCAGCCGAAGAACTTTGGGCCGGGATCGCTTCATGGCAACAATATTGCATTGAAGTTCTTCCATGCAACGTTTCTCCTCATGCTTCAACTCCCTGAATAACAAAACCACTGGTCAATGCTGCAGCTATGCAAAAGGGGGCTAAAAGTAACAAACAGTGCACTGTCAAAACTGTGAAAGCTATTGGTTGGATTGGGTAACCTTACTTGTCTAGCACAACCCAGCTCGCCTGTGCACGCTTTGATTCAGTAGCCACGCCACCAGGAGATGCAGGGATAACCTTAATTTTTGTAATTATCTACACACACAAAAAGAGAACAAGGTTTTTCTTTTCTTTCTTTCTTTTTTGAAAAGATGGGCTCATGCTGAAAGATTGAACTAAAAAAACACAGCAGCAAGCTGCCTTTTCATACCTTGTTTGGGTCATAAAAATTACGAAGTTTTAACATCAACTGATTACACAAATCAGCGACATCCGAATTCTGAGTCAAAACACTCCTGTGGCCGCTGGCACAACCCCCTGCAAACAGCGGGAAGCCCCAGAACTTCTTGCCTGAAAAGGATAGGAAAAAGAACCGTCAACTGATTAATGAAAGTCCATCCATGAAGAACAAATCCTTCAGGGCTTAATTATAAAGTCGAGTATGTGTTTGCGACATTTCAAGGTGTTGTGCAGTATTTCTGGAAGGAAAAAGGAAAAAAAAAAAAAAGGGCAGAAGAGGAGGCCATACCAGAGTTGTGCGGCGGCATGACGGCGAGGAGCAAGATGGTGTCGCCGTGCTGCACGACGTGGGTGAGCGCCCACACGACGGCCGCCTTGGAGATCTCCCTCGCTGCGGCCCGCACGGCCACCACAATCACCGCCTCCGCTCCCCGGGCCTTCTCCGCCGCAGCGTTGCCCTGACGACGGGAGACCACCGCCATCTCCTTCACCCCCGGAACTCCTATTTGCTTCAAAGCATTTCAGTATCAGCACCACCACCAAAACGAAGTCCAAAACTGAATTCAAGGCACCATAAACAGAGAGAGACAAATGCAATGCCAATGCCGCGCAACCACCGCTAGCTCCGGGGACTTTAATGCCCGGAGACGAAGAAGCCGACGCAACGCAACAGTCGCAACTTGACACTACTACTGCTGTGACTGTCCGGGAGAAATCACAGGACAAGACAAGAACATGTCGTATGGTAAAAAAGAAAAAAAAAAGGGCGGCCTTTTTGCTCGGCTACTTGGATGGGTCAGGCGCCCTGAGGCTAGCTGGGACCCCCGGAGAGAAGCGGATTGAGAGAAAGATGGCAACTTTATGGCCGCTACGGTTTGGCCTTGCCCGGGGGAGGGCACCGAGGGGCGGCTGCTGTACTCGTCGCTGACCCTGTAGGCGAGAGATAGCGACGCGGGAAAGAAGGGGAAAATGGTGGGCGGCCACACTCGTCGTGGCTGCCGCCGCCCCCTCCCCCACAGCGAGCCCTCCTCCGGATTTCGGGGGATTCCAATCCATGGCGATTTCCGCCTCCGATAAGAACACCGCCTTGATTCCATCGGAAACACGGGGAGCTTCGCTGTTACTACCAATGGAAACCATGCAAAATTACAGTAGCAAACGCAGAGAGAGAGAGAGAGAGAGAGAGAGAGAGACCCACCTACCAAACCACGTAGAAGAAACGAATGGCGCCACCGCGGCCGCGGCGACGAGCTCCACCTCGCCGGTCACCGGACTGTTCCTCACCGGAGAGGCTCAACAGCACATTTGCACCGGAGAGTATATGCCTCGATTAGCGTGCAACAAGAGATGAGAAGAGAAGAGACGGCCATGGAACGGAACAGGAGGGAAGAAGGCTATTAGTACTACAGGTAGCTTTCGCTTGTGCCCTTTGGGTTGCCCGCTATTTACAGAGATGCCACTGGTGCTGCACGTGTGGGCCCGGGTCTCGTGATCAGACGGCTGAGGTGAGCCCAGACAGGCTTACCTGGTGGGTCCTGTCCTTGGTGGACTTGAAAAGCCGTCTGACGTGTCCTGGTCCAGGTGGGCATTCAGCTGCCAGCTCACCTGCCTTTCCCACCAAACTTACTGTTGTTTCTTCTGCTCGCTCCTGACTTGGTTTTTCCCTTTGATTTCAAGTTTTGAACACATCCTGACCTGATGACAAGAACAAAGAGGAACTCATACAGCAGTGTAGAGCAGCAAGCACATGAAAGAGATTTGGGCTCTGATGGAAGAGATCGAGGAGCAGTGAATCGGTCTGGCAAAAACTCGAGTGAAACAAACACAAGGCGAGCGATAAGTAACACTGCCATGGGTGACAGCTTTTGTTTTGTGTTGTTTTCGCTGGTGGCATGGCATTGTTCATCATCAGAGCTCAGCTTCAAAGCTGCTACTGTTGCTGCCTGTCCAAAGCAACACTCGAACGGCACTGCTACAGTTTTTGTTGATGAGTCGACGTTGTTTGTTTCACTGTCTGTCTTTCAGATATTAGTGGCAGCATGGTCGTAATAGACACAAATGAAGGCTACCATCGTTCTGTTTTTTAGAAAATAAAAATAAAAACCGTGTTTATAAAATCAAAGCAAGTGCAACAAAACCAACCACCGTGAAAGAAAATCACAAAATTAAAATCCAAAATCAAAGCCGTCAGCTAGGGCGTCGGCGTCGATGGGCACGGGCTGACGGCGTCAAGACGGCGGCTGCTGGGTTCGCTCAAATTAAAGAGGAAAGAAAGAAAAGCCACTGAATTCGATGCATTTTTGTGTGTGCCACGCACCAACGTTAAGGCAACTTTATTTTTTGCACCGGAGCTTTTCCGACTAGTAGTATTGCTGTTGCCTCGGCAGTTGCGCCTCCACCCTTTCTTCAATCAGTTCCATGTTTTTGAATTGAAATTCGTTCCACCGCGCTTGCATTGCATCACCCATCGGTTTTATTTTTCACTTTCGACTTTGAAAATTTTGAAGGACAATGTTGGGGGTAGGAGGGAACATCGATCGTCATGCACGTACTGTACTACTTCCTAACGCAACGACCAAGGAGTAAATTAAGCAACATATCTTGGTCATACTGAGTCCATGCTTTATTTTTTTAATATATAAGAGCATCCCTGATAACTTATCCATCCCATCCTTCATCCTACAAATAGAGGATGAAAAGTAAAAGTTGAGCTTTAGTAGAACATCTATCTCATTATCTATTTTTGGATGTCATCCATATTAGGAGAGAAACTCTATATTTAGATGTTTTCTCTCCAATCCTTTAAATAGATAGATGATGCTGTATATAGACGATCTGCTGTAGTATAAAGAGATATGAATGATGAAAGTGTTTTAAATGATCATCCAAATAAAGATATGGATGACCAAATTTAGATGAGCTGTTGGGATGCTCTAATTGCTTTATTTTTTAAATATATATAATTAGGTTTAGATTTACCAATAGAATTAGTTCGTTCAAAATACTTTCCAACTTCGTGTGGAAATTATCTCGTGATTATTTTTTTTAAATCTTCACGTTAATCTTTCTAATTTCCAAATATAAAGTATGTTTATGTGCATAAAGTTTATGCATACAAAATTTACATGTACACAATCCTAGAATCAAATTTAACGGTTCAAAATTACATGAAAGATAGATACAGGCCATATTGTAAGTTACATTGTACATAATTACGCTAGCTGTAACTATACTATATTTTCATCGGATAAATTTTGGCGAGAAAATTCGTGGACGTGTGTATAGCAAAACCGTATAATTAATTGCACGTTTAATACTACTGTACGTTGAAAGTAGTAAACACGAAGCTAAATTATACGGCTAGCTGTGCTGGAGAAGTTATGTATGGCAGCTTGTTGTGCATGGATGATCGCAATTATTCCCATCCAAAACAGAATTGGGCACCTACCAACCTGATCCAACGTAACTGTTCTTCAGTCAACCAGTTGGTCCCCGGCCCTACTTACTACGCACGCATGCCCTAACTACCCCAGTCTCCACCACTTTGTACCACCATTACGGCATTACCTTACATTCAAATATAATTCAGCAATTCGATATTTATACATGCACATTGCATGTTGCAAGTCCGTCGTCAGGCTAAGCGTTGGGACAATCGTTTGGTTTCTCTATAGAAAAAAAATATATCATATGACATATTTATAAATAAAATGTAATTTGTGAATATGATTTTTTTTATATACATGCTCGTCAATCCGGATCGTCTCCCGCTGCATGAAAAATCTGCCACGAAAGGCACCAATGTTCCTGGGCCTGTCACAGCCAACAAAAACGAATCAAGGCCACAAACCCTATATTTTCTTAGCTCGTTGTTGATGTCGCAGAGGAAATTAAAGGAGAGACCGAGAGAGATGGACCTTGCCATATCTCTTACTTGTTCTTCTGATAATTAAGTAGACCTAACTCTCAAGTAAAATCTTATCCCATCTTCCATTGTATTCCAACAGAAATTAGGTCTTATGTAAGACCTATTTTCGCCTTATTTTCTTGTTAAATGGTGTTGTTTTTTTATTCTAATCACACGGGATTTCTATAGACACATCCTATTGCTTCTTTTATTTAGAAAAAAAACTTATAGAAACATCCTAGCTAGTTGGGTACCATGGCTGCATCTGTTCCAGACTTCCAGCTAACTTGAGACCACTAGTACGTCCGGCCAGGAACAGATAACTGAATTAAGAGTATTTACAATGCAGTGATTAAGATGATTTACATAAAATTAAATAAGTTGTCACGTAGGATAAAAACTGATATGATATATAATTAAATGAAGAAATAGAAGGAAACTATATGTTGTATGAAACATAATTTCTATATAATATCTAAGACATGACGATGAATGAGTAGCATTAAATTCATATGTGAATCAGTAGTGTTTGCATCGTAAGAGTGGTGTAGAGTACTTAGTTTCTTTATAATATGAAAGGTATATAAATCATGAGTAGTGTTTTGCATAAGAATATCCCCGTCTTCACTGGCTAACCATTCATTCAAATTAAACAAATTAAAGAGATGCATACATGTACTCATTTGGTCGTTCGCCTCATCAGTTTGGCAAAAACGACACTGTTGGACAAGGAGGGCGACTTTTTATACTGATAGTTAATTTGTATGTATTACTTTAATTATTAGATGCATGGCTAATTAATTGAAGACCACCAGTCCGTGGTCCAAGTGGTTACCTTCCGTTTCAAATTAAGGTCAGTCTAGTTGTATAGTTTTATGGTATAGTTATCAAGACGATAAATTAGATAACCGAGTCAGATGAATTTTATGGGATAAAAATCCTCTTCTTATCTTATGAAATTCTCTTATTTAATAACCCTGTCAAGTCAGCAATTTTACTGATGTGGCACCCTATTTAATGTACACGACACCACATGAAATATATATTGAGGCAGGGTCTAAGGAGACAAACAATATCCAAAACTATTATTTAAACCCTTGTGGACGAAGCTAGAAATAAATTATAAGGTTGTCATAGAACCACATCATGCATGAATTTTGAAGCTAAAAAAAAACCAAATCAAGTTAGAATTTTGAAGCTAGTAGATGGCCCCATCGAGTCTTGCATGCAATCTAAACAAATGATTATGAGAGCCATATAGTCACTAGCATCTGTGTGTGTATGTATATATACAGATGGAGATGGATCAATTCATCGTCAACAAACATATCATGCATGAATCATGATGATCGATGTTTTGACTTCACTGCACGGAATATCTGAATCATCATGCAACTGGATGCCTGGTGATCTGTCTTCTGTAGCGGCTATCTTTCCAACCTCATATCTGCATCTGCATCTGCATACTTTGCATTACTAGTGGTGGCCACATACATGCATGGGGCTCTCCCTCGCTGCTTTGGCTCTGTGCTGGCTTGGCTGTCTGCTGCCGTCACGACAAGCCATACACACGTGAGTACGATCTAGTCATACAAGTAGCTGACCAATAATACTGGCAGTATCAACTTGCTGACAAGCTAGGGAATGGTCGCTCAAATCGGCCGAGCCATTAACCATGGAAGCGATGATATATGTATGAGGGTGGTCACACGCAGGGATAACGACCCACAGATAATTTAGAATCAACTTTGGTTTTAAATTATTCCTGAATCGATCTGAACCCATCCTTACAACTAGGATGGGCCAGGCTATGTACTATCCCTGTGTGTGTCATTTGATTGTATTCAATTCAATTGAAAGAAAGTAAAATTAAAGACGGGCAATCTTGAGCAGGCCTTGCGCCCTGACAATAACTCTCTTGGACCAGAGTCACTAGCCCGTAATCAGCCCAGCTTTGGATGTGCATGCATGGGCTTTTCCAATCCATATGGGCCAACTCAGTAAAGGAAAATGTCCAATTTTATCATTTTATCGTCGGATCTGATTAATATGGCTCAACCACAAAATCGTGACATTTAGGTGCTATATTAGAAAAAAAACCATTCTCAAAATAATTAAGGGAGTCATCTTTATTGTCGAGTGATTCGAACTATATATGTGACGGTGTCGTACTGGACTTTTTTTTCATTGTGTAAATATTTATCCAGGCGTAAATCAGCAGCACCAGCGTGGCACAGCCCACATATTGTGGCACAGTAGCAGGTAAAGTGAAGCGTAGTGTCCCATGCACTCCTGCTGGTGCCGGCAATGGCGGATCTCATTGTCATCTCGTGCTTGCTTTGCTTGCCTTTGCCGGTGCCGGCGCCGGTGGAGGAGTAAAACTGGCTTGCCGGGGATGATGACGAGTCGATATATTGAAAGTTTGATTAACAATTAACGAACTCGATACAAATTGACCAGGCAACCGATTCACAGAAGAGTTTGATTTATCTTTTAACCAAACCCTGTCCCTGTGTTACTTTACACACACATACTGTAGAGTAATTCGCAGCATCAAGCAAGACACCATTGTTTGTGCAAGTCGATCCGGCTTTAACAGCTCTTGGGCACGAAGCCGACGCGCTGGCCGTCGCCGTCGAACACCACCCTGAAGCCCTGCTGCTGTATGTTGCCGATGATCGACAGGCCGCCGTCCGTGCCCGCCAACGCGAAGCAGAAGGTCCCGCTCGTGTCCACCGGGATCAGGTAGTTCTCCGGCGGCAGCGCCACCTCCGCGCCGCCGGCGAAGTGCATCGACAGGGTCGGCACCTTCACCACCCTCCGCCCGCTCAGGTTGTAGCACGTGTCGAACAGCGAGAACCCGCCGGGGGACAGCCGGAGCCCCACCGCCGCGCCGCGGAACGCGTCGCGCACGGCCGCGTACACGGGCCGGGCCAGCCGGGTCACCGACGTGCCGGAGTCCAGGATGACGCCGCCGCGCCCCGTGGCTGGGTTGAGGCGGAGGTCGGACTCGGACACGCCCCTGACGCGCGCGCCGCCCACGCTGAAGCCCAGGAGGTGCACGTAGTAGAAGGTCGCCATCTTGGGGTTCCTGCCCATCGGGGTGAAGGACGCGCGTGCAGCTGCGGCCACGGCGCCGGCGCCGAACGTCACGGTGGAGGAGCGGGTGGAGGTGGGTTTCACCGACGACGTCCGGTCCACGAGGCAGTAGGAGAAGCTTCGGCCGTAGCGGCGGGCGATCTGGGTGGGGAATGAGAGCTTGCCACGGCCGACGCCGAGCAGCCCGCCCGCGGCGATGAAGAGCCCCTCGTTGTCGTGGCCGCACCCGATGGCCACGCGCGCCACGCGAGTGCCCCGAGCGAAGGTGAGCGTCTCGGAGGCGAAGTCCCCGGCGGTGACGGAGCCGTCGCCGTACGCGACCTGGTAAAGGCACGAGTTGCGGCGCCTGTCGCAGCCACCGGAATTGAGGCCGCGACAGATGGGCGCGACGCAGTCGACGGCGGCGTAGGAGCGCGAGCGGCGCGGATCGAAGATCCTGCCGGACTGCGCGTAGCAGTGGCGGCAGGGCGCGCACTGCAGCCAGACGACGTCGCTGCCGGTGTCGAGCACCATGAGCGAGGCCGTGGCGGGAGTGCCGACGCCGACCTGCACGAAGTACTCTCCGCTCCCCTGAGGCAGGCCGGACAGCAGGGGCGCCGCGAAGCCGCCGCGCCGCCGCGGGCGCGTGGCATTGCCTACGGCGGCAAGCAGGGAGGAGAGTCCGCCGGCGCGCGCGGCGTCCCGCGCGAGGAGGTGCGCGAGCAGATCGGAGGCGGTGGCGTTGAGCGCGAAGTCCTCGCGGTGGGCGAGGCGGAAGTGGAGCGTGGAGGCGTTGCCGTCGTGCGCGGCGAGGCTGAGCTGCTGCTGGTCCAGAGACTGAGAGGCGGCGGGAGTGGTGACAGGGTCCGGCGAGAGCGGGGTGGCGAGAAGAGAGAGGGTGCGCGTGGGCTTACACAGCGCGGCGGGGAGAGGCAGCAGCACGGCGGCAATGAGGAGGAGGAGGAGCGTGGACGGGAACGCCATAGCCGTTGGGTGGAGAGGGGAGGGGAGGGAATGGCCGGCGGGCGGTTAATAATTGGGCATCGGCCGTCGGTTGCTAGCTGGGGCGAATAAATGTGGCCATGGTTCTTGCCGGCGGCGGTGGCGGTGGACTGGAGCGCCGGCGGCTGCCACGTCTCCTCCTCGACTCAATTCGACGGTGTCAATTTCTGACCGACAAGCATGGAGAAATCTTGCACACACAAGTACACCACGGCCCCGCTCTTACCACTGTATCTAGCCCAATTCCCTCATTTTTCACGGCAAACTGCTATACAGTATTTTTTTCCAAAAAAATATACAAAATTGTTTTAATAAATGCATTATTTTGTTATTATTGTTTATAATTAATAATTAATTAATCATATGCTAATATATTATTATATTTTTTGCGCTCGTTACGTGACCAACTGCCGACGAAACGCAGCCCATCTTGACTGTGTTATCCTAGTTCTACATATATTATTCTAAGATTTGTTACTATTATATGTTTTTTAACTATTATACGATGTTTTTATCAAATATTTTTATATATTAGTTCATTATCTAATATATTTTTAACTTAGTTTCATTGTTATACCATTAAATATATTTTTAAAAATAGATAATGTTTTATCAAAATAACTCGGGTCGTGCTTTACACTTTTACAGTGCAGTGGGGCTGTGGGGGACGACAAGCACGAGCGTCACCACATGATGGCATCCCCCGTTGGGCCTACCAGCCGAAATGTTAGCCGCTCTCTGGCCCATGTATCATATTGGGCCGAATGTGGTCCAAGCGGCAGGCCCACAGCCTCACGAGGTGGCAACCAATCGAATCGCGCAGTACCCCCCGCCCGTTCCGGCGACTCTGTAGCTATCTCCAATTGGTCGCCGCAGCGAGCGCGGCAAACCGTCAGAGCCCCCTAATTTTGGCGATCACACCGCTGGACAAGAAAGACGCTGCTATCACTCGCCTCCACACGCAGGGACAGGGACAGGGAAAGGGAGGGAGCGATCCTTCTTGGCCTCCGGCGCCGCCGTCTCCCCGCGGTTGCCTGAGCCAAGAACTGGATCAGGATCGGAGGACGACACAGGCGCCATGTCAGTCAGTGGATCCCGTTAGCCATTAGCCAAGCTAGATCCCTTTTCTCATCTGCAACTGCATTTCATCCAGCGGGAAAAAGAAGAGCCATCCAATCGGTGTCGATTCTCATCGATCCTTCGATGCGTCGCGTCTGTTAATTCTTTGGCTCGAATCGCCGCCGCAGTTTGATCGTTTTGCTGTCGTCGCCGCGCGCGTCGCTTGATCTCAAGGCGTGCGTTTTGGCCCATGACGACGGCCGCCGGAGCCACACTCTGCGCAGCGGCGAGGGACGACCAGGAGCTCCTCCAGATCTGTCCCAGTAGTCTCCGGCCGTCGCTTTGTGGCGCGGAATCCATCGTGATCTACCTCACCGCGCCGGGAATATCTGTGATGCCCATGCGGGTCATGGCGTCCGACTCCATCGCCTCCGTCAAGCTCCGCGTCCAGACGTCCAGGGGCTTCGTCGTCCGGAAGCAGAAGCTGGTCTTCGATGGCCGGGAGCTCGCGCGCAATGACTGCTGCATCCGGGACTACGGCGTCTCCGACGGCAACGTCCTCCACCTCGTGATCAGGATCTCCGACCTCCGCCTCATCACCGTCGAGACCGTGCAGGGCAACAAGTTCAGGTTCCGCGTCGAGCCCGGCCGCACCGTCGGCTACGTCAAGCAGCAGATCGCCAAGGACCGCCTCCACCCCGCGCACCCCGACGACCAGAGCCTCGTGCTCCAGGGCGAGGTGCTCGACGACAGCAACCTCATCCACGACGTCTGCAGGAGCGACGGCGCGGTCATCCACCTGCTCGTCCATCGCTCGGCGAAGCTCCGGACCAGGCCCGTCGACCGGGACTTCGAGGTTTCCATCGTCGCGCGCAACGCTGGCGAGATTCATGACCATTCGCCGAAGCAACAGACGAAATTGCAGAGGGACTTTGCGATCGAACCGGTGGTCGTCAACCCAAAGGCCGCACTGCCGTCGGTGATCGATAACCTGGTGAACGCCGTCTTCTCCGGGATGGAGAAGGGGAACGCTCCGATCATGTCGTCGGAGGGCACCGGGGGCGCGTATTTCATGCAGGACGCGTCGGGGCAGGAGCACGTGGCCGTGTTCAAGCCGGTGGACGAGGAGCCCATGGCGGCGAACAACCCACGCGGCCTGCCACCGTCACCCACCGGCGAGGGGCTCAAGAAAGGGACACGCGTCGGCGAGGGCGCCATCCGAGAGGTTGCCGCCTACATCCTCGACCATCCTCCCGGTGCCCGGCGATCATTCTCACGACAAGGCGCCGCCGTCGTCGGCTTTGCCGGTGTGGCGCCGACCGCGCTGGTCCGGTGCATGCACAGGAGCTTCAAGCAACCACCTTGTGAGCACGGGAAGACGAAGCAGCAGCAGCAGCCTGTGTTCAAGGTGGGATCTTTGCAGGCGTTCGTGAAGAACAGCGGCAGCTGCGAGGACATGGGACCCCGTGAGTTCCCGGTGCAGGAGGTTCACAAGATCTGCGTGCTGGACATCAGGCTGGCTAACGCAGACAGGCACGCCGGCAACATCCTCACCTGCAGGGAGGAAGGCCGTGGCCTGTGTCTGGTTCCAATCGACCATGGATACTGCCTTCCTGAGAGCGTAATTCTCATCACTTCCAGTTCAGATGAGACTCGAGAAAACGCAAGTAATTAATTTTCACTGAAGAAGATTCATACGATTTTGCATGCAGTTTGAGGACTGCACATTCGAGTGGCTCTACTGGGCGCAGTGCCGCGAGCCATTCAGCGAGGAGACGGTGGAGTACATAAGGGCGCTGGACGCCGACGAGGACATCGCCATCCTCAGGTTCCACACGTGGGAGGTGCCGGCCAAGTGCGCGCGCGTGCTGCGCATCACCACCATGCTCCTCAAGAAGGGCGTGGAGAGGGGCCTCACCGCGTTCGACATGGGGACCATCCTGTGCAGAGCGACGCTGACCGAGGAGTCCGTCATCGAGGAGATCATCCATGAAGCTGAAGCTGATGGCGCCATTGACGATGAAGCTGCGTTCCTGAACTCTGTTTCTGAATCCATGGACCGCCGTCTGGATGGGATCAAGCGTGCAAGAGAAAGTAATATAACAACACGTACGTAACTACTAACTGCTCCCTCTTCTCGTAGATACACTATAACGTAAATAAAAAAGGGGCGAAATTATACTGATTAAACAGGCAAAGATTGTAATACTAGTGACTACTGAGTATAAATCTCGCGCAGCTGATAATTGATTGAGTGTATATGTATCAGAACTCAGAATTGGATTTAAAGGCCTTGAGGGCGTCTGCCCTTTTCTTTTTCTTCATGTAATCTATCTTTAGCTACGAACCATCTTTAACATCTTTGAATCTTGATCATTGTACCACCTGTTTTCCGCGAAGCATGCTGTTTCGTTTTAATTTTTTTGTGTGTAAATAAAATTTGATCCTTCTTGTTTCTGCAAAAATAAGATATAAGTACCATAATCTATCTTGTTATATATTTTTTTTCAGAAATTTTCATACCTATTTTGACCACACATGCACAGAAAATGGCACATTCTCTTCATAGTGCAAAATATATTCCATATATGTGCACCTGCTATGAAATACTACACCTATTCCTAAAAGAATAATCATTTTGATAAATAGATTTATCCTAAAATAAGTGAATGCTCTGAGACGTATGCTTTTAACTTTTCACTTTTGCTTATGCTTATAAGTCAAAATTTGTATTTCAAACTTTAATTTAGAGTTGATTTTGAGGTTTTCATCGTAGCTTATTTTTCAAGCTATTCTTTTAGATCGCTAATAATACATATATATGAAGGTTTTTTTCATAACTTATTTTTCGTTTCTAAATGTGCCATTTGACAATGAGCCTATTAGATGAAAACAAAACAAATTAAATTGGGTCATACACAATTATTGCACATTCTTCCCTCACTAAAATGGTGAATATATAGGGGGCGTAAATGATATTTTACTTAAGTAATACTAACTCCGTTTTATAAGTAATACTTTCTGGTATTATCTAGATTCCTATAAATACCAATAAATTTTTATATGTATGTTCTAAGCTATCTAAAAGCCAAGGCTAAACTCCTCTCACTCGCAACCACAAGAATCGCAAAGACAAGAAAATCGGAAGCTTCCCTCACCTACAACCTACGTGGAGCAGAGGCCGTGACTGGCAATGATGCTAGGATTCGCGAAAAACCCTAGTTCTAGATTTATCTCTCTCTCTCTCTTTCTCTTTCTCCTTCTCGTTGCTCATCGGGTTAGTCTCGGCCTAAAGAGAGACAACCACAACTAATGTACATGGAAACTTGCGCAGCGCACGGATCAGGAATTGAAGTAGAGGACTGGATAATCAGCTCTAATTGGGCTACACTTGGGCCCAATGTGAACGTTGCCGTTAGATACAGATGGATATTGTTTTTTCGTAATATACCCTTGCATGTCCAATATGCATGTATAATTGATGATGGACTATACAAGTGTACAAACCCATAGAGAAGAAACCATTTCAAAGGAAACCACCTAGTTTTTTTTTTTAGTTTTTGTGGAAGCGGTGGTTTTTTGCGTGAAGTGTGATGGTAAAAGGATGGGTGATTACGTTATTAAGTAGTAGAAACATTTCATAATTTTCTATAATTTTCTTCCATGCATATGGGCAAAATTTACATTTTAAATAAAAGGAGTTAAATAGTCAACCAACAATCAATGATGCAATGGATACAGAAGGAATTAAAACCAAAATTCAAGGGTACATAGGAGAGTGAGCAAAACTCAGGGACATTAGAGTGATCGACAAATTTTAGGGGGAATTTTCTCATACATGAATCACCTAACTTTTGTAAATTTGATGTAATTTTTTTGGGCAACAGTTTCTCTATCTAACCATCTCCCTATGTCTCTCCCTATTGCTCTCTTGTATAAGTATATATATCCACATATACTTTAAAAATATTATCCCAACAAACAATAACCAATGGTGCCAACCAGCAACACACAAAAATTCACCTCCTTAGCCCCCATCCAAGAGGATAGTGGTAGGGTCAAGAGAAAAATGATATACTTGAATATGTGACACACAATCCCCACACAAGCCCCTTCTTGCACCCCCCCTAAAACTCCCCAATCAGGAGGATAGTGATAGGGACAAGGGCACATTTAGTTATGACATATAACTGGAGCTGTAGAGATAATTAATGGATTCTAAAAGATAAGACATGAGATTGTGGAGAAGCGGAGGGGAAGGCTAGAGAGAGAACTCAAAAGGATGAGAGATGATAACAGATAAGGGTATACATAGTGTAAACTGGAGGGAGAGGGTGGCAGTAACAGTGGTTGTGGTTGAGGATACTGATCCTTGATGAATCTTGGAGCAAGTGAGTAAGGTCATGCTAAGTGAAGATCGGTGGGAGCGTCTTCCGACACAGAAAACGGGACAGATTATTAGCACACAGTTAATTTAACTATTAACTCTTAGAAATTTAGAAAATGTATCTATTTGATTTCTAAGAAGCTCTTATAACTATTTGATTCACAAGACACACTATTTATCAATTTTGGAAGCGTGCTCATAACATTCGAGGAAAAATCCTAGTTGAACCTCACTTTATATAAGAAATGCACTATTCCAAGATTATTATAATTTAGATTATTAGAAATAATCTAAAACAAACAGATAAATTATTGTGGTAACTTATTATAATCTATAAGCTAGATTATTATAATCCGATAAGCACCTTCATAGGTGCCTTTTTTTAAATTATTGGTTGACTAAAGACCCAATGCTCTTTGACATTTCGAAGTAATTACGCACCTTGCCACTGCTTACCTCCAAAATAGTTGAGGGCATTCCGGACTTTAGCTATGCAAACACAATAATCTAGTCTATCCAATAATCTGATAAACAAACAGATTATAACTTATTCTCCTCCAGCTTATTATAATCTAGCTTAGAGTAATATAGCTTAATAATCTAGATTACAATAATCCTAAGTAGAAACAAACAGGGTCTAATTGTTCTCTAACTTAGGCCCTGTTTGGTTCAGGTGACTAATCCATTAGTCCCTCCATTTTAGTCTCGTTTAGTCCCTAAAAACCCAAATATGAGAGACTAAAATTGTATTAGTCTATTAGTCCCTTCCAGAGGTATTTATTGGGACTAAAACTTTCTTTCACACATGCCCTCTAACCAAAATTTCTATATATGATATAGTTTAGTCCCTCTAACCAAACAGTAGGGACTAAAAATTTTAGTCAAGAGACTAATTTTTAGTCCTAGGACTAAAGAACCAAGCACTACCTTAGAATGACTGACATATGAGTCTTACCTCGAACGACCCCTACATTAGTGACCAATATCAAAGGACATTAAGTTAAATGAGGCTCGTCCCTAAGTTTAGCCTGGAGATAAGCGCATATATATATATATACACACACACATACTAGAAATTAAAAAGCATGTTCTGAAAAGAAACATACAAACAAGGGAACACACATGCAGCTTCTGAGGACGCATATTCATAGGACTCCTGTTCCCACCATCCATATATATACCTTAGTTTTCACAAGCATGCGTGTCTGCAGCAAAGAAAATACATACATATATACGCATATATAGGATGCACGCACAGCGTGCTTACATCGCGACATCAATGCCACCGGCGATCCCCACGGTTCCGGCGTCGTGCTCCGCCTCCGCCTCCTCCCGCAGGCGCAGGACGCCGTCGAGTATGTCCAGCAGCTGCTGCGGCGCGACAAGCTGGGGGAAGTGCCCGACGGAGTCGATGATCTCGACGGCCGCGGCGGTGCCCTTCATCCTCAGATGCATGTACTCCGCCACGCTCGGCGGCGCCGCGAAGTCCGCCTTCACCTGCACAATGGTGCACGGCGTCTTCACGCCGTCGAGGACCTCCCGCTGGTCGCCGAGGAAGATCATCTTGGCCAGCTCGAGCGCCACGGTCGGGTCCATGGCGAGGAAGCTCTTCGAGAGGTGTTCCACGGCGGAGGCGTCGCCGGCGGCGTTGGGGACGAAGCTCTCGACCCACCCTTGGAAGTCCGACTCCATGGCGGCCAACATGCCGTGGATCGCCGCCTCATCGAACCCGCCGACGTAGCCCTCCTCCTCCGAGTTTATGTACCTGATTGATGATGGAGTCAGCTAACTAATTAGCTAGTTTGGTCAAATCTCCGGTGCATTTTACTGGTACTATTATATTACCATTAAAAAAGTATTTTTATACTTTGTTGGTTACTTGATTAACGTTATTTTGTAATTTTGTTTTTTTACAATAAAGATCATAATAAAAGGAAAATATTACTCATTCAAATTTCTACTACATCTAATATTGTTGGTAGTATAATTTAATTATAATTATCCGATAAAAATATATTAATAGTATAGATTAAATTCTACTATCAGCAAAATGCACCGGAGTTAGCTCCACTAGTTTTCATTTTAGCTTGTAATAGGACACGGCTGGCTTATGCTGTCAGACTAGCCGATCATGCAGTTTCAACATGTACTTGCAGTCAAAAGTTGACATTTGAAATTAGATGTTTTACCATGTCTTGGCGGCAGTAGATCGAGTGAAAAATTGTTGCTATATATCTAGGATGATCTGATACAGCTTGACTGATCCCTTTTACTTTTAGCCACAAGCTAGGGCCATGGACTAACTTAGTTTAGCTTTGATCTCATCCAGTAGTAGATATGTAGAGTACGTCTGCTGCGACTTCTTGATCGATCCGCCTATTTCTTAATTACTGTTCATTGGTCAGATTTGAAAGGAACTGTCGCTGGACTTGTTCACATGGGAAAGAAAACGAAGAAAAGGAGGGTTTTGGTTTCTTTCTCTCAGCCTCAGCCTCAGGCAAAAATGCTGCACTAATATTGCATGATGAATTGATGATGCTTGTCCGGCCGGGTGAGTCGTGAGCAGCCACTACAGTGAACGCGACTGCTAGCTGCTGCATGGTCGTGATTCGTGTGCTGAGGTGGACGTACAGACGCTGACAATTAACTCACAAGCTAATTATATAATTGACATTGATAAAACTCAAAAGTTGCTCGTACATCTAAAAGTGATTACAAGCACTTGCAGCGACTAACTAATCGTGCTTACAACTAATTAAACGATAGCTCGCTCGAATGCTAATTTGTGCGTGCGTACGATATATACCTTGGGGAGGCGCAGACGAGGAAGATGTGGGCGAAAAGGTCGGGCCTTTTTGCGGCGGCGATGCAGGCGGCCATGGCGGACATGGAGTGCGCCACCACCAAGGCGCCCGACGCACCCACGCCCCGCTCCTCCATCACGGCGATGAGCTCGTCGGCGAACCTGCCGAACGTGTAAGCCTCGGCCGCCGCCGCCTCGTTGCCGGCCCCGGTGGCGGTGAAGTTCCAGTCGAAGAGGAGGAGCTTGTGCCTCTGGGAGAGGGACGGGACGAGCTTGTCCCACACCGCCTGGCTCGCGCCATAGCCATGGGCAAGCACCAGGCTCACTGCTCCCTCCTCCTCCCGGCCGCTCCCGACCACCCTCGCGTTGGCGCGCCACAGCTTGTTCATGGCTTTTTTTTCAGCTAAGCTACTTAATTAGATTCAGATGATCGGCAGTTCAGGCTCTGCAGCAATACGAACACCTACACCCTGTATTTATAGGAAGCCGGCAGAACTAATTAAGGACCAGTAAACTAATACTCCTATAAACTTGTTGATTAATTAATTTGGATGCATGTGTACAGAGATTATATTATATATATACCGGCGTTACATCTTTCTTTCTGAATCCTGACAATTAAGCAGATGGAAGAAGTGGTCGAGAGCTACGGTACAGATGGCATAGATTCCCAGTCTCCCCAGGGAAAGTGCTGCTTTGTCGCCTAGCTAGCATTATCATTCATTCATCAATGGTGGTTGCCAAGTCATAGCTAGCTTAGGAGAACATTTCCTCTTAATTTGTTTGCATTATTATTAGTTTTCCAGCAATTAAGCAAATACAGTACCCTATTAATTGCCCCAATTAAAATGCTAGATATATACTCTACCGACATAACAAGTACTCGGCATACTTATGCATAGCACTACATATATCAAGGAAGTTGCTAGAATTAATCGATGAGAAGTCTGTAGTTGGTTGAGAAGAAAAAGCATATGAAAAAAAATATAATGATAAAAATTTATGATTTTAATTAAATACAGAAAGGTATGCGTTAAAGTTATTATATCTTGAGATGGTGGAAGTATTGGGTACTATGCCATTTTAAGAGTGAGGTACTTGAAAGCTTAGGCACCTTTTCTAAATATGGACTCGTACCACTCATTAAGGCTACATGATTTGGGGTCACAACCTACAACTAACTAATTATTAAAGAAGAAATCAACATCAGTGATGCCTGCCTGCTAAACCGATCTTTTTCTAACCACACAGGACTAGTTGTGGTGTTGAGATAACAGTCCAATTTCATCACGGAAAAGATTTATGTTCACAAAAATTCCCAACCACAGCTAGCGATCCCAATCCCATAGCAAGTTGCCAAGTTGCAGGCCCCTCCAAAACTCAACTTTTCGTGAATTTAAGTACTACCACACCCTCTATCTATATACATATTCTCTATCTCAAGAAAAACCACAAACGTCTTTTTCTCAAAAAAATATATGTTATTTAGGTTATGCCTTTTAAGTCAGAACTATCAAAATATTTATACTATCAACGATATCAACGATATTAGATGTAGTAGGAATTTAAAAGGGTAATATCGTTATTTTTATTGTGATCTTTATTGCAAAAGAAACAAAATTACAAAATATTGTTAATCAAGTAATTAACAAAGTAAAAATACTTTTTTTTACTGGTACTGGTAATATAATACTACCAGTAAAATGCACTAGGAGAGTTTGAGGTTTGGTATTAAACGGGTAGACTTTTCACACATGACTTACAACCCCAAAAAAGGCTGCGGTCTGCTCCAAAACTTAAAGTTCTTGTGCATTAAAGTATTGCAAGATTGTGTTCTTGTTTGCACCTTTCCATTTCAAGGGAAAAAAAATTCTCGCTCTGAACACAAAAAATATTTGGTTTAGATATGTAAATTTGATTTGAACTTTCAATACTTTAAAAATATGTGTATTTTTAAATATTCAAATTTGATGAAAAAAAATCAGATGAATATACTCTTCGTGCATGACTTTTGATCACCGGAAGAAAATATTTGGTTTGGATATGTAAGTCAGAACTTTCAGAATTTTAAAAACACGTATCTTTTGAAATATCTGAATTGGATGGATGTATAAAAACAATAAGAGTATGTTTGTCACAAAAGGTACTTTCCACAGAATAATACCTATTGTATTGTTTTGTAAATGTATTATGGTAGAACTTAGTAGTCAATTTTTTTGTAATTTCAAATACCGTGTGGTCCATGATGTGATGTATTTGTGACGGGACAAAATATGTCATGACCTAACCATGATGTACAAAGCTGCGTTTTTCTAAGGACCAGTCAAGGCTACAAAATTTGGGGCCGGAGCTAGCCTAATCTGCAAGGACAAAGGAGGTATACACTTCAGTGAGATGCCTGCTAAGTGGATCTTTTTTCTAGAAAAAACATGTGTGATTGGTTGCGTGCCAAATTTCATTATACAAAAGAATAAAATGATTAGAAATTCCAAGTCACAAAAAATGAGGAATGGGCAGGTAGATGATGAGATGAGCAGATATGTTGAGGAACTCCTCTCGCAACATGTCGCGGTCTAGCCAGCGTAGATGCCTCCAAATCTTAACTTTTCGCACATTAAACAAGTGTCCGCCATTTGGTCATGTTGCGATCATACCGGCCATGACAGCCAGAAATTAATAGAGGAACCCATCTTTTTTAATCTGCACAATATATATATATATATGTATATATATATATATATATATATATATATATATATATATATATACACCGTCATAAGATTATCCCCTGAACAGATACTGTTCAATTATCCTGAATATATATACTGCAAATTATTCTTTGAGGGTCCTCCCATGGCTGGAGCGATGGATTAACACATGATTATTAAGTATCAGCTATAAAAACTTTAAAATGAATTAATAAGATTTTTTAAAGTAATTTTTATGGAAGTTGGAGGGGAGAAGATAAGATAGAGAATGAGCCACCTCTGATGTAAGGAGCAATCTCTACACAAACTCCAGTAGAGACGGAAGAAATAAACCAATGTATTAATAGAAAATAGATAACATGAAATTATTATAGTGTATTGGGAGATGAATGATTGAGGCAACTTATTGTATTTGTAATCTCCTAATCAATGAATTGATGACGTGGATAAAAGTAGAGTTGGTTGGCATCCCTTATATAAAACTTACTTTAATTATTTTACGATGAACTGCAGAAATTCTATAACATGCAACCAAGGATGCAATCATGTGTAAATGTCTCTAGCAATTAATCTTCCGTCCATAGTTGATATTGCTTGATAGTCTTCCAAAATTATTAAATTGTATGTTGTATAAAAAAAATAGAAGTCATTTAGAAACTATACCAATCTATTTTGCAAGTTTATAGACAGCTAATACTTAATTTATCATTTCTCGGTGAGATAGCTTATTTTTTTTTCTTATTTACTAATGAGATAGCTATGCACCCTTATGGATTTTGCATAACATGCATAGTTTTCAAACTAGGATCCCCTTAAAAACAATAATACATCCCTTAGGTTAGATTGTTTGTTCTTCTTAGGTTATTTTTTATAAAATTTACAGTAATAATTCATCTCTATGCGTAATTGTAAATATCAATATTCTGTATAAAAAGAGCCGGCCCAGCCTAGTGTGTTGACTTTCCCTTTTTGTTAGTTCGGCGGCTTTAGCTCGATCGGTTGTTTAATATTCAGGCTAATCTTGTGGTGAATTTTAATCGAGCAGATTGGAGCCGCAGGTGTGAAAAGAAGAAGAAGAAGAAAAAGGAAAGAAATGGTTGCCATGGGAACGCGATATGAAATGGGCACGGCGCTTGGAGATCTCGAAAACAGCCGTTCGTCCCTCCCTGCACTTATTCGGCGGCCAATTCGCCATGAATCCATCCACACGTATGTTCACGACTAGCGATCGATAATTTTCTCTTCTCTTCTCGATCGATCGAGGGATTGATTGCAGAGAAGCTAAGCAGGACGGCGGATGGATTCATTCGATCGATCAGATTCAGACATATCTTCTTCTTTGCGGCCCTTGTCAATACCAACAAGTTGGTTAAGTTGCTGTCATATGTTTCTCTCGCCTCTCGCCGACCAAGATGATGGAGAGCCATGCGCCGCCGCCGCGCTTTCAGAAATTTTTTTTATTGGTTCGTTTCGTATTATGATATATTTCAGTAGTTTCGTGCGTGAATCAATTTATATATGCTTTATATAAATGTCTCAGATCTAGTGAGGACACATTATGATGTATATAATAACATTTAATTCGTAGGCCTTTATTGACTGATTGTTACCGTTGATATTTTCTCTTCTATTTGTCTAAAAAAGGAAAAGGCACACCCCTTAAATGCTCTAACATTTTACAACTCTATAAATGCCACTTTTAGATTTAGCTTTACAGATATGTCACTGGTGAGAGGATATATACTAATATTTTTGCCACTTTCATATCCATGACACACCACACAAAATTACCTAACTACCCCTACGTGAAAAAAAAAATAAAATCAGCTTCTCTCCCATTCTCATCTAGCCTAATTCCCGGTATGTAAAAAATTGTCATTGATGAATGTATTGAACTATTACCGGAACATGTGGTCTACTATGAACTATGAACTTTTACTGTTGTATATGTTATATGTAGCACCGTAAAAATCTTCTAATGAGATTGTATGTATTTTTTTTATCATATTTACTATGCCTAGGATTTTGATCTGTTATGTGTTTATCATTTTTGGTAATCCCATTTATTTTGCCTCTGAACAATTAAATCTGTTATGTGTTTTAAAATGATGTAGAATATAGCTATAATGATATAGGTTCATCACAAAATAAAAGGGGCAATATGGTAATTCTTATAAGTTTTTTTAGAATTTTTTTAAATAAGACAGATGATCAATATATGAATAAATTTTTTTTATGGGACAGAGCTAATACCTGGTTTTGAAGAGAGGGGGGCACGGCTGGGCGAGAAATGGACATTTTTATTGCTTATACCTGGTTTTGAAGCACATTGGATGCCCTTGGAAGTTGTTGGGCCGCCACTCCCAGAGAGTTTGTGGGCCCAGAACCTTTTTTTTCCTGGTCTCCGGATTCAAGGGCTCAGTGGACCTCAGTAGAACTTTTTGAATTTTTATTTATTAAATATTTTACAAATTTAATTTTGCATTTCAAAAATTCATAGAATTAACCTTCTGCCGCCCCCACATTCCGCCCTCCTAGAGGGCGACAGGAGGTTAGTTATGCGAACTTTTGAAATGTAAAATTAAATTTATAAAATATTTAATAAATAAAATAAAATAAAAATCGACTGTAGGTAGAAGGTAGCTCCTGCATAATAACCGATCCTATATTTTTTTTTAATTTTTCGTCCTTCTTTACATGTGCTTATAGTTGGCTTATAGTCTTATATTGCACATGCTAAACAATCTATAAAATTTTATATTCTCATTCTCTCTCTTTATGAAGGAATATTATGGTTAATTTTCAATCTTAGTCTCTACTGAATATTTATACTGTGATACGAGTTGTATGAGTATCCACTGGATCAGATTGTTCCTTGGGGAGGGACATGTACGTCCCATAGCAAGCAAGCATAAAGGAAAGGAAAAAGATTAGTATTTGCATTGAGCAAGTGGCCATATATCCAATCTGCGTGTACTACATACAGGACCTTGATTTTGCTTGCAACGGAGAGACATCACCTACCAGCGCAGTACTACTCCATGGCCTGGCTGCAATTAATATAATTAATGGAGAATTATAATAAACAATGCAATGCAAGCACGGGGGTGGGGATGCCGGACGATCGATATGATCGAATTAACAATTTTAATTGAGTATTACTACTTAATTATATAGAGTATACTTTCTCGCTGGTAGTCGTATTGACCAACTGACCTGGCGACCTTGCATTGACCAACTGCTTCCTTGCTTAAACAAATCCCCCATATGCATGATGCATGCACACAGCCAGCTTTACGTACTGTGTTAGCCTAGTCTTGCATACTCGAAATTAACAAATGGCCACATGCTTCCTCATGGTCATGGCCCTCCTCGTGTACTACTTCGCTGGTTTTTTTCCTTTTTTTTTTCTACTTTCCTTCGTCCTCTTAGTTGGAGACCAAACTAAAAGTGCTACCATATACTTCATCTACGTGTTAATTAAATTAAAAAAATTAGATACTACTAGCTAGCCGGTGTAGCTACTCCCTTTACATCTAAGGTACAGGAGCACCACCGTACCTATTTCTACTGTTACTCAGGAGAGCGGTGTATATAAATATATATAATACTAGATAGATACACCGCACGTTGCTACGGAAGAACCGTGTGATAATATGGTAGATATGATTTTTTAAAAAAACATTCTTATCTATTATACGATTTTTTTTCATATGTTTATATATTTTTATGTCTTTATCAATTATTTATAGGTTATAAACGGTTGGGTTGTATATATGGTGTGTCTTTTAGGAGAAGAAATGCAATTTGCGCGCTTGATGAATTATCTAAAGGCTAAAACAATTAAGGTGATGTGAAGGTATGTAATTTACACCATTGATGTATCATCTTAAGGCTAAAAATAATTGAGATGATGTAGCTTAAGTTACACCCTTGATGTATCATCCTAAAATTAAAAATAATTAAGATGGTGTGACTTAATTTACACCCTTGAAGTATCATCCTAAGACTAAAAATAATTGAGGTGACGTGGCTTTATGAGAGAAGAGATCATTAACTTTATAGAAAATAGAGATGCGTGTGTTCCAACATCTTAGACGTAAAGGGAAGTAGGATATATGCTTAGTATGTACACACATTATATACTCTCTCTGATCCATTCGTTTTCAGATATAAATATTTTTCTAAAATTCAACTTATATATATTATTAGTATTTCTACAGCATTTATTTCAACGAATTGGAATTGAGACATATTTTAGTCAATCAGCTGTTTAGAAAGATAAAACTATCATTTTGACAATTTATTATATATTGGTGTTTCTCTCTAGCTAACCTTAATATTTTCTTGCTAAATCATCTAGTAGTAGCTTGTAAGTAGTGATGATTCGTAATGGCTGACGTTGCATCTGCTGGTCGTGGCTCTTGTTAATGGTGGTCAGCTAGCGAAAAGTTGAGCGTACGGCGCGTGTCGTGTTGGACGACACCACACCACACCACACCAGCCAGCACTGCAGATCGATTACGAGTGGTATTAATTAGTAGCTGAGAAAATCCATCCATCCATCCACACGAATTCTATATAAAATAGTAGTATTAACTTCATGCGTGGACGGTGACAATAATAAACTAATTTGAGGTGGTGTATTATGTTGATACACTTTGCATGTATGCTACTCCTAAAATATCGCCATCACTGAGAATTAGCCGATCGAGAGCATGTGTATATATATATACTGTAGCTAGCTAGTATATTGTAGTAACATTTGAGCGCTCCATTTTTCAAAGTTACCTTCCATAATTACGAGCTGTCGTTATTTTGATCCAACGAATCAGTAGCGTAGTAGAAAATTTATAGGAGTAAAATTTGAACTATAAGACTTTCTAATTTTACTTAATTTTATTAATGTATCAATTTATTTGTTTTTATACTGTCTAGATTTATTAGTATAAATATAAATTCATTTCAGGTTAAAAATTCTTATAATATAAAATAAAGCGGATATTAATGTCATTAAAGACAAATAAGACTTGAGATGTACGCAAAAAATCTACCAAATCATTTGGGGGATGGGTAGGATCGGAGGAGCATTAATTCTAATTAATTAAATTAATTAATGGCTTGTAAACAATCCTCATCATGCAATGCATGGAGCTGGAGACCGCATAACAGTGCTAGCTCTTCCCCACTAAATAAAATTAGTACTGACATATCGACAGGAAGAAAAGAAAAAAAAAGAAAAGCATATATGCAGAATTAACCAGAATATTGAAAGTAATTAAGCTGTAGAATTTTGAGAAACCAGCATGTTAATTAAGCTCAAATAGTAATATTTGTTTTTAAGGAAGAGCTAATACAGCTAATTAACATGTTGAGGTTTTGAGTTTACACATGCATATGCATGATATGCATTGAAGAACTCTTGAAAGAAAAAAATGGTGCGATAGTCGACCATGGCACACGTGACACATTGAAGAAGAAGAAGAGCAAATTAAAGAGAGAAAATTACTTGTATATAGGTATGAGAATGAGAGCAGCCGCCAGCTAGCGGCACTCAGAATTTAATTGAACTTGTTTTATTGTTTGTAGAGAGGAACACGTTCGTAATTCGATCGGGTTCACACAGAACGACGACACGATCGCGCGGTCCGCCGGCTGCAGCGGAAGAAAAGAAAAGAGGGATACAGAGAGAGAAGCAAGCGCGTCGTACGTCTCCGCACTAACATTACTGCTAAGGCCGTGTTCAGTGGTAAGGGGTAAGTACTATGCTATAAAAAATATAGTAATATTAGATTAATTAATTATTAATTATTAGAAAAATATAAAATAGATTAATATGATTTTTTAAAATAACTTTTCTATAGATTTTTTTAAAAAAAACGTCGTTTAGTAGTTCGAGAAGCGTGCACGCGTAAAATAAGAGGATAAGTTTAACTTACCTGAGTGGGACGAACGCGGTCTAAGAACCGTACTAATCTCTCCATTCATAGTGTACAAGGATTTATTCAGTTTTTCATAAGAGTAACTACTAAGTTAAAAATAATATATATATAATATAAGTTATTTTTAGTGATGTAAATGTAAAGTAAATTTTGCGGATAAAATAAAATAAGATAAAGCACTCTAGAATCAGAATCAAAACTTCAAATTTAACACTAAAAAATTAACTTTTAACTATTTAAGTAAACAACGTAAGTGAAATTGTTCACTCCTAGTAATTTAAAAAAATTACGCTAAAACTTTATATATAAACGTAAAGACTGAAAAATATACATGATAAAATATCCTAAAATTGGCTCGTAATTAGGTTTTTTTAAAAATAAAAATAGATTATAAGCATAAGGAAGGATGAGATAAACACGTTAACTATTGCTAAATATTAGTAATATAAATGATTATATATATCGAGGAACATGGTTGGGTGTGGACGGACGTGGGTGTCTACTGGAGGCATCGATCTATAAATGGCGAGGCGGAAGGAGTCCGCCCGACCGGACCGGCCTTGCTGCATTTGTTTCTCCATCTTCTCCCACGCACACACGCCGCCGCCGCCGCCACCCGACCCGACCCGACCCTTGGGTGTGTGGGTCGATCGGAAGAAGATCCAAGGGGCCGGCCTCCTCCATGACCCCGGCGGCGACTCCGGAGGTGGTGGAGCCCAGTACTTGTAGCGGGGGAGGGGAGCGCCGCTCGCGCTTCCGCCGGATCTGCGTCTACTGCGGCTCCGCCAAGGGGAAGAACCCCAGCTACCAGCACGCCGCCCTCGACCTCGCCAACCAGCTCGTATATTATCTATATCTATACACTCCTTCCTCCTCCTCCTTCTTCTTCTTCTTGTTTTTTTTTTTCATTTTCGATACTACGAGTTCTCTTATTAATTCATTTAGGTTCTACTAATTTATTTCTCCCCACCTATGGAATGGATTCGATTATTTGCGAGCTCCCTTTGCTTTTGAATGTGCCGCATGTATAACTACTAGCTGCCTTTTGAACTCGCAACTAGCTTGATGGATCGTCATCGTATATATTTGGTTTGAGTTCTCTTCTCTACTTACTAGTAGTAGATTAATCTGCCATGTCCTGCACGTATCAATCCATGGACCATGGGCGCGGTTGCGTGCGTGATCATATATACACAGAGAGAGAGAGAGAGAAGGGGGGGAGGAGATCGATATATGCTAAGATGATGAGCAGGTGCATGCATCCATCTTCTTTCGTTGCTGCTGCATCGTCAGGAGGCCGAAAGGCGGTGCAAGGCCTTGCCACTCCTCATTATCCATGGCCATCCCATCATGACCGACCCACCCTAGCTATGACCTCACTTTCTTGCCCAAATGGCCAAATGCACAACCATTTCGTCGTCTTCTTTCTTTGCCTCTCCTCCTCTCGCCTCCCCTCGCCGGAAGCAATTAATCGCGATAATACTACTGCTGTGCTACTATAGTGGATAAATCTTTCCTCCTTAATCTGTGCAGGTGGAGAGGGGCATAGACCTGGTCTACGGGGGTGGCTCCATCGGCCTCATGGGCCTCGTCTCCCATGCAGTTCATGCTGGAGGTCGCCATGTCATTGGGTTTGTATCGCTTTCCTCCCATCCATTTTCATCCGCCTATACCTTCCCTAGCTTGTGCTGGGGCTTGGTGTTTTTATGGTCATCTTGCTGCCTGCCCCTCCTCTCTCCCTGCACCAACATGGCAGCCTTATGTTGGTGCAGTGCAGGCTGCTCTCTCCATTGCCCGTTGGAGGAAGGGGGGGCATGCATGCCGATCGCGTTCGGTTTCACTGAAATGGAAGCGCCTTTTCGGTCTTCTTTCCGAAAGGCTAGTTGTTTCCATGCTCACAATGGGTGTGTTAGCCTATCTCAGCAGCAAGCTGGGGAGCACGTACAGCTACTGATTCCCTTTAAATTATTGCGCAGCTAGTACGTGGTTATCTGCAGTACTCCCGTTCTTGAAAGCCCTACTTCTGTCTACCTGTTTCTAGGCTCACCAGTTTTCTCTACATGGGAAAAGATCAACACCATGCTTCTACTAGTACTACTGTGCTTTAGCCTGTCTTTAATGTAGCCTTTTGCTCCCTCCTCTTCTTTTTTGCAGGATCATTCCAAAGTCACTGATGCCCAGAGAGGTGAGTCAAAGGCTGCAACTTGCATTTTGTTGCTATTGCATGAGTACAATTTTCCTGATAATGCTATTGCTAACATGTAATCTCGAAGATTGATTTAGGGAGCGTTTGAATGCTCATGTTGGAAATTAACCCCTCAAAACGGAGCAATCATTAGCACATGATTAATTAAGTAATATTATATTAAAAACTTGAAAATAGACTAAATGATTTTATTAAAGCAATTCCCTGTAGATATTTTTTTTAAAAAGCACATCCTTAACAGTTAGGAAGACAAGTGAGTATAAGTTGGGAAATGTGAGAAACGATCACATCCTTATGAAATTAAAAAATATATATATTGAATGATGTATTTATGTGTGATGGCATATGAGATGTTAGTATCCTTTAGTTATGTCATTATCATGTCCTTGTAGAAGTTCTAAAATGCTGTAGCTCCCACTTTGTTAATAAGTCTACATCCATAATTTCTTATTTAGCATTTTCCATTTGTATCTTGAGAAGAATTGTAACCATCTGTAGTTATTGTCTTGAATAGACCGCCTTTGTTCGTGTTTTAATGCAAGTGGATTGTGTTAAAATGTTTAAAAGCGCCATTCCTAAAATGATGATTGCTAATGTTTGATTTGAATTTTACATGTTAATGTAGTTCTTTATGTAGCTGTGACATATTATTGGATTATTGATATCCCAGTACACACCTGTAGGTAACTGGAGAGCCTGTAGGGGAAGTTAGAGCTGTTTCTGGTATGCACGAGAGGAAGGCTGAAATGGCTCGGTTTGCTGATGCTTTTATTGCTCTACCGGGTATTATGGCCTATTCATCTATGGCGTAAGAAATCAAAGCTTTCTCAGTTTTATGATGTTGTTATTGATCACATTAAGCTGAAATGGTAGGTGGCTATGGAACCTTGGAGGAGTTGCTTGAGGTTATTACTTGGGCACAACTTGGAATCCATAAGAAGCCGGTAAAAACTCACCCACAGTTGCTATGATTCTTCTCACACGAAATTACCTTGTTGTAAACTAATCATGCATATACTATCATGCATGTGATTATCTTCTTGTTTTTGTTAACCTACTTTGCATTAGTAGTTATGAAGTGCTGATTTGTTTATCATTATGTCGTTAGGGCCGTTGTGATCTGCAGCTATCATGTTCCCTTGTTCACATGTGACCTAAAAATTTCGTTCTCATAGCTATAAATCGTGAAAGGGATAATTTAATCAGGGTGTTGTTACCTGCATCACTACATCAATAGCATGTGATCTGCATTTTCTATCTTCTATACTTTGGCGATAAATAGATATGCTTCACACTTTTTGAATATTCCCTAACAGCTAATGGAATGGCGATTGGAGGGTCTTACACTGCATGATGTGTCGTTTGAACAAGAAACTGTCATTGGTGTCTATATTAATGAATTGCTTAGCAAATATAAGATGCTGAAGTTAAAGACTTAAGAGGGATAAGAGCAGTCAATTCAACATTTTTTCTTCATACATGCTTATCTGCCTCTATTATTTGAGTCTTATGGACCCACCAGATTGTTTTTATTTGGTAGGGGATATCATAGACGATTCTGCAGGTGTGAGTGGATCATATATTCAATAATCAACATTGTTGAACCAGGCGCTGTTGCATTCTTTTCTTTTTGCCAGTACTAGTGATCTTGGTACCTTCCACGTAATTGCTTTAAAATGTTACCAGGTTGGGCTTTTGAATGTTGACGGATTCTACAACCCTCTTCTATCATTTATCGACTTGGCTGTCAACGAAGGCTTTATCACCGAGGAGGCTAGGCGCATCGTCATATCTGCTCCGGCAGCCAAGGAGCTAGTTATGAAATTGGAGGTTAAATCCCAGATCAGAACTTAATCTCTAGTTTCTTGATCAGTATGATTAGAGTGTCAGATAGGTGCTAACGTTTTCAACATAGGTCCTTTGGTAACCCACCGAATAGAAGATGCTCCATATATTCCATCCTGGCATGGAGTTGATTTCTGATCCTATGTCATTGCAGGACTACATCCCCGAATACAGCATTGGCTTGGTTTGGGAGGACCAGAACCAGAAGCAAAATAACTTGGTCCCTGAGCTGGACTCCGGGATCACATCATCCTGATTGGTCTTCCAGCCTGCATATGTTAGGGTCCTAACCAGTCAGGTTGTCGAAGTGGCAAATATTTATTGTACTAACCAAAGGGTAATGGGGGTGTGTTGAGATCTCATGTACTGGTGCTATTGACGGATTGCATTGGACTTTGGTAGCATAACATGGTTAGGAAGAAATGCATATAGTAGTACATAATTTATCCAATCCAAGCTGAGCATGACCGTGTTGGATTGCCCTTGTGTTGCGCATGCGTGATTCTAGCTCTTAGTACTAGCTGTTACTATCCTACATTATTCTATTATCATCAAATTGTGTCATGTGCAAGTGCAACGGTTTGAACGGTCTCAGCTACAAACATGATTGATTTCGCATGTAGATGTAGGGGTACATCATAAGTTCATAACATCAGGATCAACATTTGGCTAGCAAGGTTTTTTTTCCAGCTCAGATATTATCTTGCTTGCTGCCTCTTGTGAGTTGGCAGTCTGAAGATGGCAAAGTGATACAAGTTGGGGGTGGTAATAAGTCTAAACTTTTTATCTACAAAATTTAAGGGTTGAATCTAAAATGAATTGGGGTAAATCTTATAGATTTTTTAGCTTATGAAAGGACCCGGCGACCTTAACCATTTCCATCTCTAGCTACGACATAGTAGCTTACTACTTTTGTTTCATATTATAAAACTTTTTAGTATTGTTTAAATTTATCCATTGATGAATATATATATATATATATATATATATATATATATATATATATATATATATATATATATATATATATAGATAGATTTATTAATATCCATATAAATCTAGTCAAGACCGAAAAGTCTTACGTCGTGAAACGGATGGAGTATGCCATAGAGGCATCGACTGTAGTAGCTGGAATGCTTAATTACAGATTAAACTATTGAACTGTACAGTGCGTACTCCAGTGACAACAGAATTTCTCTAGAACTATTGAACTGTACAGTGCGTAATTTGTCTAGAACTATTGAACTGTACAGTGCGTACTCCAGTGACAACTAAAATGGATGGGTATACAACCTCATCAGTACGTTTGTAATAAGCATAAGTGAAATTGTTTATTAACACTTAAAAACTAAACTATGGATGGACATTATATACATATGTTGTTAGCTAGTAATCTAAAAACAAAGACTAAAGATAAAAGATAATAAAAAACCCTAAAAGTCAGATTCAACTTTAACTTTTAAATTTAAATTTAAATTTATAAATGTAAAAGCACAAGCGAAAAGATGCCCAAACTCCTTATGTAATGAATTGGTCATGTACCCTTGCATTTACCACGCTTGTTGGGAGACGACTTGCCTCAAAATTAACATTACCATGAAGAAATGAAAATTCAAAACCATTAATTGCTAGTTTAATTATCACTTTTCCAACTCATATGTTTTATCTTTTTCTGTCACTTTCCGTTCTTGTTGTTGTTGTTTAGTACGAGTTGAGTGTTTGTAGCGCATCATCGTCATGATCATGAGCAGCAGCCTGTGTTGTGTTGTGTTGTATTGCTCCGTCATCAGAGTCGATATAGATAGATCAAAAGTAGCCGGCAGCATGCTAAAACATGTGACACTGCACATTTGGCATCTGCTCTGTGGACCCCAACGGGCAGTGGGTGGAAGTTCATGTATCCTTGTGTAAATAGGACCGATCGATGGTTTTGATTCTGTTGTAAAAAGAAAATAAACAAATAATGCTTAGTAGTAATTCTGATTGATATGCTTTTATTACATCGATCCAACCAGCTTTCGTGCATTTTTCTAATACTATTCCCCTTAAATCTTAGTTCCCGACACTTTTATTCTCTTATTACAATTCCATATCTTTTGAAGCTTGTCATGATAGTCGAACGTACTGCACCTTAATTTTGTGAGTACGTGGTAAGACGAAGGAGCACAGCACACTTAGCACATACACATTGCTAGCTGCATATGTATGTATGTGTGTATGTCGTGATGATCGAAAACGCCGCGACGAGCGAGCTCAACCACCACCACCACCACGCACGCACACGTACTAGTATACAGGGCAGGGCAGGGCGCGCATCGACGGCCGGGATGATCATAAAGCCAGCCAGCCCAAAGAAGAAAAGCTAGCTAGCTTATAATTAAGTTAGCTATATATGCTGCCAATAAAACGTTCGACGACGACGACGGAGAAACGCACGCAAGCAAGCAAGCATGTTGATGTACTGGGCCGGGGGTGGGGGTGGGGCGCACAACAACACGAGGAGCAAACAGCAGCAAGTGCTGTCCATGCATGTTTCGATCGATATATCTATCTATCTCCCCCCTCTAGCTACCTACCTACCTAATTCCCTCCCTCCCATTATATATAATTGCTAGCTGCAACATCGATCTCAATTAATTAATCCGCTGCTTAATTAATTGTGAGCTTAATTAGCTAGGCAGGCAGTAGATCGATCGAGATGGGTATTGGGAGGTCGGTGCCTGCACAGCGCAGGGGGGGTTCGGAGGGTAGTAGGAGGATGCTGGGATGCTGGGGACTCCTCACCACCTCCTCCTCCCCCTCCCCCTCGCCATCGCCACCCCGCTCCCAATCCCAACTCGAAACCACCGTCTACGGCGGCCGCATCTACCACGACAGTAAGTACTCCATCCATCCATATATACCCCTACCTACCCACTAATTCCTACGTATGATCCTAGTATTTAATTATACGCTTTTGCTATGGAACGTATGATCCTAATATTTAATTATACGCTTTTGCTATTGATTAAACATTTGATTTTTTTTATTATGTGTGCGCAATGCATGAAGGCCGTAGGAGAAGGATATGTATGTGATTTTTAACTTACATGCATGCATCCAGATTATCATCAAACAATAGTGATTAGATTTGATTGATAGAATTAAAATTTTTAAATATTTGATCACTAGACGTACACTTAATTATATGCATTCATCTCTCAACTACGTAATTTATTTATTTTTTTACTCAATCATATAACTACGTGTACTACTACCTCATGTGTGCCCTTTGGTCCGCAACCGCTAGCTAATTTATTCATTCTATTGGTTCTCGTGCATCATTAAGTTTCCATGCCAGTTGCAGATCTACCAAATAATATCAGATTGTCTGAACAAATTATATAGAAATCCAACCCCTTTTATTAATCTTTACAAAAAAAATTTAGTATCTCATAGTACCTAGGTATCAAAAGGTACCAAAATTTTACACTAAAATTTTAGTATCTTATGGTATCTTCTCATGGACTGTAACCTCCAGGGATGGAAAAAATACATATGTTTTTATGTAAAATTTAGTATATTCTAGTATCAAAGATATTAAGAAATACCAAATTTTACACAGAAAACGGCAATACCTCGTAATATCTTTTTAAGAATGGTAAAATTGCTCGTAAATATACGTTTACTCGTGCAGAACCTTTTCGACCAGAAGAAGCATTCTCTGGGAGCATTTCACCCACATTGGTAGCTTCGGAGTTTACACTGATGCAGTTTACTTATCATGATCTGATGCATGCCACCGAAAACTTTCGACGTGAGAATTTTCTTGGTGTGGGAGGCTTTGGCCGTGTCCATAAAGGATGGATTAATGCGAATGGGACTCCTGCAAAACCTGGCAATGGATTACCTGTTGCTGTTAAGACACTCAGTTGTGATGGGCTACAGGGCCATGATGAGTGGGTGGTATGTTTTAATTTACTTTTCAAACTTACTTGTATGCCATTATTATATGGATCAATGCAAGCTAACTACAAATATGTTTATTATGTATATGTTGGTATAATTTTACCTACATCAATATGCAGATCGAATATAACAAATTAAATCAGATGGTTTTATCTTATTTCTTCTCTCAGGCTGAAATCCATTATCTCAGAAACCTACGACATCCACATCTGGTGAAATTGTTCGGTTTCTGTATGGAAGGCGATCAGAGGCAGCTGGTATATGAGTTTATGTCCCATGGAAGCTTAGAGCGCCATCTCTTTAGGAGTATGTATATATCCATCGTAATTAATGTTAGGCTAGGTCATGATTTGTTGAGTTCGTAATTAATTATGTCAGCTAGCTGTTTTCGACAGATAGGACGGCGCCACTTCCATGGTCTATCAGGGTGAAAATTTTACTGGGTGCAGCAAAGGGACTTGCTTTTCTCCATGAAGAAATTGAGTCGCCTGTTATCTTTCGGGATTTCAAGACATCCAATATTCTGCTTGATGAGGTATATATATATATGTGTGTGTGTGTGTGCCTTTTGAATATATATATATATATAATGCACTATGTGTGTATATATGCTTTGTGTTGTTCAGATCACTTTGTGTCGTTTTACCATGCATTACCGTTTGTTGATCATGCAGATATAATATATTGGTTCAATTATCTATCCTAACATGCAGGATTACAATGCAAAACTCTCTGACTTTGGGCTTGCTAGAGATGGCCCCGTTGGTGATAAGACCCATGTGTCCACCCGAGTCTTGGGAACATATGGATATACAGCTCCTGAGTATGTAATGACAGGTAAGCTGAGCTGACCACTCAATTTTTTTTAGTAGTCAGATAATAATTTTTAGGGGTTGTTGATAATTAAGCTATTACGGTTTATAATCAGATTAAGAGAGTACATATTTGTAGCTATATATGATCTAACAAACAAGAGAGATTCAGTTTGTATAGAAAGTACGTAGTCAGTGAGAGCAGTGAAAGTAATGATGCATGGGAAAGAAGAGCAGTGTGAACTGAACAAGTGGTTGGTTTTGTGATGGATGCATCCATGGTAGGTCACCTGACATGGATGAGCGACGTGTACAGCTTCGGGGTGGTGGTGCTGGAGGTGCTGACGGGGAGGAAGGCGACGGAGAGGATGAGGATGAGGGAGCAGAAGAACCTGGTGGATTGGGGTCGCGAGAACGGCAGGGACAGGGACAGGTTCCACCGGCTGATCGATCCCAGCCTTGGCTCCATCTTCTCCATCAGCGGAGCTCAGATGCTGGGGCGCCTGGCCTGCGCCTGCACCAACCGCGACCCCAAGACCAGGCCTCCCATGAGCACCGTCGTGCACACCCTCGACACCGTGCTCAGCCTGCAGGACATGGCCACCGACACTGCCCTGTACCGGACCATGCTGGCCGACCGTGCTGTCAATGCCTCATCCTCATAAATCAGCTCGCCAGGCTCGTGCTTTATTAATCTGTGGTTATGGATGTTTTGTGGTGTTGCTATCAAACTTAATGTTGGATGATTGTTTGTTTTCCTCCTCCTCCTCCTTCTTCTGTTAGTGTCGTTTTTAATTAGTGGTAACAGCAATAAAAAAAAGGATCCCCTTTTAATTGAGTGGGTTAATTTGGAGATGGTAGATTATGTGATTGAGAATTGCAACATATCACCATGGATGGAGATCATTTACATTTACATGTTGATGCTGAAATCTCACAATGGTATAAAGGCTTTACTGCATACATACATACATACATTTCACAAGCAAAGTACAAAATAAATAAAAATGTAGTTGCATACACATGTACAGATAGCACCAACAGAAGGAAGCGGAAATCAGATTAATTAACCACACCGGACCGGAGAGAGAGATAGCAGCAGCAGAAAGTAATACATACATATACACTCAGAATCTGAAATGAAAATGAGATGAGATGGCAATGGCAATGCTAACTAGATAGCAGCAGCAGCATGTCCCTGAAGAAGGCCGTCGCGGATCTGCGTGGCGATGTCGCGGACGGCGCCGGGGCCGTGGGGGATGAAGACGGAGGAGGCCTTGGAGGAGGCGCCGATCTCCTTCATGGTGTCGAAGTACTGGGTGATGAGCACCATGTCCATGACGTCCTTGGCCGTGGTGCCTGGCACGTTCACCGAGAACCCCAGCACGCTGTCCCTCAGGCCATCCACGATTGCCTGACGCTGCCTCGCGATGCCCAGCCCCGACAGGTACTTCGCCTCCGCTTCTCCTTCCGCTCTCTTTATCTGCACTATCTTCTCTGCCTCCGCCTTCTCGTTTGCAGCCACCCGCAGCCTTGCAGCTGCACAACACCATCACCCCACTATCTTATTACTACCCTTTCTTTTTCTCTCTGTCTCTCTGAATTCTCAACTATATGCATGCATCCTATCTATCTTGTATAATTTGTAGTTTTACACAGCAGCTAACTGACCTGCATTGATCTCATTCATCGCTCGCTTCACGTGCTCGTCTGGCTCGATGTCAACAATCAGTGTCTGCACGATCTCGAACCCGTAAGCGGACATAGCCTTCTCCAGCTCATCCTCCACAGCCTTTGCTATATCGTTCTTCTGCTCAAAAGCGTCGTCCAGGTTCAGCTTTGGAACGCTTGCCCTGATCACTGCCGACACCAATAGCACCACCAAATTAGTTGATCTGTACTAGTTTCTACTTCAGTATCCATATATATGCATCACCTACAGAATAAGTGATCTACTAGTTCCAATAGTTCATGGTTTCATACCATCAAAGACATAAGCCTGGATCTGGGATCTAGTGTTGCTCAGCTTGTAGAACGCGTCGTTTGCTTTGCCAGCCAAAGCTCTGTACTGGATAGATGCGACAACATTGACAAACACATTGTCCTGCAGACAGCAAAATGCTTAGTCTTCACATGTCAGCAACACCATAAAACTCATCAAATAAAAAAAATTTGATATGAATGCCAGTGTTAATCTCTGACCTTTCAAATACTTAATCACAGGTGAATATTGGTGATTAAATAAGGTAACATATTAAAGTTGCTGCATGCACTCCCTCCTTAACTTCTTTGTTTCTTCCTTTTGTTCGGATTGTCTACCTCTCTTTGTATTTTAACCCTTCTCTTTTAATATATATTAACCATACAGGTGGGGAAGCTCTCCCCCCGGTGATCGTTTCAAAAAAAAAAAAAGTTGCTGCATGCTGTGTAACAGTAATTTTTAAATTCCATAAAACTGGAACTTTCTGTGCATAACCTATCACCACTAGAACAATTAACTTTCGGATAGATCTCTCCTTTAGAAGTGATTCATGTCGCTTTATAGTCCAAAAAGAACTATGATAATCATCAACATAAATCTTAATGTTTGGCTTTGGAACTTCAGTTAGGACAAAATGATAACCATCCGTATATGTTCAAAGGAAAAGCAAATATAGGTACTAGGTAAGCATCCATGAATAAAGAGTCTTTTCCATCAATAAAAAGGAAAGTTAAGAGTTAGGATGAACCTTTGTCTTAGTTTCACAGCGCACATCCAGTTGCTGCAACCTGAGTGTGAGATGACCAGCTATACGCTTCCCAATGAACCAAGGTAAGCAGTGACATCCTGGCTCAAGCACACTATCAAACTTCCCGAACGTTTCTCTAATGGCCACTGTAGACTGATCAACTTGAACACAGCAGAACAAATTGCCCATAGCTCCAGTCCTTAGATCGCTTTTGGCAGTACCTGAATGTTTATATATCATGAAGCAGATTTAGTAATGAAAAAGCATCATAGGCACAAGTAAAATGCAAAACTGCCACTACTGCTTTGTTTAAAAATAAAATGACAGCGACTAAATGAGAAGACAGGCTTCCGTTAAATGAGGTTGCATCAGTTAATTCAGCCAATAATTCCAAGGTTGCATAATTCAGTCAATAAGCAATCATAGACTCAAGTTAAGCAGAGACAAACACCGCATCCCCCATGCTTCCAAGGTTGCATCATGGTCACAATGACTGAGAAAACCAAACAATTTTGAATTATACATGGATCATTCAGGTACAGCTGCAAATATAATTCTGTTCATTTTTTTCCATTTCACAGCCAGAATAAGGTAGTTTTCTGCATCCTAGTTCTTATTAATCCATTAGCCAGGGGAATACTTCTAGAAAATCCAGATGATTGTTGTAATAAAAGTGCTTGTAAACATTGCAAACACTGGTACTTAGGCACATCATTCAATCAACATGCCCCAATTCTATTCCCAGAGTAAAAAAAAACTTTACAGACATGTGCTTCGGAAAGTGCATGACAGTCAAATAGATTGATAAAATGAAATAAATGTACCAACAAGTGCAGGAATCTACATACAATACCAACTATTTACTCTAAATTTGAAGCACTTTATATGCTATATTTCATTATCTCATCGAAGAAAACATTTAGTTTTCAGCCTTCCAGAAAAATATATATTTGCAGCAAGTTCCCACTCGATTATTGGCCAGATTTTTCTTTATTTCAGAAACCGAAATCTTGTTCTAAAGCAAAAGAAGTTAAATCAATTGAAAACGCTAAGAGGTTCAGGCTTTATGTTTTACTATTGATGAATATATAAGAACTCCACTGTACAATAGAGGAAAACAGGACAGCTATGAAAGAAAAAACACTCACAGGATTAATCACATAATTCCATATAGAATGAAAATAAAACTTGAACTCATGCGAAAATGTTACAAGCACAGCAAACTATGGAAGATTTGCAACAGAACCTGCCCGACTAGAAACTTGAACTGGAAGGGGAAGAGAGAATAGCCAGCTGATATCAGGACATGCCTAAATGACACTGTGACAGGGTGGAGTTGTTTATGAGGCAGGGAAGGTAGCAAAACCTTGATGTATCCTGTTAAAATAGCCAACTTTATCTGCCCCTACGATTGACTGACACAAACAATAACCAATCAGCTGTGGGCTGTGAATCTGCATCACCCCAAATATCGACTGATTCCCATTTGACCACGGCGTATATATCTCACTGTCCGGATTGCCAACTGGATGAATGCTACTAATAAATTGACAGACGATTGCGTACGAAACGGTCAGATTAGACGTTGACAAGATAATGAAACTGCAATATTCTTGTTGCAGCCCATTTTTTTCAATCTTTTGGTGAGAAATTGCGTGTTGACTAGATGCAAGTCGTAGCTACATTCCTACCGCAAAAATGCTCGGCAATTTCGGCGACACGCATACGTGAAACGCATGTAACTATCACAGGAGAGGAAAAAATGGCGCTACATTCCATGTCATGTAGGGAGGATATATCCGGGGGCAATTACGAGTACATACCCTCTCCCTTCCAAAATGTAAATATTTTTAGGTACTAATTGTCTCATTAATTATTTCTAATTTAAACTTCTTCTAATTTTACCCTAGGTATCAACAAACACCCATCCATTCCTAGGTATCGTAGTCTCAAATCTGATCTATGCTAAACAAATTAGAAATGATTACGATTGGGACAAAAATACAAATGATTACGATTTGGAACAGAGGTAGAAGGTTTAATAGAAGTTAAAGATGGGCAAAGGAAGAAAAATGAAGTCTAGACCCATTACTGCTAATTCTTTATCCAAACCAACAAGACACTAACAGCAGCAGATTTTTCTATTATCTGTTCAGTTTTATATAAGTAGGAAGAAATTGCAGTTGATAGGGACAGAATGGCTATCTGAATGGGCAGTCCACCAGACTCTCCAGTCTGTAGTCGTCGCAGCAGACAAGGAGGAGGGAATCAGTGTGCGGAGGGAAGGATAAGGCCAAATCTGACTCAGGCTTTGGATATTTTGGTTTGCGTAAAGCGAAGGGCATGTGCGTGCCGAAAGAAAAGAGACCAGGGAAGAATTGAATCGATGTTCCATCGTTTGGTGAGGACTTAGCAGCACCGAATTGGAAGGGGGAAAATTTGCTGCCAAAATCGAAGAAGAAACACGAAGGCATAAACCAAACAAGGTGCGTCGGCGAGAGCAAGAGAGAGTCTAGCACAAAAAAGAAAGAAATTCGACAATGCGGAATTTGAGGGACAGCTCCAGTTGCAGGGATCGGATCTTGGGGCAACATTAAACATCAAGGATGAACAAAAGGCTGAAAAAGAAGGGATTTTTGGGTTACCTTGGGGGTCGGCGAGGAGGCGGAGCGCAGTGTGTGTGACAAAGGCGTGGTCTTTTGTTCGTCCGGTACTCGCCTGGTGGTATAAATAGGTAGTTGCCGCCTTGCCTGCCTCGGTGAAGACGAAGATTGAAGACGATAGATGGCACGGGATACTCACAAGAATCTCTCTCACTCGTATCTCCGCAGCAGATGCAATGGACGAGGTGTTCTACATCGGTGATGCCGCCCAAGATTGTGTTTTTACCCGTCGCGTAATTTCATCAAGAGTGACGTCGTCAGGAAGAGTAGTAAATAAACCGCCCGCCCGGCCCCCGGAAAAGCACCAAAGCAGCGGAAGACGGTGATGGATGCTTGTTTTGCTTTGCGTCGTCGTCGTTTCTCTTGCTTAGGCCTGGTTTCGTTTGCAAATTTTTTTTTAAAAACATCACATCAATTTTTTAGACATATATTTAAAATATTAAACATAGTCTAATTATAAAACGAATTTCAGATTCCGCCTATAAATCGCGAGACGAAACTTTTAAGTCTAATTAACCCATTATTAGCACAGGTTGGTACTGTAGCACTTATGGCTAATTACGTCTTAATTAACCTCAAAAGATTCATCTTACAATTTCTCTCATAACTGTGTAATTAGTTTTAATGTTTATGTATATTTAATGCTTCATTTATATGTCCAAAGATTTTATGTAATGTTTTTGGGAAAAGTTTTTAGAAACTAAACAGGGCCGACATATGTTTTAGTTACGAGTTTTACTCTCATCCATCATTTTGTATCTCGAGGTACTAAATCGTTTCTCATCATTGGATCTAGCGGATATACACGGTTGGATCTAATAATTAGAAATGGTTTAGTAACTCGAGGTAGTACCTTGAGGTATGATGAAAGTAAAACTCTTTAGTTACTGTACCTCTTTTCTGCTTTCCTTTCGGGAGTAAAAGTCTAAAGACGAAGTTGTTCTTGCGTCAGCTTTTGGGCCCTCGCCAACAAGCGAATTGTGGGCCGATTGCATCACGAACAAACTTTATCCGTACGTATGGAAAAGAACTTCACTTTGAGTCCTTCGGAGCATCCCAATAGCTCATCTAAATTTAGTTATCTATATATTTATTTAGATGATTATCTAAAACACTTTCATCCTGCATATCTCTTTGTACTCCAGTAGATAATCTATATATGGCATCCTCTATATCTATTTGGAGGATTGGAGAGAGAATATCTAAATATAGAGTTTCTCTCCTAATATGGATGACATCCAAAAATAGATGATTAGATAGATAATCTGTTGAAGCTCAATTTTTACTCTTCATTCTCTATTTATAGAATGAAGGATGGGATGGATGAGCCATTAGGAATGCTCTTACGTAGCCCAAACATCTCTATTAAGAAAGAAGGCCCAGCCCAAAGGACAAAGGTGGACGACTTAACCAAAATAGCGTGCGATGCAATGCAAGGGGGTGATTTTAGTCCATCGGTTAGGTTAACTTGGGAGTAGGATATGCTAACTGGAGTAGTAAGCTTATTAGGGTGAAATGAAGCATTCCACTTCCACGTCAGCTAGGCTTCGATCAGTTCCTTTGGTTCCTCTTCTTCCCTCACTTGCAAAGTCAAACGCATGCATGTATATGTAGACGAATTAATGTACATATATGTAAAGATCCCTAGCCTTTCCTCGGAGGCTTTTAGTTAATTTGATGGAGAGCATAGGTATATTGACACCACTAGATAGCTAACCAGCTACTTAATTTCATGCCCTCAAGAAAAGCTTCGAATCTGATTCCATCACCGGCCAAGCCAGGCTGCAGGGAGACTACTACTATAGTATACACATGCACCATTCCTATATATATGTTGCTGGTTACATCAAGATTGATCCATCGATCAACCCTACCATCATCAGGCACTGACGCATATAGTATATTGCAGCAAGCAAGCAAGAGCTACAACATCTTAGTGATTGATCTCCAGGAGATTAATTGATGGCGAGCAATAATAACAAGCAAGGAGGAGGAGGAGGCGACAAGGTGGCATCAGCAGCTGCTCCCAATGAAGAGATTGACCCCAAATACGAGTGGGTCGAGAATGCCAACAACTTCCTCCTCCGTCTCACCCTCACAGGTTACATTCCATTCATCGTTGTTGCATTTATTATTATTGCATTTTGTAGTATTGATGATTAAGTTTCAAGATATGATGATATTTGAGATTGTTTTACATATATAATACTCATCCATATATGTACTATATATGAAGGGTTCAAGAAGGAAGATTTCAGGGTGCAAGTAGACGGCAAGGGCAAGCTCACCGTCCGCGGCCAGCGCCCCGCCGGCGCCGGCAACAAGCACGTCCGCTTCCACAAGGTCTTCCAGCTGCCCTCCAATGCCAGCGTCGACGACATCACCGGCCGCTTCGAGGCCAACGTGCTCACCATCACCGTCCCCAAGCGCCCCGCCGCCGCGTCTCCCTCCTCCGTACAGGAGATCAAGCAGCGCGCCAAGCAGGACGACGAAGACGAGGAAGCCAGGAAGAAGAAGGAGGACGAAGCCAACAAGAAGAAGAAGAAGCTGGAGGAGGACGTCGAAGCCAACAAGAAGAAGAAGAAGAAGCTGCAGGAGGAGGAAGCCAACAAGAAGAAGAAACTAGAGGAGGAGGAAGAGGCGAGCAAGAAGAAGAAGCAGCAGCAGCAGCTGGAGGAGGAAGATGCCATGGCCAAGCGAGGCAAACAAGCTGATGAGCAACAAGTGCACAAGTCTGCAACCGAGAGGAAGGAACAACAGGTCAATGCTGCACCGGGGCTCAGCATCGATCGTGACAACATGGCGGAGAGGGTGAAGCGGCGCGCCGAGGAAGAGAGAGCTAAGGCTGCTGCGGCGGCGGAGAAGACGACGACGGGGTTTAGCGGGTGGAGAGAGCGCGTGGCCGGGGAGCTGGAGCACCTGGGCGACATGAGGTGGGCGGAGGGCGTGGTGCAGACGGCGAGGAGGAACAAGGAGGTGATCGCCACCGCCGTCGCCGCCTTCTCCATCGGCTTCTTCATCTCCCAGAAGCTCTGCTGCAGGAGGTGATCGATCCACATCCACCCGTCTCATTCTCATCGATCACCAGCTCGCCCGCCGTTGCATCCATATCTATTCGTGCATGACAACGTACAGCAAATACACGAATGTAAAGCGACAAAGTCTGTAAATTTGGAAGGCATTAATATAGACCGTCCCTCCATATTTTAATAGATAAGATCTCCGTATTTTAACTGATAAGGTTGTTAATTTTATTTCACATGTTTGGTAATTCGTATTATTTAAAAAGATTTATATAAATATGTCAGAATTAAGTAATAAGTAAAATAAAGTTAGAAATAAATTCAATAACAACGAAATAAATGAGTACGAGAAACGATCAAAACATGCGTTAAAAAGACAATGACATCACGTTATAACATGTTTTAGTTTTCAATGTGGATATAATGAATCTGAACATTGGTTTAGCGAAAAACAGAACATTTTATAACCTAAAAATATTAATATACGGAGGAAATAATACCATTATCACATAGCCAAACAAAAAGGAAGTTACAGCAATACACAAGTTAAGCTTGCATGAGTTCGTCAGAAAGCTGTGGTGCATGCAGAGCCAACGCATGGGAAAGCAACCACAAATTTGTCAGTCCGGACTCATCCGGCGCCTGCCTGCCGCCTCAGTCCAAGAATCCTTGGTCGCGTGGATTACCGTATCCAGATCACTAGTGAATTCTATCGGAAAAAGAAAACACAACAGCCACGGCAAGAACGCAGCAGCAATTACATTACACCATCATATGGTGTATTGTACTAAGGCAACCTTTTCGTCGGCCTGAATCTATTCCAAAACTCCTGGGGGATTTCTCCTTGCAAGTAGGAGTATATAACAATAGGAAGGCTGCTCTGACTGAACAAGATAACCTCCGTATTATCATCGATGCAAAGCCTTCTAGCCTATCTGGTTACGCTTTTCTTTCAAAAAGTAAAAAAGAAGTTTATCTGGGTACGCTCGGAGTTGACCATCGCCCAGCTCCAGCTGCTGGGCGCTTCCCTGATTGCCGCATCTCCTGTGCTTTGGCCAGCTGTGCGGTCAGATCCTATTCAACAACGGAAGATTTCATCAGGGGAATGCTACATTTTGCAGACCAAAACATTAGTGATGGGCCAAAAAAAGTACCTTTGGTTTGAAGGAACCATCCAATGAGTGCAAGATTGTATCTGCAAGCCCATAATCGATGGCCTCCTGTGCACGGAAGTACCTTGGACCCTTGAGAAATTCCGCGAGCTCTTCCTTTGGTTTTCCAACTCCTTTAGACAAAAGTTCAAGGTAGTAATCCGTGTTTGTGTCTAACTCTTTTGCCTGAGCACAGAATAACAAAACGTTCAGTCCTGGCGAAAACATAAATCAGCCACACAGCATGGAGTTTGTCAGATGCTAAGATACTGAAAAGAAGAGGTGGATGTGACCTTAATCCACATATCAATGGCAGCTCCACCAGATTTGTGGACCTTAGGCAGGTACAGTTTAGCTGAAGCACATCAATGATGTTTTATCACCACCAGGTCAGTCAAAAAAACAAGAGAGTATGCACAGATTCAATTGCAAAATAAATAAACAATGTTACAATGTAACTTAGAAAAACAACATACTGATTGAATTTGGCAGCACTCCTCTTTTACCCTTGACACCAAGGGACAGAAGCATTGCAGCCTGACCATATGCCATGCTAAGATTGATTGTGTAGACCTTGGATTTGCTTCGCTGCAAGACCAAAAAAAAAAGGGATAGAAAATTCAGAGTATGCATTTATTATATGAAATCACGTCCATCCTTGAATTGTGTTGCATTCAATTTTAGAATTCCCGCCCACATTTTATTGGTTTGGTCACTTTGATTTAATCCCATGTAAAAGGTTTATATTCATGAAATTATCATTGTGCTAATGAATAAATACTAAAACTAGCCATCCTCTTCCCCCAGATTCAGTTGCCATGGTTGGTTCACCAATCACACTACTGAAATCAATTTAAGTGTCCCTAACCTTGGAAGGAGAAACTGTGCAAACAAAGTTCTAAATTGTTCCTAACATCCCCAATAGCAGACACAACCCTAAAAAGACAGTATCGCTAATATTTCAGAGTATATTGAAGAATAAAATAAAATATGTGTCGTAATCCACTGTTTTATATTCAGAATTCCAATTATTGCATGCAAGTTGTTTTTTGTAACATAAGCACACTAATGAAATCACATTTCATGGATGTAACCCTGTATGCAAATGCTGATACATAATCCGTATAACAATTTGGCATAATAATGAACTTCCACTAAATCAGAGGAGTAAACGACAAGGGCTTACGTTGATAAAATCAGCAATTGCAAATGCATCAGTTTCAGATGCAACCAGCTCATTGTTTTCATCCTGTTACAGCAGCACAGGATATAGATAAGCATTTCTTAAGGGACAATGAAAACATTGAGAAATAACATCTGCATGTCACATGTTATTTACCACTTTTATCGTTTCTCAAGATAAATGCTTACCATTGTTCCCGTAGAGTTTATATACAAGTAAATTGGCTTGGTGCGGTCATCATAATCTAGCCACAGAAATTGCGCAGCGATAAGCTCCGTTACTGCTGGAACAATCTACAAGTAGAACAATAAAAATAAAGGGAACAAAGTTCATAATTTGATTCAAAGTTTCAAACATTGAAACGAAATGTTCGGGATAATGGTGAAGGTATAAAGTCTACTCACAGGCATTCCAAGGAATATAATTCGAGAGTCCAATAGCAATGATGGCAGATCTGGAGCTGAACTTCTCATTCTTCTATATCCTCGCCCTGCCCTGCCCATGCTCATGCTGCCCGTTCCCATACCCATGCTGTAACCTGCTGGGCCCTCATGCATACCTGACAAGTTGTACATGCCAAATTCATCATAGCTCCTCGAAGCAGAAATGCTTTCCTGCAGTGCACGAAGGAAATATCATGATGATTTTGTTGTGTGAATGACTTAACACCATAGAACAAAATCAAGAAAGGTAATCAGGACAGCTCTATACGAAAAGCTAACCTCTGTAACTCTCTGTGATTGCCTATCATATGGGTTGTCATCATTCATAAACATTTCAATCTGAGCAGGGCTTAAGCCATAAAGGAATTGGGGAACATTCTTGTAATTATCCATCACTGCAAGTAGTCACCAAATAAAATGAGTGTGGCAAATAAATAATAACAAGAATGTTAGTGATAAGGTGGTTATAAAGTGAGAGAAATCGCAAAACAAAAACAGTATAGAAATAATCATCTTGATATTAAAAATAGAAACAGCTGCCATTTGTGTTCATGCATGAAGTGGACCAAAGATCAATCAAGGTTTGTCATTTGATTATAGACCATCCGTGGATCACTAAATTGAGTAGCCCATATCCTAGTTAAGTCAGTTGGATTACCGAAATGCTAGGAACCTAAGCAAAAGGGCTGCTGGCTCAACTTTTGCCGAAGAAATGAAACCACAAACTACATAGCATTTAGTCGGTTGCAATCAGGTTACATGGATCTATACAATTCTAAGATCATTCAGGCATGAAAATTGGAATTATTATACCAAAACTGTTAACAAAGCGGTGTGCGATTAATATAGGTTCAAACAGTACATCGTTATTAATTGGTATAGATTTAGCTTAATGCTCACTGAATGAATGGAAGTAGGAGACGTGGTAAGCACAAAATGGCAATCGACGCTGTGAGAGAACAGAAGACAAAAGTAGGAGTAAATGATTTGCCATCATCTTGATGCTAATTCGTAAGAAGTACAAACTGGTATCTCACTAAATTGGGCATTTTTCGTGGTTGATATGCGTGCGCTGCTGCCCAAGCCAAGCCGCGCGACCTAGCAAGATCCTAATACCGAGAGACCTCCCTACGCTACTGGGAAGTGGGAAGGGGGGGATGGGTAGTGGGGAAGCGAGCTCACGGCCATCTTTGAGGTTCTCCTCGCGGAACTGCTTGGGGATGTGGTCGTAGTTCTTGCGGAAGCCGTCGCCGTGGTAGTAGCACCTGCAGATGGCGGGCGGCCTCCTCGGGAGCCTCGGGGAGGAGGAGGGCGGGAAGGGGCTCCTGGCTGGTGACGGGGAGGAGACGGCGGGGCAGCGCAAGGCGAGCGCCATGAGCCGGAGCCGGCGGCCGGAGAGGAAGAGGAAGAGGATTGGTGGCCTCAGACTGATTCGGATAGCTCTCTCCTCTGTAACCACTTCTATTGCCGTAATTTGGGAGATTTTCTTCCCTTTTTTTCACTAAACACCTAGACCTAGTATTGTTTTCTTATTATTACATGACATTGTTTTTTTTTCTTTTTTTGAAAAAGTATATTACAATTTGGATTAATTTCTTATTATTACTACCACTCTTGCAGTTTGGACTTAGGCCCTGTTTAGTTCCCAAAAACTTTTCCTAAAAATATCACATCGAATCTTTAGATATCTAAATGAAGCATTAAATATACATGAACATTAAAACTAATTACACAGTTATGGGGGACATCGTGAGACGAATCTTTTGAGCCTAATTACGACGTGATTAGCCATAAGTGCTACAGTAACCAACATGTGCTAATGACGGATTAATTAGACTCAAAATATTCGTCTCGCGTTTTCTAGGCGGAATCTGAAATTTGTTTTATAATTAGACTACATTTAATACTTCAAATATGTGTCTAAAAGTTTGATGTGACATTTTTGCAAAATGTTTTTGCAATCTAAACAAGCCCTTAGACCGCGTTTGTCACCCCAAGTTAGTTAACTAAGCCTTCCTCGTTTTCCACGCGCACGCTTCTTAAACTGTTAAACGGTATATTTTTTACAAAATTTTCTATGGGAAAGCTATTTTAAAAAATCATATTAATCTATTTTATATTTGTTTGATAATTAATAATTGATTAATCATGTACTAATCTATTACTATATTTTTCATACCAAAATATAAGTTAACTTATGCATGCATAAAGAACGTGGCCTTAGGAGTACGAATAAGCCCCGGGTAAGTACTTTTTTTTCCAAAATATTTCACTTTAGGTTGAGCTATTCATATTTTTCTCAGCCCCCCTCTCCACTCCCATTTTGTATCATTGGTGAGTGGATTAAAACACCCAAATGCCTATGTCCAATCTTCAAACCCAACTAAGGAGTGCTAGCACTGAATCTGAGGAAGCTTTGGAGAGAGCACCGTAGTGCTGGTGACTTATACTTGAATGACCCATTTGAAAAACTTACGATTAGAAGGATCCATGGGTGATAAATGATTCTATCTTTTAGTTTTCTATTTATATTTGGATTCTAAAAACTATAGTTTATCATAATCTGAGTATTACTTAAGATAGCTTTTTTTTTTTGGATATTTTGTGTAAAACTGCATATGTTAGAAGCTCCATACACAAGACCAATGTATTGTCCTTTTCAATTCATTCACCATATTATTGAAATAGATTGTTTGATTCACTGTTGAATAATATATTTTCTTAAAAAATCGTCAATTTCACTACTTAGGTCGCTAGCTTTAAGCTATTTATAAAGTTTATTCCTTGAAATATTTAATTTTATCACTAACATAAATTTGATAACTCACAATAATAGTCTAACTATATGAGCCCTGATGATATGCAGTACCAAGTGCCAACTCATTATTCAGATGCAATCAATTTGACTTCTATATCTCATACTTAATGCTTCGCCTTTGCCGTCTTCGTCATCCCTCATCACATGTTCTTAAGTGCTACAGTGCAATGTCACTGACAACCTTGAGCTCGTGCTAAACAAACACGGCATCTCTATTTTGCATATCGACACTAATGCTGGTAGAGACTTCAGTGTGTCAGTAGTATGCTCAAGATTAACCTACACTGTTGTTGCTCGTATCATTGTCACAGGGCAGGAAGGTTAGGATTTGGGTATGTTCATCGACGGTAGAAAAAGAAATATATGAGATGGAGGCTAGAGTATGAATAACAGACCAAATGGAAAACATTTGAAAGTATTCCCATTTGAAAGTAGAAAGGTAGGTTAATTTACATGGATCTAATATACAAGTGTGGTTAAACAAAGCTGGACTAAAATGTAAATTTTTAGAGTAAATTGGTCTTGGAGCCACACATTATTATCAAAGTTTCACTCTTAGATCACCATTGAAGTTTTTTTTCTCACTTTGGACTAGTTATTGCTACCAAATGTTACACCTTGGATTAGGTATCCCCGTATTTCAATTAGATCAACCACCTCTATGGTTGATATGTCACTCTTATATATGGATAACCAAGTTCAAAGTACAACATATTCCAATAATACCTATTTCAAGGTGAAAATCACTTTACATATGGTTAAAAGTAATATGGTTAAAAGTAAAATTGTAGTAAAAATATACGACCCAAGTATAATTTATTCTTATTTTTAAAAAGTGGTTTATGCGTTAGCATAGTAACATGCAGGTGTATCATTATTGTGCATGGACGATATGTAGTATATAATCTAAAAGTACGATGATACATCGTACATCATTGATACGGTATGGCTATCCATAATAGAAATATGCATGCACATGCGTGTTTCATATTATAATTCATATCAAAATTTATCATTATCCTTCTAGGTTTATAATAAATCTAAGCGTGTATATAAAGACCCTTAGTTAGAGGGACTAATCAATTAGTCCCTCTATTTTAGTCCCTTATAGTCCCTAAAAACCCAAACAGAAAAGATTAAAAAGAACAAAAAATACTATTAGGCTATTAGTCTCTTTAGGAGAAACTTATTGGGTCTAATTTTCCTTCTTTACTTAGATCGCCGCGGCCCACGCCGGAGGCAGCCGTCGCTGCTGCTGCTTACGGCTTGTTGCTGCTGATTTGTGATTTAAAAAATAATTACTTTTAGTCTCTCTAACCAAATAGTAGGGACTAAAATAAAATATTTTAGTTCACGGACTAATTTTTAGTCATAAATTAAAAAACCAAACAAGGCCAAAATATACTCATTGATAAACGACGATCATAACATAATATAATTTCAAAGAGAGAGTACCAACCAAGCACATAGTGAGTTAAGACTTGGCAACCAGATCTTTTGTACATGGCAATATATATTATATTTATAAGATATATATCCACGGGTAACGATTGTTATAAGATATACCCTACCATCTTTGGACTATAGCGGAAGATCAAATTTGAGTCACGGATTAACCAGCGATCACAAAAACGATATGCATGCATGGCTGGCTAGTTTCCAGCAGCCACATTTTTCCAATGGTGCAAGTTGTTTGTGCACCACCGATCAGCTAACCACTTGACTAATTAGCATATCATGGCAAAAACCATGGCCGTTAAAAGGATAAGTAAAGAAGAAACGCAACAATTAGGACCCCTTTGAATCGCATGAATGAAAAAACGGATGAATAGGAAAAACATAAAATTCTGATAGAAATGTAAGTGTAAAATAGAAAATTGTAAAATACAGAAAAAACGTAGGAATGACCATTTGATTGAGAATTGTAAAATACAGAAAAAACGTAGAAATGACCATTTGATCGGATCACAGGAAAAACACAGAAATTTGAAGAGAGATAAAGACTCATAAGATTTTTTCCATGAGGTTCTACCTCTTGTTATATTTTCCTACAAAACTTACATAGGAAGAGACATTCCATAGAAATTTCATAGGGTTCATTCCTTTAATTAAAAGGGCTTTGTTGAAAAATTCCTATAGAAATAAAATCCTCTAAAATTCCTAGTAATTTCCTTTGAATCAAAAGGAGGCCTTAACTTTGCGTAGCTTAATGGCTACCCATTTCATTTTAAAACGAAAATACTTCTACCGCTCATCATTGATCTCAAAACATAATTATTTCTTCACGTATCTCATCATCTCAACCAATCATACTCATTCTTATTTTATTTTTTCACTGCGTTTTCTTTTCAAACATTCACATAATTTCTTCAATCATTCCCACATATTTTTTAATTACTATAATATTGTATCCAACTTTAGAAATGATTATATTTTAGAATGAAAGCTATACTACACGGTTAGCAAGAACATGGTACAGCATGACAGCAGCATTACTGCGTGTCTACGTAATAAAACACATAGATGATGTACTTAATCAATTAACTAGTTAACACATGGATGAAATGCAGCCGTATGGGTTCGTTCTTTTTGACGATGCAGAGGTAGGTTGGTATCATTTCGATGGATCAGGGCATTTCCATGTCCTTGATTAACAAATCAACGCCGGAACGAATGAGCGTCCTACCACCCACAGGAATCGAAGGAAACGACCTCCAAACCACTGACCGCTCACTTTGCTGCCCTCTGCTTTGCAGTTTTCTTTCCAGTGGAGCATGTTCAATTGGATGTTGTTAACAACAAAAGTTCATTTCAGAAACTAGCTTTCCAGCAGGTTTTGTGCTTGTGGTGTCCCACCAGTTCATAGTTTCAGATTATCCGGCTAGCTATCAATGTCGCATGTTTCACATTTGTCACCATATACTACGTTAAAGTTGGTCCCATTTCTATAACTTCAGTGTCCTCCCAAATTTGTTTATGAGTGGTTACAGATTTTTAATTATCTACTGACATAATAGACATATGCACCAAAGTACTTTAATAGTGAAAATAATATGAATATATTCAGAACAACCCTTTTATCGGTAGTTCAAAAGCTCCGATCAAGTGGATACTAAAATTTCCAATTATTAAACTCTGTATATAAATAAGAGTTATTTGGACTGAACTTTTTAGATAAAATGATTAACATGTTGCTAGTGAGCTGTATGATTCCAAACTACTAATATACTATGTATGTTGATATATATAATGATTTGAGATGTTTGTGGCATGTTTTAAACATACCGTCATGACTAAGGTTTACACATGGTAGGTCAGAGAGGCGTGCAAAAGAAATATTTACTGAAATAAAGGCAGAAAAAAAAGAGGCGTAATATCATGGCCGTGTCCATAGGCCTCAAAATGGTATTTGGTATGGATCAATGAGACGAGGGCCCTACATAACTTAGCAACAAATGTTTTGAGCTAGCTTAGCAATCGATGCTAGTGGTAGAGTTTTTTAAATGTGATTCCATGCTCTCCACAAAAAATAATATATTTTTAAAGAAGACGAAGTTTCAAGATTAGAAGGTGCTTAACAGTCCAAAAAGTTATTTACAAAGGGTGCCTTTTTTTTTTCTTCGACACCTCACACTAATCTTGTGTCTCATGCCAATTGCTATGTTGTTAGTTGTCATTGCACCAGGGATAAAAATGCTACCATTGTTGCATTAATCAAGCTAGTATGTATCTCAACGTCAACGACAAGGCACTACAAGTTGTACAAAATGAGGGCTACTACTCTACTAGGCCTACCAATGGACGGTAGCCTCAATAACCATGTCACTCCGTGCAATTCTAAAAATATGTAACATAATCCTATGAAGCTAGAAGGCAAATAACTCAAAAGAGAGGATGCCAATAGAGTAAGAGTCAATCTTACAAATGTATTCGAATTGGATGGTTATGAGCTCATTTAGGCTGCAATTGACGGTGGCGGCGATACAAATGATTAACTTGAGATATTCAAGAACAAAAATATTGTTGAACAACCATTACACCATTCCCATCTCCTAGTCCAAGACTCTTGTCGTCTTTAAAATACATGTTAATTTTATTATGAAAGAGTATATAAACATATCTTAAATTTTTTATGGAATCAACATTTTATTATAGCATATCTGACAAAAATATGGAAATAAAATTTACCTAGCTTTCCAATAAATAATCACTCGCTTGAAAAAAATAGAAGCTAAAAGAACATCAATAAAAAAAGTAAACAACGGGATTGGGATGGGAGGAGAGGTGTATAAAAGAAACATGGGATAACGTATGATTTTGTTAGGAATGGTAAATTTATTTTGAAATATTTATAAACTTATAGTAGTAAAAGCTTTGAACTTAGGAAATGAATAGTATAGCGATAAATTACGTAGGAATGGAGGGAGCAAGGTGCAAATAAAAAAGGGAGTGACGTGTAAGGTAGGCGGATGTCCAGGTGGCAGGCGGATCCACGTAGTTTCGGGAGGCAGTGGCTGGCGTGACCTGGCAACCAAATTACGACCGGAGGCAACGGAGGCCATCCGGAACCCAGCCAACGGAGCGGCACGAGACAAATCTATTGTATTGAATAAATACCAAAAGAAAAAAAATCAGAAACGGAAACCGGAGGCAGTATGGGATTCGGCCCACAGGAAATGGTTTGGCTGGCCTGGGGAGGGGTTTCCTCCTCCCGCCCCCGCCTCCCCTCGCGTGGAGTGCCCCTCCCCCCTCCCGTCCCGCCCCCGGTTTCTCCTCGCTGGGTTTCGGTTTCTCTCCCATTCGCATGGACGACGCCTCCTCCTCCTTCTCCTTCTCCTTCTCCTTCCTGCTTCTTCTTCATACGACTAATATCTATCTCCTTTCCATCCATCCATCCTCGACTCCTCCTCCTCCGATTTTTACACCTACCCGGCCACCCCGATCCCCCTCCCTCAAGATCCGATTTTTCTCTCCTCTTTGTCATGCCCTTGCAGCTCGGAGGAGGCAAAGGGAGGATCGACCTGCCCGCCACCGACAAGGACCGCCCCTCGTCCAAGAAGAACCGCCGCCGCCACAAGAAGCCCGCCGCCGCGCCGCCTCCTCCGCCCACGCCCACGCCCACGCCCACGCCCGTGCCCGCGATGCAGAGCCTGTTCGACACCAGCAAGGAGGTCTTCCGCGATTCCTTCCCGGGCTTCGTGCCGCCGCCCCAGGCCGTCGCGCGCCTCGCCGCCCTACTCAGTACGTATATCTACCACCTACCCTACCTAGTACAGACACTTGTCTCCTGCTATCACTAGCACATACTCCATTTGCCTACGTGCACCATCCATAACCTTGACTAGTATGCTCCTTCTTGAAACTCCACTGCTCTAGTAGTTGGGGGGAATTAAAGCGAGGTTTAAAGTTTCATTCTTTCCAGTTGATTTGCAAAGGACATGTTTATCGTGCTTATTAGTAGGATCGATGTAGTACTATCGACAACGATGGCAGTACATATCACCTGCACTGCACTGCACTGCAGGTCACCAACAACAAGCTTTTCCTTTCCTCCCGTGACAGGTCCGTTTTTGGTATGGACCATCTTTTGCTATTCAGGTATGGTTTGGTTTTGCCGTGCCAGCCATGGCTTTGCCCTTGGCTTGTGAGCTCTGGCAGATACTGAATTTTCCTGCACCCTTGGTGGAACTGGAACACACCACCGGCCGGAGTCACCTCAGGTCGCCGGGTCCCGGGTGTCGGGGTGTATTTTCATCTTGGCACTTTGACAATTAATTCATGATGGGCTGCTGCACATGCTCAACAAGCCACTTGATTTTTGTTTTCTGTTTTTTTGGATTAGGATGGCTTTTGTGTGACGTGGGTTGGAGAAGAGGACGGATGACTCCGCTTTTAAGCAGTATATAGATAGATAAATTTGTACCGATACGTGAAATCATCTAATGAAGTTTGTTAGAAACACTGTTTTTAGGTGGGGCCAGGGGCTAGCTTATATCAATGCTGCCAATATACAGCTCATCTTTTCGCCTGTGATTATGCTTATAAGTCAAAATATAGAGTAGATTTTGGGTTTTTTCACTGTAGTTTATTTTTCAGCGTTCACTTTTAAATCGCTAATAACACGTATATAAAAATTATATTCATAAATTATTTTTTATTTGCAAATATGCTGTTTCAAACCATCACCGCCTAGTAGTATGAGCTTTTTTTTCTTAATCGTGTGGTACTCTGCGAAGGCTTGATACATTCTGCTTCCTAGCAGGGTGGTTCCTTTAAAGCTTCCAAGGATTTCATGTAGCTGAAGTCGACTCATTAACACTGAAACTAAACTAGGCCGTTTTTTTTTGCTTGAGTGCTTCAGTAATTATTTTTGGCATTTTTGCCTGTGCACGTCTATATGCAAATACTTGTGACTCTTGACATATTAATCCAGATCGTGAGACCATTTCATCTCATCTCCTTCCTTTTGTGTGCAGATGATTTGAAACCACATGATGTTGAAATTGAGCCAAGTATGTCATGTTTCAAGAATGTTGATTCTAAAGGGCCTCCTAGGGTGACATATCTTCATTTTTACGATTGCCCCAAGTTTTCGGTAATTTGACCTTGTATATTTTTTAATAAAAGATCTAACTGATGCTCTGAAAGTCAACCTAACTAATGTTCTGTGCAGTTTGGTATATTCTGCTTACCAAAGTCAGCTGTAATTCCCCTCCACAATCATCCCGGGATGACAGTCTTCTGCAAGATACTGTTTGGCTCCATGCACTTGAAGTCCTACGACTGGGCTAAAAGTGCCCCAGATAGTGATAGTACTGCACTTGAGACCTCAGAAGGTTAGTTGGTAGAATTGTTTTTCTTATCCTTTTTAACAACAGTCCCCGTTCTTCATTCGTTTTCTGATCTATTCTTTTTTTCATGACCACAGGAGCTCGTTTAGCGAAGGTAAACACAGATGCAGTTTTCGATGCTTCAGCGGAGACCACAGTTCTATACCCTGAAAACGGAGGGAATTTGCACTGTTTTACTGCAAGGACACCTTGCGCTGTGCTTGACGTGATGGGACCCCCATACAACCGTGCGGATGGAAGGGACTGCTCATACTACGATGAGTTGCCATACATGAGTTCATCCGGTGAGTTGTTGATTCTTCATCTTTCCTATAGATCTTTTTGGAAAGAGATTTCTCGACTTGGAAGCAAATAAATTGTCTGTTGGATCCTTAAGTCTGCTAGCTGAGAGAAATGGCATTCGATTTCAGGTGGTGATGCACGGTACGCGTGGCTCAAAGAAAATCATAGTACATTCGAGATGAAAGGTGTACAGATGCCACAAAGGTTTATTGTCTAGAAATGACACACAAAATCATTCTGTGGCAACACCTGCAACCATTTCCTCTGAAGAATATGGTCCTCCTCTAGCTTACTGTAGATACCTGTAACGGCGAAGACAGGGCAGATGGTACAAGGGAAGATGTGGCCACTAAGCATACAGACTAGCAAACTCTAAGTGACACAGTGTTTGGTTTCTTCTTATTTTGTCAGGATTGAAACAATCTCTTGTGATTTTTCAGATGACTGTGCTTCCTCTTATGTTATCCTCTGATAGTGCAAAATTGGGATTGGGCGATACATTGAACAAGTCTTTGTTTTTTGTGTCATGATCATTTTTTTGGTTTCCCTGTAGAACTGTACACAGGCGTTTTTGGAAAGTGATCATGTACCGAATTCAGACTGTAGTTTTTGCTTGGTTTATTGAACAGGGAAGCTAGTACCTTTTGCCTCCTAGAAATAATAGGCATATTACATACATATAGCCTTTGTTCATGTTTGAAGGGCTAGTAGCATTTTGTTATTGAGCAAAGAAATCTGTCCCTTGCCTAGCTACTTGCATACCCTGTTGCTCTTAACTGCTCAGCTCTTGACACTGGACAGCAATGGTGGCGGGAGGGATACTGCGTTACTACTGCTACGTGAGGAAGAGATAGAATGATTCATGGTACCCAAATTCGTAGTCGTAGCAACTAGCAAGTACTAGTAGTTGATTGTGACTCGCTGGCACTCCTATGGAGAAGCTAGTTCTAATTTCGTATTACTACATTACCATCCTTATCGTTATGCTTTTATTTTTCACTATAATTTAAATTTTCATTTTTTATTATAGTTTATTTTCCAACTTTGAGTTTTGGACCGCTAAAAATATATATATATATATAATTTTTATTTATAAATTATTTTTTGTTTACGATCGTAACACTTGCATGGTCGCCATCTAAAACTATCTTTGACCGCTGTACCAACACACAGACACAAAAGAGAACATGTGAGTATGTAGCCATTATAAAATATCCTTCTAACACTCTTGTCTTGTCACTTTTGTTTACTTATAAACTAAAATTTGAAATTTAAGTTCTTACCATAGTTTATTTTTCAGCCCCTGCTTTTAGAGCATCTCCAACAGCTCATCTAAATTTGGTCATCCATATCTTTATTTAGATGATCATCTAAACTAGTTTCATCCTTTATATCTCTTTGTATTTCACTAGATCATCCATATATAACATCCTCTATATCTGTTTGGAGAATGGAGAAAGACCATCCAAATATGAAAGTTCTCTATCCTAATATGGATGGCATCTAAATAAGCTGTTGGGGATGCTTTTAGATTGCTAAAAAACATATATAAAGCTTTAATTTATATTTTTTTAGTTACAGATATACCGTTTGACTTTTTTCAACGACACCAAAAAATTAGAAAACAATTATTGGAAACAATGATCTTGAATTGGGAGCAGGAACGTAATAGTATTATGCGAAACAACAGGTGAGTATATACAAATTTTTATTAGCAAATATGGCATTTATTTTTTATGAAAAAAGGAAAAAAAACCCACTAAGCATTTCTAGAGCAAGTACGAAAAGAGTGAGTGTGGTAGCTATAAGGATCTGTACTCTTGTAAAAAAGAGTAGTGGTAGTGGTAGTGAATTTGCCACCACCATCCACTCTCATTACAATTTTACAATTTAGCTCTTAAATTTTTTGATATTAAAAAACAGTTAAATATAGATTGATATCTACATCTATTTTATATAAAAATTTGATAACACATCATAAAATCTATAGCAAAACACGGTACTTATATAAGATTGGATATCTAGATGCAGAAGAAAATTTAGATCTAGAGATTGAGTGGGTTAAGAAAATGATGTCCACCACCGATGCAGGTGATAGATCAATATTTGTGAATACGACAATACGAGTAAAAATATATTAATAAAATATCCTTCTTTATTAGATCAAATATAATATATATAGAGCAGTTTAGATGATGTGACATATTTATAACGAGTATCCTATATACAGGCAGCCGGAAGGGTGAAGGGTACCTGAGAAAAGCCAACGGGCTGGGCTGGTCTGGTTGGAGTTTTGGGCTGGCGACAGAGAGTGTACGTGATCCCGGCCCACAAGGCCCCTCGGAGGAGATACGCCGGACGGCCACCCAACCCTCCCCTCCCCTCCCCTCCCCTCTTCCTTCTAGAACCCTCCCACCAGCGTCGGCGGCGGCGGCAGCGTCGGCGTCGGAGATGAGCGTCTGGAACTACGTCGTCACGGCGCACAAGCCCACCAGCGTCACCCACTCCTGCGTCGGCAACTTCACCGGCCCCAGCCAGCTCAACCTCATCGTCGCGTGCGTTCCCAATCTCCCTCCCTGCCATCCACATCTAGGGTTTCTTTTTTCTTTGTTTGATTCACTCCCAATTCGGGCTACTCTCATGCTCTAGGGTTTCACGGCCGCTCTACTTTATTTACTTGTATGGATTGGCTGCTCAGCGTTACATTGTTGTTAAACCCTAGGCGCTCATCTTTTTCTATTCATTTTACTAATTTCCACACATGTACCAATATTGCAGGAAATGCACCCGTATCGAGATCCACTTGCTTACTCCTCAGGGCCTTCAGGTCGCTGCTTGATGATTTTTTTATCTACTTTCATCATGATGATAATGATAATGTGCCGCTGCAATGTCCTAACATTACTCTTTTTGTTTTTGTTACCAGCCTATGATTGATGTTCCCATATACGGCAGAATTGCAACGCTTGAGCTCTTCCGCCCACATGTCAGCCAATTCTGACTTGAGATACTGTCCTCGCCTTGCAGTCGCCGCTTCTGACACTAATACCTACTTATCTCATCCCTTTCAGAATGAGACTCAGGACTTCCTTTTTATTGCGACTGAAAGATACAAATTCTGTGTTCTGCAGTGGGATGGAGAAAAATCAGAACTTCTCACTAGGTTTGGGCACTTGCTCTATTGGTTTTAGCTTACAATGCAATGACTGGTTACAACCCTTTTTAGCCATAACATTGTCTAGTCAAATGGTTCAAACTGACTGTAATGGAAAATTATGGATCACTGATCCCGCACAATGCTATCGAGTTGTCGTCTAGGTGATTCCATGTGGCATTGGTAGTTCCCCCTGTCTACCAGCTGCTCCTGGATAAAAGAAGATTGAGACAGCAAGAGGCTATCCTTGCCGCTGGAGTCAGTGCTCTCTATCCCTATTGACAGCCTCTACACTGATGAGAGGGTGAGCAAAGTGTAGGTGGTGGAAGTGAGTGAGGGAGAGGAGAGGTGATGGCACCTTATTTTACTCTGACGAGATGGTGAGCCAAGTGTAGGGGAACTGGGGAAGTTATGGAGGGAGGGGAGAGGTGATGACAGCTAATTTTGGGAAGTGAGGGAGGGGAAGGGAGATGCGATGGCAGCTAAGTTTAAGAGCGGGAAAGATATCCAGAGTAAAATGCCTCAATAACCATGGTCCCACAGTTTGTTTGCAGAAGAAAATAATAATGCTAATCTCTGATAAATTTCAAGAACTATTACTTGTTTAACTGATAAATGATAAGTACAATCTGTTTGTAATATGTAGAGCGATGGGAGATGTTTCTGATCGCATTGGTCGCCCTACGGACAATGGACAGGTGTGTAGTGTTTCCAAATTGTAATTCCAACTTTGCTTGCAAAACTATGAAACCACACCTTTTATGTAGATCTATATGCAGTATATATAGGAATGCTCTCTTTTTGCCTCTTATATCTGGCTTGTTACTTATAATATAGATTGGGATCATTGACCCTGACTGTAGACTTATTGGTCTTCACCTCTACGATGGGTTGTTTAAGGTAAGTACCTTCAGTTTTTTTTTAAATGCAATTCGTCCTTGCTAGCAAGCTACCACTGAGACTTTTACACCATGGCCATCCAGGTTATACCATTTGACAACAAAGGGCAGCTGAAGGAAGCTTTCAATATCAGGTATCAGGATGCCAATGTATAATTAAACACATTAGCTGATGGAAACATTTGTGTAGTGATGTAGTCAGGAAAAACATGTGCCCTGGTAATTGGTAACTAAATTGTTGGAGCATGTTTGTGTGCTTAATGTGGGAGGGTCTTTGCGGTGAGATTTCCTATTGTTTCTCCAGTTTGCTTTTGTTGGAGACATTCAAACAACCAAAAAGTACATAAAGTAAAACAAGCTCTCTTTTGCTTTCTTAGTTCTTGTATCTATGTCGCTTTATCCACACAGGAAAATGAACCAGATGATTGGTGTTATCCTATTACAGTAGCTTACGTGATTGCCGGCCAACACAAACATTTCTTATCATAGACTGGAAGTTGTGTTGTGGTCGGAATGCTGATTTCTGTGATATGGGTCTCTATGGCTTCTGTTAAATATATCATTACTATTCAGGGTTAGTGTTTCATTAAGGCTGGTACATATTCAGACATTTGACCTTACCAGAGAGTAACACTTGCATCGTCTTTTGTCAGGCTTGAAGAACTTCAAGTTTTGGACATCAAATTCCTGTATGGCTGTGTTAAACCTACAATAGTTGTCCTCTACCAGGTTTGCTCACTTCACTGTAACTTTTTTTACCCTGGAATTGAAGTCTGAATCCAGTGGGATAGTTTTGAACTACATCAATCACTTCACTCTATTTGTTTATTCTTTTATGCTATTATTTTGTTTGTATATTGTTCCATTGACTAATATACATTTCACTGGACATAGGGGGTTGCTATTGTGCTCAAGTAGTTGAAAGATTACTTGCTGTTACACACCTTTAATCCACTGAGTGTATAGGCAATTTACATTATATGTTACTGTTGGATTTCACAGGATTGAGACTTGAGATTGGCAGAAATGCTGTTCTTTAGTTTCTTTTATTTATTCAAAATATCTGCTGGTTTTCTTAGATCCTTATGAATGCTATTTTTCTTTTCATTCTAGTCTGTGCATGCCAACAGATTCCAACACTTGTGGCTTCAGAGTGTGTGAATTACTTAACTGTATCATAGAATGAGAAAAAAAGTTCCATTCCCACTCTTCATGGTTCCAGTAGGTGTTGCTTTTGTAAGACACTGGTATTATTTCTATGAAATTTCTTACTGGTTTTAACATCAAGTTTTGCATTGATATAATGAAATAAGAATCCTTACGGAATGATTTAATTTTCTTTTCTTTCGGGACACTGACCAAAGTACTTTTTATGAATGGTTACCCATTCTTCTTCCTTTCCTTATCATACCTTGATTTCTGTTATAAGTGATGTGGCCATTGTGGGATAGTAAAAGATCTGAATTAATTTGCATCCTATATACCAGGATAACAAAGATGCAAGACATGTTAAGACATATGAAGTTGCATTGAAGGACAAAGACTTTGTTGAGGGTCCTTGGTCGCAGAACAATTTAGACAATGGTGCTGGTCTGTTAATACCTGTACCAGCTCCACTTGGTGGTGTCATAATTATTGGTGAGGAGACAATAGTTTACTGCAACGCCAATGCTACATTTAGAGCTATACCAATCAAACAGGTAATATTTTGTTCTCTAATATGGTTCTCATATTCATAGTACCTACTGCGTATGGAGGTATGCTGACATTCCATAACTAATTGTTTCTTAATCTTTCATTCTTGTTCAGTCAATCATAAGAGCTTACGGACGGGTTGACCCAGACGGTTCACGTTATTTACTTGGTGATAATACAGGCATATTGCATTTACTTGTCCTTACCCATGAACGAGAAAGGTACCAGCTCTGCACTATCTTGGACCTAAAGGACTCTTGGATGCGTTCATTTCAGCTTTTTTTTATTTGGCCCATTAGCATCACGAAAACGAGAAATGTGACTGGCATATGATTAATTGAGAATTAAATACTAAAAGTTGAAAAATGTATTTATTTGATTTTTTAAAGAAACTTCTATATAGAAAAATTTCTCACAAAACATACCATTTAGCATTAGCAGTTTGAAAAGCGTGCTAACGGATATCGAGGGAGTGACTAATCTTATTAGGTAGAAAAGAACGGGGCCTTGGTCCATTTCTCGTTACTCACATGTCATAGGTAGGGGCCGAGGGATCGAGGCTGGGCCTCGATCCCTCGGCCCCTACCTATGACACACAACTGTCCCCTTTTGATGTACTGGTTACATTTTTAGGGTAACTGGTCTGAAAATCGAATGCTTGGGAGAGACTTCAATTGCATCATCAATATCATATCTTGACAATGGCGTTGTCTATGTTGGTTCTCGATTTGGTGATTCACAGGTGAGTTAATAGCAGATTTGAATTATAATGTACTGTTCTTTTTCCTAGTCCAAGCTAGATAAAAGAAATAATTCTACTGTACTATCCCAATCCCTACCACTAAAAATGGAAATAGAAGTAATCAGGCACTCTACAACACACAAAAACATGCATGCAAATGCAATAAAATGTGTCTTCATATTTTTTGGGGCTTCATGCATTAATTTTAATGATTACCTGTGCTTAATGCAGAATGGATAAATTTCAATTCCTTCTGTACGTTGACACAATTATTGTTCTTGACAGCTTGTAAAACTGAATCTCCAAGCTGATGCCAATGGTTCATATGTTGAAGTTCTTGAACGATATGTGAACCTTGGACCCATTGTGGACTTCTGTGTGGTTGACCTTGATAGGCAGGGGCAAGGTCAGGTTGTCACTTGTTCAGGTGCATTTAAAGATGGTTCCCTTAGGGTGGTTCGGAATGGGATTGGTATCAATGAGCAGGTATTGAATTAAGACATATCCAATATATCCAATTTTATTCTGCCGCAAGTTGAGCTATGTTTTCTCTTATCATGTAAATTAGGCTTCAGTAGAACTCCAAGGAATCAAGGGTTTATGGTCATTGAAATCTTCCTTCAATGATCCATATGACATGTATCTTGTTGTGAGCTTTATAAGCGAGACAAGATTCTTGGCTATGAACATGGAAGATGAGTTAGAAGAAACTGAGATAGAAGGCTTTGATGCACAGACTCAGACTTTGTTTTGCCAAAATGCTATCAGTGATCTGCTTATACAGGTGCCTTTTTCTAATCACTAATTCATTTTTGTTGCATTTATTGGAAGTAACTAATGCATGAATCTGTGGGGGTATGGAATTTGAAGAAACCCTGTTTTGAAATGCATGAACGAATCCTAAGTAACTAAACAAAAATCATTTTGGAATCATTTTAATGTTATTTGACAGGTAAAAGTTGTCTGTTAAACTGTATATTCTGTGTTTTTATCCATTCACCGATTTAGTTAGTTTAATAACTGTGTCCTGTCAACTGCTTTAAATGAATACTCAAAAAATGTTATGATTTTTTACTTTCAATGACAGGTTACTGCTAATTCTGTTCGTCTGGTTAGTTGTACCTCTCGGGAGCTAGTGGATCAATGGAATGCACCAGAAGGATTTTCAGTCAATGTTGCATCAGCTAATGCCAGTCAGGTAGGTTTCTTGGGATCCCTTTTTTCTCTGGAAAAGTTTCATCTTGTTAAAGTGCTCCTAGAATTTTAGATACAGGAGGCATAAGTAATACAAGAATGTGAAACTTATTGAAAGATCCTCTGCGGATTTCAGCATTTGTGCACACGCTATACCACTTTAAGAATAAACAGTCCACTTTCAGTTTCAATAGTGTGAACTCAATGGCTTAACCACCTTTTGTGTGATAAAAGTATGCACTAGGGTCACAGATTTTTATAGGCCGAAGCTGCCAATATACTCTGCTTGATACTCCTAACTGCGGCGAGTTTGAATTTTTCATCAGAGTTTTTTAAACACATTATGTATCTTGCAGGTTTTGTTGGCAACAGGTGGTGGCCATCTTGTTTACCTAGAAATTAGGGATTCTAAGCTGGTTGAAGTGAAACATATACAGTTAGAACATGAGATTTCCTGTGTTGATTTGAACCCAATAGGGGATAATCCACAGTATAGCTCTCTGGCTGCTGTTGGGATGTGGACTGATATAAGTGTTAGAATACTTTCACTTCCAGACCTTGAATTAATCAGGAAGGAAAATTTAGGTGGAGAAATCGTTCCTCGGTCTGTTCTGCTTTGTACCTTGGAAGGGGTATGTTCTTGACCTCACTACTCTTGAAAAAAGATTGTAACTACGTCTACTGACATATACTTGTTTTTCATTCCAGGTGTCATATTTGCTCTGTGCTCTTGGAGATGGTCATCTGTTCAGTTTTCTGTTGAATGCAAGTACGGGTGAATTAACTGATAGAAAGAAGGTTTCTCTTGGCACCCAACCAATAAGCCTTCGTACATTCTCATCAAAGGGTACAACCCATGTGTTTGCTTCATCAGATAGACCAACTGTCATTTATAGCAGCAATAAGAAGTTGCTGTATAGCAATGTCAATTTGAAGGAAGTCAACCATATGTGTCCTTTCAATACAGCTGCTATTCCTGACAGGTCTCTTCCTCTCTGATGTCTTTTCACACGTCATTTCTGATTATATCCATCAGATTTTTGTACATCTCCTTGATTTTACACTGATATGAACACTCTTATGTAAATTATGTAGATTGTTTTGTTTCTTTGGACAACTGTTTTCATTTTTAAATTCATCACTTATTACCTATTTGCTATCCGGTGCAATTTGTGGGCCTCATTAACGTAAATTTTGTTTAGGCTATATCGATTTATTTGAATCAAAACATTATTTATCGTAGGATGAAGCCTCATATCTTTACTGAATAACAATGGTGTTGGCGCCCCCCTGTTTTCTTATATGATGCATGTTTTGCTCAACTTTCAGCAAGTACCTTGTATCATAGACATGAACTAGTGTTGCCATCACTAATAAATCAAAATAGCAGATTCATTCTTTGCACATGATACTTGATTACAAAAAATGCTTCTGTAACCTCCATCTCATTAGTTCGTTATAGAGTGTTTATTTTGAAGTAAGAACTATACTAACATGGCAATAAATTGAACTTTATCTTGCAGCCTTGCAATTGCCAAAGAAGGTGAACTCTCAATTGGAACCATAGATGACATCCAGAAGCTTCACATCCGTACAATCCCCTTGAATGAACAAGCACGTCGCATTTGCCATCAAGAACAGTCGAGGACGCTAGCATTCTGCAGCTTCAAGCACAACCAGACTAGTATAGAGGAAAGCGAGACACATTTTGTTCGTCTTTTAGATCATCAGACTTTTGAGTTTCTGTCAATTTATCAGCTCGATCAATATGAGCATGGTTGCTCCATCATTAGTTGCTCATTCTCAGATGACAATAATGTTTATTATTGTGTGGGAACAGCATATGTTTTACCGGAGGAAAATGAACCAACAAAGGTAATTTGTCTGGGATCTTGATGTCGTGTTATTCTTATAAAAAAATCTGTTCGATTTTCTGCCCCCTGTACCTTCTATCTCATTAATAGTAGGATTCTTGATTTCTCCTGCATATATTCTTCTACCTCATCAATAATAACATCAGTGGTTTCTCCTGCATATAATACTTACGTGTCAATGCCTCATGGTGTAGGGCCGGATCCTTGTATTTGCAGTTGAAGATGGCAGACTGCAATTAATCGTAGAGAAAGAAACTAAAGGAGCTGTCTATTCGCTAAATGCATTCAATGGGAAATTGTTGGCAGCTATCAACCAGAAGATTCAACTATATAAGTGGATGCTACGGGAGGATGGTTCACATGAGCTGCAGTCGGAGTGTGGCCATCATGGGCACATATTGGCTTTATACACTCAGACTCGTGGCGATTTCATTGTAGTTGGAGACTTGATGAAATCGATATCCTTGCTTGTGTACAAGGTAGGGTTTAATTGTTTACTGTGCAACATATGATGTACATAGTGTTATATTCCTAGCTTCCATAGCAGCAGCTAATGTTTTTCTTTTTGGGCAGCATGAGGAAAGTGCGATTGAAGAGCTTGCTAGGGATTACAATGCAAACTGGATGAGTGCAGTTGAGATGCTTGATGATGACATCTATATTGGAGCAGAGAATAACTACAACCTTTTCACTGTGCGCAAGAACAGTGATGCAGCCACAGATGAAGAGAGGGGCAGGCTCGAGGTTGTTGGAGAGTACCATCTTGGAGAGTTTGTGAATAGACTCCGGCATGGTTCGCTCGTAATGCGCCTTCCAGACTCAGAGATGGGCCAGATCCCGACGGTCATCTTTGGCACAATCAATGGAGTTATTGGCATTATTGCATCCCTTCCACATGACCAGTATGTATTTTTTGAGAAGCTCCAGTCCACTCTTGTGAAGTTCATAAAGGGTGTTGGCAATCTGAGCCACGAGCAATGGCGGTCATTCCACAACGACAAGAGGACGTCGGAGGCCCGTAATTTCCTGGATGGTGACCTGATCGAGTCATTCCTTGACCTAAGCAGAAGCAAGATGGAGGAGGTGTCCAAGGGGATGGGGGTTCCCGTAGAGGAGCTTTCCAAGAGGGTGGAGGAGCTGACGAGATTGCACTAGGCCAATAATACGTACAAGGAGAAGAAGATTGCTAGAACTTTGATGATATGTATATTTTGCTAGTTTAAACCTCTGTTGTTCCGAACGTTGATGCCGCTGGTCGCACAGGAATGGACGTTCCTGTTCCATGTGGTTGTAGCTTACTCATTTTTTTTTTTTGGTTGGATGCTCCAGTAACGTTTATGATGTGGTGGCAGTAGTAGTATTTGGTGTTTTTTTTGGGTGAGCGACCGAAGTGAAATCTTTTTAAGTAGACTGAGCAGTTGTACAAGAAGGAATGGAATGGTAAAGCTGAGGGTTCATCATGCACTGAAACTTAAACTGGGTAGGGTACATGATGGAACTGGCTGGGTAGGCTTTTCATCCATCAGTTTGTTTGATGACTTTATTAGTTGTTTGACTAGTATACATACATACATATACGTGTTATGTTTGATAATAATAAGTAAGAGGGGAGAAAATGAAGCAAAGTTGTTTTCTACGGCTACGCTCCGTTCCCAATCTCGTCCGGCAAACCAGATGCAGATAGATGGTTTCGGCCAAGTGAAGAACCAACCAGATCCAATTCTTTTCTTTCTTTCTTTTTTTTTTTTTTTCACACGAAGCGAAGCAAAGCGCAGCGCAGCCACCGTCGTCGTCGTCGTCCTCACAGTGACCCAGCGCCAGGCAGGCAGGCAGAGGCCCTAGGGGCACCCCCAACCCGATCCTCCTCTCCTCGATCGCCGACCTGGAGGATCTCCTCCTCCTCCTCGCCCGCCGGTAACCCTAGATCTGCTGCGGATCCCTCGCCTCGCCGCCATGTTCTGGCGCATGACCGGTCTCTCCGCGGCCTCGCCGGTGAGTCTCTTCGCCTCTTCCTTTTCCTCTCTCATCTCTATGGCGTTGGGTTGCTCCCGCTCTCTCCACTTCTACATACGTACCCTAGTTCGCTTTCTGCTTTTCCAATCCTCCACGCTCTCGCCTTGGTCCTAGGGTTTCCTTCCTCTACCCTTTGAGACCGCGTGCCTGCCTCCGTCGTAGTATCCTGCAACCCCATCTGGGAGGAGCTATCTTCCTTCCTTGGGAATCAGAGGCGCCGTTTCTGCATCCATTTGTTTTTCTCTCTCTGCTCTCACTTCATGTATTTATCAAACATGCTAGTGTTTATGAAATCATATCTTACAGGTATTTAACTCAAGATTTTCTTTAATTAATACTACCTACTAGAAAGCCTCAGGGGCATCCAATCCAATTCAAAAAAAAAAAATAAATATAAATAATGTTGCTGCTGGAAATGGTGGCTCTCTCGCTTGCTCTTTGTTGGAAGAAATGAGAAAGGCAGGGCAGGGGGGAACAGCTCCAAAGGAGTTTGGTACAATTAGGCTGCCAGTTGTTTCTAATGCATTCTACATGTCCTCTTTACTATCATGATTTCATTTCGGGAGTTATGATTGTGATTATGACACTTCTTCTACAAATATCAGCACTTTACTGCATCTATGATATATAGGGATTTGTTATTCCTTCTTGTTTAATCCTTCCATATAATCTAGTTTGTCTTTTGAAAAATTTCTTTAGTGCCACTGGCTCATTATGCTGGACTAATTCTTCTATTACTATCTTTTGTTTTCTGCAAATAGACTTATAACACTTGTGATGCTATCTCTTTTTATCATTCCAAGCTGTGATTCAGTTCTTTGGTGCTTGTTTAACACTAATTTACTGTGTCTTAGCTGAGCTTGATCACTGAAATTCATTCTTTATCATTTCAAGTCACTTGTGATGCTATCTCTTTTTACTATTCCAAGCTGTGATTCAGTTCTTTGGTGCTTGTTTAACACTAATTTACTGTGTCTTGGCTGAGCTTGATCACTGAAATTCATTCTTTATCATTTCAAGTCACAAGTGTAAAATTATTAGTGTACTCCGGGAAGCTCTCTACCTCACCTGCCTAACTTTTTAACTTATTGGCCAGGTGGATACAATTCTAGACAAGGAGAACTTCACACTAGAAGAACTTCTTGATGAGGACGAAATAATTCAGGAGTGCAAAGCGCTGAATACTCGTCTCATTAATTTGTAATTTCTTCCTCATCCTTATTTTATTTAATTACTTATTATCTGTGCTGGAGCTATGTAAGTTTTTGGTGTTCCTAAGGAAACCTTTGTGCACGAGTCATTTGACCATTTCATCCATTCAGAGAAAAAAAATCTAAACTGACGCCCTTTTCCCATTGATGTAAGCTTTACAACAGCTGGTTCTTGATTAATGATCATTTCCATCTACCCTATAAGTATAATGGGAATTATGAATCCGACGTTATGTGGCTGCATTTGTTTGAAGATTTTACTGCATGTATTTTCTTTTATCAGTGTAGTTTCTTTGTTCTTATATTCTCTAATGTTGTCCCCAGCTTACGAGATAAGGCTCAAGTGGAGCAATTGCTTCGTTACATCGTGGAAGAAGTTCCAGAAGATTCAGAAAAGAAGCGTTCTTTCAAGTATGCTATGGCCTTTTTGTTGTCTACCACCAATTTGTGTAAACTAGCTTGCCAGTGAACCTTGCCTAACTTCAATTGTATAACTGAATGCAGGTTTCCATTCATTGCTTGTGAGATATTTACGTGTGAAATTGACATCATCTTGAGGACCTTAGTAGAGGATGAAGAGGTAGCTATGTTTCCCTATTAACATATTCCTCTGGAGCATCTTACTTCTCAAGGCTGATAAACTTCAATCTAGCTGACCATCTCTTCCATTTCTTGAACTTGATGCAGTTAATGGATTTGCTCTTCTCGTTTGTAAAACCTGGTCATCCACATAGCACACTGTTAGCTGGTTACTTCAGCAAGGTACCATTTTTCTCCTGTTTGGTTTTCTCTGAAGTTTGAACCATTTCCTTGACTTCACTATGTTATCATAAATTTTAACACAATCTTTCACTCTGTTCATCTGTTGCATACATGGCTTGTGAGCTCAGTTTGATATCTTATTGTAGGTGGTAATATGTTTGATGCTGAGAAAGACTTCTCCTCTAATGAACTATGTCCAGGTATTGTTCATCTTTCTTACAGAAACATAGATTGCCGCCACTCACCAATATATTATTATTCTCGGTAATATGTGCACTTTTCATCATATGTTTTGTTTAACAGTCTGAAACAACTTAAGACTGGATTTGTAAGACTCCTCTGAAGTATCATAGGTCATGAGCTACTTTCTGCATGTGTACTTGTGGTTGGTGTAATTTTGTATGTATCCTGAAGCTAAAGCTTGCCCTTGCTGATTGGATCTAGAGGTAGCATGTGACAGAATGGTGTAGAACTATTTGTTCTATAGTTACGTTTGTATTAGCGATCTGTGTTCCACCCTTTATACGTTTCTAGGATGCATTCTGTAATACTTCTTCTTTAAGTGGTTTGTGCCAATCAAATGTTTTCTTTTGCATGTAAACTCGTGGTAAGATACAAAGCTTACAGCGGCCTTTGTATTTTCCAATTTATGGTTGCTCAAATTTGTTCCACTTTCTTTATGTAGGAGCACCCAGAACTTGTTGTCCAACTTGTTGATCTCATTGGCATCACATCAATAATGGAGGTCAGCTGTTATTAAATTTGTTCCATGCCAATTTTTGGTGAATTTGTTCCATTTGATTGATGCCACAATACTGCTTGTAAAACAGGTTCTGATTCGACTGATAGGTGCTGATGAAACCATATACTCAAATTATGCTGACACATTGAAGTGGTTAGAAAATACAGATGTACTGGAAATGATTGTGGACAAATTTAGCTCATCTGTAAGTTTCTAAGCTTGAGCACTTGGCTGACATGCTAAGTATTGTAAAACTAGTTACTCAGTATGGTGCATCTAGAGAAGGGCTTATATATCGTACACTGATAACCATGCAGGATTCCCCTGAAGTACATGCCAATGCTGCTGAAATTCTTTCTGCAGTGACTCGATGTGCTCCTCCTGCTCTCGCTGCAAAAATATGCAGCCCAAGGTTTGTGTTTTAGGTCTACTTGATATTTGGTCAGAAAGTTATAAATGCCACAATAGCAATTTTGTTTTTCTGTCAACTCTCATGCATATTTTTGTTTGTTTATTGCATCCCATTTCAGTTTTGTTGGGAGGTTGTTTCGTCATGCTCTTGAGGAATCACGCCCCAAATCTGTCCTGGTTCATTCGTTATCAGTATGTATATCTTTGTTGGACCCCAAAAGACTAGCTTCAGCTTCATACCAAGCATTTAGAAGTAACTTAAGCCATGGGACATTGGTTACTGCTAGTCCAGATACAGTTGATGGTATGCTGGAGAGCCTAGGTGAGCACTCTATTTATTTTTATAGTGCTATTAGTCTACTGCTATTTAAGTAGTTGTAGTTTATCTCTTAGGATGTTAATTCCATATACTGTATAACAAACACATCTGTTTGATGGCATATTATGTGTTTTTGGTGAATTTTTTAAGAGAATCTTTAATATACTTTTTTTAGTTTACTTACTGGTTTGTCTGAAATCACATCATAGGTGATTTGCTGAAGTTGTTGGACATTTCTTCTGCTGAAAGTGTTTTACCTACGACATATGGATGCTTGCAGCCCCCTCTTGGAAAACACCGTTTGAAGGTATGGCTTGGTATAATGAGTTTTTGTAATTGATAGTTTGGGTTCATGTATCTTTATTTTTGATTAAGCCAATCCTTCTTTGTGTAATTCACCAGATCTTAAGCTTTTGTTATTTGATGTAAACACAAATCTTGCTTGCGGAGTAATGGATACATTGACTTAATTTTATTAATCTTACATTGGGATTTCTGGTGAACTAATTTCTGATGTATGCATACAATTGAATCCTGATGGTCTAAGCTATTGTGTCCCTTGCTTAAATCTCTCTCCAGTTAGCTCAGGCTTGCAATGCCCAATGAGTTTCTGTTCTTTTGACATTTTTTCTTCACAGTCCTTTCCTGTTCTATGACTTCTATCTTGGTTTTAATGTATGGTATTTTTGTTCATCTCAGATTGTGGAGTTCATCTCTGTTTTGCTGACAATTGGTAGTGAAACTGCGGAAAAGGAGCTAATTAACCAATCTGCAATAAAGCATTCCATTGATTTGTTCTTCCAGTAAGTGGATTTTTATGTGTATTTTTTCCTTGCCGTTGCCAGAATAATTCATCACACATTGGTTGGCACTGCAGGTACCCTTACAATAACTTTTTGCATCATCATGTTGAGAGTATCATCATTTCTTGTCTGGAAGTTAATAGGTCCCAGCTGATTGACCATGTCCTTAATGAATGCAATCTTGTTGGCAAAATTCTTGCTGCTGAAAGAAGTCCCTCGCTATCAACAGAATCTAACACAGTAATTTATTCCTGGTTTCTTATGTCTTTTTTCCCCCTGTTGCAAGAACAGGTAGAGGTAGACTTAGGGTCCTGTATATTGAGTGTTATGATCTTCTCTATGCAGCCAACATTACCATCAGAAGGGAAAGTGCCTCCAAAACTTGGGAATATTGGGCATATAACACGAATAGCTAATAAGCTTATTCAATTGGGAAATAGCAACAGCATAATCCAGTCTCATTTGCAGGTACTTAAAGTTTCTCTTCTTTAGTTAGCCTATCTTATTAGCAATTGCATGATGTACTTTTTGTACATATCGTCTAAATTTTATGTAAAAAAATGTCTTTACAGGAGAACAGCGAGTGGGTTGAATGGCAGACAACTGCCCTGGTCAAACGCAATGAGGTTGAGAACGTTTATCACTGGGCCTGTGGGTATGTTATCAAATTGTTTTGCGATGCTTTTGTGATGCATATATGAAGTATGCACTTGTCTTCTCTGACTTTTGGCTATCAATGTTTTGTTCTGCAGTCGCCCGACTTCTCTACATGATCGTGGTAGGGATAGCGATGATGACGACTTCCGAGACAGGGACTATGATGTGGCTGCACTTGCTAATAACCTGAGCCAGGCATTCCGGTATGGAATGTACAGCAATGATGACATTGAAGAGGTGATTGTCTTAACTTGCAGCCCCCTGCGCTTTGGTAGCATGCTAGAATGTACATACCTGTGGAAACGGTCTCTGATTTCTTGTAGCTTTTGTAGAATCTTTTTTACTATTTAAATATTTTTAATAAATAAAATTAAAACTAGACCGAGTGGGAAAAAAATCACCATCTGAACCATTTGGTCATGTCATGCCGTCTGACGTGGTAGGATGGAACTGTAACGTCAAAGCATGTGGCATGGCAACAGATGACAATGTGGCAGGTGACCACGGTCGTAGTCCGACGTGGAAAGGCTTGCCGCACCGAGGGCCGTGGCTTGCAGAGCTGCCACGCCGAAGCTTTTGGTGTGGCAGTAGGTATATATGACAATGGTTCTTGTGATCGATCAGGTCCTCGTCAAGGAAAAGGCAAAAGTTCCCATGTCTGGCGATGGGTAAAAAGACCAATGCAGGTTGGACCCCCGTCAAAGAAGAAATAATTATCAGCATAATTAATCATGCATGCATGCAGATGCATCCAAGTGGTTGGTGAGGTGACATGGCTTAGATTGACCGTTTTGACGCTGTGCCTGCGCCTGTGCTTGCCTGTAGACACACTTCCCTACGCTACACTGCGTCACGCTGCCTGCACCCATTGAGTGCGATGGGCAATACTTGGACTTGAGCTTGTAGTAGTACTAGTACTAGTATGACATAGAGAGAACAAGAAATGGAGCAAAGCAGTCCAAATGCGAGAAAAGTCAGCTGCAAGAGGCAGGCATCTTTAGCCAGTCTCCCAGTCCCAGGCTCCCAGCTTGTTTTGTCCTGCAAATCCAAATGCAGGTTCTGTACATGCAAAAAGGGTGCAGAACAATGGGAGAGAAATGTAGGGGACAGCAGGGGTTACATGGCAGCATAAACAAATATGGGCTACATGGAGACTTGCCATGGCTTGAGTTGCTTAAAGAAAAGGGAGCTGTCAGTCTCACGATCGGATAGCACTGCAGCGCCACTGACCTCAGCTTGTCAGGCCTTTCCACATCGGATGACGACCATGGTACACCTCCCACGCCGTTATCCATTGCCACACCACATTCTTTGGTGTTGCAGTTCTATCCTGCCATGCCAGGCAGCTCACGGTGGCCAAATGATTCAGATGGCGAGTTCTTTTTTCCACTCAGTCTAGTTTTAAAATTATTTATTAAAAGTTTAAAAATAAAAAAATCCAATCTTGTACTACCTTTGCTGATATTGTTCTCTATAGCATTAAGAAATATGTGAGTAATGTGGCAATGGTTGCTTATTACAGGCACAAGCAATTGACCGAGATGACGAGGTATGTTAAAATTCTGCTTATGTTGTATCTGTTGGTTGTATTGTCATTTGATCTGCATGTTCAACACTTCCATATTGTGAACTAGTTTATTCTTAAGACTTGCGGTTAGTTCAATGACTAAGTAATAACAAGTGCATTGTGTCCTGATATAAAACAAGTAATGGATTTCCGCAGCCTGAATTGATGTGTTCCTGTTTCCTTTTAGGATGTATACTTTGATGATGAATCAGCTGAAGTAGTAATATCTTCATTGCGTTTGGGTGATGATCAGGACAGGTAATTTTGTTATCTTTTCGTTGTCCTGTCATTATTACTATCGAATAATTTTCTTATATATTGTGCTTTCTACAGCAGCTCCCTCTTTACGAATTCAAACTGGTTTACATTTGATGGTGATAGAGGAATAAATGACCGTTTAGCTGCCTCTGTCCCTTCTTCATCTCCGAATTCTGGAGAGACTTCCCTAAACACGGAGGAAACTGATGAGGTGCTAATTGATGAGGACACTAGCATTGAGGCACGGCTGGAAAGCGTATCTCTTGAAAATGGCCCTGTCGAGGAGACCGGGGACTTAGTGGATGCAAGTAAACAAACAGATTCTAACATGGAAGACGAGAAACTATTGTGCACTGAAGAGGGAAATGTGTCCAAAGAAGCTGAAGAGTCCGAGCAACATGTTGTTCGAGGTGGCCAGGCAGACGTGCAGGCAGAAGATGCAGCTGAAGGATCATGTGGGGAGATGGGCACAGAGAGAGCAGTGGATGAACCTGTTAGCTCATCATCTGAGACCAACGATGCTTCAGATGGAGCTTCTTCTGACTCAGGTGATATCCATAATGCATCTGCAACAGGATCTAGTGAACAAGCTCCCAACGATTCAGGTGCAGGGTTCCATGCCAACGAAGAAGATTTACATGTGAAGGTTGAAGATGAACAGAAAACTGATGAGCCCGCAGCAACAGAGTGAAGTAAGGTTGTACGGGGTGGGATTGTACCAGACCAAAGCAGTAGCTCGGCATACCCTTCCACAAGGTAGCCAAGGTGCCTAGCCTCACATGCTTGGCAACCACGGTGAAATCAGAAGCAACGAGTGCAGTACAACAATCAAGCTTCTGCTATCTGCAGTTGATTAATTTTGTGCACATGAGCACTTTCATCTGCCGACTCTCACCTCATCTCCAGAAGCATTCTCCTCAGTTTTCATGGGACTCTTACCTCGTAATGGTGGGAAAGTTGCCTTCCTTTTTTTGTCAGACCTCACCTCAATTGGTGGTAGTATTTAATTTCCGTTTCAGCTGGTTTTGGCTACGTAATTTGTTGCTTATGATAGGGCACTCGAACTGTAACATTGGCAGTGAGTTTTTTTCCCTTGTCTCTTTTTAATTGGATTAGCTATCTCGATTGGTTAACAGAAACATTTGGTCGGCTGTTTCTCTAGTTGAATTATGAGTATATTTGTTCATTTATTTTCTGTTTTTGGTTGAAAAACTTATAGCTGTGCTGATCATTTATGCGTTAGTCGGGTGCTATGTCATAGTAAATGTGCTTTTGTTATTGGAGTAAAGTGCAGTGCAGATCGGTCGCTAAATTTGCTCAACTGTTATAGGTCTCGTATTCTCAAAATGCATATCAGATACCAAAACTTTAGTATCATTCTGATTCAAAACTGCCACGAGACCTCTAAATCTTACGTATTGTTAACATGGCATGCTAAACGGACGCTGATTCTACAACAGTTGGTAATTGAGGCTTTTGTTTATATTTTTTTCTATTTTACATTCTTTTATTTAATTTTCCTTCTCATTCTTCTCTCGTTTTCTCTTTCTTCTAGTAAGGCGGGCACCTCTTTGCTATTGTTTGCCAACAGAGCGTATGTTAGTTCATGAATCTGCTACAAGCCTAGTTAAAACTTTATTTCGAAATAAATTCCCCTAAAACGATATACCAACTAATATTTCTCTTTTTATTAATGAAGAATACTTTAATCTTTTCTCTCTATTATTTCTGTATTGGGATTTCTAAGATTCCCATTTTTTATGGGACGGAGGAAATATGTTAGTTCATGGGCCTTTCAGAACTGGGATTAGTTCATGGGTTTCTTGAGCTGAGGAGAATCCATAAACTGAAAGCTTCCTCCAGTGTACAGACATATTAATGGACTTGCGCCTACCCAGCTGCCCTTTACAGGTGCCACTCAAACGAGACAAAACAGTTCACTGAACATAAACGAAATAGAGAAAACAATAGTAGCAAAAATGACATGCCACGCCAAACAGTAGCACATGCCTCTTCCAAAGAACACCTCAAAATCTGGAAGTTTCGGATTATATTTGTAAAATGAAGTGTTGATCAACCTCATTTTGAGCAAGTCACAAAAAGAAAAAACCGTATCAAAATTGAAACTCTCTGGGCAGCATGAACATAGGTGTGTCAGGACAGAGCTTCTCAACCCGGCAAATCCATGTCTCAGTAACGTGAAAATTTTATGGATGCTACCCTAGCCCAGATGCCACCATTAAGGCATTAACTCCTCCCTACCTTTTGGTGGACAGGCTTTCAGGGGCTTCCGCAAGCTTTGCGATTTCATGGTATCTTCAAGATGGTCTTCAACTTAACAACAAGTTTCCAGTCATCCATTGACAAATCGTCCTGCAACAATGGTAATTATTAAAGATCATCAAAAGGTAGTTTGGTACAAAGACACACAAGTGGAGAATGCAGATCAAAATGCACATATAAACATAAACAATAAACATTGACTTGCCCTGTAATTTTCTTTAAGAAGATCAATAGATCGCCTCGTGATGCGGCTCACAAGCTCATCTTCCATGTCAAAATGCCTGCCAAAACTCTTCTGCTGCTCATCAGGATTGCTCCCAATAATCTGTTCGCATCCCAGCAAACATATATATTAAACAATACTTAATATAATGAGAACGATCAACAGCTTCGGACAATCACCGATACCAACCTTTATAGCCACCTTCTGCCCTTTTGTGGCCACATCAACTTGCTTATGGTTAATTTCAATAGATGCAATCTTCCCAATATCAATATATTCTTTAGTGGGTATGCAGAGAGGTGTTCCCACCTAGATTACAAAGGCAAATGAATTAGCAGAACTGCATGCCAGACTTATTTCAAGAAGATAAAGATTAGATAAAGATTACTACGGAACGACTTGATGGGTTGAGTAACATAACATTACTTATATACTATTGCTAACTTCAACTACTGAAAGAAACATATTAAGGAATAAGGGTAGGAACCACATAAAAATGCAGTGATAAATCAAAATACCTTGGCTATTCCTTCAAGGACATCAACACCTAAAACAATTGGATCCTTCTTGTTAAAGACACAGTTTGGCATAATCTTGAGAACACAGGGGAAAACAGCTTCTTCAGCACTTTCTTTCTTCTTTTCTTCCCTCAGGTTCTTAATGTATGCTGTAAATTGGTCAAAAAGGTGGTATATTATATCTGCAACAAAGATCTTCACACCAGACTCTTCGGCAAGATCACGGGCATCAGGCATCACTTTGACATCAAATGCCAAGATAGTAGCATATTCTTTCTTCCTCTCAAGCATAACACTGGCCTTCATGACGTCTTTCTTGTGTACTGGCCCTATACTGAAATCACAGAAGGGAATATTCACAGCAGGGCTCTTCAAGAACTCAGTAAGAGCTTCCAATGACCCAAGGGTGGATGCTTGTACATAGACACCTTCGCCACTCTTATCAATCCGATTTCTAACCCTAGTCATCTCTTCCATCACAGCATCTTTTAGTCTGTCCAGATCATCATCATGCTTTGACACATAAAGAGCAGTCCCTGCAATTGCATGTTCAAGACCCTGAAAGAAAGAGACCATTAAGTTGGTGCGGCAAAACTCTGCAATACAAAGAAAAAGGAAAGATATTGGACTCACCTGTGCCGATATTTTAACACCCTGTGCAGCTCTGATCTTTTTATGATGTTGGTATGTGCCCTGAAAAATCAGATGCCATTAGAGAGTGTGTGTGCGTGTGTGTGTGTCAGGTGGAAAATGTTCAAGATTTGCAGGATTACAATGATAATGTGAAAAATGACCAATGCACCGGTATCAAGAGCTGGTTTACTTATTTGGCAAAAATGATTTTAAGCCAGTGAAAATAAACGAATGGCACTGAGGCCAACATTCTCGTACCTACCATTGGTTTACAAAAGGTAAAATGATTTCAAGGCAACGAAAGAAGTGAATGGCATTAAAGTGACAAATATGAGTATATGACTTGAAAACATCCAAGAATAAAGAAAAATAATAACAGTTTGACAGAAATGATGTTTAACCCTCTCAGACTCAGTAGAGAAATGGTTTCAATAAAAGCTGTGAGTAGGTAGGAATATAATAATTATAATCACATGATGATTCGATTGCCACCTAGATACTAGTACTTTACTGGGGTGAATTTCACAATTACAACAAAGTTTGCACACTATTATGGAGCACACACCTTAACTCGAAGCTCCCTCATTGGGTGTGGTGTTAACAAAGCTCTAACCGTTGTCACGATGGGTCCCTACATAAAGATAGAGAGAAGAACATGAGGCAACTTCAATAAACTGTACATATCACAAAACTGCATTTATAAAGAAACACATCTGATACCTGCATGCCACACACAACTATCTGATCTCCTTCATGTAGTATACCGTTGACCAACACAACATCAACTGTAGTACCATGACCTTCAACAACCTTGACTTCCAGCACAGTACACTGAAACAGAGACGAGATAAGAATGCCTGCTTTTATAAGGTCAAGTAAATGTATGCACCGTACCTGAACTTCATCAACGAAAGTAAGTCTTTCTTCCATTGTCTTTTGTGCCCATTGCACCAACAGAAGAAGCAGATCAGGAATGCCTTCACCACTGTTGAGAGAAGTGAAGTATGTGTTGAGGGAAAATGCCAACAAATATCGTAGTGGACTTTCAGTTGTAGATTATACCTTATTGCACTGGTAGGCACTATGTTATATGTATCTTCCATCTCCTTGTTCTTGTAGTACAAAGCAGTATTCACACCTTGCATCTTGAATTGTGTCACAATCTGTTGGGCAAAGCACATACATGTGACGATTGTATAAATACAACCACTAAGACGTTTCTTTTAAGAAAAGTCAAAATGTAAAGATACACACATCGGTAAGCCTCATATTGAACTCCCTCTTAACATCTTCGTTTTGTTGCCTTAAAGCCTTCCCGATAGGGGCATTTGGGCACTTTTTCCAACCATAAAGACGATCGACCTTCATAGAGATTAAACCAGAAAAAAATTGATACATTAATAGACAACGGTAATACAACATGAGGCTAGAGGAAAAATCTCCAAAGTATACCTTATTCAAGGCAACGATGAACACTGCATCACGGCTCTTCAACAGATTAAGGGATTCGATTGTTTGAGGTTCAAGCCCATGCATAATGTCAACAACCAAGATAGCAATGTCACACAAACTTGAACCTCTAGAACGCAGATTACTGAACGACTCGTGACCAGGAGTGTCAATAACAAGCAAACCAGGAACCTTAAGTGTGGCATCCGCTTTAAGTTCTTTTGTTCTCTCTCTAATATTTTCAGTTGGGAAGTACGTAGCTCCAATCTGTTGGGTAATACCCCCAGCTTCTCCTTCCTGTACATTGGTTCGTCTAATACAGTCTAGCAGCTTTGTCTTTCCAGTATCAACATGGCCAAGGATGCAACAAATTGGTGAACGGAGGTCACCGCCATTCTTAGTCTCATCGTCTTTAATTGGTCCTTTCTTTGAAGCACCTCTATTCCTTCTAACATTTCCATTACTGGATTCCACATCTTCCATTTCACCTTTATTGGAGTTCGCAGCAGGACCAACCTTCTTGACAGTAGCCACTGTAGATTGTGCTTTAGAATTTTCCTGCTTCTGGACAGGTTCAACAGCCTTCTTGACAACAGGCTTCGCCTCTTCTTCCTCAAAGGCACTTGTCTTAGGCAAATTAACATCTATAGCATCCCAGCTCTTTGCATCCCATTCATCTTCATCTTCCTCCTCCTCTTCTGGTTTCAGTTCTTCCACATCCTGATCAGGTTCGGTTTTCTCCTCAGATTCCTCCACCTGCGACTGAGATTCCTGATCCACTAAGACATACTCTTCCTCATCTTTGTTAGCTTCATCGACTTCTTGTGGTTGTTCTTCAACTAACTTTGCAGTCTCCACAGGCTTCTGTTGACCCTTTTTCCTCTTGGAATCATATATAGGCCTCTTCTTTGTCTCAGGGACAGCACCATCAGCTACTTGACGCTCACTCTGCTCAAGGAACTGTCTTCTCATTGCTTCTAACCTCTTCGCTTCCTCCTTCTGCTTCCCAGTCAAGAGCTTACCCTCCTGCTTCTTCTTCAGCAGCTTCTCCTTTTCCCTCTCCTTCTTCCTCCTCTTTGCTTCCTCGGCTTTCCTCTCCTCCTCCTCTTTCTTCAATCGCTCTTCCTCCTCTTTCCTCAGTCGTTCCTCCTCCTCACGCTTCTTCCGTTCCTCAGCTTCCTGCCTCCTGGCAAGTGCCTCCTGCATCTCCCGTACATGCTTCGGGAGCTTCTTCATGTCAACCTTCCCTTTAGGAGCTTCTACATCCTTTACATCTTCTTTCTTGGCATCTGCCTCCTTAGCTGCTGCCTTCTTCTCCTTCTCCTTTTCCTTCTTCTTCTTCTTCTTCTTGGCTGCAGCAGATTCCACCTCTCCTTCCCCAGCCTTCTGCTCTACATTACCATCCTCGGCAGTTTCCGTATCTTCCTTCACCATTGCTGCAGCAGGTGGAGCCTGGGGCAGCACCTCCTTCTTCTCTGCTGGTGTGCCCTCACCAAGCTCGGCAAGAAGCTTATCCAAATCCTCCTCTTCCTGTGCTGTCCTTCCACTCTTCTTCTTTTTCTTCTTTGATTTCTTGCTTTCCGCATCATCCACACTGGTTGCAGCAGCCACATTACCCTCATCTTTCACTGCCTCAGGCTCAGGCTCAGGCTCCTCAACAGGAGGTGGCTGGTCCTCAAACTCTGCAATGAGCTTGTCTACGTCCTCATCATCGATGGTAAAGCCTCCCTTCTTTTTCTTCTTCTTTGATTTCTTTCCTAAGGCATCATCCACATCATGGGCAGCCACAGAACCCTCAGCTTTCACCTCCGGCTCAGCCTCCTCGGAGGGAGGAGAAGTGTCCTCAATCTCAGCGAGGAGCTTGTCAATGTCCTCATCGTCCACGGTGAACCCGCCCTTCTTTTTCTTCTTCTTCTGCGACTTCTTTGAAGCTGCAGGAGCAGCCACGACCTCCTCCTCTCCATCTTCATCGTCAGCAGCGGAAGGGGGCAGCTTATCTAGGTCGTCGTCGTCTTGTAGAGGGGCAGGGCGATCTCCCTTGTCCTTACTCTTCTTCTTCTTCTTCTTGGCCTTGCTGAAGTCGAAATCGAGGTCGTCGTCCTCGGCGCCTGATTTAGCTGCATCCGGCTCAACGGAGGCGGGCTCGTCGTCGTCGTCGTTGTCGTGTTGGTCCTCATCGGCAGCAAGGGCGCTGAAGGAGCTCACACCGCTGCCGCCGCCGCCGCCGCCGCCCTTCTTCTTCTTCTTGCCGGTGAAGACGAGGTTGATCGGCTCCTCGTCGTCGTCTCCAGGAGGCCGCGCAGGGGGCTCGTAGTCGTCGTCATCGGGCAGGGCGGCCTTGGCGCCTTTCTTGCCCTTCTTGGCGCCCTTCTTAGGCTTGTCCTTGTCGGCGGCGTCGTCCTGTGGGAAGGAGTACTCGTCGTCGTCGATGGCAAGGTTCTTCTTGCGCCCCATGGATGGCGCGGGAGGGGGAAGGGGGATCGGGGTGGGGGAGTAGGGTTTGGAGAGTCGGCGTGTTTAGGGTTTGGGCGGAGACGGGAGATCGATTCGCGAGGCTGCTCTCGCAATCGCAAACCAAAACCAAGATAACAAACACCCAAACGGGATGGATCCTACTCTCCTCTCCTCTACTCTCCTCTCCTACAATATGTTATTATTATCATTACAAGACAAGCACACCCAAAACAGGGGGCGCTCCCTCTCTGCTTTCTTTTTCTTTTTCTTTTTATTTCTCTTCTTAATATAAATACACCCATCTATTTCCCGTTTAATTTTAGAAACATTTTTTTAGTATGCAGTCGCATCAGATCCAAATTCAGATATGTCAAATGCACCCGATTCACTCCTGATTATGTTTATGAGCCGAACTTTTAATTTTAAATCTTAAATTTAATTTAAAGTTGATTTTGAAATTTTTCATGATATTTATTTTTTAGCCTTGACTTTTCGATCGCTAAAAATACATACATAGAGTTTTATTCATAAATTTTTTATAAAAAATATGTTGTTTGGTTTTTTTAATATAAAATGGACAAGCAATCACCCCACGGTATTTCCAACCCACACACCACCTCTAGTCTTCTTCCAATTCCACATTGTATAGTATATCATTAACTAAAGAATCATGTTTCTCCAGTTCAGCTTAACGCCATTGTTTCCTCTGTACCGAACAAGAGCTCAAACCATCCTGAACAAGGGAGAAATCCCAGGTATTAATCACAACAACAGCAAGATACATGAAACAGCGACAACATGTTTGCAAAGTAGCAGTATCTTTACCGGTTAACAAAAACGATTAATGCCAGAGGCAGAAATCCAATCTGTCCTAGGACCCCTACCTACATCTCTACACATGCTGTTATGTTTCTGTCTTGTCTTTGAGAGACCCCAAAATTCCCAGATCCCATCTCAACCCCTGATTCAGATTTCGGAGTCTGTATCGTGTTGAAAAATTACTACTAGTACATCCCTCGGCACAAATAAACGGCGAGGGTAAAGAAGCAGTTGCAGCACCACCACTGAGCTGAGCAATGTACAGGTGCGGCAGGCTAAACAAATTGTCTTGGATTTCCCACATTTCTAGCTTCCTATAGACTATAGTTATTGTTCATGGAGGCGGTGTCATGCTTTGCTCTTCAACTTCCTATGTGCCTTGAGGTCAATTACGACCACCGTGATGTTGTCTTTGCTCCCCTTCTGTAGGGCAAGCTTGGACAAGTAGTCGGCAGCTGCTTGAGCGGCCGGATCTGAAGAAGCACCGCTTATTTGGGCCGACGATGTTGATGCTGTGCCCGCATTCTTCTTGTGCCATAGTAGTATCCGCTTGCGAGCAGCATCACACACCTCTTCATTCGACATTACATCCCAAAGACCATCACTTGCAAGAATAAGGCAATCATCGTCTCTTGCACGGGCAACAACTGTCACCTCAGGGACCGGGATTATATAAGGCTTCAGGTATTTGTCCCCTGCAAATACATCAATGACACAGATCAGAAGTACTCCATTAGCCAGCACACCAATAAATCCAACATCCACTTTGAAAGTTCAAGTATCAACAAAAGATATATAACAAAGACATTGAAATCAAATTGCCAGTTATAGCATAACATGTTGAGAGCAACAGATGTTGAAACACAATGGTCAGGGCTGTCCAAAGAGAGGGGACCAACAAAGAACAAAAAAACGACAGCTCTAGCTGATTATCTCATAGGGAACTGTGACCAAAAATAAAAGGACTAAAAAAACTGTCGTATGCAAAATCCAGCATTGCTGCTCTTGCCAAGCACCATAGAAGCTGCTTCGGCTATTGCCTCAGAGGTGGGGAGGCTGGTAGATAACTATTTTTTGACATGCCCTCTGCTTTCTCATTAGCAAATTTTGGCAAGAGACATGAGGACTGAAACTATAAACCCATTACCACAGAAGAAATAGCACAAAAATATGATCTGTTCTCTAGTTTGAAACATAAATATAACAAAAGTGAGTAAAAATAAATGTTGGTGTGAGTTATTTGGTCAGGATCCGCTCCTGTAAGACTCAATGACAAGAAACATCGTTTGACTGCAACAGTAAATTAACAAATATGACGAACTGCTGTGCACCAGGACGGATGAAAGCGTGAAACTAACATCCAAAGCTCAATGGATGCAAATCATTACATCAGTTCTTACAACCCTCAATCTAGTACAGCTGTTCCTTGGTCACAAGGTATGCAAATAATGACTTATACAATCCGTGCTTCGTAGTTGGTGATTCATCCTAGTGTTTGGTATAACAGAAATCACTACTTTGAAGTATTCTGCCATTTGCCTAGTTAGTGACTCATTCTAGTAGTGTTTGGTATAACAGATTGCATAATCATGTTTTTTTTTTCCATCAGGTGATCCCAATGTCCAATTCTCTCATATACTTACATTTCCCTATTGTGAAATGCATGCATACTCACCATATACCCATATCAGTATCGCGTAAGGGTGCAACATAGCAACAAATACAGAAACGTTTCCTGAACCATAACATCACAAATCACACATAACAGTATAACTATGAACAAAGGAATTAGCCAAACAGCTCTCCCTGTTACCATAGGTACAAACTCGCTACTAGTTGAATCAACGCAATGTATTTGTAAATAAACTTTGGCTTCACAATGTCGTTATTCCAGGATAGCAACAATCAGTTAGAAATTTTTCACTTAGAAAAGTCACAGACCCTTGAACCCCATATACCAATATATCATCAAATTCAGAAGGAAGCAACAGTTTGACTAATAACAAAATGAATCAGTCAAGAGACTTTTCCTTTAACACATCAATTGCCAACCAGCAACCATCAGCACACAGTCACATCAATAAAGTTGGAGAAGCATAAACAATTAAGCACAAAGAAATGCTGATTCAATTATGTCAGAAGGGTAAGAATGTGTACCGATTGATCGCGACATGGCAAGAACACCAAGAACTCGATAACCATTCCATTGGATAACCTTGCCACCCTGTGCCTCAATCCTTGCGTACTCATCTTCCCTATTTGGCTGAAGCGCAAAGAAGAACAAAGCAATATGTATCCAATTAACCTCGGGACTCAAGAGTCAACACACAACCAATAGTACTAGAGCAGGTACAATAGCAGGCTATAAGCCAGCTGTAAACATGTTTTAAAGAGATAAGAGAGGAGAGAAGAGTAGTGGGCTACTAATTTGTAGCCAGCTGCAGCACGGGCTCCAAGCGCAATGTGTGTATGATATGTGAGACTATGTATTAATGTTTTATAGGTAACTATTGTATGAATTGACTATTAGATTGACTATAGATGAATTGAAGTTAGTAGTTGGCTATACTATTGAACTTGCTCTAAAGACGACAAGGTTATGCTCTAAAGACTTGCTCTAAATGGGAGTCCGTGGCTTACTTTATGATCTAGCGACAAGGGCAGAGGCTGCTTGGCCCGGCAGAGCACAGCACGCGAGTCACCGCAGTTGGCAACAATGATATGCGATGAGCAAACGACTGCAACCACAGCGGTTGACCCTACGGTGTCTGGAGCAACAGGCTGCACTCCAGCTGCCGCATTTCCTCCCACCTCAGCGTCAACACGACTGAAACAATCCACGAACGCCTTCTCCCACAGCTTCTTGGACTCTACCCTAGATAAGTCAGTGCCACGCGCGTCCTCCTCTGCTCTACGCAGCTCCTCTGTGAGTAGGGTGTGGATTCTCTGCCGGCAGTGATTGGCAACCTGCAAACAGGTGACTCATTTGAAAAAAAAAAAAACTGTAGGTGTTGAATTCGTATGATGTGCTGGGGAAAGCATTCAAGACAAGTTAGTGGTAGTATATTAGTACAAACCTGAACTCCACCGTGGCCGTCGTAGACGCCGAAGAAATGGGCGGGAAGGCGGAAGGACGCCCGGTCGAGGCCGTCGACTGCCGCGTCGCCGGCAACCATCCACAGAGGAACGTCGAAAAAGCGCGGGACGACGACATAGTCGTCCTCCATCTCCGGGCGGCGGCCGCATATGGACTCCAGCCCCCAGAGCGGGACGCAGTCGACGGCGAACACGCTCCTGGCAGCCCTCGGCTCGGCAGCCTCCGCGACGGCGACGGAGGCGGCGGCAGCCGTGAGGTCGTCGGCGACAAGCACAGGGCCTTGCTCGGCGAAGCCCTCGAAGTCGGTGCTGGCAACGCTGCTACAGTCGCTGGCGACGGAGCAAGGGCTCCCGCAGGCGGAGGCGGAGGCGTCGGCATCGTCTCCGGGGCCGGGGGCAGCGAGGGGCGGCAGCGCGGCGCCGAGAGCCTCCTCCATGGCCTCGGCAACGGCGGCGGCGGCGAAGAGCGTGAGGCCTGCGGCCGCGGAGCTAAGCGTGGGGGCAGGCGCGGCGGGCACGGCGACGTCCTCCATGGGAGCGGGCGTGGCTAGAGGTCGGGATCGGCATGGTGGGGGTGTGGAGTGGGGGCGCGATGGCGAGCAGGCGGTGGGCGAGGGGGCCTACTCATGGGCGGATCTGGAGCGAATCCAGAGGTAGGTGAGGGAGGGGGATGGCGGCTCACGGGAGGTGCCCTGGGGAGGAAGGAAGCAGCGCACGGAGCGGCGGACGCACTGACGGCAGCCAGCCACAAGCGCCCGCGGCCAGTCGGTGCGTCGCCCTGCCTTGCCTTGCCGACCCCGCCGCCGCGCGCTGGAAGGTGGTGAGATACGCCGCCGTTGCCGGAGAGGAGAGGAGGGATTTGGGGATCGGGTCGGGCGGGCCTTGCCTTGCGTGGGGAGCGGAGGAGGAGGTGGTGGTGGTGGTGGTGGGGCCCAGCTGTCAGTGAGAATGTGCGCAGGGGGTGTTTGACATCAGCACGTGCTGACGTCTGCCTGGCAGCAGGTGGGCCCTGCCTCGGAAATGGCGCGGACACGTGGCGACACCTTCAACCAGTGGTGTGATGCCACCAGTCTCATCCCATACTCTACACTGTGTACTCTCGTCTCACCTCGTGTGTATTTGGGTATGGCTCAATACCTCCATCATGATTATTTCTTATTTAACTTCATTTTAGTTACTCTTTGTCCCTATTTGGTGTATGATTTTGGGAACATGAGGTGAGGTTAGACAAATAACATTTCATTCACCAAACTAAATACACACATCTACAATTAAATACCCAACGGATTGTCCTACTTTGTGTACGCTTTTATTGGGTTTATTTTTCTGATTTCAATTTTTAGAAATTAATTATATGGCTGCAAAATTCAACGGTTTTCTTTGATGCTTGCTAGTGGTAAAAATGGACCAAGATTATCATTATCGAGATACTTATCATAGTATCGTGTAATCCTATGACACTATCTAGACCAGACGATTTGTATCTATTTTTGGGTTGTATAATTATAGGTATGGCCGTATGAGATATGGATTGTAAGATCGTTTGTATGGTATTGATACATTAGTAAGAATTTGGGGGATAAAGTGAAATGTTTAACAATAAGGAAAAAAAATACTAGCAATGCTATAGTGTCTAGTTTTCTTTTAACAAATATCTTCATATTTGTATAATTGTATGCCAGATATTGTGAATCACTAAAAGGACTTAAAATAAAATGATTTAGAGAGGATATTGTATGATAACTATCCATCCAAATCCAATTTGCTTTCACCTCTCGTGCTTCTGTTTTTGGCTCTCTTTTCATGATGGTTAATAAGACAGAAAGAATATATCTTAAAGTCACTCTTAAGATATAAAAACAAACCTAAACTTTGCAGGCACTTTGGTCAAAATCCAAAGCTGAAACAAGCTAGGGTAATGGGGTTCGCTTGTGCGAGATAGTTTGTAGTTCCGTGGAGATTATATTTGTGTGGTTTGAAGAAATAAGACAGTCTCCCTTCATTGAAGTTTGTCGCTAGAACAAAAAAAAGTTGTAGGCAAAAGAAAATTAATTAAATAATTTTAATAGTCTTGAGAAAATACTTATAATTATCATATTTTATTATAAAATGTGGTACCTCTAATTACTAGGAGGTACCAAAATTTGATTATAAATTTAAAGTTAAGTAAAGTGCACCAGCGATCTCTAAACTTGTGGACATGTGTCATCTAGGTCCCTGAACTCTATAAATGTATTTTTAGATCCCCGAACTTGTCCGAAGATGTCATATAGGTTCAAACGGACTCCGACCCGCTCTATCCACTGACGTGTCATGTCACGGTAGGAACTGGGGTCACCAGCGATTGACGTTATACCTAAACTCTATAACCCCCTTCTACAGTCTACTAAGCACCACCCTACTAAATATGAAAAGACATGCAATTTGACCATGTTTCTGATCACCAGCTAAAAAACGTGTGAAAAGAAAAAAGAGGAGACACCAGCTCGAATTCTAAAATTACAACATACAGTTCACAATCAGGCTCAGCGACCTGAATTTATTTATGTATATTGATTTTTTTTATTACGAATCCACAACATCTTACAAGGTGCTCTGATGCTCTTAAGGCCCAATAGATATCAACTAAAATCAACAGTTGGAATATTGTAGTTGCCGGGGATAAAAGTCCAAACAGATCCCCTACTGTGCCAGGAAATAGTCCATGTTCCCCAAAAGCTACATTATTGATCGGTTCAAACTACAGGGCCATATAAACTGGGTAATAAATCAAGAAAGAATTGACGTATCACAAAATAATATACACCGAACCATCCGTTGGTTTAGTTTGCCAAAGTAGTAGTTACTTGCAAAACATTGCCTGGCCACAGGTATCAAGGAAACATACTGTGCTCAGACAAAATTTATTGTGAAGGAGACATAAGGGTGAGCCTCGGTTTCACCTCCCAGACCAGCAACACCAACATCATCTTCCGATTTCCAGTAAATACTGCAATTCAGACACTCAATTCATTGACAAAAGCAAGTGCATGTTGTGACTAGCAATGCAACGCAACTCAAAACGCTAAATTACCTATGGACATTCCCGCAGAGCTCCTCCAGGATGCTCCTTACTTTCTTCTCACCCTTTTGAGAGGGTGCTAGAACAGCAGACTGATGAAACATAGCGGCATATTAGATCAGGCATCAAAGTATAAATTTGATAATCACATAATAGTAGAGTAGATTACCAGGAATGATGGGGGAAGACCATATCTAAGAATGCTCTCTACAAAGACACGCACAGCACAGAAGTGCATCCAGGAACTGAATACCTGCAGAAAAGTATACATTAATAGCAGTTACTACAGATAAGCATCATGAAAACATAAATTCACAAGTAACAAGGCATATAAAAATGAAAGAGCAAAATGAACAAAACACAACAGTCAAGAATCATATAAAAATGAAAGAGCAAAATGAACAAAACACAACAGTCAAGAATCATGTGCTTCATAATATGTTTATATAGCGCTAAGCTCTAGCTAACTAACTAGACAGTAAAAAACTTCTTCATGATGGCAATTAACTGTGTTGTGAGCAGATAAATAACAGCACATCTGTTTTCTATCAATAAAGAGAAGTGCAGAAGTTTTGCTACATCATTGTGACATACATAAATGATATTATGAGCAGATTAAAATAGCCGACTATCTATTTTCCCCTGAATGAGGTGTCACTATTAAGAGAGAACTTGCAGTATGCCATGAAGTCATAATTTCACTACAAAAAGCCATATTTAAAAATAAAAAAAGAAGAGGTCACATCTATCTATTGGTGGCAAGTGGCAACTGAGGGCAGAAAATATCAGCTTGCTAATTCAGATTCAGCATGATTGGGTCGTTTTTCAGGACGATTAAGACCTTCAGGCTACTAAAGGAGATGAAAACATAGTTCTCTTGTCTCTATTCTAGTGCGAGATGAGGAAATGAGCATCAGACATAAATTAGATAGTTAACAGAGAATTAAACAACCATGAATCCGTGACTATGTCATTGTTGACAGGATTATTGAAGTACATTTATAAATACACACCTCGCTGTAGCTGGCATAGCACCACTGCAGAAGAGATGCCCTCATTGCTTCCTGGTCTTGAAGAAGCTTGTCTAGCTCTTCCTTCCTACTTTCTTGTGCTTCAGGACTGTACTCAAAATCACGAACCTGCATTTCAATATAGAATAAGTATTTAATGGGTGACGGAGAATTACCAGAGTGATAGGGACAACAGACCCACAACAAAATTCTACCCAAGTTATTAGGAACTATACATAGGTTCTAGGGGATAAAAGCTTTCTGCCAAATGTGAAAGTATAAAGAAAGGTCCATGAAAACATTAAAGAAAGAATTTTACCTGGAAACCTTTCTCACGTGCACGGACCTTAAAATTGTCAACAACCTTAGCAAACAATGTTACCGTGTAGAGAGCATACTCGTTGTCTTCATAAAGTTTTTTAGATGATCTCGGTACCTAAAAAAATCAAGTAATTAGTTCAAGGAAAGAAACACCCACATATAACCACCAGTTATGAATGCAAATCACATCAACATATAGAGGCAGAAAAAATAAGATCCTTGTAAGTCCTAAGTAACTACCTGAGTGAAGAATTTACAGGCCAAAACAGTGATGGTTTGACACCCCCCCCCCCCCCAAAAAAAAAAAGAAGAGTGAAATAGGTAACTTGCTGAGACGAATAAAACTTCTATATAGGCGTTCCTAGTGATCTAAAAGCCAAGGCTAAAAAATAAACTACAATAAAAATATCTCAAAATCTACTCCAAATTTAAGGTTGAGAATTCAATTTTTGGCTTATAAACATAGGCAAAAGCGAAAAGATAGGGCTGTATATACTTACCACAAATGTGTCAAGGGACTCATAGCTTGACAACCAATCCTTTTGGGAGTACTTAGGAACAATTGCAAGAAGTGTTACTAGATGTTCTGATGTGACCATATCCTCTGGTTTCACTAGATTGGAAAGATCACGAACAGCTAAGCTGTACACAAGGAAAACAAACTAATTAGAGTTACCGACCAAAAAATGAAACATACCCTAGCGTTTATGAGCCTTTGAAATAAAACAAGGAAAAAATGCCTTAAAGATAAAAACTCAGTGACATGCAGTCTACCTTCCACTTTGCTTTCTGTTGATTGCACTAAGCTGGCTCCTTACATTGTTGTATTCTGCTGCCCGAACCTGGAGTTAAAATAAAAAAAAAACACATATTCATCTACTGTAAATTCAACAAACCACTGCAGTGTTGTGTGCAATAACTCAATGCTAAAAAGGGAGACACGGATGTATAATAATAAGAATAGTTGTGGTGATAGCAGGCAAGAAGAACAAAAGGCAAGCTACGTTTCGTAGATACAGTTGCCAGCAGTACAAAGCTAGGTAGGTTGAAATTTACACGGTCAGGAGATGATGTCAAATTAGGTACTTTGTTGCAAAGAAACCCAATTCACGCTGAAATAACAATTTTAGATCTTAATCAACGGCTTCATATGCGCAGCAAGTGTCTGTAGTTAATGACTACAAGCAGCGTCACTGTGGAAACTTGTTAAGAGGAGTAACTAATCTAGCGTCTGATATAGCTACTTATCAGGTGGTCGCAAGGGGTTAAAAGTAATGAAGAGAAGAGAAGCAGAATCATCACCTTCATGTCATCCTCAATCTTGGCAACTTGGGATTGGATGCTGCCAATAATCTCCTTGAGCGGCGACATCGTTGGGTACTTGCCCTCATCCCACACAAACCTAGAGAAGCAAAAAGAGGTAGAGAGGTTGAGCAAGGAAATCGAAACAGTGAGCGGCAAAGGGGCGACGGCAGGCAGAGCGACCTGGTAAGGTAGGTGTCGACGGGGACGCCGTCGACGGTGAGAGCGCCACTTTCGACACCTCCAGCGCGCTCTAGCTCCTCGATCTGCCTCCGGATCTTGTGCGAGACCCCCTCAACGAAGACGTTGGACTGCAGGAGGAATCGCGTGAGAGTGATGCGCGCGCGAGCAGAGCGGCAAGGGAGATCGAGATCGGGGAGAAACCTTGACGAGGTCGTCGCTGAGGGCGAGGAGCGAGTCGAGCGTGCCGACGCGGAGATCGGGGACGTTGAACTGCGGAGAGAGGGGAGGGTGAGGAGGGGACCGGGAGGGGGGAAAGCGTGGGCGGCGAGGCGAGAGGATGGTTACCCGGTAGAGCGGCGTGTCGAAGGAGTGGCGCGAGATCGAGTCCTGGAGACGCGCCCAGAGAGAATTGGCTGTGGCGGCGGGAGTCTGCACGGGGAGAGACACTATCCAGTACCGTGTCGCCATCGGCGGCCGGCGGGGGTTCTTCTTCTCCGGCTCCGGCAGGTTAAGGTTGGATTTAGATTGATCGGAGTCTCTCTACCTCTCGGGCGGAGGGGAGGGGAATTCTCAGGGGAAAACAGCGTGCGTGCGTGCGTGCGTTAGATGGGCCAGGCGGAAGCCCATCTTTTCTTTACATTTCCCCTGGTTTCCCTAATACGCTTTCGTATGTAACTACTCCTACTCTTTTTATGACAATATTTGATCAACATTTTAAAAGTCTAAAATAAGCAATTTTATTTATGTTGTAGTTAATTTACAAAATCTAATATAGTACATTTCAAAGAGAATCTATGTGCATCATTTGTTTTTTATATTTAAACTAAGCATCTAAGAAACTATTGATAGTCGGAATTTTTTAAGTTTAATCAAATCTTTATCTTAAAAAGTAAATATTTTTAACCGGAGGGAATATATATAACTACATCGATTAATTTACACCTTTATAGTATTAACCTACTTCTATATAAAAGATAATATACCACGATATAGTGTGAGAATTTAACCCTTACGAGCGAACGTGATGGTTCATTTTGTCCTCTTCAAAGTACTCCATGATATAATGGATAGATTGACGATGGCACCATTTCAAGTCAACAAGGAGCTGAGCCTACAACTACACTTAAGTATATTTGTAATGTGACAAGGCTTCAATCTGTGAGAAATGAGAAACCACAAACATAAAAGATTTATAGCTGCTGAAACATACACAGCTCCAACAGCTGAAGAGCCCAAATCAACACTAATAGTTTCATACTTCATCTTCCATGCCTCCCATAATCCGGCATCTTGGTACCAACATGTCCTATGAACGCAAACCTAATCCAAGAGCTCAAGCTCAACACGGTCTTTCCACTACTATTATTTGGACATCTGATTACAACATGGTACTCACCATTCCCAGCCAGGCCAGGCATCAAACAACAAGAGGCACCACAGATCCAAATAACAGTTAAATTGGGGAGCTTATTATAAGCTTGGCAGGGATCCTGCTCGTATGAACTCTTTGAGAAGGGCCTTCTCCTCATCAATCTTCTTCTTCTCTGCAGCGTCGCGTGGCTTGATCTTCCGCTTCTCCTCCAGCATCCATTTGTACAGCTGGCGCTGATCGTCTTCGGGGATTGGCGGGAGCACTTTTATGGGTGCAGCAATTGGTTCTGCAGGCTTGTCAGCAGCTGCAGGAGATGAGGCGGACGAAGCAGAAGTAGGATCACTCTCGGTATCTTTCTTTCCCGAGCCCTGGTAGGTCCTCACAAGTAGATAAGCTGCATACATATTGTTATAAGGATGTAAATAAGTGAACTATAAGATTTGAGCAAGCAGGACAACAGCATAGAGATACAAGAGTGCTCTCTTTCAAAACCTCCAAACAAGGAGAAAAAAAATCTACGCGCTCAGTTTATGCATATATATTTCTTCAGTACATCAATATCCTGTCGAGAAGATCAGCAAAAGATGTATGTCTTCAGCAGGCATACACTATGAAGAGACGAAAGGCACAACTATGAATGGACTCGATATCACAGCTCTTGCTTACTACTGGAGTAGTGTTTACATTCTTTTTAGATATTGTTTACTATTTGCATAGTAACACAATAGAAAAATGCAAAAATAGACAGATCCCACAAACATGGACTTTTTTAAGGCGCACCAAGTTAATATGAGCCATCCATTGTGCATAGATTCAACGGTTGATAATACTCTTACCTCATGTGTGGTAAGAGTCATTTATTGTCATTTAAATTTAAATATGATCATAAATTGCATTGTAATAAGGAATGAGACAATATTTCCTTACTTAAGTACTACTAATTCAAAATTATACAATAATTATACTAGTAAAATTAAAATATGCAATACTCTCAATGTCTTTATACTTTCAATTTACAAACTAAGTTCAGAATAATTAGGATGCATGTATGAACAAATAATTTTCAGTTTTGTAATTTTATTTTATTTTTGTTTTAACAGAACCTAGTCTCTAAATTCAGTCATATCTATTTGGCTTCAAATAAGAAAAGTATTTGTAATAAATTTTATGTTAAGTTTGAATCCTTTGGAGAATCAATTGGAGCTTGCACAATGTTTAGCAATATGTATAAATGAAAATTTCAGTTTGACTGACATGTTGGTTTACCCAAATTTTGTCTAATATTTTCGTATGGAATTAATGTGCTTGGCATTATTATTATTTTCATAGTAAGCATGCATGCACGATTAGCAAGGAAAGGTGATTATTGTAATAGTACTTTACTTATTTGGGCATGCTAAATTAACGAGGTGTTGGATCATTTATGTTGATTAAAATAAATGTCGAAAATTGAATGGTCAAGATTAACCTAGAGCTCTTACCTCATAAGAGGTAAGATAGAGTACCGTAAAACTGCTCCAAAAACATACATGATACTAGTAAACTAAAAGAGTGGCGTGCTTTTACTGGTAATGGTAGTGGCAGTGGCAACGGCAGATGCTAAGAGCAAGACAAGACAACAATGCACTAGTGATGTAATGATGACCCAAATGCGAGTAAAACATTGTGTGGCAGTGGGTGAGAATCAAGTTTAGAGATGAGAGCAGGACGTGTGTGAGTAATGAATGGAAGGATGCATTTGCAACCAACACACCAAGCAAGCAATCCTGAGTAAAGCAGGCACAGAAATCAGTAGCGACACATCGGGCGAACTAATAAGTAGAGAGGGGCGAGGGAGGGGGATCCCGAACCTCCGACAAAGATGTTGGCAGCCAGGAGGAAGGGGAACAAGCGACGCAGGAAGCTCTTCTTGGCCTCCGGATGCAGCGGAGGCGGCGGTGGCGGTGGCGGAGGGGCATGGGGCTTGGGCTTGCCGTGCACAGCCATGTCGTCTCCTCCTGGTGGCGTGGGAACTGGGAAGGGGAAAGGGTTAAAGAACCCAACAACTCTTTCTTCTTGTCTGGTTGGTTAGAGCCAGAGCATCTTGGGAGTTCATAGGTGTTACACCACATTTCTGAACAATACCATGTATTAAATCTCGGTTCAGACATCAGCCCGAGTACACACTATGACAGTTCCACGACTTAAAAACAAATAAAAAAATTATCTATCGAAATACAGCGGAAAAGGAAAACAAGACTAGATCATCTAATCTTCAGCTTCAGCTAGCGATGACGGCTCCACACCACAGGCATTCTCGACGACGGACTGTACCTCACTTCAACCTTGGGAACAACCTTCTTCTGACTTCTGACTGAAACTCTGGCACTTGCTCTGGTGGGGGAAAAAAATTAAGCAAGGCTGAGTACAAACCACTGTACTCAACAAGTAACACCTAAGAGAGGGAGAATAATGAATGTAATAGGGTATCAAGGATAGGCTAAGGTTAAATTGCACAAAGCTGCCGTAATTTAGCAAAACAGTAGATAAAATAGACTGAAACAAAGGTAAAGTAAAATTTAAAATAATCATCCACTGTCTAACGTTACACCACGTTGCAACAGGCCCAGACCGCTGTCGAACGTTACACCACGTAGCGACAGGGTCAACCCTCTGTCCAACGTTAAACCACATTGCGACAGACCCAAACCACTGCCAACGTTACACCATGTTGCACTGGGTCAAACCGGTTCCAAGATTAATTCAATTATAAAAGGTTCAACTAATCCCAGTGAATCTGTCAGTTCGCCCAATAACCGCGAGCACGGCTATTCGAATAGTTTTACTCTGCAGAGGTGTACAACTTTACCCATAAGACATGGATCCCAAGCATGTTACCATGCCCCAACGTATCACCACGATACCTCAGTACGGAAACCATGATAAGATCTTTCACCTAACCCTCCCTAGACAATCGTATCGCACTTCAGGTTTCACCCTCTCCTTTACACCAAGTCGGGCAGTCCCCTCTTGTGCCTTGTTGAATCCGGAAGCAGCAAATGCTTTCGTTACACCACGATTACCCGTCCATACTCCATCACGCTCACCCTTACCTTGGTACGTCGAATAGGGACAAGCTAGATTACGAGTCTCACCGTTGTCCATTCTGGCTTGTGGTTAGTACGTGTAAGACTTTCAGGGTTTCCTGAGAACCGGTCCTTAATTGTCATGAGCACGACTCTCAAAACCATGCACCCACAGCCCACCATAAGCAATATTTTAGTTGTATTAATCCTCAACAGGATATTAATATTGATTACAACCATTAAAGGTCTATCAAAGTGTAATAGTAATTAAATAATAATTGGTGAGCTAGTTGAACTAAGCATGGCTAAGCATTGACTAACCCTAATTCTAGTCAAATTAACCCTGGGATGACAATAATAATGAATGGGAATCAACGGATATATTGGGAAATGCCCAATAGATAAGTAAAGTAAATAGATTTGCATAAAACAATGCATGTTTGAATGTAAAGCGAGGAACTTTATAAACATAGGTTCAATATGATCAAAGAAGGGTGCCACTTGCCTTGCTTAGACCCACGAGAAACTTCAACGACGACTTCGGGAACGGACGGCGCTGCGACGGGGTCAAAACCTACGACAAACAAGGCAAAACAAACAAAACAGGCTATAAAACTACTGAAACAGAAAAAGAAACTATTTTTAATGGATTCTTGGCATTTTTCTGGATTTAATGAAACTTGAATGGACCTAAACGAAGACTAAATGAATTACTTATGAATTTTAGAAGATTAACTGTGTTTTTAAACTAAACAGGAAACCTTAATGATTTATTGCGCAATTAATTGGAGGAGCTGACGTCAGCAAGGAGAGAGAGGGAATGCTGACGGACAGGACCCACTGGCAGTGAGACAAGAGGAGAAGAGGGGCTGACAAGGGGGGCCCACGAGGAGAGAGAGATCGACTGGCCAGGCCCGCTTGACAGAGGAAGAGAGCAGAGGAGGGAGGGGAGAGCGCAGGTGCTCGGCCGAACGGCGCGGCAGGCGGCGGGACGGTGGCGCGGAAGCGATGCAGCCGGCATGGCGGTGAAGGGGAGCGGCGCACGGCGAAGGCTGGCGGTGGGAATAACGGCGCCCAGGGCGGCGGAGACTGAACGCGGCGCACGACGGTGATGGCCGAGCGGTGCACGCACGGAGGAAGAGGAGGGGGAAGCAGCGGGACGGTGGCACGGGAAGGCGAGGGCGGCAAAACAACGGCGTGACGGCGAGGACGTCCCCGGCGACGGCGGCACGTGGCCCCTAGCACCTGCCGACGGCATAGGGAGACCGACGGCGGTGGTGAAGAGGAAAGAGACAGGGACAGGGGAGAGGAGTGCTCACCGACGGAGGTGAAGGCGGGGGCGCGTCGGTGAGGTGGTGGCACACGCGGCGGCGAGTCGGCATGGGGGAGACGGAGGTGGCGACGGGGTTGCGCGGCTCGGAGCAGCAGCAAGTGGCGGGATCGGGTGGTGGCGACAGTCGAGGGAGAGAGAGGCGGCAGCACGGCGACGGTGCCCGACGGCGACAACGCACGAGCACGGCGATGCTCCGACAACGGCGGGGTCACGACAGCGATGGCGAGGCGGGGGTGACGACCGGCGAAAGGGCAACGACGACGGCCGGAGCGCGCGAGGGCACGGCGGTGGCGGAGATTGCTCGGCGGCGCTAGCGCGGCGCGGGAACAACGGTGCACGGGCGACGAGGATGGCGAGGGCAGCGCTCCGCAGTGGCGAACGATGACGTCCCGAGGCGACGACGGCGTCGGGAAAATGATGACAGCGCGATGTGGGCGGTGCGGAGAGGTGTGGCGCCCGGCGGAGATCAGGTGGAGGATGTCGGCCGATGGTGAGCGGCAGGGCGCACTCGCGGTGGCACGAGGAAACAGAGGAAGGGAGGAGAGCGGGCTCACCGGGGTGGCGCGGTGACGACGGCCGATGCGACGAGATCGATCGGCGGCGGGCGACGGTGGCGCGGCGGCGCTTGCGGAAAGAGGCGGCGGTGGCGCGCAAGGAGAGGGGGTTTATAGGGGCGCGGCGCCGGCTGGGGCGGGGAGGTACTTAGCGCCGTGGCCGGGATGCGGCGCCGGGATTTGCGGGCGGCGGTTGGCGGCGGCCGAGAAAAGCGGAAGGTGGGGGTGGCGGCGCGAGCGGCACTCGTGGCCATGGCGCGACAGAGAGCGACGGCGTGGCAGCGCTAAGCGGCAGGACGGCGCAGCGACGCGGCGACACGGCGAGGTGCGGCGCGACAGGATGGGGGCGTGGGCGCAGGGCAGCGACCATAAGTGCGAGCGGCAACGCGGTTGGCACAGCGAGGTGACGCCAGCCTGACAGCGGGGCGGCAGCGGCAAGGAGAGGAAGGGGAGGGGATCGGGAAGAGGCGGCGCACTCCGACAGCGGTGGCGACCTGCGCGTGCAGAGGCGAGCAAAGGCGAAGAGGGACCGGCGGTGGCCAGGGAGACGCGACAGCGGCCAAGCGGCGACGGCGCGCTAGCGGCCGCGGCGACCGAGCGATGGTGACGGCGACGTGGAGCAGCGGCGACCCGAGGGCGGCGCGGTGGTGACGGCGAGCAGCGGGAGCACGAGGGAGGAGTGAGGTGGTGGCGTCGGCCAAGCAGCGACGCAGCTTGGCGGCCGAGCGGCGGACGCGACCGGAGCAGCGGCGCACGACGACGGCGCAACCAGAGTACTGGCGCATGACGACGGCGCAACCGGAGCGATGGCGACACAGGCGCGGCGTCGTGACACGAGCGGGGGCAGAGAGCGGCGCAAGCAGAGGCAAGGTGAGGCGGCAAGGGGTGCGGCCGACGGTGCGATGTGGAGAGGCCCGTGGTGCGGCGTGGCGGGGAAGCGGCGCGCGTGCGGTGCAGCGCAGGGCGCGATGAGGCAGCAGCCCCAGCGAGGGCGTGATGCAGCTCGGTGCAGCGGCGAGCGGAGGACGGGGACGACCCCGACAGGTGGGGCCCACCTGTCGGTGTCCCGATGAGAAGGGAGGTGGCCTGGACTTGGCGCGCGCGTGGTGGCTGTGGGCCGTGGCTCGGCCCAGGCGCGGGAGAGAGGAGGGGCCGATGGGAGAGAGGCTAAGGTGAGCTGAGCGGCCCGCGGCTGACGGGCCGGCCCAGTGGAAGGGAAGGAGAGAGGAGTGGACAAGGGAGGCGATGTGGACTTTGAGCGCGGGTTGGGTCGCGGCTCGGGAAAAGCGCGAACAGAACACGCACTGGCAAAACGGAACTAAAACGTGCACGAATTAGAGATTCGTACGATGAATTAGATCCGAAACGCGAAACCGTGAACTGTTAGCGGAACAATGGCAGGAGTTAACGACCCGTTAAATTGAGATTTAACGACTCGCTAAACTAGAATTAGATGACTTTAACGTTAAACCAATCTACTTGTACGAAATTGAATTTCATACTGTAGATCAATCTCGCGTTAGCTAATTAGATTGGAAAACCTAAGCAATTACACGGTAGATCAAAAATAGATTGATTCGCATGAGTAAAACATATGCGAACCTGAGATTTGGTGGAGAGATCAGCGACGGATTGCTGTTGTTCCTCGCTGTTCGGGTAGTAAACCTAAACAATTAAACGGTAGATAAATTTAGATCGATTCGCACGAATAAAATATATGCGAACCTAAGGATCGGTGACAGATTAGATCGGTTTTCGCTGCTACGAATAGGGATGCAACAGGGCTGCTAGCGGCTTGCTGCGCAGCTGCTGGATAAGGGGCGACACAGCTGTAGCGGAGGCGCAAGAGGCGACTGGAGGTGCACAGGAGAGGGAGACGGGGAAAAGAAGCAAGGCTCTAGGGGGTATTTATAGGGGGAGCTCTATCCATCTCCTATTAAAAGGGAATAGATAAGGTGTCAAAGGGATAAAAGTAGAGTCCTAATTAATTGGAGCTAGTTTTACTGTGAGAGAGGAGGTGGAGGGGTGCACGATGTGGAGAGGAGGAGGACATCGTACAGGGAGAGAGGAGGTGGAGCTCGGCCAGGAAGGAAAAAAAAGGAGAAGGGGAAAAGGAAAGGGAAAAAGGGAAAAAGAAGAAAAAGGAAGGAGGGGAAAAAAGAAAAGAAATTGCCTCCAATTTTGCCGATTTTTATTATGTTTATTAGAGCAAATTTTATTCTCTGAAATTTAAATATAAATCCTGTTAATAATTTAAAATGCTTTTGGGACATTTTAGAATGTCCGAAAAGCTTCCAATTAAATTAAATTAATTTACACTGCTTTTCTCCTGAACTTTAATTAAACAAATTATTTTTAATATATTATTTAATTAATTCTTGGCTTAGGTAACTCAGGGCATGACAATAGGGACGCACACGAGGAACCCGAGAGCATTTAAATGATTAGATTTTGACTTTTCAAATTTAAATTTAGTCATTTATGTTAGGTTTGTCAACTATAAACAAACTCTACATCCACATCTCCAAATTTGATAAAGAGGAGGATAACGGGTGGGTATCACAGGACCCACAAATAATGACTCGTAAGATTTGGCCATTTAGGAGGTATGTTTAGTCATTCAAATAGTATGATAAGTTAAATAGATAGTCTCTTAGAGGATATCTTTTGTACAACATTGTTAAAATTTAATATGACACGTGAGATGAATAGTCTCCTAGAGATGCTTAAGCACGGAATTCCCACTTTAGATTGCCTATAAATTTGAGTCATTCTTACAATCCAATCCTTTTATAAGCTCTCGGGGCTTTTAGACTAAATGGTTTTTGATGAATTTTGAAGGATTAGATTTCGACAGAAAAAAATTGTATATGATTCTTTGTAAATTTTATAGGTTTTTTAACATCAGTCCTTTTTTAAAAGAAAAATACCTTTATGTCTATCTCTCTTCTAATTGGCTAATTCCTACATTTTTCTACGCTCGATCCAAGCAATTATTCTTCTAGGTGTTATATGCATCTCTAATTCAATGGATATTATTAATGGATTATATTGATAGAGCAATTTTCATTTTTTTTCTTTTCTAGTGTGTTTTGAAAATCCTGCCTTACGAATGAACCCTCAACCAATTCCTACCGATCATACTAAACAAGAGATTGAGAAAAAAAAACAAATTCCCATCATGATCTCGCCATGTTTTTTTCCTCTAAACAAATCTTTCGCTGGCGTAGCCGACGTGCACAATCAGCAAACTGGGCCATTTCCAACACCAGCTTCCCACACAGCTGATTCATTAATCACAGTCAATATAAACCCAAACCAAACAGAAGCTTTGCCTTTGGCACGTTCTTTCAGACTGATGGTGCAAAAAAGCACCGCGGCAAAGTAAAATAACACCGAGTGTTTCAAATGACACAAAAAAAAAGTTTGTGCATTACAATATGCAAAATAAGCACTTTTGCATTCACTAATTTGTAAGTTAAAGCATACTGCAGGGTTAGACCCTATATCTTGACTCTAGAAAGCATGGACCTCACATTAAAAATATACAGTTGGGCCCAGGATTTGCGTCAGAATCCACAAAAGGGAAAATTGAAATTTGACGTTGCAAGAGTCACCTCCAACTGCCTATCTAGACTGCATAAAACATGTTTTCACCTTCCAAAGGTGGACCTAAAATGGCATGCAAACAACTATCTACCTGACATTAAGGTTATTACGATTAGCTCCAAAAGTTGAATTAACATCAGTATCATCCACAGCTTCCATGTTACGGAGTCACTGACACCTGGCAAGTCAGACAAAGTCAAAATATCAGCAAAACACTCCCTACAATGAATATAGAACAACGTGCTTTAAATTACTATTCCCTTTTGTTCAATATTATAAGACTCTCAGGCCTTGCATATATCCATTTATGTACTAATGAATCTAAATAAATACAAAACATATACATTGAATCTAGATAAATCTAAAAAGTCTTATAATATTGACCGGAGAGAGTACTTCACAAGGCCCTCTGCTTTTTAATCATGTACTCCGTATCAACTAGAATGCACGACTCAGATTTCAATATTGTATGTACCTCTACTTTCAAAAAAATGATGAATGGAAAAACAAATGCTTCCACAATTTACTTAATCATTGAATTGACATAACAAACTTCCAATTTAGAATTCAAAGACAATATCCGTTAGGACTTAGTAAATCAAAAGGTAAGGAAGTTAACAAAGTGCATACCTGTACAATAACTTTACATTTCAAAAAAGGGTTGTTATGTAAAAATGACCAACCCTGATTAATTTATCATCAGCCTGGCCCAGGATTTAATGGAGCATATACACTGCCTTGAACAACTGGTATCTGCTGGTTTGGGGACTGCTGTAGCTGCTTAGATTGTTCCTGGTGCCACTGGCCACCATACATATGAAAACCACCTAGTGTTTCCCTTTCCAGCGCATCTTGAGAAGAGCTAAGCATCATAGATGTTGAATTAACTGCAACTGAATCATTTGACAACTCGTGCTTCTGCTGGCTTATGGATGGAAGTCCAGTGCTGCCTGACCCTGTACTCTGAGGAATAGAGGGTGTTGGAATTATCTGATTGTGTTGGACTTGAATGACTTGAGAGTCTGTCCTACAACCAGAATTCATTTGGAGGTTTTGGGGCATCATCATTGTTTGGATGCTATTCTGCAAAGAATTGGCATGCCGGTGTTGCTGTTGTGTAGTCAGTGGAGATTTAGAATGAAGAGGAAGCTGCTGCGAAGTTAAGAGTGCCCGACTAGGAGAACCCTGCGATACACCTTGGATACCAATATCTGGCAACTGTTTTGGTGATTGAGGCAATGCAGAACTGTATAGTTTATGTTGATTTACAGGATGAGGAATTGACGGACTTGATGTTTTATTTCCAGGCAAAGTTCCTTGGCCATGTTGAATCATTTTATTCTCTGTAACTTGCTTTTTGGAAGATGTGGAAACAGCATTGGTTGGAGTGGTGTCGACTGTAGTCTGAGGTATCACCATGTTTCCTCGTCCTAAGCTCTTCATAAGCTTAGCCTGTTGACTACCTTGATTCCTTTGTTGCTGATTCTGTCTAGGCTGCTGTTGACTCTTCTTCGACTTATGTTGTGTAGCTGTAGCATTGGTTGGTTGACTGGGAATTGCATAGCTATCTGGTGGGTTTTGTGCAGCTTGCTGCCGCTGCCTCTGTGGTTGTGAAGCTGGGGCTGGCGAGGCTGCAGGTGATTGCTTCTGCAGTTGACCTTGCGAGCCATTATGTATACTGGGTACTGCACTTGCTCCAGGAAGATCATTCTGTTGCTCAGGCACCATACGTTGCTGGCTGTGCCTTTCTTTAGCCAAGCGCATGGCATATGTTTGCTGCTGTGAATTCGAATGGCTGATCCCTTGGATCTGAAGATGGTGTGGGTTTCCAAACATGTGTGATGGCTGCGAAATCTGATGTGTCTGTTGGTGTTGCTGAATAGGAAAAGACTGAACAGGTGAAGAAGATGCAGCATTGGAGAATGGCTGATTCATGCTGCTGATGCCTTGAGTATTTCCCTGTGAAACCTGCATGTGGAACTCTGGCATCATAGTCTGCCTATGCTCTTCCATATTCTGACCAGGCTACAGGAAAGGAAATATAAAATCAGCTAGTCCCAATTTTTAACAGTTATAAACTCAATAGTTCAGATAGAATAACAGAGGTATTTTAACCTTCATAAAGCTCAGTTCACATAAATAACAGATGTTATGCCTCTGATACTAAACAGGTGTTAGAATGTTGGATGAGCTTTAGATGCTTTCGATGAACTTTTTAACCTTCGAACACAAGTGCATGTTACACACAGAACTATTTAGATTGCCCAGATGAAAATAATAGCAACATACTTGTCATCAATGTACCTTCAAAATGTTATAAATTTCATAGTTTTCTGATTGCCCAAGGTACAAACATGTGGACACCTATTAAAATATCCATTTAGTAACACAAGGTACATTGGTATTTGTGTAATTAGTTAACTGGCAACAATTGACAATATGAACTATGACACAGTGAAAAATTCGAGCAGCAAATTACTAGAGAAACTGCATAGCATCCTACACAAGCATCCACTGTGATATGATCCGCAATATGAACTGATCTAACATCATCATGGCTGCCAGTACAGATAATTTAGTTTTTCATGGAATAATATAAGGTCAATTCCTTGTTTACATAAGCTTGCTGGCAACATTGGTGCAATAACAAATATAGCAAGTAAGCAGGAACAGTACTCATAACCGAAATATGAAACAGCACATGCAGTTTTTTTGTGAAACTATTATATAGCATAATACGACTCTTTGTTTATATAAGTGTGCTAGAACCATTTATGCAATAAGAAATACTCATGAATCTGAACATAAAATAATGCATGAGTGATTGGAGGATGGAACTGGAAAGGACAGCAAAGACACTAGGAAAAAGCCTCATTTTTTTCTCTCTAACTATAAGAGTGATACTAGAGAAGAGATTAAAATAAGTCTGTGTCAGCAAAGAAAGCTTTAACTAAATAATAAATAAAGGGCAGGCTCACATGAAGCACCTGCATAGGATTATGTGACCGTATGGTTGTGTTTCCAGTGGCAGACATGGCTCCAGGATGGACATTTACTGCATGCCCACTTTTGGCTGATACATTTCCAGGTGAAACCACATTTGGCATTCCAGGGGAACTATGCCTAGGAAAGCCTGCAGTAGCAGCAGGCATACCTCGATTTAGACCTGTCATCATTCCCATGCCATGGGTACTAGGCATCACACGAGCACCACGATCAACTCCAGGAGGAAATGTTCCTGAAACAGAACCACCAGTATGCTGAAGATTTCTGCCACTAAGCATCTGGTTATAGTGAATCTTCTGTTGCTCATCACTCTGTAAAGAGGTACATCTAGGAATACCGTATTTATGAGCATCCCTGAAGCAGAAATTGCAGACACAAACGTTTTAAATGAATTTTACCTTGGACTCTGCTTATAGCATCTGCTAGGAAGTACAATTAAGCACTTACCTTGAAGAGGCACTAAATGTTGAATGTGGCGATAAATTGTTGCCCAAAACGGTACCAGGAGAGCCTGTAGACCTGGAACTCAGAGTCGAATTGGGAGCAGTAGGGCCATTGGAACCATGATGATTTGGTGGTGTTAACCCATTTGTATCGTAACCACTACCAGGTGTACTTGTATCTAGGTTTGAACTTACTGCATCGCAGAGATCAAGCGGCCTGTTACAGATTGCACATCAACATGAGGTGACTACTGCATGCTTTTATGGCCATCAAAGTAATAATACAAACTAAATAACAACATGAGGTGAAATATTTTATTCCCTCCATCCCAAAAAACATATATTTCTGGTGCATAGCCAGAGGTAGCTATATTTTGGTTGGCTGTAGATTTTCAACAAGGAGATATTAAAAGGAACACTTAAAAGCATTACATACGTCAAAGCGCCGCCGGATAAGTTATTTGGGAATGCTTGTGTAAGAGCAGCAGCATGAGAACTATGTGGTTGTATGATCGACTTGAGTTCCTGGCTATTACCCTACAGGCAAGATACAAGAAAAGCGTACCATAAGAAATACTTCCCAGTGACAACATAATAGTAGCCAAAAAAGTACTCTGGCATAATGTAAATAATGCATTAATACTTCATAAGAGTTCAGAAAGATGATTAAGACATGAAATGCAAGATAGTTCAATGAAAGAGTTTACTACCACACCATGTTATCAAATATTGCATAAGAAATACATATACATAAAATTATATTGAAATAGCAAACTAAATAGACAAGCATGGCTCTAGAAAAAATACAAGTTGAAGAGTAGATACAATGAATACTTTGGCTTCACTGTTGCAACCTAGAATTCTTGCAAGACAACAAAAATGTTTAGTAAGATTTACCTAATAGTCGTTATAAATGTAAAAATAGTTGCATGATAACATTATAAACCACTAACAAATCAATGCGACCAAAATGATCATAAGAAAAAACACAAACCTTTCTACGTCTGGATGAATGCATTTGTCGCATGAGTAGAATCATTTTTTCAAAATGTGCCTTGAGATTTTCTTCCTCAATTGGTCCTTGAAGCCGTTGAAATAACTGCCTAGCACTTCCCTGATGGTCATACAAATAAACACGTTAGAAAGTCAGCGAAATGTTCAACATATCTTCGCCTATTGTATTAGTGCTGAAGAAACTGATGATCAAATTCAGAAAGAAGGTATCACAGAGACTAAATAGGTCCAACATCACATTTCTGTGAGATGCACCTGCATATGTGGCAAGCAATAAATATAAAAGCCAAATGAGGAGTGGTACAACATGCCTTTGGAATGCCCGGCAATGTAAAATGATAGTGTTGCGATGAACCAGAGTCCTCTGCACTGTCAGCACCATCACCAGAATTTTTATCCACAAGAACCTTATAACGCTCCTTGCATCCTTTAGGTTGCCTATATACAGACTGAATGACAAGGTTTACAAAACTCAAATTAATCAGTGAAAGATTACTAACAGTGACCCATAAAATTATTATGCTGAAATTTAACACAAGAAATCATTTGAGAAATACAAAAAATATATAATGTTTCACTGAAAGTAAAGTCTACAACAGAAACAAAACTTACTCCTAATAGCATCTCCTCCCACTAAACTAAAATGCCTAGAACTAAGAATGGAAACAGATCATGTGGTACAACATAAACAGAGATGCTATCCCAGGTATAAAATCACCTTGAACTGCACAATGCTATTAATCGCGTCGCTTACTAATTCCCAATTTTGACCCAAGTCATGGACGAGGACAACAAGAGCCTGAAATTTATGATATTTAAGTCATTACCACAAATCATAGTGAAGAATACATATATCAATCGAAGACATCTACCAAAAGCATAACAGTTATGTGCACATGCGAACCTGGTCCTCAAAATTTGACCATCCACCACTGGAAGCCAGCTACAGAAAAACATAGGAAACTTCAATAAGAAAATTGTGGGAAAGATATCCTATTTGCACAGCATGAGTTATCAACACAGTATAATGTTTGAATGTTCACAATTAGCACAGCTCAACGCAAAAAGGGAAATTGTCTATCATGTTAAAATCCAGTAGCAAAACCACCAACTGAAAATGACCAAATCGAAAGGACAAGGTAAGACCATAAGAACAACATACATGCAAGTCAAACTTTAATTAGATCAGTTGTTATAAATATTGGTGGGGTGGGGGGGGGGGGCATTGTATTCTGACGAGTAAACTTTAATTAGGTTAGAACAGCATTTCCTCATGATATAAAATGGTTCCCACCAACAAAAGAAGAGCCATCAAAAACAAATTACACTAAACTTGCTATCCCAGCAATCCTTTTCTATATTGTTCACTGTATTCCTGCCATACAACAGAAATAACTATAAGCTTAGTACTTCCACCTGCTTGATTAACCTAACTGCGCTGATTCTATCTTGACCGACCAGCAACATAGGCACTAGGTGGAACTAGCTTACTGGTCTATTGCCCGCAGAAAGAGGAACATGAAATAACAAAAGAATCATCTAGTTTCAACCATAATTAAGGTATACAGAGCAGATAAATGTGCATCACAGCAGATCAAAGGTCCCATCTTTGATCACTGACAAAAGTATGGTGTTTATGCAAATGAAGAGAAAGATGCATGGTCGTAGTTGGTGAAATCATAGTACCTTCAGTGCTTTGCCTTTTCTCCCGCGATCCCTATTGGTGATTATCTTTATGATTTTAGCAGAATTTGCCATGTTACTCATCTGTGATGCAACAGGAGAAGCCTCCTGTGAAATATCTATCCCTTGCCTCATCAATTTCAGCTTCTTCAAAGAATGTTGACCACCATGGGCCGCTACAAATAAATCAATAAATGAAATGTTAGGAGCTGCTTAATGCTGTCTGTCAAATAACATTTAAGTAAATATTTTATTGTTGTATGACAGTGTACAAACACAGTAAGTAGAGGGGGTGAAGTTACCAATATTCCATTTTGAATCAAATTGTTCGGGATCTGATTTTTTCTTCAGAAAATCCTTCTGAATAGAATGTTTATGTAAAAACTGTTAGTAAAACCAAACTAAAATTGCAAATAAATCTAAATAGCATTATTAAATGAACCAAAATGGAAACAAAGAAGAAAATACCTGGTCATATTGAGTAAAGAAATCAGCTTGGGTTCGTTGATCATAGATACGGCCCTGAAATAATAGGAGAATAAATTTACTTGGACAAACATTGAAAACAACATTAATTGAGATCATGCTTAAAGAATTAACCTTTACAGAAGCCAAGGCGGAGGAATTGGCTGCATTCTGAGTGGTCTTATATCCTGGATTCTTGAGCTTTTTCTTCTTGTTAGCTTTAGTGAACACTGTGCTACCATCATATGGCAACTTTCTGTCAAAATCAACTGTTGATTCGAAGTCTGAATTTTTCCATGGCAAGGACCCCCCGTACAATGAACTTTGATCATCTTGGTAGGAGCTTGTGTCTCCACTTGAAACATCTGTTTTACTTGTGACTTGGGTGGTTCCACCAACACCAGCAGGGAATGGGCTTATGATTCGTTGTCTAGCAGCTGTACGGACACGTTTTGTAGGAACTGCAAGAAAAGATGAAGCCCTCTTCCCATTCGATAACTTTCTTTCCAAGTATGGTTCAAAAGGCACGTGAGTACTTGTTTCATATGATCTTGCACCATTAATCCTTTGCTGCCCTAGGTGTTTCTTCTGGCCCATCTGTGATAACAAACCACCATCATATGCTTCAGATAAGTAAGTGCATGTCTCCCCTTCATCCTCATAGACATTCTCCTGAGGTAAATCTGAAGCGAAAATGTAAAAGCATTAGGAAAAGTAAAGACATTGCAACAGGGTATTAGTAACATAGGGTGCAGATAAGTATCACCTGCAGCAGAGTCACACCCAGATGCCTCATAGTCATCCTTGAGACCAGCAGCCTTCTGAAATTAGCAAAGTCCACCAGCAAAGTGATTAAAGCAATGCCAAAAGAGAAAATACAATCACATATTTTCCTTTTGGCGCTCATGCAGTCCAGTACTTCCAAAAAGTACAAATGCAACAGGTTAACGAAACAGACTGCAACATACCAGCAGCCAGTAAAGGTTTAATACAGCATTGGGAACATTTCAGACTACTATTGTCAACAATATTAATTCTTAAGAGTCCTAGATTTGTCTTCTCTATTTGTTTACACATATAATGTCAATCTATCTTGTGGTCCAGCATTTTAATTAAACACACTCTACATGCAAGAAATGTAATGTGCCTAATATGTTCATCAGAAAAATTTCTCTTCACCTTATGATGTACAAAAAGAGATTCCACAGACTCCCTGTATGCTTGCATTGCACTAGGTGCTACTGTATAAAAGAGATTTCCCTGAAATTCAGGAAAAGGATCAGAAACAACAGCATTTGAGTTAGTATTTATGCATGTTTCTAGTTGTCAAAACAAAGATAAGTGGTTCTATTGAGTGTTTATCAGAGCAATTAGTGTGAAATATGTTGACGAAGTATAAGTGATGAAAGACATCAATCATAAAATGGAAATGCAAAAAGTTACAGTAATTTACTTCTGAAAAAAGATCAGACACTTTCAAGGTGCCAAAGTCATTTAGCCGGTCAGGAGTAGGTGGTGCTTCAGCCAACACAAGAGAACCAGATGTCTGACTGTTATACTCAATAAATTTAACTGCATAATCCTGAATTCGAGATTGGTGAGGACAATTACGCTCTTCTTTCTCCAATGATTCATTGCCCTGTTCAAATCCAAGATTGTGTCAACCTGACAGATGAATATCGACTGCTCTGCTGTAACAAGTATATGCCGATTAAACTGCCAAAACAAGATTCTGAGAGGGTAAAATGGCAATGATAAGACTATTGTACACAACTCCTGATTTTTCTGATAATGTATAAGTACCCAATATCCTTCAATATATTGCACTACCAGCTAAATACCCATGCTTTGCTACGGAGAAATATGAATTATATGTATGTTAGTATTGTTAGGAACTTATATTTTGGAGATGAAAAATAGAACCAACATATAGGACTATTTTGAAATATTTTATATACATAAATAAGTAGTTGGTAAGACAATATATAATATAGTTGGTGGATGGCAGATTCACTGCCACCACCATTACCTTTTTTTAAAGTAGTATAGAAAAGGTGAACATATGTGACACCATGGACACAATAACTCATCACTATTGAGAAAAGGTTATGTGAGACAGTTTTGTTTACCTGAGATTTTTCAGCTTTCACACCAGTGTGCTTTGTCTTCTCAAGCATATGCGAGTTGTGTTCTTGAGTAACAGTTGTCCTACCAGTAGTTTGCAAAGCCTCTGCTGAACGCCAAAAATTCATGATACCTTTTATAAGGCCTCTTGTAACAGCTTTCTGCTTCCTCTGAATGATTGCTTCGTCAAATTTTGCCCGACCTTTAGACACAATCCAATGGCAAATCTGAGCTGCAGCCATATTTTTCCACAGGCGCTCCTATCACATAAAAACAAAAATATATATATATAGTAATACAGTTTATATAAACAACTCTTAAAAAGAATGGCACAAGAACTTCGGTAAGGATTGCACTTTAGCTAAGAATAGCATAAGGGAAAAACAAAATCAGAGACCAATTAAGAAAATACCTGCATGAAATCATTTGCCATCCAAGCCATCTCATCAAGGACAAAGTCCCAGTGACCCTTTGTACTCTTCTCCAAAGACATATCAGATTGTTCACCAGCCCTCTTAAGGCTCACCTATTGAACAACATTATTTCATTCTTTTCAGAACAAGATTAACACCATAGTAGAAAAATACATAAACTAGCATACCTCTATAAGACGAGCTTTTTTAAGGATAGAATCTTCATATTCCTTCTGTGCCATTTTGTCCAGATTCTCTCCAGATTTTTGAATTTCGCTCTCTATGTTAGATTTTTCAGGCAGAGAAATTTTAGGCAAAACTGGGCCTGCAACAATGGGATGGATTTTAGGCAAAACTGGGCCTGCAACAATTGGATGGACAGGGTTACAATTCCCAAGACAACTGTTTCTTCTTTCTGAACCTGGACTTTCCTCGTTATCCATACTATGACCAGGAGATGGACGGACAATATCCTTCTGTGCAACTACTGCACTGTCACAAGCTTCCAATTCATCTTTAACATGAGCAATGGTGCTTACTTCAGGTTGTACACAATTGGAATTTTCCTTAACAGAAGTAGACCTGCTAAAACCTTCCAGCTGACCACTTTCCCTGACACCCTTGTTAGAAATTCTACTGGTGGCCAGGTCTTCTTGAGGCTTACCAACAATTTTCATGTCACCTTGATTAATTTTGCCATCTGCAAGATTATTAGTAATATTTATGGTTTCTTCACAATGTAGATCCACTATATTTGTGCACAATGTTCCAGATTCTACAGCACACACTGGACCGATGCCACTGTCATCCGGTTCACCAACATGGATAGAGGTCATGCCTTTATCCGATTGACCATCCTCAACCTTCTCATCATAAGCACGTGTTTCCCTTGCATGGTGTGTAGGTTTTGTGCTAGAATAAGATGTCCTCAATATAATGTTGGAAGTAGAATCCGGGGTCCCTACAGATTCACCTGCTGCAACTACCTCACCCTCACCACATTCACCAAGCTGTTGGTTGCCATTCACATTGGGCAACAGTTCGACAGCTTTGCTACTATCATCACCTTGTGTTGCTTCGTTCTTTACCAAGTGGTGGCTTCCACAAACGGTTTGAATCCCATCCAACTCCATTGCAACCTGTTCATCAGAAGATGTGCTCTTGATTGCATTTTCATGCTTCTGCCCTGCCAGTTTTAAAACAGAAACAGAACATGAACCATGACCATCTGCCTGTTTTCCCTGTATTACACCTTTTGGTTCAGAACTTTTAGCAGGGACCACAGGTGATTTGATTGAAGCAATCTCCCTACATGGCTTTGTCCTGTTGCGTCGAACGTATGCCTGGCTCTTCACTCCAAGGCGTGATAGAACAGAATCTTCAGCTTGTTTTGCATTGTTGTGACCATCAGTGGGCAAGGGCTGCTTAGACTGAGCTGCAATAGTTCTCTTGGTTCCTCTTTTTACAATCTTCTCCTCTACAACATCACTGTTATTTCCAAGAAAAAGCATAAGATTGTCTGCTGTGTTGGTTTCACGACATGGTGAACTTCCTGGTTTGCCATTACTCTCAACTGAATCTCCAGGAGGTGATGCAGCAAATGCAAAACTACCTTTAGCATCACTACAAATGAAGGAAAATAACACGATCATAGATGAACTTATAATGTTGTCATCAAACGCTATATTGGGAAAAAAAGTGTTACCTTATTGTATTCTGTTCAGCTATTTGATCTGTGAGAGAAGTTGACTGTACACTGACCGATGCTACATGGACAAATTTGAAATCCAATGGGTTCCCTCCCTGCAAACACAAACAAAAAAAAAGGAATAAATTAAACAAAAGGAAATATCAGAAATCCAGTCTGAATGATAACAAAGAAATATACTTTCTCTAGAAACTCCAGCTCTCTCTTGCGTTCTTCACGAACATCATGCTCCTGCCTGAAGTTGAGAAATCATATTATATGCGCTGCATTTCCGTGCCTAGAATTCAGAAAAATGGTCGAAATGTTTTCTCCCTCCTGCAACATACCTGAGCTCCTCCTGCGCTTTCTCAATGGCCAAACTGCGTGGTGAAGATTTGTTACTAATGCTAACACCATAATTGATGATTCCACCCATAGAGTGTGGTTTCACCATACAATGGCCAAATCAGGCTGGCATCACCCACACATGACTAGACGAAGAAGCTGATTACTCGGGGATCAGGACATGCACAAACGCATGCAGTATCACCCTGCAAGAGCTACAACAGTAAAGACAATGAAGCAGAAATAAATAAGGGCAAGAGCACTAACAGTGAAGACGACTCCGATGATAACAACTTAAATAAGGGTGTGACCCCCGCTGCATTTGTATCATCTATATGAAAGAAATAACAGCACATTGATGGCTCCAACGTGTAAAGAACTTAAATTGAGAAGCACATTGACAGACAAGTAAAATGCGGCAGTGTTGTTCATTGTAACCTAGAGCCTCCCATGTCATAATCCAAAATGACAAGGGCATGTATATATTTAATTTATATGAAGAGGGTGATCAGCCAACGGGGGGAAGGGTTGGAGAGAGAGAGAGAGCGTACCTGTGCAGAGCTAGGGTTAGGGTTTGCGGGGTGGAAGGCGGGGCAGGGGCGGAGCGGGGTGCGGGAGTGAGAGGATAAGACGGGGAGGGGAGGGGATGGGTGGGCGGCGGGGAGGAAGGCGAGGATGGTGGATGGCGGAGGAGGGCGGGGGTCGCCGGAGGCGGGGGGCGCCTCCTGTCCTGTCTCTCTCTCTCTATCTCTCTCTTTCTCTCTCACACACAGACACACTACTCTCTCTCTCCCTCTCTCGGACTCGCACTGTCGCACAGCAGCCAGGAGAGAGAGGGAGAGGGGCGCGCAGCGCAGGAGTAGACAGACTGACTGATGATACTTCTTCGGCCCACTGGACGAACGAACGGCCCATCACTATTATTGGGCTGAAACAATGTTTGCCACACTGACCTGTTTAACCATTTGTCTTATTAAAAAACCATAAGTATGTTTAAAGTTCCTTTAATGACAAAAACAAATAATAATTATCGTATTATTTAAGATAAGGTGAATAGTCAAACATAAATCTAAATCTAAAGCTACTCCAAAGACTTTTGTTATTGCTTAAATTCATGCATTAATCAATATATATAATTTATATATACGTCTACACACATTAATTTATCTATAAATTTAGCCATGGGTACAAAATATTACATGATGAAACAGGTTGAGTACCTTAGAACAAGAATAGAACTCAATGAAATAATTAAGGAGATCAAAGGAAAGATTTCGCATCACATTGTCACATGCATGCTGCTCTCCAGTTACGCCACAAGAAATGAGAAAAAATAAGTAGCTTGATCGATCAGAATGTTTTGAGAGAATCCATCCATGCGGGACACACTTGCCATTTCTTTTTCTACTACTACCACGTTGAACAAACATAAATCCATTTGGATTGCCAAATGAAACACAAGTTCTACGCCTCCAAGCACGTGGAGGCCAAATTTTGTATTTGAACAAGCTTAGGGAACTTCGGGCAGCTATGCTTTGGGAAATTTAACTATTTGCCACTGTTAGAAATAGTACCTCTTCAAATGCCATCTTTATAATAGCTCTTACACATTTACCATTGGAGAGATAAACTTTCTTAATAATTTGTCATTATTGCACACGTGGCGTACCAACTCGTATCGCCAGCGTGGATGAGGACGTAAATATTTGTTTTACCCTTTGTGGGCCCCACAAGACAGTGGCTCATGAACACTTGCGCCCCGATGATCTTGTTGTTGTATCTCCTTGAACTCCCCACGTCTCCACTCGCATGTACAAATCCAGCGGCACCGACCAGGGGCAGCGGCTGCTCTCGGTGGCCATGAACTCCGGCCAGTGAAGCCCCATGGCGAGGACTGGAGGAGAAACACCATGCGCTTGCTGCTAGCCACTGCCCCATAGATGAGCCACTCCTTGTAGGGCCCACAAAGGGTAAAACAGATATTTTACGCCCTTGTCCACGCTGGCGATACGAGTTGGCACGCCACATGTGCAATAAAGGCAAATTATTAAGAAAGTTTATCTCTCCAATGACAAATGTGTAAGAGCTATTATAAAAATAGTATTTGGAGAGATGTCATTTCTAATAGTGGCAAATAGTTAAATTCCCCATATGCTTCTATGCATAAAATCTTCAGCTTACTCGGAACAATCTGTTGCCTCTGTCCCATAATATAAGAAATAGTTAAAATCCCTTATATCATGGTAAAAATATGTATTTTTAGAATCTACGAAATAAACTAAAAGCCTTCCCAAGCATCGCTAGTCCTATTGCCGGTTCGCAGCGGTTACTGCTCTCACTTACATTGCTTGTCAAAATACATGGCAAGCTAAATCCTCATATGTACATTGACATTCATTCATCAAGATTATTAGCAACCGAATTACTTTCAAATTCACCATGCTATATGCTCTACATTATCACCAGCAACAGCATAACTTCTTCTCATAGCACTTGACCACAAGTTACAAGAGGTTGAACTCCTCTCCCTGATATTCAAACTTAAAAAAGCATCCCCAACTTCCCCACTGGTCATCGAATTCCAGTTTCCAAAGAAGCACATGGCATGAGAGCCTGCAGAAATCTCTCCAAATACAACAAGATTAAGGGGCTACCGCCGCACATGTCTGCACAATGAAAACAAATGGGAACCTGTACAAACAGCCTAAGCATTGGCATGAGTCCATGAAACAGTTGCTAAGAACCATAGCCCCTTTAGACCCAACCAAACCTCTTATTTTTCCTGGTCTTTAGCACCTCCACTTCAGCAAGCGGTGATTCATGGAGCAGGACACTGATGATTGTGAATCCTATCATCACCATCGAAGCTTAGGCCCTGGATGCCCCGGATGGTGGACTCGTAGTTCTTAGCGTTAGACGTATGCCTGCCAGAAGACGTGCGCCTGTCATGTTGACTCGAACGCAAGAATGCCCCTGGACTTGCATCTGTTGTGCGACTACGTGACTGGTCAGCTTCAATGCTTGGTCCTCGGCTATTTGAGACAACAGGTCGCCTTGAGGATCCGCTTGACCATCCCAAAAAAGTCGAACTGGAGAACTACACGCCATTTAAAGTTCAGATATTACATAGCAATTGTATATATAAAGTAACTCTTCAGGGGCTCACTTTTTTGTGATGGCACTATCAACATCAGACATCATGAAACAATCAGAACTTACCATTGCATCTTTAGAAGTAGATTGCTCATGTCCGATAGGGGATTTCTGCTTGGCTAGGCTGCCTGCATTTATAGCTGGAGGTGGAACTTGACGCCGCACTGCATCCATATCAGACCATCCACTTCTCCTTCCCTCTTCAGTGGCTACATCATATCATTAGACAGTTAACCAACTAACATCTAGCAAGCTTGTTAATAGGCAAGACTCTACTGCATGGAATCGAGCAATCTCAAACTTTTGTGAAACATTAGAATACTAGAAGAGGAGGCCATACTTATTTTGTTGTTTGATTATAACGTAGTGGTTTAGAATAATGCAGTTCTTTTAATAAAAAATGTTGGGATGGCTAGAAGGAGCTAGCCATCCAAATGGAATTAAGAAAGGAGGAGCCACATATTTCCAACCCTTCATTTCCAGGCGGAAGGTGAGAGGTTCAGGATACAAACCCAGGCTGCAGTGTTCACCAGTGAACGCTTTTGCCAACTGCGCTAGAAGCGCATCTCAATGCAGTTCTTTTAATGGCTTGACACAACCAGAGGATAAAATCTAGCTTCATTCCTACTTTAACAGAATTCATAATCATCAACCCGCCTGTAACTCATTCACACTAACAGTACCCTTTTTTCCATATCTTAATTAGGGTAGTTGGTGATAGTAAGATTGTTTTATTGGAATTTTTTTAACCAGTTTATTGAATATTTTTATGGCTATGAATTGATAGATACAGAAAAATACCAGAAATTTATCCATGTGAAAATAACTAAGCAGCTATTGTACAATCCATTACAGTATAAATATATACCTGACAGCCTATTATTGTTTGCTATAGGAGCCATCCCCGAGCTTTGTCCTGTTGCCGGGGCCTAAAATAAGATACATCAGCACAAAATGAGTTGGAACATAAACCTCCCACGTGCACATGCACTGAGGAAAAGAGGAGGGGCAGTTGCTTTCAACTGACAATGGCACGTGGTGGAGCACTGGTCATCTGAGACTGTTGATACTTCAGGATTGTCCAGTCAAAAACATAATCAAACTGAAATCCTGCATATAGAGAAGAAATCCCTTCAGGTGTTTTCTAAAGGTAGCATTTTGCAGTGTACAGAAGGCATAAACATTGCTTAATCACTAAAATGAATATTGAGCATGTTTTTTTTTTAAAAAAATGGCACCAACCCTCTCGAATAAAAAGATCTCTGAACAATCTCTTCAAGTATTGGTAGTCTGGTGCATCTTCGAAGCGTAGCGAGCGGCAATAATGGAAGTAAGATGCAAATTCAGTAGGATATCCACGACAGAGGGCCTACAGTTGAGATAACACAGTGAGAAGTAATACGGCAAAGGTGGTGACCATAATTTATAGAATAATTTCTAACCTCAGTTGAAGTAGCAATTTTCCTTTCACTGATTTTCTCGTATTTTTGTTTTTTGTTCCCAGCTTTTAGACCCTGCCATGGTAGGCTGACAGAAACAAACCATAAGTTAATACAGAGGATACAACTGAGGCAGAAGTACACAAGAAGAAATTACTTGAGTTATGTTGAACCACCTTCCTCTTAAGAAGTACATTAGTACATATCCAAGAGACTCCATGTCATCCCTCCGGCTTTGTTCTACGAAGAAGTGTAAAATCATATTATGGTATTTAAACAGGAAGGCATATGAAAAGGTAATAACATAAGCTTATCAGGAACAGATAACATTATGCCTTGAATCTTGACACTGCTACTGGAGAAAGTCTATGTAGAGCAATCAAATAAATTTACCAATTCCAAGATGTGTGTTTACACTTGCATATCTCGCTGTTCCCGTCAAGTTCTTGTTCTCCCTGTGATTAAAAGGAAAGAGGTGTGTTTTATTTGGAAGTACTATACAGACACTACTGTGTCATTTGGAAGCCATACACAGCAACTACTGTTTACTTTCAGGTGGATTGAGATTTCTTTACCTATATGGGATGTGCTGGTGCGTTGATGTATCCCTGTACTTCTTTGCAAGTCCAAAATCTATGACATAGACCTATAGAGATAATGAAAGCAGTGGCTAAGTATACCTATAATAACTCCATGAATACGAGCAGATCAAGTGAACATAACTATACCTGATTTGCCCTTTTACCAAGACCCATTAGAAAATTGTCTGGTTTAATATCTCTATGCAAGAACGACTTGGCGTGAACAAATTCAACACGATTGATCTGAAAGGTAGAAGATGATAGAGGAAAAACCAATGAACTGAAATCAGTTGATAAATGCTCGGTTTGGGCAGGGTAATATCAGAAAGATAACCAAATGGGATAGCAGGTGGGCTTAATATTGACTGTCAGTAGTACCATTTGATCAGCAAGCATCAAAACAGTTTTTAGAGACAGCTTCCTGTTACAAAAACTGAAAAGATCTTCAAGGCTTGGTCCCAGCAAGTCCATTACCAAGACGTTGTAATCACCCTCTACACCAAACCACTTAACATTTGGAATTCCAGCTGCAGACAAAAAGGGATGTCAGTTTAAGGAAAAGCCAATGGATAAAGTAACGAGCAAGCATCAAGCATGCATTACTTCCTCCCTGGAGTATTCTGTACAGCTTTGACTCATACAGCAGTTGTGGATGCTTGGTCTTCACATTTTCCTGGACAGAACATTGGGAATTAACAAGGGTATTATCAATTTTAGTAAGGAGAGAAGAGGGCTGGTGGAAACAGCACAAACAATAATACTACTCTCACCAAAAAAAATAAGGAAAAAAACATGCAGCATTACATCAGATCGAGTTCATGCTTGCTTGCTTGTGATGCTGGGGTCAAACAATTTTTTTAATACTAATCAACCACAACTGGACAGAAGGTAGTATATCCCTGTGGTACATCTATATATAGCTCTTGACAAATCATATTTTGGCATAGAATTATTGACAGAATGAAAGCTTAGAAGTAAAAAAAATCAAATCTGTCGGGATAGACTATCACCAATGCAAGTGCGTTAGAGAATATTATTAACAGCAGACTAGATTAGTGTGCAACCCCCCATCCCCAATCAAGCGCATCCTAGATCCCCACATCTGAAGCAATCGAAACATAAATCGCGAAGTACAAAGCAACGGTGGGCAACTCACGAGCTTAATAGCGACCTCCTCGTTGGTCTGAACGTTGGTACCTGAAAAACACAGGAACAGAATCAGAGGCTAGTGCGTAAAGACGACACCTTTCGAATAAAAACGAGGACTTTGGGCAGAATTGCGCACGAACCGAGGTAGATCTCGCCGAAGGAGCCGCTCCCCAGCTTGCGGCCGACGCGGAACTTGTTGCCGATGCGCGGTTCCATGAGAGCGCGGACCGAGCTCTCCGGGACGATGCCTGGAATCACGACAAGCGAGCGGGTCCTGCCATACGGGGATCGAACCCCAATTCGGTGAGCTGCTCAGGGGGAATTGGGAGCTAGGGCACGAGTGGATCGGAGTGAGGGGAATGGGTGGGGATTTCTCTCTCTCTCTCTCTCTCTCCTCCTTTCTCTTTTCTGCGTGTTGCTCGCGAGCACGAGGTGAGGTGTTGGTCTGATAACACAAAATTATTAAGAAACCGAGGTGTTGGACTGTAAAAACATGACGCTGACGGTTTGCCTGTCTGCTCTGCCCCCCGTTTCCTCTCTACCTCATCTGGACCTGCTCCATCTTCTCTCCTAGCTAGCTAAAATTGGAACATCCTACTCTCTCTTTTATCTCTTTGGCAAATTTCACATTTTTTTTTAAAAAAGATAGTAGTCTCTTTACTTACAACATGTTTTGGAGCTCAACCAAGATATTCGTTAAGACCTCTTCTGATCCATATATGTATGGATTCAGATCCACCAAAATACACCCCATCAACGACGAAAGATGATACGACGACGAAGCAATGACCGGATAGCTCAGAATAGGAGTAAACAGGGGCACTAGCGGATAGCTATGGTCGCATCTATGACATGGGGGAGAAGGATAGGCAATGATGGTAAACCATGGAGGAGGTGGTATGGAATCCATCCTTGGCGCCGGAAGAGGCAAGGAAGCAAATGGGGAGATTCGTGATCTCCTTGGTTCTAGGGAAGCCGATATGATGAAACGAGATGTATGGTTTTGCCTACGTATATTGTGATCCATGGAAGAAGAGTGAGATGCTAGAGAGCGGAAAAGAAAGAAGAGGCAATCAGTGTTAACCAAGCAAGGATGAAAGGTAGCCTAGGTTTTATCGATGGAGGGGCCTAGGAGAATGTGTGTATTTAATACTTTGCTTAACATAGACGCACACATACAACTGTTACCTGATGGATACTTGCCCTTCCACATCTACCACGGCTAGATAGTTGTCTTTCATCGATTTGCTAAAACCATTAGTCGGACTATGTTAAATTTATAAACATCACAATTTAAACGTAGATATAGCATGGAAATATTGGAGCATAGAAAATCATAATGTCAAGGCATATCTGCACTCAACTACGGCTAACATCGAACATTGTCTTACACTGAGAAGTTACGCATCAATTATGATTATCCAACACAATATACAGTTTTTATGCCGACCTTATTTGACAACAAGAGAGTAAAGTTGATGAACAAGCGATGCAAATGATATGGCTATATGTCACAACTAATTGCACTCTCTACTAAATTTCGAGTGGCTTCCTTCCCTCCATCTCTATGTCCCCTGGCTGGATGGACTACATGATATAGATGAAATAAATTGGAAATAAACCAAAGATATATGAAGTCTCAATAGTTGTTGAATAGATAGAGTAGATTAAGATTTTGCGTAATCAGATCCATGCCTCCTATATCACTGCCAATTTAGCCTAGTACCATCAACACATTATTGTTTGTTTAAATGGAACTAGTTATAATGGATTAATGGTAATTGAGAGCGAGAACTGAGCCTTGGATCCATTGTAAACAGATCAAATAACTCCACGAAGGAACATTAACAACATATCCAGCAATCGATTCCAAGAGTCGGAGGAATGTGTTTCAGAAGGTTAAGGTTTTCTTCACTCAAGAAGATGCTTGTGGTGGTCGCTGCCCAAGTTTAGTTTGTTTAGTAGTTCGGTTGGGTTTTTGTAAGAGTTTTATTTTAATTGTTTTTTAGGATGATGGCTTTTGTGACTCAAATGTCATAGTGTGTACCTAGCCTAGTCCTGCATTGATATTTAAGTACATGTTATTGTTGAAAATTGGTTGAATTTCTAAGCGTGACAGTTAATCATTCCATCTACACATGGCTTCAAGAGAACCTTCTATTGCTTAAGTAGAGAAACAATGTAAAATATAATAGTTATACGAGAAGAAACTAATTTATTCCTAAAAATCTTATCATTTCTCGCATGCCAATGAGACGACCTCAAGGCATCCAATAATGAAATCTTATATCTAACAATTTCATACAAGCTCTACCTAACACCAAATTATAAAAATGTCAAAGCTAGTGTGAGTTTCCTGTTAACCTAACACATCTCTACATGATGAACACAACCATAGTGAGCAAAAAAATAATGTGTTGGGGAGTCTCAATTTGATTACATAAGATATACAACTTAGAGCCATTCGGATTCATTTTTCTCAATTGACCAGCAGATTGAATTCTATCTCTGTGAGATAGCCAGAGAAAATATTTGATTCTAGAGCGCAAGGAGATTTCCAAACATCTTCCATTCTACAAGCTACAACGCGTCTAAATGTTAAAGCTCTATTCATAGATTTTACAATGACTTATTGGATTTCTCTAGCTCCCACGGTATAATATACATATCCCCTCTACACTGTGTATTAGACCAATCTCCTATCTCATCTCTTCCCAACCAACCACCTCTTGAATGCAAAAGCAAAAGGATCTCCTAAAAGTTAGGTTTTGAAAACAAACTTCCAACACTTCTTTAACGTAGATCTCTTGTTGGCTACAAATCTTTTAAATGTTAAGGCATTTCACTTTTAAGGGCACACCTTATACCCAAACATATTTTCCGAGATGAACCTGATCACCTTTCCCAATTAAACCAACCACTCCCTACACAGAACCACTCCATTATTTGAGTCAACCAATTCCAAAACTGTGATGCACTCTCACCTCCACACTGGATAAAAAAAATCCTATATCTTAAGTATTTTTCCTTAGTAGGTCCAGGCACAGAACTCTCTTTCCTAGAAGTCACGTAAAAAAGCCATTTGGAAAGCCAAACGATATATTTACAAACGGAAAAAAAATATGCGGATATAACTTTTATATACACATTCTTAGCTAACTAAAAGCAAAAGCTAAAAAAACTACAATGAAAAAAAAACCAAAATCAAGGTTTAAATTTGAGGTTTTAGCTTATAAGTTGAGACAGAAGCAAAAGCAAAAGATAAGACTACTAATCCTCTAAATTTTTTTCTTGAAAGCCAAATATCTCCATTTCATCATATATTATTTCCTTTTATTGCTTAGTCCAACCCAATAAATCTTCATGTAGTTGAGTCTATTTTATGGTGAATCCCTCCAGGCAACAAGTACATACCCATGACATAAGTGGGAATTCTAAAGAGACAATAATAAATTTAAATCTTTACACCATAAGAAAGGGAACCATGTATCCAAGTTGCCAACCTCTTGTCTAATTTACTTGGGATGAAGCTAAATTGAGCAATATTAATTTTCTCTGACCTGGTATGGAAGTGTAAGTGTTTAATAGGAAAAATACCCCTATGATAATACTCCATTGTGATCAAAGTTAGATAGACCAACACTAAACACTTCAATCTTATGAAATTTTACTCTAAGGCTTGACATCTCTTCAAAAACAATGTAGTATATTAGAAACTTAGTAATCCCAATCTTTTTATCACACATAAGAACAAAAATAATAGCATCATCTTCCTGCATATTGGAAGTGAGTCAATCCTCCATCTACCAGATTAGTGACTAACCCAAATAAGAAATCGACTAATTTTGCATTATCAAAGATTGCAGCAAGGTTAAACAATAAGGGTGAAAGGGGTCTCTCTCTCAGAGCAAACTATCTATCCCGTCATCCATACTAAATATAGATGATGTGAGGGAAAAAAGGTTCTAACGAATAATTTATCCCATCATTCAAAAATAGAGCATCATCCATATTAGAACGAGAAACTCCAAATATATATGTTATCTCTCCTCCATTCATATCTCAACATCCGATCACAAGAGAGAGCAATATCAATATGAGAGGAAGCGGTTGCAAGATATTAATAAAATATATGGATGATGCAATATAGATGTTCTGTTAGAGTGATGCATGATATGAATAAAGAATCTATTTTAGGTAATCATGCAAATCACAATATGGATGATGAAATTTGGATGACATGTTAGGTTTGCTCTAAGAGCATCCCGATAGATCAACTATTCCATCATCCAATCTAAAAATAGAGGATAGGGAGTAAAAGTTGAGCTCCAGCAGAGCATTCATTATATCTTTTATTTTTGAATGTCATCTATATTAGGAGAGAGAAAAAATATAGTTAGATCTTCTCCATCCTCTAAAGAGATATGGAGAATGTCATATATAGATGATCTACTGGATTACATAGAGATATGAATGATGAAACGATTTTGGATAATCATTCAAATTAAGATATGGATGACCAAATTTAGATGAGCTGCTGGGGATGCTCGAGGCCCCGTTATTTCTCCGAGTTTCATAACCTAGACTCTCTCGTTTTTGTAAGCACGCTTCCTGAACTGCTAAACAGTGTGATTTTTTGCAAAATTTTCTACAGAAACGTTTCTTTAAAAATCATATTAATCCATTTATTAATTTTTTATAACTAAAAATTAATTAATCGTATATTAATTTATTACAATGTTTTCCGTGTTGGTGTTTGTAGAGTAATACACGTAATACCCACTATATATTTTTTTATCTAGTGTCGTTGACTTTGGTGTGAAACGTATATGTAAAAATGTGAACCTTAACTAACGCCTTGCTTAGTTCCCAAAATTTTATTTTCCAAAAACATCACATCAAATCTTTGGACATCTAAATAAAGCGTTAAATATAGATAAATCAAAAAACTAATTGCACAGTTACGGAAAAAATCTTGAGACGAATCTTTTGAGCCTAATTAGAAAGTGATTAGCCATAAGTGATACAGTTACCAACATGTGCTAATGACAGGTTAATTAGGCTCAAAAAATTCGTCTTGCGGTTTCCAACCGAAATCTGAAATTTGTTTTGTAATTAGACTACGTTTAATACTTCAAATATGTATCCGAAAACTTGATACGATATTTCTGCAAAAATTTTTTGCAAACTAAACGCCACATAAAGAAAACAGAAACCGGGAGAAGCATTTACATACAGGTACGATTCTAGACGTGTACGTACGAAACTGACATCTACAGAGATTAATTAAGCCCCGTTCAGTTGGGGAAAATTTTTTAGAGAGAGGTTATATCGACGCGTACGGTCACATATTTGAAGTATTAAATATAGTCTAATTACAAAACAAATTTCACATTTCGTCTGAAAACTGCGAGACGAATCTTTTGAGTCTAATTAATCCGTCATTAGCACATGTTGGCTATTATAGCACTTATGGCTAATCATGTACTAATTAGGCTTAAAAATTCGTGTCACGATTTTTCTCGTAACTATGTAATTAGTTTTAATGTTCATGTATATTTAATTTTTTATTTAGGTGTCCAAAGATTGAATACGGATGTTTTTAGGAAAAGATATTGGAAACTGTTTCGCCTAAGTGATGAAACTTGACCGATCGATCTGGATTAATTTAGCGGTACTTTGATGGAGTATATATTATTATTTACAGTGGCAGTAATTAAGATGGATGGATCCATGGCGTGGACGCGATGAGAATGAAGAATTTACAAGTGAGGAGGACATGCGAGGGAGGCGGCAGTTGCCATGGCGTGGTGAGAGACGCCGGCGTTGCAGATGTTGGCGAAGGAGCGCATGTGCTTCATGCCGTACTGCCCCAGCGACCCACACCGCGCCTCGAACGTCCGCACCATCGACTTGAGGCACTCCCAGTCCTCCACCACCGCCTGCCCCGCCTTCGCCTTCTTCTCCTCCTTCTCCTTGCCGGAGCTGAAGATGAGGCCCTCGACCAGCTCCACGCTGCTGTCCACGCGGGATCGCCGCCCCATCTCTTGCAGAAGCCGCTCCCGAGCCTCCACCTTCTTCTCGGGCGCCGCTCTCATGTACTTGCGCCACAGGTAGAGGAGATCGGCGTCACGCTGGTTCACGCTCACACTCGCAGGTATGGCGGCGGCGGCGTCGTCAGCACGGCTGGCTGCAGCAGGTGTGTCCATGTAGTAGAGGTGGAGGCTCTGCGGGCTGAGGCTCATGTCGCCGTACTGCATGACGTGGGAGCCGAGGAAGTAGGTGCCCGCGTCCGACGTGCGGTTCTTGACCGACCTGTACTGCTGCTGCAGCGTCTCGCCCCGGCGGCCGTCCTGGTGCGCGTCGGCGTCCTCCATCCAGGCCACGCTGTAGAGGTCGCCGAGGCAGGTGTCGAACTCCGGCGGCGGGGCGCCATGGTCGTCGCCGGGGCAGTAGGTGCCCCAGCTGCTCTCGTCGGCGTTGGAGGCCGTGGTGGCGTAGACGGCGATGTCGGTGGGGAGGAGGCCCTCGAAGATGCTGCCGGACTCGCACGCCTCCACGTACATGACGAGGCTCTTGTAGGCGCCGGCGGCGTGCTTCTTCTTCAGCGCCTGCACCAGGTCGTTGGCGTACAGGTACTCGCCCTCCGCCGGTCCTGGCATGCTCAGCACGCCGGGGCCGCCGTGGTCGGCGTAGTAGACGAACACGTGGTCGTTGGGGCCGCTGCTGACGACCTTGCCGCTGCCGGCGCCGGTGAGGGCCGACCTGTTGCCCAGCAGCACGGCCAGGAAGTTGTTGACGGTGACGTCCTTGCGAGTGTAATCCTTGGGGACTCCGGCGTAGACGTCGGGGCCGGAAGGGTGGTTGATGATGGTCCCGGGCCTGGGGTTGTCGGGGTGGCTGGCGATGTCGTCGTACATCATCACCACGATGTTGTCGTCGTTGAGGCCTCCTTTCCTCATGATCTGGTACGCGTGGCACACGTCCGCCTGGTGCCGGTAGTTGTAGAACCCCTTCGACCCCGCCACCAGCACGCCCCACCTCGTCCCGCCTCCCTCCGACCCCAGCCGCAGGAACTCCTCCTGCCACCGCCCGCACACTGCGCCCCCGAGGCCGAGCAGCAGCAGCACCACGACGCAGCGCCCCATGGACTCACCTCACCTCACCTCTCCGTATATATATATATATATAGTTGATTGAGTTGAATCGCTGCAATTAATTAATCCTTGATCCTAGCTTGTTATATTAGGAGTAGCTTATTATTAGTAGTACGTACCGTGCGTGCGATTGTTTGTGACGTACGTACTACGTACAACATATATACCCCACTGTATGTATAGTATCGTCCTGCAAGCTAAGTAGGCAGTCAGCTGGCAGGCAGGCTAACTTAAGCATCCCTACTAGTTTAACAGCTTAGTATTTTTTTTTCTTTTGGGACCCTTAATCGGGTCCTGACTTTAATTGAATAAAATATTTTAAACTAGAGTAGCAAGATAACAAGTGATTGTTGCGTGGTGTAGGTGTGTGGTTTGCCTGGCGTGTAATCTTCAGTGATAGTGCCATCGTATACGTAGTGCCTCCTACCTAGCTAGCATGCTTAGACGCAACACACAAGAGCCCGACCAAACCAAACTAGCAGATCACTATCACAAAACTCAACTCTCGTCTCTCCAGGCGGCAGACGCAGCAGCAGCAGCAGTAACACCTTGCTCAAACTATGGTAGTATCATTGCAGGCGAGGGGAGGGGAGGGGAGGGGAGGGCCAGGACAATGAGCACAAAACAAACACAAATCAGACAAGATTGATGATATCCCCCTGCCTTCCCTTGATTCCACTGTTAGCTAGTTTTATAGATCATGCTCCACAAAAATCCAAGGTGGGCCACCACCTACCCCAATCGACAATTGTGAATCACAATCTGCATACTGCCAGAATGCTAGTATCGATCATCTTCTAATGCTATAGTAAGAAAATTTACATACAGCAACATCTGCCGGAGGAACTCAAGTACCCCGACTGTCTAAGACACTCTTCACCAATGAAAAGCATCTCACCTTAGACAGCCATGGTGGTACTGGTACATCCTATCTGGAGCATAACTCAGGACAAAGCTCCGAAACATCATCCCCATTCATCCTCCAGTAAGACAAGGATATGCATACCTCATTTCATTTGAAAGCTCAACGCTTCATTGATCCTACTGAAAACAACTCGAAGTGGGATGCATGCAATAGTTGGCGCAGAGATTTTACCTACTACTGACTTATTGTCTCCAGCGCCTCTCCGATTTATCTCGAAAGATGAAAGCCTCCGCATCTTTCTTGAAGAAGGCGCATGAGTTTTAGTGTGTGGCCGCCATGATTTATCCATTTCGAGCTCAGACATCTTCCTGCGGCTTCTGGGCTTTGCTCCTCCCGTGTGTGATCTCAGACGTCCTGGGCTTGCAGCTTCATCCTTCTTCAGTGCTCCATTAACAATGCTTGTGGCAGGATGGTGATCATTTACACCTGATGCAGGAAGGAAACATACACCATCTGAGACCTCCACAGAGACTGGATACCCCACAACGGGTCTTCGGTTCCATCTACTCATCAGGGAAACAAGAGGAACACGGCGCCCCTTGTTGGTGCATCCATTCCCACTTAGCTCCACATCATAAAGGATGGGATTCAATTGGAGTGTCTTGGTTGGCTTTACTGCATGGCACCTTGCAGGTTCAGGTGTTCTCTGTTCGGGTGGCAACACCTGAAGTGGCAACTCAAAGACCAGAGATGATGCTGAAACATTGTCACAATTTGAAGGGCTACTCAGAATTTCAGACAATTCTTCATGCTCATGCTTCACTTCAGAGCATTGCTTCTTGACTGCACCGCCACAGTCCAAATCAGTAGGAAATACTGCAAGCTGCTTAACAACATCAGGGCCAGATGGCCTGTTTACTGAACTCTTGTCCACCTTTTCTTCCGAAAGGATAACCTCACTGATTGATGATCTGTGATTTACAACCCTGTCTTTGTGATATCCAGGCTCCAATGCAATGCTTTCCCCATTGTTACCCCCACAATCAGCAGAGCTTATGATTTGCTTCTTAACATTTCTTCGATCGCATCGGGAAGATATGCTGGCTTTGCTGCAGCTGGTAGCTTGCCTTTTGAGTTTGCAGATAGGATCCTTTGTCAAGGCAGAAGGTAGATACGCTTTCAAATGATCTGGTGGAAATTCCGTTGATAAGTAACTCACTCTTCAAGAGTTCAAAAAAAAAAAAAGAAAAGAAAGAAAGAGAACATCGGTATGTGAAATAGTCTATAGACAAGATGTCCACATACCATGATTCATCTAGTTAATAATATATAAAATCGAAGAGTTATTTTAAGGTGCTCCACCTTACCTATAAGGTGGTAAGAGCTAAGGATGAATCCTAGCCTTTGAATGTTTTATTAGTTTTCTATAGAGATAATATATTCTTTAACTCATAATTAAGAAATCCTCTGAACAAAAGGAAAGCATCAATGCATATAATTACCCTTCCAGATTAAGCGATGCATGCAGAAATTATAGTTGCAATTAAACTCAACTTTTTACTAGTCATTTAGACTGAACCTACACGTCATTTGATTTTTTTTTGAAAGATCTGTAGAAATGATGGTAAAACTATGAATTAAGATTTGAAATTCATTACAACAAATTTATTTTTTTATCAAATATATAATTGCTGTTTTAAAATACAAATCTGGTTACGTGAAATGAAATCATATACAGCTCAAATTTTGAAAGACTTGAAAATTTTCATTCTATGCCTTGATATCTACTGGATTTGATCAGAGTTTTTAAAATTTATGTTTAGTTTGTAATACATATGATGCTCAAAATTTAAATTCTGTACCTTCCAGCATTATTATTGAAATTTGATAATATGGCAAGGCATGTTTTATGACAACTCTTACATTAATTACTCACTTTATATGTTTTTTTCCTAATATATGATCTCTTACCTCCAATGAGGTAAGACAAATACTATCCATTGGATCAACATGCAGTGGATGGTCTAAAACAAAGTTGGAGCACCTTAAAAAAGTCCAAAATCGAATTGTTTGCCTTTTTCCATAAGAGAAAAGGTTGAACACTTCAAGAGTAAATGTCAGGACTACAAGACATTATAATGATCAGCAGATTGATGTATCAGGTCAGAAACACTTGAAGGTTGAAATCGGTTGATATTATTGGTCCCCTTGTAACTGAGTTTGATTAATTTCTGGATACAAGAAAATTGCCAAATTTTACCAATGATATCCTCGTACTGAATATCAAAAACTGATAGTAAATACCAAGTGGTGGGATTTGTACTATGTGTAGTTACCAAATCTAACTGGTCTGTCATTGTTCAAATGCACATATTTATTAAAAGAATCCATAAGCAGAACATATAAAGGGGCAGTGCAGGTTTACCTGGTTCCAACATACTTCCGGCGGTGAAAGAAGTAGCAGCAAAACTATTCCGATGGGAGAAATCATCATCAGGTAACCTAGTCATGCAGGAAACTTGAGCTCCTTTTGATTGATCAATCTTGAATGCACTGTCACGACGAGAGTTGCACTTATCCATTACAGTATCCAAGCTTGAAGTTCCCGGGGAACTGCTGGAACAGCTACCTGCGTCTATGGAAAGCTGATTAGACCTTCGACCATTCGGTTTGAACCCATTCCACATGTCACCGTTGAATAGCTCTGATAGAGGACGGGACCTGTCTTTCTTCCTTACACTCCCAAATACTCCATCCAGGTCTGGACTAGGTGGTTTCCTCTTTGCAGTAGCATCAGACTGCCTACTCCTTTTGACGGGACAAGTAGTAGGCAGATCATCAGTGAAATCAGAGAATGTGCCTAGATTGGGCATGCGCTTTGAGAACTTATTCGATCCAATGTCGCTGAGGTCCCTCATGCGTGGGAAGCCCTGAGGCACATCGTCTTCGGAATCATTTGGCGTCTTGCGCTTCCTCTTGGGAGGCGGCGGGTTGATGACGGCGGTGGAGGAAGGTGCGTCCATGGCGGCGGTGGGCAGATTGAGGAGGGTGTTGTCGGCAGTGCGGTTCTTGCTGGGCGCATCCTGAAAGTGAGCTCTCTCGATCTGGAGGGCTTGGAGAATGGCGTCCTCCTTGCGGGCGTACCTGCCGGTGTTGTAGGCACTGTAATCCCTCTTCTTCTTGGTGCCGTTGCTGGTGGTGGCGCGGCGGAGGGCGTCCTGCGTCTCGGCCTTGGTGATGAAGTCGTCGAACTCCACCTCCCCGCAGCGGAACGGCTTGACGCGCTTGGTCCTCTCGAGGTTGCACCAGTCACTTCAATCCGGTAAGGGTGAGGTGAGGGGTGAGGGCGAGGGCAAATCGAAGGGGAAGCGAGAGAGAGAGAGAGTGGCGTACGTACACGAAGGTGGGGCCCTGGCGGCGGCCGAGGAGCATGATGGGGGTGGCCGGCGCCTTGGGGGGAGCGGGGCAGCCGTCGGGGACGTCGAGCGGGGAGATGACGCGGCCGGGCCACCAGGAGCCGTTGGGGCGGCGGACCCAGACCAGCGTGCCCTCCGACGAGGACACATCCTTCGCCCAGCCGCCCATCCCCTTCCCTTGCTCCCAATTTTAGGATTCCAGCAGATGGCAGTCGGGTCAGCTGGTGGTGGGGGGGGGGGGGGGGGGGGGGGGGGAGGCGCCGGCGCCGGCGAGGAGCAGTGGAGCTGAGCTCCCTCGATAGAGAGGAGAGAGGGGAAGCCAGGGTTGGAGAGAGAGAGACACACACACACTCTGCATCAGCATCACTCACTACTATCTCACCTTGGGCCTTACATGGGCTTATGTCAGCCCATTAAGATTTGTTCTGTATTCTATTTTTTTATTTTTTTAATAAATAATTTACATAACTATATTTTTATTTCTAAAATTCATAGATCTAACCTAGGACGGAACGTCCGGCGACGGCGCCTGAGCCATTTTGCAGGCAGAAGCCCCTGCCTCCCCTCTCGGGCGCATGTGTTTTTTTTTCCATTTTGCCCCTTTGCTGGGGCTAAAAAGCAAAATGTCCTAGACACTGTCAGTGGCCGGGCGGCCGCCTGCCACATTATTGTTCCGTCTCTAGGAGGGCGGCGGGAGTTTATATTTGTATATTTTGAAAATAAAAATATAGTTTTGTAAATTATTTATTAAATAAAATTAAAACTAAAAATTCTATGTTTTTCCCAGAGTATTTGTTTGAACATAACTTGGATGTTAGTGGCCACATTGCACGATTTTTCTTAAACCATAGACAATTTACCTTTATTATATATTTAGTGCTTGAATGGGTTGATGACAGGAATGATGTTATTTAATTTGATGCCTTTTTAGGTTAACCCGATACAAGAACTTCAAGGAAGGACACAAGAGAATTATTGTGGCTACAGATTTAGTTGGCAGAGGAATTGATATTGTCATCAACTAATAAGGCATGCCTGATTCTAATGACACACACCTGCACAGGGTAACGAACAAGCCACTTCTAGTAGTAGTTGGCATGTTCATGCATGTATGATGCTAATGATATTTCCTTTGTAAGGCTGGAAGAGCAGGTCGTTTTGGCACCAAGGGACGGGACTTGCAATAACTTTTGCTTCCTCTGCCTCAGACTCTGACGTTCTTAATCAGGTCTGCATCCTGTGATCTACATCTTTTTCTATAACGGATCTAATGAATGCTGCAACATTTTACAATTGGGTTTTCCCCATTTCTGTAGATGCAAGAAAGGTTTGAAGTGGACATACAGAAAGGTTTGAGGTGGACATACACGTAGGATGAAAACGGTCAAAAACGGTCGGAAAACATGTCAACCGTTTTCTACTTCTACATTTAAATACGAAAACAAAAACGAAATCGGTAAAGTCGAACACGAAAACGAATACGAACTTACGGAATATCCCGAATATCGAAAACGAACCAATTCGAACGAAATTATGTCAAACACGGTCGGTATAAAAAAATAATACATAATATTAACTCGTCGACACACAGATACATATCTATCTAGAACAAGCAATTAAGTAGCAACTAAACTAGAATAGAATAATCAAATGAAATTAAATAATCAAATCAACCACTTGAAAAGCTAAATTGAATAATCAAATCAAGTTAAACAACCAATGGTGAACTAGCTTAACTAAGTAAAATTAAAGCACGAGAAACATTAACCCATAACTTCACATAAGTATTGTTGCATAGTAGGATTTACAATATTATGAACAACTGCTAATCAAATTTACATTGCAACTATAGATCGATTGAGGCGTGGAAATTGTAACTACTGCTGGTGCCACTAGAAGCCGGTACGTGCTAGTGCTACTGCAGATGTTGGGGACGAGTTCAGGCAGGCTCGTCGGCGAGATGGAGACTGAAGAGGGCAGGCTCGCCGCTTACGGTCGCGGGAGGAGGGGCAGCAAGAGGACGAGCCACCGGACAAGCCGCCGACGGGAGGACGAGCAGCAGGAGATGGAGCCGCCGGCGGATGGATGAGCCGCCCGTGGGAGATGAGGCGGCAGCGGGAAGACCGGAGGCGCCGGCGGCGGCGGAGAGATAAGCGTCCACGCAGACCAGCGACGCCGACGACGCAGTCACGTTCACGCAGCGACGCACGCAGGACGCAGCCGCCGCCTCTCAGCCGTGGACGGTCGTGACTCCTCCCCTCAGAAGATAGGGTTCTCATCTAAATGAGCTTGGGCTTTGACTGTGAACGGATAGTGGGCCAATTTCGGTTTTAACCGAATTTATAAATACGGAAGGTTCCGAAATATAGAAATCGGTTGAACAAGCACAAAACCGTTTTCGCTCCACTTTCATATTCCGAATTTCATGTTCCGTTTTCGAATTTTTAATATTCTGAATTTGTCCGAAAATACGAATGAGATCGAATCAAATGTAGAAAACAGGAGCTGCCCGAGCAAATTGCCACCTCCACTCCACGTACAGTAAGTGTTGTAGCATAGTTGGAATTGTTGAAATGGAAGTGTTTTGGATATCCTCTGATAAGTTTGTTCCTGTGATAAACAGTTGCATCACAAACTACAGAGTTTTGAGTCTGGCGCAACACACCCTGCGCGCAGAAAGGAGAGAGAGAGAGAGTGATGCTCTCCGAGTGTCAGAAGCCTCTGTGATGCTTAGTTGATACTATCAGTCAGTTTTTGAACTAGTAATGTTATGGAGGAATCGATTTTACTGCTGTAATTTAGTACTAGTCGGAACCGTTTGTACTCTTTATCGAAGTCATTTGGGGTGCTTGTAGGCCAAATGACGATCAAAATCATTGCTGCTGTACTCTAGGATTTTTCATCCTATTAATCGTAATGTATGTCCTTTTTCCTTGCGCCGAAGCGTTGCCACGACATTCCCTTGATTCTACTTTGACATCTTCGCTATACATAGTGAAGTTAGCCCTGTCTTGCCATTTTGTTATCGTGGAGATGGTGATTATGGTAATATGCTAATGGCTAATTTAACCTGCTGGCTTCATTCATTTGTAGAGGGCAGCACACCATTAATTTTTTTTTCTTAAATTTATTTGTAGAGGGTGGGAAACCATTTAAATGCAACTTATAGAGGTGTATGATATTACAGCAATAAAGATTTCGTCCTGGTAACTTACTACTAGTAGTATTTATACTCCATATACCTAACGATCGATGGCAAAAACCCTGTAATATGTATAATCCGTGCTAACTTAGTGTGTGTGTCATTTTAACGATCGATATGAATATGATGATGTTATTTGAGGCGAGAGAGACATGGACATGGATCAGGCGAAGAGCTTCTCGGCGAAGATGTCAAGAAGGGAGACGGCCTCGGCGACGCTGAGCTCCAGCCGGAACTTTGGGCCGTCGTAGTGGTGCAGCACCGGCCGGAAGGCGTCCTCCTCCAGCGGCTCACAGATCTTCCGAGTCGCCACCCGCACCTGCAATTGCGGAGATGGAACATTGGAAATGGAGAGCAGAGGAGAGAGATGCATAGTACGTATACCTGGGCTGGGAACCTGGACTGCTTGGTGTCGTCGTCCTCCCATGCGGTGGGATCGATGTTTGATCCGCCGAAGCTGGCGGCCTCGAAGATGCCGTGCAGCTGGTGCGTGGAGTAGTTGTAGAGGAAGAGCGGCAGCCCCGGCCTGATCGCCCTCACCGACTCCCTGTACCTCGACGGCAGCCCGAACAGCTGCCTCTTCAGGTTCTCCTCCATCGTCTCCTTGTTGCACACGAAGATGTACCCCCCCATCGCCTCCTCCTTCGCCAGCGACTCCGACGCCGCCAGCCTCTTCAACCTCTTCTCGCTGCTGATGCTGCTGCTCTTCTTGCTGTTGTTTCTGCCGTCGATGCCCTTCTTCTTGCCGCTGATGATGTCATCGCTGCTGGTGCTGTAGTAGTAGTAGTTGTTAATCTTGGCGGCTGGCCGGCCGACGACGGACTTGTTGTTGAGCAGGTGCTGTTGGGAGGGGGAGCTGTAGTTGTAGCGGTCGGCGGCGTTGGTGGTGGTGGTGGCGAAGGCGAGCTTGTTGTTGTTGTTGCTGTTGCTGCGATCGACGGCAGGAGTCCAGATGGAGTCGGCGATGGAGAGGCTGGAGAAGTTGTGGAGGCGGAGCTGGTCGCTGAACTGCCAGAACTCGCGCTCGTAACCCTCCATCGATCTTCCAATTGGATCTCCTCCTCCTCCTCTTCCTCGATCAACAACAAATTTGGGGGAAAGAAAAGAGGCCTCGTCCTCGAAGATGATCGGAGAAGAGAAGCGAGGCGACAAGAAGAGGAAAGTAGGAGCAATATTACTAGTGATAGTCAATTAAAGGAGTTAATTCACGCGGGCGGATGGCACTGCCACGTCGCCCACTCCACCTCAAAATAAATAAATCTATAACACCGTATATTATAGCACCATAGATCTACGTTCTCGTCTTGTCTTATAATTAAAAAGCTAAAATTTAAATTTTAAATCTTAGTTTAGAGTTGATTTCAGGTGTTTAGCACTGAAGTTTATTTTCGTCCTTGACTCAAATATTGCTAATAAAACGTATATAAAGTTTTATTCACAATTATTTTTTATTTATAAATATATCGTTTGAACTTTTTTAATACAAAAGTGAACAATCACCCCATTTATCCAGAAGATTTATATATAGTACCAAAATATGTCACCTCTTGAAATAGTTTGGTTTATTTTGGACATAAGGAGTATATGTAAATTAATGATAAGACCAGTCTCAATACTCAGTTTCATTTCATAGTTTTCAAAACAGCTAACTCGATGAAACGATGAATGAAACAGCCACTCATTGTGTAACGTTTCATTGTACTATTTCCAAAGCTAAATAACACGTTTAATTACTGCTGAAAGTTTGATTGCGTGCAGAGAGTATTTGATTGCATGAAACACCTTAAGCCACTCAATGCAAGTTTCACTACGTAACCGAGAACTTGTTAATGGTGCTCAAAGGTTTTATGGCCATGAAACTAATTCTCTCTCGTCTCATAGTTTCATGTAAATATTTTTTTGTTATGTGTCACCTAATTAATGTGCATAACACCTCCATGAAACATCCATTGATATTGGTCTAATAGTCGTATAAATAAGACATATTTATGGGGTATTCTATTTAAAATCAAATCATCTTATAGCACGAGAACAAAAGATTTATAGTATCATATATCATCAAATTGGAAAAGAAAAAAAAAAAGCAGAGTACATGCGTTGCTTTCTTTTGGAGGTAAGCAACCAGGACTAGGCTAGGAACGCGTAGAAAGAAATTAATGGTTACGACTTTTACTTACGAGTGGGTGGGTGGTATCATATTCATATCAACCGATCGATCCATTCCACCCGATGGATGCCTGCCACGTAAAAATTTAGAACGCGTTAACGGCCCTGGCCTGCTTCTTTTTCAACCACCATTAATTCTTTTTGGATGCATACTTTGATCGGTCGGTCGAGGACCAAGACCAGGTCAAACAATATGCATGCTTTCTCCGTATCTGTAGTGCAGATTAAGCTATCACAACAAGGAAACATCACTCTCTCCGTCTCAAAAGAACATTTCATTTATTTTTTTTCATCCCAATTAATTAAAATTATCTGTTAAAAAGCTTGACATGTTATTGTATATTATCGGACAGAGGGAGAAGACAGTTGGTGGTAAGAAATAATCAAAGGTGGTGGTGGTGGGGAGTGTGGGTATGTATATAATATGGGTTGTGGTTAGTGGCGTAATTGGCGCGTAGCGAATCGAGCGGGATGGATGGCGACCTACCTATCACCTACTAATAACCTATCTGATCTATCTATTATCATCATCATCGTCGTCTGGAAATGGAGGAAGAGTTTCAACTAGGCAGGCTGACGGTCTCCTCCTCAGGAGCCCACACGTACGGCCCAACGGCACCATTTCATCTCTGCTTGTGCTGCTTAATTACTACTATACTCTAGCTAACTAATGCTCCATGATCCATCGTACACCGTCCAGCTGGTTGTCATCTACATCCACATACATGTCTATGCGTTAATTATCAGCAAACAAAACAATATGATGTAGTTACTACGTACGACATGTCAGTTAGTATTAATAGCAGCATACCTGCGCGTCGTCTTATAACAAAAAAGCACACGCTAATGACAGCGTAGCAAAGGATAAGAACCAATCCCTTCAGATAATGCGATTCTCCGTCCTGCAAAATGTACGTTTATGCTAATTGAAATGGGAAGGACTTTTTCCTTATTGATCTCTCACAACAGATTAAAGAGAGCATATCTAGCTAGGTTAACTTGCCTGGAGGGTGAAGGCAGTCACTAATATTGCTAGAAACAGAGATCCAGTCTCTAGCAAGTTGAAATCAAGATCCATTGGGATCCCCATCGTCCAGGCTACCACCACACTCAATGGCACCTACCATGCATGCATCCGTCGTAAATTAAACAGGCCGGCAAAAAACATATTAATATATAAGTTACTCATTGCACATATATATGTATGTAGCCGAAAGTTAAAAGTTAACTCGACACACACCACGAACATGGAGATCTGCGTGGCAGAGCCCAGAGACACTCCCAGGGTGATATCCTGTCGTCACAACAAATCAAATCAATGATAAGACGAGTGTTAAGGTTATCCTGATGTATGTTCTCAGCTGAGACATGCATGCATGTATGTTGGTGTTACACTGTTACCAGCTTGTTCTTGAGAGCAAAAATGACAGCACCAGCATGCTCCGCTGCATTCCCAACGATGGGAAGCAAAATGATGCTGATGAAGCTCACTGATAATTCCCAAGATTGTGAGGCCGCCTACATATATGTTCCCAAGATTCGATCACAATGCCAAGCATGGTGCCAATTTGTGTACGTACTACTCGAGGAGATATACGTACGTACCTCAATTGTGGTCACAACATACTCTGATAGCAGTGCAGTGACGAGAGTCATGAGAGCCAGCCAAATCATCGCACTTGAGAATCCCAGCACTGGTTCGTCTTGAGAGATGGTCACTGAATCATCGTCATCATCCTCAACCTGGTAATTAAATTTGGTTGGATCGAACTGAGGTACGAGGGCAGTATATACAGAGAGAGATAATCACACACCTCTTGGGGGTCAAACAGCTGGCGATGCGTCTTGAGCTGGAAGAAGAGGTAGGCCAGGTAGGCGAGGAGCATGACGATGCTGCAGGCACGGGACAGGTCCAGCGCTGCGGCGCCGGAGACAAGGGCGTGCTCGCCGGAGGCGACGGCGTAGCGGAGCATGAGCGGCAGCGAGTGGCAGAGGGCGCCGAGGATGAGGAGCGCGGTGTTGACGTCCGCTTGCTTCCTGTCGAAGGGTTGGTGGGCGGCGAGGTTGGTGACGCCGCCCAGGAAGAGGGAGGTGCCGAGGACGAGCAGCAGGTTGGAGAGGATGGATCCCAGCAGGGAGCATTTCACCACCTCAATCTTCCTCTCTCGCAGCGCAAACAACGCGATGATCACCTCCGTCACGTTGCCAAATGTCGCGTTCAGAATTCCACCCACTGTTCGATCCATTGTTTTTTTACAATTACAATTCCATTTGCACTAATCAGCACGCATATATATATATACTCCTGCATGTTTGCAATTGATTCTTGATCTAAACGAATCCATAGCATACACTTACCAGTTGGCCCGGTGTAAAATGCAATCTGCCTGTGTGCGCACACGCGACCAATTGTGATTCAATATTAGTTACTAATTAAATTACTCCAAATGATGGCATGGTGTACATAGAAATGAATGCAGGAGCCAGGAAGCTCTTACTCGGTGAGGAAGCTGAGCCTCTCGGCAAGAGGGACGAGGCCGATTAAGCTCAGCACGAACACCCACACCTGCAATTACTCTCCAATTCCATCACACTCGACCATTTTGGATTATATCGTGCTCAAACTTTATACTATCTGATTTTGATAATTCTTATCGTGTTTGCACGGCAATAGATTTATGTAAATCTATCTTTGACCTTAATTATATATATATATATAATTAAAAAGTAAATAAATATTTCATTTTATTAAAGCACACTTTACGACTAATTTTAATTATATATTTTAAAAATTAGTGACCAAACCGTGTCCACATCCAAAATGACAAGTATTATGAAACAAATATAGTTGTTGATCATGCTAATTTCTATCTATTACTGCTCTCTCTAGTTGGATAATTCTAGTCGTTTTAGACAATAACGTGATCTCCAAAACATATCTATGACTACATTTTTGGCTGTAATTTATAACAAAATAAATAAAATTTTATTTTTATTAAAGTGGAGTACTTATTAAGACTAAGGTGGTGTTTGGGAAACAAGGGCTTATTTGTAGTCCCTGTCACATCGGATGTTTGGACAATAATTTGAAGTATTAAATATAGACTAATTACAAAACCATTGGACTAATTCGCGAGACGAATCTATTGAGCCTAACTAATCCATGATTAGCCTATGTGATGCTACAGTAAATATTTGCTAATTATGTATTAATTAGGCTTAAAAAATTCATCTCGCGGATTAGCTCTAATTTATGAAATTAGTTTTTTTATTAGTCTATGTTTAATACTTCAAATTAATGTCTAAATATCCGATGTGACATGGACTAAAAGTTTTTGCCCCATCTAAACACCCCCTAATTTATACATGTTGTCCTAATGTTTTAAAATTAAATATTGAAATTTATTGAGAGTGAAAGTTTTAAAAAATTAATATCAATTTTGCCCAAAGCGACAGAAGTCATTGAACCGGGGGAGCAGTAAGCAGAGTTACCGTGCAAATATAGCTGATGCGCGCCGACAAAAAGTAACACCCGTGAGGGGATTAATTAGTGATGCAGGCATGTGATGGCTGTTGTCAACTTGCTTAATTTGTTGCAATTCCATGATTCCATCTGTTTGTATTTTTAATAGGGATTTACAGGCTGCATGCAGGCAGGGCAAGGTCGGGCGCCACGCCACATGCAGCAGCACATGCACCCAGTAAAAATCTAATCTCCATCATCCGGCTCGATGCTGCATTCATCCATGTGTTGTTGGTGGAGTGTATTTTTAATTTCTCTTTTGAAAGAGTGAAGAACGACAGACTAACTAGCTAGTCTATGTGAAAAACGATGGCTGGTTTATGCAACAAGGCATAGAACATATAAATACAAATGTTAATTAACTATGAGTAAATTGAGGAGTAGTAATAATAGTATGAGAGAAATGAAATTACTCGTAGGTAGTGGAGGAGCAATTAAGAAGAAGACGACGATATATACGAGGGCTGCGTTCGGCAGGTATAGATTAGTTAACTTATGCCCTTACAGGGAAAACGTAGTAATAAATTAGTACATGATTAATTAATTATTAATTATTAAAAAAATTAATATAGATTAATATAATTTTTTAAAACAACTTTTATATAGAAATTTTTTTTAAAAAAATACACCGTTTAGCATTTCGGGAAGCATGCGCGTGAAAAATGAGAAGGTATAAGTTAACCAGCTGAATTGGCGAACGCGGCCTAGGTATATTAATGGAGATTAGATAGATAAAGATAAAGCAAGCAGGAAGTGATATAACCTGTCCGAAGTGGAGGTAAGCGGCGGCGACGGCGAGGAGGACGGCGGGGAGGAGGAGGAAGAGCTTGGTGGCGAGGAGGACCTCGTTGAGGTTGGCGAGGAAGGCGCGGAGGGCGGCGCAGGGCACCTTGTTGATGAGGGAGCCGTCGGACCTCTTGCGGAGGGAGGAGGAGGACATGTTGTGAGCTGTGCGCGGGCGATCAGCCGGTCCCGGCAGCAGCTGGCGGCGCACTGCCATCTCCTTCGCCTCCGTCGTCGTCCGCGGCATCTTCGATCTCTCACACTCTCAATGGAAACGAAAAACGAAGGAAGGTGGATAGATAGAGAGACGAGAGGAGTGCATGAGTAGTAGCTATCTATCTGTATGTATGGATGTGCTGAATTAACTGAGAAATATTATTGTAATAGTACTGCTATTAGAGTAAGAGAGGTGGATGCAGTTGCTCGATCGATGACCAGGACCGACTAGCTAGCCTAGTAGCACTAGAATATATGTGTTATGTATGTATGTATGTATGATGCACACAGATCATCGATATTAATAAGGCAGCGGGAGAGTGAGAGTGGACTGTTCTGGCTAATTTGGCTAGGGTTCGATCGAATCCCAAGATCGAACGGCCTTCCCATACAGCAGTTCAATCAAAGTGCATGCGCACATAAATAAATACTACTAGTAGCAGAGTACGTAGTTCAATCAATCTTGGGTTGGCTTAAGCCACTGCTACTGCTGCCTGCAACAGGAGTAGCTAGCTGCATGGGGAAGAAGAGTTTGAGTACTAGCTTGCAGCTGCAGGGCATGGCAACAACATATCTGCAGATGGGATGGGATGAGCAGTCGAGTCGAGTAGGCAAAGACGAGACAGACAAAAGTTAAATTGGAGGTGGTCCGGTTCGTTAGTTTCGGTCGTTTCCTTCCTTCCACGCCCGTCGCCATCGATCGCCACTGCATCCATCGTCTTATTCCTCTTCCATCTCAAATCATGCAGTGTCATCTCATCGATCTCAAATCATCTAGTAGTAGCTAGTAGTATCCACCCTCATCCCCTACCCACCCAATGGCCCCAAGCAACTAATAGTAGCGTTCAATATTAAGGCTTTCAGCAATTTTATAGTCGTTGAGAAGGTATCATGAGGTACCAAACCTCTCGGTACCTAGTACTATGAGGTACCAAATTTTACACTAAAATTTTGGTAGATCTCAGTATCTACTTAAGGACTGTAAAATTGCTCTAAGGCTAAATATTATCACATTGATTTTTTTTTAAAAAGATAATACTAGGTCTAGATTATAATGATGATAGATAATTCTCTGCTGCCTTCTATATTCCTAGCATATGAATAGTGGCTTGGGGTCTTGTTAATAGAACGATGATTGATAATTCTGCGCTGCCTTCTATATTCCTAGCATATGATTACTGGCTTGGGGGTCTTGTTAATAGTGTCGGTGCTCCGCCTCAAGGATGCCATCACCAATGGACTCAGTGACACTGACAACGATAATGAGAACATCTCCGCAATTTATTGTTGGCACCTCTTCTCTAGTTTTGGGATATCACATTGCCGCCATCGGCACAAGTATCATCTCTATTTTGCTTGCAAACTAATCAGATGCCGCACAAGTATCTTTTTTTAAAGCCCCATCGGGTGTAATTATATTAAGGAGGATTAAAAGCAAAAATACAGAGTAATTACAAGCTTGGAGCAGGCTAGGGGAAGGTGATTACAGGTGAGATGGTCTACCGACAACCCCGGAGAGGTGTCTAGGTTCAGTTAGGGCTACTCTACTCTCGTTCCATGACTGCTTGGATGGTTTGCCCTGAGAAGGGAGAGGTCTTTTTCACGACTTGCAATCCACGGGTCATTGATTGGTCTTTCCTTTTTTGTGGAATATCCTCTGATTGCGTTCTGTCCAAATCTCCCATGTTACTAAGATGATGAGGGATTTGGCTCTAGCTCTAAGTTGTTTTGGTGTATCTTTGATTGCACATGTCCACCAGTCTGGAACAGTTGTGTCTTCTAGGTTTTCATCTATTTTTAGACTGCGTCAGGTTGTCTTGTTTAGGATTTCCTTTCAAATCCGCTTTGTTACTAGGCAGTTTGTGAACATATGTTGTGTCATCTCTAGATTTCAGAAGCAGAGTTGACAGAAATATTTGTTGGGCTATTGTCGTTGTTATAGACGGTCTACTGTCCAGATTCTGTCTTGGAGCACTAGCCACACAAAGAGTTTACATTTTGGTGGTGCCTAATTTTTCCATACACACGATGTTGTATAAGATAGTATGAAGCCTATGAATTGCATTAGGTAAGCTGATCTAGATGTGTATTGCCACGACGCTGCCCATTTCCATCGGATGCAGTCTTCTTCCTCTGTTGCAAGGTTGATGTTGGCCTTCTCAACTGTGACGGTGAAGAACTCGTCCGATGATTGTATTAACAGATTGTGATTTATGTCCTGGACCTAGTTTTTGATGCTACACAAGTATCAGGGCTAGGATCACGTACGTACTAATATGTAGTAGCTGATGCTACATAATATAATTACTGACTGATACCACATAGATAATAAATGATATGTGTGGTGTATAGTATCAAGCCAGGTAACACAAGATAGGTGTCGTAGAGGTATTAGATCCGGTACCTATTAGGCATCATAATGTCTCAATATGTCACCATACAATAGTGTCCATCCCCTATTGATTTTACATTTGAGTTAGAGAGCTAGCTAAGAAACTAAGATACTCTATACGTTTCAAAATATAAATCATACTTTTCTTTGTTAGAACAAAGTTGTGATCAATAATTTCTTAAACTAATATATTATTTACGATACACAAGTATAGTTATAATAAAGTCATAACAAAAATAAAATTAAACCATAAATAGTATATGTATACTCACAGTCATATTTGTTAGCTACGGATGTTAGAAGTTATATTTGAGCTTACATGTTTGTATATATATTTAGTTTTGATCCATCTTGATTATTTTTTTGGTAATTATTTAAATGACATTCAATAGGTGAGGGGGTGTTACTTAAGAGTTTAGAATCCTTGATGGTGGCGTGTTAACAGGGTAAATTAAACGCAAATGGAGACGCTCATTGGAGCAAATGTACAACATGCATGCACGATGAATTCCATATACCGGTGAGTAGTGTATAATTAAACGTAGCATTAGCTGTGCCGCACGTTCAATTGCTTCTTGGTACACTTGAATGAATTAAGCTACCTGTTGGAGAAGATGGCTTCCAGATCCTTGTACAGTCCCCTCGTCTTGCTGCTCCACTGCTCGCCTTTCGACTCCGACGACGACGACATGCTCTTGCTCCCCTTTCCTCTGCTGCCCGACGCCTCGCCCGCATCCACCTGTCCCTCCCTGCTGAAGCTCGCCTTCGCCATCTCCCGCAGCTGCCCCAGCCACGACCTCTGCGCCTCTGCGCCGGCGCCACCACCGCCCAGCTGCCCCACCACCGGCTGCTTCTGCTTCATCTTCTCCAGATGCTCTCCCACCGCCGACGACGGCACCACCAGCAGCAGGAGCCCTATCCACACCGCCTTCGCGCCCTCCACGACGGACCTCCTGTCCGGGCTCAGCAGCTGCACCTGCCGGTACAGCGCGTTCCACTCGTTGCACACCTGCGCCGCCAACGCCACCGCCATCACGCTCAGCATCGCCAGCCCCAGCCCACTTCCCTCCTCGGCGCCACCACTGTCCACCAGCCTCAGGCATGCAGCGAACACGAACACCTCGCTGCCCACCGCCACGATCTCCACCAGCTGCACCCGCTTCTTGATGAAGGGCTTCTTCAGCACCATGAAGAAGAGCTGGAAGGAGGCGATGGCCAGCACCACAATGGCGTGCGCCCGCGACGAGTGGTCCGACGACGCGTGCGCGCCCGCCACGATGCCCAGCGCCACGCGCTTCACCGACTCCAGGAACGTGTAGTAGATCCGCAGTATGCCGAACAGCTTCTGCAGGAACGGCGCCTCGGCGTCCTCGTTCTCGTCGTCGGACGCGATGATCTGCTCCGCCTCCGCCGCCGGGCGCTTGCCACTGGCGATCTGGGAGAGCATGTACTTGGGCGGGCCGCGCAGGTCCTCGAAGAGCGGCCCGAGCTTGACGAGCCAGGCGGCGCGGCCGTGGTCCGGGTCCCTCCACGTCCACTGGCCGCGCTTGCCGGGGCCGAGCGTCCGGCGAACCAGCTCCTGGTACCAGTGGTACTCCCGCCCCTCCTGGTGCACCTCCTTGTACTGCAGCAGCCTCCCCGTGGTGACGCCCAGCGACAGGAACAGCAGCAGCGCCACCAGGAACGCCGTGAGCACCCCAGTCAGCACGATGCCGACGACTAGCCCGGCCGTGGTGCCGCCTCTGATGAGCGCCGCGGACGCCTGCGAGACGCAGGGCATGGCGAGGATGACGAGCATCAGCTCCAGCCTGGGGAACACGAGCGCGCCGTAGGAGTGTCGTCTGTGGCGCAGCTTGAGGTAGAGGAGGAGGGCGGCATGCAGCAGCAGGAGCGCGCCTGCGACGATGGCCAGCCAGAACATGTTCCTGAAGAAGTACTTCCAGCCATCAAGATCCTGCAGCTTCATGATGATCTGCGCCTCGGGCTTCATGTCCTGGTTCTCGAACAGATACCGGTACTCCATTGCGGTGAGCGGCTTGCCGTCCAACGCTCCTAGGCCTAGGCCTAGAGGGCGGTGGACGTCGGCGGCGACGGCGCTGCGGTCGAGAAGCTCGGAGTAGGCGATGGCCGGCATGGTGGAGTAGCCGACGAAGGGGTCGGCGGAGGGGCCTTCCCATGGCAGCCGCATGTAAGGGATGCTCCATTCGAGGCCCTTGCTCAGCTCGTAGTACTCCACCGTCAGGTTTATCGACAGCCATCGCGACAGAGCCAACACCTGGATGTGGCACGCCATTCTCTGAAACCAAACCCGATGTACAATATAAAACCATGCAAGCATGCATCAACAGCTAATTAATTAATTGAGATTTGCCCTGGTCCAATAAAAGTGACCTATAGGTACCGGTAACTCGAGATACCAAATCATTTCTAATTGTTAAAGTTTTACTTTTTATTAAACCGAAGCAAATCTCTAATTAATTAGTTTGATTGAAATATGTGAAGCAAATCTCTAATTAATTAGTTTGATTGAAATATGTAAATGATATCGCTAACTCCGTTACTCTCTCCGGTTTTTTTTTTCGACGACATTGACTTTTTTATTTATGTTTGACCTTTCATTTTATTCAAAAATTTTGTCCAAATATATAAAATTATAAATCATACTTAAAGTTGCTTTAGTAATAAATCAAATCATAATAAAATAGTCAATAATTATATGAATTTTTTGAATAAGATGAAGGATCATACGTAGATCGAAAAGTCAACGGCGTCAAACAAAAAAATCGGAGGGAGTAAGACTTTCAACTATTGCCTAGGGTTTATAATGATGCTGATGAATCTACACATATAGGCTGATAATATACAAGATACATCTAGTTTTATGAGACAGGAGTAATAAATATGGTTTGAGTGGGCAGTCCAGTACGTTAGTATATTACCAAAAGATTCCGTGATGGGTCGGAGATGATGTATGAGGACGGCCTCTGGATGGCTCCTGACGCCAGGAGCGACGAGGTTGAGACTGTCAGCAGCGTGGCGACTGCTGCAGTTACCGCGAATACCACCGTCGTAACGATCGCCATGGACGACGACGACGCAGGAACAGAATCTGCACTCAATAATACATTAGTAAAACGAACACACTTCAAATATCTTAATGATCATTTTGATATGATGTACTTCATGCATCTTACAATGCCTCACTTCAAGACGGTCTGACGGCAAGTTGGGATTCCCTGCGACGTCCTGAGCAGAGTTTTCGGCGACCTGGACCGAGATCACCTTATCAACTGCCTGTATCTGCACCGTGTATATGCTCTTACTAGCCTCATGGAAGCTGAAACACCAAAACGAAACTCCTCCATTAGTATAGTAGTAGTAAATTGGGTGTGCTTATTACTATGCATGCACGTGTAATGAATGGCAGAATGGGTTTGTTGCTTGCCTGAGTAGATTGCCCCCCGAAAGCTGCAGCGCAGAGGAAGTGAAGTTGAAGACGGGCTTTGCAAACCTGATCAAAAGCGGGATGTTGCGGGAGCTTGTTCTCACAGTCGAGGTTGCCAGCTTAACAGAAGGTCTCTGATTATCTGTACATCATGTATATATGCTGCTTATATATGATGCGAAGCAGACGCAGATATGATAGTGTATGACTGACTGACTAACCGTAAAGAAATGTGTAAGGTTGTGAAGAGAAAACAGGAGTCCCTTGTCTGCTAATTATGGAATTTGCATCGCAGGAAACAGTCACGACGGCGGTGTTTGACGTCCTATTCACCTGGAATATTGGATGGATAGGTAATGTGAGGCCAGCCTGTAGGTAGGATTGGCACGTACTGACAGATAGGTTAAGAGTAGATCGAGTAGGTAGGTACGAGGTATCCGAAGCGGCGGTTTCCGAGCGTGCTTCGGTTGGTTGGCGTGAGTACGGCATCGGTGGCGGTAAGAGCGGCGAGGATTTGGGCAGAGGAGTTGATGACGGGTTGAGCGAAGGAGAGGTATATCCTCAGCTCCCTCTCATCGTTGGTGGCTTGGACCACCCTGCTGGCGCCCTCGATCTCAATCAGCTTCTCAGGGATGCTGCTGCCAATACTCATGGAGTCGCTCCGTCTGTCTGAAATCAAATCAAACCAACAACAAAATTGTTATCGTGTCATCAACTATATATAGTAATGGTACTCTACTCCAGTAAGTAGCAAGGAATGAATGGAATGGAGTACGTACCAAAGTGCAGGGTGAAGGTGGAGTTGGCGGTTCGGGTGAAGCGGTGGCCGGCAGCATCGGTGCAGAAGCCCCTGGGCATGACGAGGATGAGGCGGCCATAGAGCTCCTCCGGCGAGATGGTGACGGCCACGGAGTACTGCAGGGCAGGGCGGAGGACCTGCATAGTCGCCGGCTCCACGCGGCCGGGCCCGTACACGATCAGCTGCAACCAACCAACCAAAATGTAAAGAGAGTATCGTCTGAGCAAGTGAAGAGAGATGGAGGTAAGTGCAGTACTACATGGCAGTAGGTGGCGTTGCAGGTAAATGGGTGGCAGGGCTCGGAGAAGGAGACGAGCACCGACACGTTGGATGCGCTCGTGAATGCCGACTCCGCCATCACGGACGCCGTCGGGGCAACCGTGTCTGCAAATTATTTATTTTAATTACATTTTGTCACGCTACTAGCTAGCTACTACCAGAGCTAGAGTCAAAATGGAAAAAGGAAATAAATGTAATTTGTTTCTGAACCAACCAACATCCCAGGCGTAGATGGCGCAACTTGTTGTTGCTGGTGTTCGCCCTGCGCACGCCGTGAAGGTGTGGTTGCCGTCCTTGAGCCTCAGCCGCGCCCTCCTCGTCCCGTTGCACTCCCCCTCCCTCTTCCCGTCCAACTGCATCAACCATATGCATGCACCAAATGCATCTTCATATCGATCATTTTCTCAATTCCCGCGCCGGCCATTTTGTTGAACATACTAAATAATATGCAATCAATCAAATGAATGGTCTAATGCGGCAAGCCATTTTCACCAGTGTAGTCTGACCAACATCAACAACATCTGGGTGCCTATAGTATCTTTAACTTCAATTCAGTAGACCATACATCCAAGAGCCCATAAAAGGGCATGCTAACTTCAGACCACATTACACCTGATTCTCTAGCTTCGTAATATTGTATCGTAGCCTTGTAGCTATGGAGGGAAATCTCAGCTTAAAGACATTACAAGAGGACATTAGAAATCGATGAGATTCATTTCAGAAACTAGCGCCGCATGCAGATTTGAAAAATGGAAGCCGGGAAGGATTTGTAAATGCATGCTGAAATAAATGGGAGTGCCTGAGCCTGGGCCTGAGAGAGCAAGCAAGAACTGACCTTGCAGGTGATGGTGCAATCCTGGCAGGGCCCTCCATTGCTGTCCACGACCTGGAAGGCGAACTCGGCCGACGCCGACTTGGAGACGCGGGGAGGGGTCTTGGAGAAGCTGACGGCGACGTCATTGCCAGCGCCGGAGCAGAGGAGCGGCGCCGCAAAGAGGAGGAGGAGGAGCACAACGATGGAGCCCCTGCAGCTCTTCCACACCATCCTTTCCTATCCCTATCCTTTCTTGTTATGTACTACTCCTCCTACTCCTGATAGCTTGCTAGATTAGATGCTACCACTGTTGCAGCAGCAGCAGGGTGCTTCTGCTCCCAAGCAAGCAAGCTCTAACTGCACTACACTACACTACACTACACCTTAATGAATATTCATCCAGCGGACAGCAGTGGACAGGGGAGTGAATGCATGATGCTGCATCCTTGGGCAATGGCGCGCTGTTAAGGCTAGGCTACCTCTCAACAATGGCAGTGGGCTCACTAGGAGAGGAAGGGAGAGGAGAGGGAGCAGTAAAACGGACAAAAATGGAGGGAGGGAAGGAAGGAATAATGGTGGGGGACAAGACAGGACTGGAGGTGGAGGAGAGGGCCAAGGCACACACACTCTCACTCTCACTTCACTCTGCCATCGCCATGTGAAGAAGAGCGATGGATGTGGTGGCGTTGGCAGCGAGCAGAGGTGAGAATGGATGGATGATGCATATGAGGACTATAGCCACCAAACTGTCATTTGTTTCTAGTTTTTCTCCTCTATCTATCCATCTTCTACCTAATTAATCATATCCATCCTTGCATTGCATGTAAAATGCTCATCGTCCCTACTCTACTATTCACTCGGATTTGCTTGCTTCCACGGACAAGAAGAAACAACAAGCAACGAGATTGCTACGTGACTATCCTTGCGAGCCATTATCAACTGTAGCAACAAAGACAAACTTGCAGCTATCATGAAATTTCATTTTAGCTAGAATATTATGGCGATATATATGATGTTTACTCTAAATTAAATATCGGCCTCTCGAGCCACTGAATCAGGATATGACTACTGCGCGTGGATTAGCTCAACATGGACGGCTGCCGTCGTCTCGACGACGATACTGCTTTTAACTCCGGCAACAGTAAAGATAATACGGCATCCATTCTAAAATATAAAAAGGTGTTTATTATAAACTAAGAAGACATAAAACTATTTTAAATATTTTAGTCATCAAATTTTAAATTTTAAATTGATTGGATTTTTTTTCGAAGCATCTGATCGACTCTAAAATCATTAGAATGATCCTATGATAGCATTGAAATGCTTATATATTGTAGTAGACTTAAATCATAAAAATACTTGTGTTTTAAAAGAAATGGATCATCAGTACTATACAGAGTAGTATCTACGAGTAACTGGGAAGTATTTTCATCTCAATGCACCCAGCTATCCAAAAGAAAGGAAAATAAGATTTTCTGGCACTGACAGCAAAGCATACTACTAGTTGCCAAAGTGCAGCCGGTGGGCGGTGACACGCAGGTCCCGAATGCGTTGGTACGAGTATGTGCCTTGCTGGTCCACTGTTCAGGTAAAGAATATGCGGTATATTTGGGGCGAGCAATTTCATAGTACTTGATAGGTAAAATTTTGGTAGGTATCGAGAGGTACCAAAATTTTACACTAAAATTTTAGTATCACATGGTACCTTCTTAAGGACAATAAAATTACTTATTTAGGTATATTTAATTCTCTACCCTATCAATTTATTGGTACTACCAACATCTAGATTAATTTTAGCACTACCAGTTTGTTAGTAGGGTAAAATTCTCTCATATTTGGATTAGGGTCAATATGAGGCCAAATTATGATTTCATGGTGAAGAAACTTCTGGAATATGAACAAATAGGATATATGCAGTACCAGTTGTTTAGCCGCAATCCAAATGAATATATCCACTATTCAAGTTACCAAAAAAATTAATAAGTCCTGTTTTGGGATTAAATCAAACATGTCCTTGTTTCTTCCACAATATGGTCCACCATCCATGCCCAGTGCAATGCTCCTCAAAATGGTTATGAAAAAAATCTTTATTTTGGCTGGATGGATTAATATGTGATATACGACTGCACAAACATACAAGATCAAATAAAGTTACAAAAAAGTCACTCTAGATATGTATAGAGCAATAAGAGTTTAATTTGTTCTTTTGTTACTACTCAGATCGAATTTAAATATACATATTTGTGAAGTGATATATCACATATTAATCTAACTTATCATTATTTTTTAAAAAATATAATCATTTAAATAACATGTAAAAACAATAGTACATCCACTGGAAATATTAGAAGCCATCTCCACGTAGTATATACGGGTATCCTCTCTAAATCTGGAGGGGAGTGAGATCTGTGCACATGCTGCAGCAGCCATGCCATGCCACCCCACTTCAATAACCATGCACATTGTAGGTGACCTACCTCATTCATATACAATGTCATCTACATCTGCCACCGTTGGGACAGAGGTCTTGACCATGCATACAACAGAATCAAAGATTCATGTCATTATTTAAAGAAATTCTTACCGTAACTTGCTGTTTTTCAAAAGAAAAGAAAAAAAAAACTGAAAGTAGTCAAAACAACATGTTAATTTATTTTATATTTTTTAATAATTAATTAATCATGTTCTAATCTACTGCTATGTTTTTTATGCCGGGGTAAGTTAACTTATCACCCTTCAAACAAACTTAGAGTAAACCTAATAATATAGCCAACAAACTTGCTATAAAACTTCTTACAGTCAGCTCTTAGCCCACCCATATACTAGTTAGCTCTTCATCATTAATGCAGGACACACATGTCACTCTCACAGAGTTTTTTGGTTCTTGTGCCTGAGCTGGCTACAAGCTTACAACATGTTTACACTCTTTCTCATCCCCTCTCTTCTCCACATAAGTATTTAACCAGTTTATAGCCTGCTATTATATTTGCTCTTATGAATCATAGAGACCTTGACATGCATCTGCGGGCAATTGTGAAGGCTAGGGAAAAGAGCCAATTTAATTCCGAATGTGTGGTAAGACAGCATTTACGTACAAATGTGTATTGATCGGCCAGGGATTATTGTGTGATTGGAATTTGGAAGATGTACTTAGGCCCAGTTCGGCACGGGGAACATAAGTTAATTTATAGTTGGTACGGAAAATGTAGTAATATATTAGTACATGATTAATTAATTAATAATTATTAATGTCGACGATTGATGTCGGTAATAAACTTATAGGGTGGCTACTAAGCTCGGAACTCGACGGTTAAGATGAAGAAGAATGAGACGATTTACCCAAGTTCAGGCTCTCGACGTGGTGAGATAATACCTTACTCTTGTTTGACGATTCTATTGCATAAATGAATCTTCGTGCCCTCAAGGGGGCGCCCCGTACCCCCTTATATAGTGGGGATGGAGTTACAAATATGATAGAGTATTAATTTAACAAGACTGAGATCTATCCCAATTCGGTTACGGCTCAGGTCTGGAGTACACGATATATAATTCGGTACGTACCAAACTCCTAACCGACACTATATAGATACAAACTTCTTCCTATTCAGTACAGTTTTGACCGTACATACTCGTGTGGTCTTCAGATACCCTTAGTATAGGTATCCCACAATTAAGAAAAATATAAAATAGATTAATATGATTTTTTAGAACAACTTTCATATAGAAAATATTTAAAAAAATACACCGTTTAGCAGTTCGGCAAGCATACGTGCGAAAAACAAACTTATGGATATGGCTGAACACGGCCTTACTAGCTACTAGAGTGACCATCACTGGAGAAGATGAATTAAGATGTTTGGCCCATCCCTTCATGCGTATTATGTACTAGGAGTAGATGGGTCGGGATTTGGGCCCTTTCAAATGGAGGACCGGAAAGAGGCGAGAATATTCTTTTGGGCTGACATCTCCCTCCCCCTCCTGTATGTACAAAAGGAATGGCTTCCTCAGTTATGGGTTGAGTTCCATTCATTCCATTTAACCGTAAAACCTAGTATAAAGTATCGTCTCAATTATAAATCAAGTCCTCTGTGATCTGTACAACGGCTCCATCCTATACGACACCCATGACACCTCATCTTTTAATGCTTTTACTTATTCTTAACATTATACGAAACATAATTTATGAATAAAAGTGTTCTTAACGATCTAAAAGTAAATATAAAAGAAAATATAATAAAAGCTTAAAATTATCTCCAAACTTAAGAGTGAAGATTTAAAATTTAACTTATAAGCATAAACAGAAAAAAAAAAGCTGATAAAGTTTGGTATAGCCAAATGCCCATCACCGGTCCCTCGTTTTAGAATGTACTAAGCATTCTAAGGTTTTATTTGTGGATCAACTCTTATTTAGTGAGACATCGAAATCTTTATTTGACTTTAATAATATAATCAGAAAACACCATATCTGTGGACGGTATTGCGAAAGAATGGAGCAATAGTTTAGTTGTTTCGTGCAGTGGCCGTCAATGTATGGTGTAGGTGTGTGGCTTTGGGGTACGCATGCACGTGTGGGCACGTGGGCAGCCAAGTGGCAATATAAAAATCCTCGTATTTCAAATGATGGAGACAAGCAAGTGTCACTGTTTGTCCGTGTAAGAAAAAAGAAATTTAATGTACTCCATAAAACAAAATATCGACAATGCTAGGATTATTCGGTTGGAAGGAAAAATCAATTCCTACGAAAGTTATTTTATTGGTAGGAATAGAGTATAAAAAAATAAAATTCTTTCTACAAAGTACAGAAAGAAAACATATGAAAATTTCATGTACCCAAATTTCCTGGAAAAAAAATTCTCAAAGTTAATATGTGCATGTATCTATGTCCGTACGTTTTTTTTCCTGTTGGTATGGATTAAAATTCCATAAAACAAAACAAGGCCTAGAGTGGACATAATCATACAGTTGGAATGCAATGAAATATGAGTACAATGCATGCACGACTAGTCCTTTTCTTCTACTTTACTGTGCCTCGTCTTTTTGCTGTTTATGCTGTTTAGTCTTAAATTTACAGTTAAATTTTAAGTTTTTTTTTGCCGTATGTTATTTTTAGGTTCTACTTTTAATCATTAAAAATACATATATAAACGTTTTGTTCATAAATTGTTATTCGTTCACAAATATGTTGTTTAGTTTTTCTTTAAAAATATGAAAAGGATGGCGCCATCATTTATTGGACTATAGTGCCACTCCGCTGTACTAAAATAATTTTATTCTTACCTATGCAACACGTACTAATACAAAATTCAGAAAACTATAGTACCTTTTACTTATTAAGTTCCATTACAACTAACCCACTTTATTTGTTTATAATGTGTTTGTTTTATATTTTCATAAACCACAGAGAGATGAACTTATTTTTGTGAGAAGCAAAATAGGCCAAAAATAATCTTATTTAAGAACAGGTGTGTTAACCCCATCATTTTGGCTATGTTATGGTTTTAAACCAAGAGTTTAAATTTTTAGACTTAATTTTAAAGTTGATTCTATAGTTTTATTATTATAATTTGTTTTACCGTATACATTTAAATGGTCACGAACGAACATGTACCGTGTCGTTACTGTATTAGTAGCGGAGTACATGACTACACGTGGTAGTAAGGAGCAAATAATAAAGAATAAAGTGGGATGGGTAGCAAGCAAGGTGACCGTTGCGCGTCCCTATCCCTCCCTCGCACTCTCGTTGAGATTGAGAGGGAGGAGAAGAAACGAATCTCATCTATATCTCCTCCTCCTCCTCTGGAACCGTCTCCCCCATTCCATTCCAAAATCCACTACTCGCCTCGCCGCCGGCCATTAGCAGCAGCTCTCGGCCCCCCTCCCATGGTTTCATTTGGGTTCCAATCAAGGTAAGGCTATCATCATCAATTCATCATCTACTATCTCATTTGGTCCTAAGGTTTTGTTTTGTTTGGGGTTTCCCCGCCGCCGGCCATCGTCGCCCCGTTTATGCTCGCTCGCTTCGCTTGCTCTCTGTACTAGTGTCATATTTCTTCATCTTCCTTTTCGTATTTGGATCATGCGGCATATTTAGATTGGATCGGAAAACCATTCGATTCCTACACTGTTTCATCCCCTCGATCGATTGTATTTATTGTACCCATATATATATATATGCAAATCGATATGATCATATACTCCAATTTCTAGCCTTTATTTATTTATTTATTTATTTTGCACCCACCCAGCTGTTAAGCATCACTACTTGTTGCTTAATTAGGATGATGCAAGCAGGCAGGCAGGCACCCATGTAATAAAGTGACTTTTGTTGTTTCTTTCCTTGGAATGATTCTTCATTTCTTCGCTGTGGCTACCTTGTTCTGTCGGCAACGCAATCTCAGCTCGGAATTTATGCAAAACCAAGCTACTCCACCCTCTCCTTTCACACTCTTTGCTTTTGCTTCATTGTATTCACGCGTCCAATGCAGCCAGCCAGCCAGCGATTACCTTTAATTTCTTTCTCGCTACAGCTACAGCTACCACACCAGCACGGACCAGTCTCTTTCAGTGCGTTCATAGTCCATGTCCAAGTTTCTCGCTTGCACTTGATAATGTGTCACTATCAGACCCTTAAATATACTACTGGTCTACATTTAGACTGCCAACTTCCATATTCTTAACATTTCCATTCCTTTTCTCAAATAAGTTTTTTTTAACTTCTTTTGCATTATATGTATATGCTCACACTCATTCCTACACTAACAATCTTACTAATACATCATATTACTAACACTTGCAGGCCTATCTAGAGGGCAACCATGGCCACTGTTTCTGACATCGGCCTCTCTGCGACCATCAACGTATTGACCGCCGTTGCGTTCTTGCTGCTCTTTGCTTTCCTACGATTACAGCCTATCAACGACAGGGTCTACTTTCCAAAATGGTACCTCAGGGGAATGAGAGACAGCCCTGTTTCCTCTGGTGTCGCTGTGCAAAAGGTTGTCAACTTAAACATGAGATCGTATTTGAAATTTTTAAGTTGGATGCCGGCTGCTCTCAGGATGCCAGAGGATGAATTGATCAATCATGCAGGCCTTGATTCTGCTGTCTATCTACGGATATACCTAACAGGGTCTGTTCCTTTCCAAATTTTATATATGTTTTTGCTCTTCTTAATTGCTCCTTGATGCCATTTCATTTTTCTTCCAAGTCATACTTGTGGAACAATGCCAATTAGTTAATGAGATAGCAATCATTTTGTCTAATGGGTAAAGGCATGCAGCTTCACTTTGTTATTGTTTGTAAACAACAAGATATGCCACGTGAAGAGAAATGATAACCAAATTTGTCTCTCTGCATTTGCCCAATTTTAGTTTGAATCTGAGTTGTATCATTGTTGTCAAAATTTATTTGTACCTAGCTTCAATTATCTCAAAAGTTCCATTGCCTATGCATTGAAATACTTATATCTACCTTTTTCAGGCTCAAGATATTCGTTCCAATTACAATTTTAGCTTCGGTTGTTCTGTTCCCTGTGAACTGGACAAATGACACCCTAGAAAGCATGAAGGTGGTCCACAGTAGAATTGACAGACTTTCAATATCCAACATACCTTACGGATCAAAGAGGTAAGCCTCCATAAATCATTTGATCTCTGGACACGGTGGATTTTTATGAGTAGAGACCTAGAGATAAATGTTTCTCTGGCCTGTTGAATATAAGTACTTGTACATCTAGATTGGCCATTACCTCACCATTTATACCAACAAAATCTGTATAATGATTCATTTTACATGCAGATTCGGCCATTTTTAAGTTTTAGGAGGCACCTGAAACTCAATCATTTTTACTTATCTTCGTGCTGATTATGCCCATATACAGTTTTTAGGGGTCTGTATGGGTGATATGATAAATATAACACTTGCCTGTGTGAACGTGTCTAACATTGTAAGGTTCAATCACATTATTTAGGCTTGCGGGCTTGGGACTTAGCAGCGGCTCTGGCTAAAAGAAAATTCATCCACTCTGAACTTCTAGGCTGCATTTGTTATTATTTTTTTTATGCTGGCACATTTTTTTTCCTGTTCATGATGTTCACACTTCCCATCTGTTGTACAGGTTTATAACTCACTTGGTTATGGCTTATGCTTTCACATTTTGGACCTGCTATGTATTGTTGCGAGAGTATGAAATAATTACAACCATGAGATTGCGCTTTCTTGCTTCAGAGAAACGGCGACCAGACCAATTTACTGTATGATCTCATCAACTTTGCATATACCCTTCCTATTTAGTACCAACATTTTTATATTACATCCACAAGAAGGATAAAAAAATGTAAGATTAAAGGACCGAACCTATTCACGACTAGATATTGTGGCTAAGCCTTTTGACTCTGAGCCCCCTGAGACTTATTTTTCACTGTAATGTATCCAACCAATATTGCGGCAACACATGCTTACAATTGGAACTTCTCCTTAATAATATAAGGCCAAACTCGTCTTTGATCCTGCTATTACTTGGCCCAAGTTATGTTATTTTAGGGTTTACAAATTAGCACCTAGAACTGCAGCATTTCCTTTTTTTGTAATTTGGTGCATTCTTGGTACATAGCTCAATCTTACAACACAAACTTCCATATGTACTTAATTAATATGATGATTTAATTTCCTTTTGGTTAAAGGACTGAACCTATTCACGACTAGATATTGTGGCTAAGCCTTTTGACTCTGAGCCCCCTGAGACTTATTTTTCACTGTAATGTATCCAACCAATATTGCGGCAACACATGCTTACAATTGGAACTTCTCCTTAATAATATAATGCCAAAGTCGTCTTTGATCCTACTATTACTTGGCCTAAGTTATGTTATTTTAGGGTTTACAAATTAGCACCTAGAACTGCAGCATTTCCTTTTTTTTTGTCATTTGGTGCATTCTTGGCACATAGCTCAATCTTACAACACAAACTTCCATATGTACTTAATTAATATGATGATTTAATTTCCTTTTGGTTTGGTCTGTTGAATGTAACTTAATGATTTATGTTAGGTTCTTGTGCGGAATATACCTCCAGATCCTGACGAATCAATTAGTGAGCTTGTGGAGCATTTCTTCCTTGTCAATCATCCTGATCATTATCTAAGACACCAGGTAATCTTTAGTAATATTTGTGGATACTAAGTCAGATGTAGTCTGTTGCTTTTTTCTTTCGGGGTTTCACCATTTCATCATCTGCTTAGGTATGACCTGTGTTTCTGGTTATGTTGATTGGCTTAATGTAAATAGAATATTTTTCTACTTAAAAGCACTGCATATATTCACGTTCCTCCATAAATTATCGATGATTTTAAACGAACGTAATGTCAGTGTTTTATAGTTTCATGTTGAGATATTCTTTTTCAGATCCTGAGAACAGCCCACATAAAGTAGCAGGGAGGTTTTGAATTCTTGGTTATCTAAATTTGCACAGAATCATATTCATATGTCAAAGGGGTCCAAAAACTGTCGGTGCTAACACTCTTCCTCACAGTGCTAATTGCTGAATGAGATTTAGATGGGTCACATCAAAATTTGTGTGTCATATGCACTTGAATCCCATCCCCCCTCTGACTACCTCATTGAAATCTTGTTTTTGAAAAATTCTTCCCTGTATGAATTGCTGCATTTATTCCTTCCTTTTTCTGGTCTGTTGTTTATATCTTACAACTCTATAGGTGGTTTACAATGCAAATAAACTTGCTGACTTGGTTGATAAGAAGAAGAAAATGCGGAATTGGCTTGATTACTACCAGCTCAAGTATGAAAGAAATCAATCAAAAAGGCCCACCACTAAGGTTAGTCTGCTATATGGACCTTGATCTATTTAAATTAGAATATTGCATTAGGATTTTTTTTAATTCCTTGCCCTTTTACTGGATTTTTGTTCCAGACTGGCTTTCTTGGCTGTTTTGGTTCCGAGGTGGATGCCATTGAATATTACAAAACAGAGATTGAGAAGATTGGAAAGGAAGTAAGTTGTAGTATTTTTGTCTATATAATCATTGGACCATTTGGTTTTGTCCTTGTTTTTCTGGTTGGGTAATCATTCTATGTACATGTGTTTGCACAACCAATTTAGTGTGTTATGACTAGTATGCCCTGCTACCTTGTGGCCGTTAAATTTGTTTACAGATAACAGTCAGATAACAATAAGTTAATGTGTAACAACATGCAGGAAGCTGCTGAGCGTAAAAAAATCATAAAGGATCCCAAATCAGTTGTTCCAGCAGCCTTTGTTTCGTTCCGTTCACGATGGGGAGCGGCTGTTTGTGCTCAGACACAGCAAACCAGTAATCCAACTGTCTGGTTGACTGAATGGGCTCCAGAACCTCGTGATGTTTACTGGAATAATCTATCCATTCCATTTGTGTCCCTCACAGTTCGGAGGTTGATAATTGCTGTGGCATTCTTCTTCCTCAACTTTTTTTATATTATTCCAATAGCATTTGTACAATCTCTTGCAAGCCTTGAAGGAATAGAAAAGGCGCTTCCATTTCTGAAACCCTTAATTGATATGTAAGTGTTCCTTCATGTGTTTATTATTTATATTATGGCATTTCCATGGTTTAATTTATCCTGTAATTAGTTGGGTTATATTACACATATGATTATGTTCTGTGTATTCTGTTGAAATGCCCTGATAAGTCTTGTTGACTATTATGCAGTCCTTCCATCAAATCATTTATCCAAGGATTTCTTCCAGGAATTGCTTTGAAGGTCTTCCTTATATTGCTTCCAACTATACTGATGTTTATGTCTAAGTTTGAGGGATTAATATCACAGTCATCCCTGGAGCGAAGAACTGCAGCTAAATATTATATCTTCTTGTTCTTCAATGTATTTTTGGGAAGCATCATTACAGGATCTGCTTTAGAGCAGCTTAAGGCGTACCTTCATCAGTCAGCAAATGAGTAAGTCCTATGCCACCACATCGACTGACTTGAAGGTTGAGATATCATTTTGTTCATGATAGCAGTCAAATATATACCAAGTGCTTAACGTTGTTTTGATCTGACCTGTGGATTATATATCCAGGAGCTGCTTTTGTTTGAATATTTAGACACATAGGCTTAATCAAATATTTTTGAGAATATGCAACCACATATCTTTTGTGTTAAAAAGGGAAGGTGAACTTTGACAACGAACATCAGAACTTTTACAAAAGGAGAAAAGCAGAAGACAGAACAAAGTGAAAATAGAGTCTGTTAGCTATAATCGAATATTCCAAGCAGCCAGTTATGATATATATTCTTTGAAATAAAACATGTGTGCTGGTGGCTCAAATGACACAGTGAACTCATGTCATATTGGTTCTAAGCTATCTTAGAAATAGATGTTTCTTTTCATTAAAGTGAGTTATGCATTATTTATTCTGAGTCATGGGGAACTTATATTTTAGATACAAATAACAATATTGTGGTGCTGAAGAGGCAAAAGGGTGGCAATTTGTTGATAGGCTAACTCTCTAGGTGCAGAGATTTTGGCATCAAGGCCAACGCCAAAGCATGGGTCTGATATCAATTTGCACTTTACACTATAGATATTTACCTCCTGGAAACTTAGATAATGTTTTTGTTTGTATGCACTGATGTTTATGTTGTACTGTTTGCCTGTGCTTTTGACAACTAATTCCTCACATTACTTGATTGAAACCAAACAATGATTATGATTTGCAGTGAGTTTAAATCACTTCCTTTGCAGAATACCGAGAACGATCGGTGTAGCCATTCCAATGAGGGCCACTTTTTTCATAACATATGTACTGGTTGACGGTTGGACTGGTATAGCTGGTGAAATACTGAGATTGAAGGCACTTATATTCTTCCATTTGAAGAACTTTTTCTTGGTGAAGACTGAAAAGGACAGAGAAGAGGCAATGGATCCTGGTAGTATCTGTTTTGATTCATGTGAACCACGAATACAGCTATATTTCTTACTAGGCCTTGTCTATGCTGTGGTGACACCATTATTGCTTCCTTTCATATTGGTATTCTTTGGGCTGGCATATGTTGTCTACCGCCACCAGGTAAGGACCCTAACTACTTGCGAGAATTTTTTGGGTTAACTGATGGTCAAATATGATACTATTAAATTAACTTGCTTTGTAGGAGTATTTTGACCAATATGTTGGTACATCATAATAATTGATCCAGATCTTTCCTGTGCGTTTTTTCCTGGATCATTGGAAATAAGCTTCAATACTGACCAGCATTTATATATAAAAACAGTTTTCACTCATGATCATTGCTGCTATGCTATTATGCATGAGTCTGTAATTGTTATGCAATAATGGCTAAGATTTACTACCTCTGTCCCAAAATACTCGTCTTTCTAGAATTCAAAATTTGTCTCAAAATTGTTGTCATCCTAAAGTACTACAGTATTTAATAATGGATATTATAGTCTTTTCTTCTCAAACCTTATTATATGCTAAACAATCTAGAAAGTCATATACCATGGGACGGAGGAAGTACTAAAAATACGTGCATGGATAAATTGTTTTGAGTTCACTGGCACAAGTGAGTATGTGCTTTTAGAGGCTGGTGTTATCTTTCGATATCAAAACCTTTGTTTTTCATTTTTTTAAAAAATTACTGCTTGCCAAGTGATACATGTATTATACGCAGTGTGATAAACTGAAAGAGTAGACTACCATAGTCATAACTCAATGAATAGAAACAGCAGTGGTAACATGTCTTGTAAGAAATTTCTGTTACTCAATCTGTTAAGTGATCAATGGGCATTAATTTGTACAGAAACTGCAGTGATGCAATTGATCTACGTTTCAGTCCTAGATTTGCAATGTTCTTTTTTGTATGCTTGATTGGTTCCACATTTTTCTTTGAAGATAATAAACGTCTACAATCAACAATATGAGAGTGGCGCACAGTTTTGGCCTAGTGTGCATGGGCGCATAATCGTAGCATTGATCGTATCACAGCTACTTCTTATTGGGCTGCTGAGCACAAAAGGTTTTGAGGAATCGACACCGGTGCTTCTTGTTCTTCCTGTATTGACGTTTTGGTTTTACAAGTACTGCAAGAACCGGTTTGAACCTGCATTTGTGCGGAACCCACTACAGGTAAATATTAATGTCTGGCAGGTGGGAAAAAATCAAGCTAGTTTGGGTGTTGGTAGTAAAATTTGGTTGTTGTGCAGGAAGCGATGAGGAAAGATACGGTGGAACGGGCAAGGGAGCCAACCTTTGATCTGAAAGCGTACCTGACGAACGCGTACCTGCACCCGGTGTTCAAAAGCAACGAGGAGGAGGAGAAGATGTCCATTTCTGAGGATATCGGGATGGAGGAGGTGATCGTGCCGACCAAGCGACAATCGCGCCGGACCACTCCCGTCCAGAGCAAGTACGAAGGCTCTGACACGCTCTCTCTTCCTGATACCACTACTACTGTACATCATGAACGATAGCAGCAGCAGCTATACCTACCGAGAAGATGAAGATCAGGGCGGCTTGGTGATTCTATAGTCTCACTGTACAGATATCATCATCTGATGATCATACGTACGTACTACTTTACACCACGAGTAGTAGTGTATGGGATTGGAGATTGATTTCTCTTTTGGACTCCAACTGCATTTCACATATGAAAAGTGCATTTCCGGACATGGCATCTTTATATTCCTTCAAAGTTCAAACTGGTGTGGTGTGCTTGTGCAGAGGCCAAAAACTGTAGAATCGCCTTGTCATCTCATATTCTCACTCCTGTGGCCGTTGCAAAACCAAAGACGACGGCTGCATCTCTCTCTCTCTCTCTCTCTCTCTCTCTTCTCTGCTAGTATCATCTAAAGTGTGTATATATATGTCTATCTGTGTCCTTTTACTAATCTCCGGGATAGCAGAACCAACCCTTCTTTATGTACACAGTAGTACAAAAGCCATGGAGATGCCGAGTCATCACCATACTACTGTAATGCAAGTATATATCTATCTCTATATCATTCCTCCTTTTTGTTGGTACTGATATATTGCCACTTGTTTCAGGAGTATTAACCTAGAATCAAAAATGGATAAATTACCTTTTTAAGGTATCCATTAAATGATATTTAGATTTTGGCCTCAAATTCATGAGTTTTACCATCGAGCCGAAAACACATGAATATTAACATGCTAAATCTTAAATTTCATCATAATTAACACTAAACAAAAATATGAATGAATTATAGCCTTCGGCACCCTATAAACACATTTGCGTATGGCACAAAATTTCATGAGTGTTAGCCTTGATCCGAAAAATGTATAAATTCTAATTTTAACTGTATACCCAAAACGTTTTCAATATTAACATTACGACCAATTGTTTTGCTTTTGGACCAAGATAGATTAATAATAGCCTTTAAGCCAAAATTTCATGAGTACTGACTTTCGATTAAAAATGATGAATTTTAGCCTTTAACCAAAAGCAGAGCATTAGCCTTAGGCCTAACATTACATGAAACCCTTGGACAAAAAGGGATGACTATCAAGTTTTAACCCTAGATTTCATGAATGCCAACCTTGGTGCAAAAACACATGAATACTACTCTTTCTCCCAAAATTCCATGGGTATTAAATGTTGGGTCTAAAACACATGAATGTTAGCCTTCAACCAAAATTTCTATGGCTATTGAACTTTGGAGGAAAAAAATGAATGGATTTTAGCATTTGACCCACAAAACATACCGACTCCAGCTCAAAATCCCAATGAATTCTTTTATTTTCCTTTGGTCTACATGTAAGCTTTGGCTGGATTAATAAATGCACGAGCAGATTTTCAGCCTAAAATGCATTAGTATGAACCTGTAGCCAAAATTTCAGAAGTATTGATCTTGTGCAAAAAAAAAAAAAGAGCATGAACGGACAAAACACATGGATATTACCCTTTGAGCTAAATTTTTTATGAGACAACATCTTTTTGCTCCTCCATTTTCTGCAATTTTTTTCGCTCTTAAATAATTCTAGATTTTCCAGTGGATGTGTGGTGTGGTGCCAGAGGATACCACTCTCCCGCTAGCTTACTTCCTCCTGTCATAAAATATCTGGAAATTGAGGACGTGATTCAGACTTTTGGAACTTTCAACATTAATAGCTTATAAATATTTAGTTTAAACATAAAGAATTGTATGAACAGATTTATCTTGAAAAATATTTTAATATCACTAACTTATTTTAATATAAAATTGATAGTTAAAGTTTTAAAATTTTAACCGAATGGTATCTTAAATGTTATATGTTTATAACATTACTTGTATCCTCGTCAGTCGTACGTGACTGCTCCATCTACTTCTGTTTAAGTCACGTAGGCACATATGTGCTTTATATAGACTACTAGCTAAATAGCTAAATACATGTGCTTTGCAACATAGAAATTGAATTATATATATGATAGTATTGTTTAAAACCTATTTTTAGAGGTATATATACATGTCTGACCTAGTCTATATAGAGGTGGTAATGGATCAAGATTCATGGATTCTATTCCAACTTATGCTCTTTCTTGTTTGGGTTTAAGTTTATTGGCTTAACCTTTGTCTCCGTCTCTTTTGTCTTATCAAAACCTTCAAAAGATTAGATTGAGGCCAACCAAATATTTTGTATGGACTTCGTCTAGATTTGTCAGAGGGTATTAGGTAACTTGTACCGTACCTTTTATTCGTACCTACTTTTGAAGACATTACACATACCGAAATTAAATGGATTTACCCGATGAGTACATTAACCTGATGGGTAAAAGAAGTTATGTAGGTCCACATGCAGAAATAAATCAAAATTATATAAAGTTGCTCTTCTAATAAATCACCCCACCAAATTTTGATCAAATTTCATAAATATTTATACTAATAAATTTTTGTAGGCAAACCCCTGCCAGGACAAAATACCTAGCTAGTGGGTGGCAAGGGGGGCCTGGAAAATTCGACCCATCTGTCTTAAAACAGTTGAACTACCGCTACTCATTGTATGTCATCTTAAATTTAAACGACCGCTACTCATTGTATGCCATCTTAGATTTCACGCATAGCTAGTGCATGTTTTATATATTTCGGCCACTAGCTTAGAGTTGGAAGCATAGATCTGTAATTTTTTGAATGAAAATCTATTTTTGAAAATTTCTAATGTAAAATAAAAAAAACAAATATGCTGGTCGACCAATGGCCCGCAGGCCCATCTGGCCTGTCTGGCATCGTCGCTACTAGTGCCAAGCTACAATTAACACTGATAAGGATGCATTCTTCTCCCCTCTTCTGTGGAGGAAAGATAATGATGAAAGATTATTTATTTTTTTATAGTTGTTTAATAGCATAAATAATAAATTTAACTACTACAAAGATAAAAGTCTACTTTATAAATATAAGATAATGATTTTTAAAAGAATGTGCATAAAAGCCGATGATCGATGCCACGCTCAAGATGCCATATTAATCCACTCCAGTATATATTTAGTTAGGCTTACATGGTAGATATATGAATTTTGTCATTATGTGTTATACTTCTACTAGTGTAATCCACTCCAGTATATAGTTAACTAGGCTTTCATGCTATATATGGATGTTAAATTTGAGGTGTATAAAAGAGATTAGTGGTAACATCATAATATTCCGGCATGATGTTAGCATGTGGGTGCATGTATGGCCTAAGCAACCCCGTCCTCCCTTGCATGTTAGCCTTGGCTAGATAGCTACATGGATCCTACTACCATCATCATACACAGCAAAATCAGATGGATCAACTCGAATTTGGGAGAAACCGTCCGTAGACTGTACGCCCAACTCGGCTACTACACAAGCAACTGGAGCATACACAGTGCCAACAGGCAAAAAACCACCGTATCCTCCCCGGTATACATATATCTCCAACAGCACAGGCAGTGCAGAATAAAAACCAATTCTCAAAATATTTATGCCATGCAATGGCATACCTATCAAGCATCTATAATCAAATGCATAGATAGGCCTGTGCGTGCCCAAAAAGACAAGTCCCAGTTTGCGTGTCTCATACCAAACGTTTTGAGCTATACACCAAATGCTGCGACATTAGCTCTCGTCCATGGGATCATTTCCACTACCTTTCTGCGACCCTGAATCCTTGTCTCCAGCTCCTGAAGCTTTTGCCACCGAGTCTTCAAGAGCCTCCAGGAACGAGGCTACTGTGAATTTATCTGCCACAAAGACAACCACCAGACTAGTTTTCAGAAAACACATCCCATTCCATCTACATATTTTACAAATACTAAATAAATCATTTTCAAAGTTGACCAACTAGCACTAGGGATATTTGTTATCAAGCAGAAAAACGATGCCCAAATTTTGGGCAAGGGTCGCTTCCACAATAAGTGGTAGACTAGGAACGTAAAAATCATGGTCATTGAGATATCAGCTTTAGTAATTGTGTTTTATCAACACACATATGTTCAAACTAATTATTACATATCCTCAAGTAAAAAAAAAGAGCATGCGCTACATACTGCATATAACATAACTGTTTACTGGAAATATACAAGATTAGGTTGTCAATGCAAGTGAAGACGAGAAGGATTACATTTACTTGGGTCAACTCCAAACTGAGCTAGATCTATTTGCCCAGTCCGTAGCACCTGTCATACAGGCAAATATAAAAGTCATAATACTAACATTTGAAGCATTGTGTCACAAAGATGTGCAATATAAAGACAACTAACATGGGTAAACGCTTCTACTTGCTGTCGCAGAGGAGGGCTTTGCAGTAGTTCAAGAATATCACCAGCAGTCCATGGGCCCTGGAATTGAACAAGCACCATAAAATGAGTGGAAGGGCAAAATTGAACTGAGAGCAAGGATGACAAATACAAACCTCTGGAAGATATGATGCCAACTGTTCAATGGGCAAAGTTTCCATGAGTGGCAACACCAAATCAAGCTTCAAGATGTCTCCTAATCCTAATCCTATTACAGTAGTCAAAGTACTGATACATACAACAGGTCATTGAAGAACAGTGAATCAATAGAGCATCATACTTACCAGCGTCAGGGTCTACCACAGCATCTGAAATTACCAAGTGAATGCAAGTAAATAAAATGAGAAGATTGTTGAACAGAAGAAAATACCAAAGTAACATGATTTTTCAGCTGATACCTGATGGCTGTATGGCACTCAATATTCTCTGAAGGTCTTCCAACCGTACTGGCCCAGCAGCAGATGTCACCTCACCAGCATAATCAGCAGTCATGCTCTGATCAACTAAATTCCCAGCTCTGATAAGAAAGAAGGAAAACAAAGCGGGATTGAATTATTAAATAGCCATTATACCCAAAACTCAACAGCATGCAGGATAATAGGTAAATATACAAAACATGAAGGTAGAAATCTGATGTAGGAACATGGAAGTGTAACCTATATGGTCAAGATGACAGGATTGCATGAACACCAGATAAGAAACAAATTGTAAAGGCCACACTTTCATAGATATTAGCAGCAAAAGCATCAGTGTGCGAATGGGGAGAAAGGAAGGCAGCGTGCAATAAACCCAGGTAGGCAAAGGTAGTGTTAACTCATATGTGAAATTGGAATGAATATACTTGTGATTTATAATGGTCGTACATCCATCTGTTACTATGATGCCCCCATTGAAAAATAAAGGTTCAATGCAAACATCGGTTTTTCTGTTGCATCTTGCAGTTCGTTAAATGTACCTGGAGGAGATGTCATCATCAGCTGTATCTTCATGTGACATTTCTGCTTCTATAGAAACAGCCTCACCATCTGCACGTCCATACAAGTTAAGACCACCATCAAGAAAAATGAACAAACAGTTAAGAGTTGAGATCCCAACATTCAGAAAATACCTAACGGTCGGTTTATGTAGGCGTTGACTTGGCGACATATTTGTGAGTCGTCATCAGCACTTGGCTCCTGCATAGTAAAGAGCAAAACAGAAGCAAATGCCGGTGAGAAGGCTTACTCAGTGTTCAAATACATACACAGAAGAACTAACCTGCATCCAGAAGAAGAATTTCCTGCTATCGTGCCTGAACTTCAAGATGTAAACCCTTCCAGAAGATTGTGTCACCTGTTGAAGTGAATTACAATTGATCACTGAAGCCCAATAGGGTCTGTAAGATGACATTGCAGAAGAACTAAAACTTGAATCAATACTCAATACCTTCTCAAAGACAGCCTCCTCAGGGAAGACAATTTGATCCTGTGAAAAAGGAATCAAGGATATACAAAAGTACAATAATTTCCTGAGATATGGAAATCAGGAGAAACTGAGAAACTGCCAAGCAAGCTGTACAAGTATAAAATGAGTGCATCATGACTACTGCTATGTATGCTCTAAGAGGATACATCTTCGACTAGGTTCTGTGCACGATCAAGCCATTGAAAATGAACCAAGCCTTCTTCACCCTACAAATAAGTGGATATGTAACAGCAGTGGAAAACCCCATAAACTATGAGAATGCAAAATGGCTTCTAAGTTATTGCTGGAAAAAATACAATTATAGCACTTCAATTTAAGATAAGTATGATTTTCAGCACACATACCCTTCCTATACGAACAAGACCCTTGCGTGTGTCTGGGACCACTCGTGTTCCATCAAGGGACATCTTACCCGCACGAAATTCACACATGATATCCTGAAAAATACATAAGAATTTATTTTCAAATAGAAGCTTGACACCTTGCTATATCATACCAGGGATAAATGAGGTGCCAAAAATAATTACAGATGTCATTCAGATTCGGAAAAGGTTTCAATTGATCTGATATTTGAGATAGAACAATAAGCACCATGTACTGCAACGAAAAATTAACTCACTCATTGATCTACTGAAAGCTCACTGGTGCTTCAATTTCCAATCTGTATGTTATTGCGTACTCCCTCCGTTTCATATTGTAAGACTTTTTAGCCTTGCCTAGATTCATCTATTGATAAATGTATATGGTTTATACATATGACTAGATACATTGGTACCCATATGAATATAGGCAAGGCTAGAAAGTCTTGTATTGTGAAACGGAGGAATAACATTTATTGAGACACAAGCTGTAGCAATTAGTACATGCTACATGGTCCGCAACTCCAAATCTTTAAGTCTTTTTTTCCTGGTATCATGTAGCCATGTATGATGAAAAACTTGTCTACATATAGTTCAAGCTTTCGTATGTATTTGGTACTAGCAATGCCATTTTCTTGCACACTTTCTTTAGCTAGATGGCCCACTTGTCATACACTCAATTCCTTGGCAGGATTTGTGAATTATTGGAAACAATTTGGCACACTTTCTTTTCTTTTGGCAGTACCAACCAAACAGACAAGAAAATCTACAAATTAAGACAAACTTAATGACAGTTACTTATTTTTTATGGAACTTGCAGTCGCTAAATCATAATTGCAAATCAACAGCAATCGGTCATCGCAGTTAAACACACCAGGTTTGGTGTTTGTAAACTGGCACTTGCAAAATTACTAGAATGTAAAGTGATAAGCTTACCTGTAAGGGTTCTGTGCTCTCCATTGATGAAAGAGTGGTTTACCACAAAGCGCAGGCCCTAAACCAGACAGATGATTAAAAAAGGACAACAATAAAGTATTGGGCATAGAACGAAATCAAGCAAGTGTGAAGTATAATAGGTTGTCAATCACTAGTTGTCAGAACATAAGCGTACTGCCTCCCAATTGAGATCAACAAAAGGTACTGTACACTGAAAGTAGATGCCTTTGGAATTTTGTGCATATCAGAAAGAAAGTGAATTCAGATAAATACACTTGTGACCGTGAACGGATTAAAGAGGACTTGAGCTATATAAATTTGGGTAGGAGTACAGTATTTGTTCAGTGATACGTTGCACCTTCAGGTTCCAGGTAGGCAACAACATATTGTGTGCATAAAGAATTTGCTGCTGCTTGGAACTTTGAAGTTATCTTCGGCTTTTAATATAGGGTATATTATTAATTATTTACTTTTCTGCTGCTGTAGTGTATGAGTAAGCAACATCTAGTATCATTCACACCGTCACCAAAACCCTAGCAAGTCGCATTCACTCGTCATTGGAAAGTTGAAGTATTTTGTCTTTAAATAGGTGAGTGATCTATAAGATGTTGCTGGCAAGGACAAAAAAAAAAGGAATCGGCAGATAAACAGAATCAATCAAATCGATCCGTCTGAGGAAGAGAGATTTAGATTAGACATTAGATAGAAGAACAAGGAGGTGTGGGGAAGCAGGAAGAAAAACAATGGAAGAAAGTAAAGAGGTGGCCACCACTCACCAACAAGTTGGGGGGTGGACGGAGGAGGGCTGGAGGCGGAGGAGGGGCGTCGGCTCCGGCGGTGGCGTCGGCGGCGTCGCGAGGAGTTAGGGATGCGGATGCGATTCGATTTGGGGACACGAAGGCGAAGGCGAAGGCGACGGAGACTCTTTCTTATACGGGCTGTGCTGGGCTGGGACGAGCATTTAACGGCCCAAATAAAAATCCCAGTCGAGTCGACCCAAAGCTGAGCCGAAGGCAACGCTAGGGTTTTCGTGTCCGGCTCCCTCTGCGCCCAAAACCCAGCCCCGGCGGCGGTCCCCTTCCCTTCCTTTCCCCCTGGAGGCGGAGGCGGAGGCGGCTTCCGGAATCTCTCCGCTCCACTCCACCGGAATACAGGATGGCGTCCGGCGGGCCGGGGCTCGAATCGCTCGTCGACCGTGAGTTTGAGTTCATCCCTCTTTTCCCAAAATTCTCCTCTTCCTACCACTGATACTGATCGATTCATGCTGCTGTTTCCTTTTTTTTTTCTTTCTCCAGAGATCATATCCGTCATCACAAACGATGGCCGCAACATTGTGGTGAGCCCCACTCACTCTTCCCCCATGTTTGCTCTCTTTGCTAATATTAGCTCACTCATTTCTTCGATTTGTCAGGGCACGCTCAGGGGATTCGATCAAGCCACCAACATCATCCTCGATGAGTCCCATGAGAGGGTCTACTCTACCAAGGTGCCTTTCTTCGCTTTTCCAAACTCTTTCTGCAACTTCTTTCATGCTATGCTTCAAACGTCGATTTCATTTTACAGCAATGCCAATATGTCACTGATAGTACTAGCGCATATCTGTATGCGCTAATAATCCACCAATATACACTCCTGAAATATATGTTCATTAGGCAGTCCTACTCAAAAAAAAAAAAAGTGGCCTTTGTAAATTTACCACTGGTTTGTTTTATGTGGTAAGGATTGTCACTCCAGCCACAGTTCTTGTGGCAATTTTGTAATTTCAATGTCAATCTTGCAAGTGCAACCCCGCCCCCCACACCCAAACCCCCCAACAAAAAAAAAAGTTTCACTGTCAAACAATGGTTTTAGAATCAGTTGGCATTATCCATCGAGTTGCCCTCTTGGTAAGGCTACAAACTTAGCCACATATTTTGAGCTTAGAAAAATATTTGTTTATCATCATGCCCTTGTTGGTTGTGACCTTCTCCATCCCGATTGCTTTCAAAATTTAAGGATTTCTCATAGTGCTGAAAGTTAGAATTGCCATAATTTAGTACACAGTACCCTCAGATTGTTTTTATGTCTAAACACAGATTATTCTCAAAGATGACCTTCTGTATCGTGACGGTTATAAATGCGATCATTGACCAATGAGTTCCCATTGTTGACTAATCAATATGAAAAAGTGATGATTTTACACTGGAACATGTTTTAGCTTGAAATTCTTTATCGACATGTTTAGCTGAATTTGATATAACAGCATCTTTGTTCAGGGATTGGTTCAATTAGTATTATCTCATGTCTAAATATAGGTAAGCTAGTGCACATTCATTTTTTCATAAGTCATATATTTTGTCTTCAAAAGTTAGGTATTGAGATGGCTTTGTTCTTTATGGTGCAGAATTCTTGTGCTAATGATATGCCGGCAATGTTGACTAGCATTTATATGAGTAGTTGTCTATCTCTTCTCGTGCACATGTCAATTCAATATGCGATATGCCTTCCTTAGGACTAAGGGGCCAGTGCCTTTATATCGTCACGCTTTAGCTTGTGCCATGTGTTAGTTAATACTAGTACGATTGAATTATTCAGAACTGATGAGAATTCTGTTGTACCTGCAGGAGGGAGTGCAACAGCTTGTTCTTGGGCTGTACATTATAAGGGGCGACAACATGTATGCTATTTTGTCAATTGTGATTTGAGCTTGTTTCTCAATTGGTAGCCTGTAGCGCTCCTTAATATATGCGTATAATACTGCTTCGACTCCTTTGTATAGACCTGTTTGGTCCGCTGCCTAACTGAAGTTGATGCATGTTTGCAGCAGCGTGGTGGGGGAGGTGGATGAAGAGCTGGATGCGAGGCTGGACCTGTCGAAGCTGAGAGCGCATCCGCTGAAGCCTGTGATCCACTGATTTACCGTTGGCTGTGAAGTCGATGCCTAGTAGCATCGTTGAGGCATGTAGGTAGGGTAGTAGCAATTAAGACGAGAGAGCATGAACATGTAATGTATGTTTACGTGAGCTTGTGATATGGTGACTGAGGATGTTTGTTTGTTTATCCTGTCTGTGATGATATTAAAAGAAAAAAAAAACGTTTTATGTTTCTGCGGCTGGCTGTACATGACTGTCCCTAGGGCTAAAACCGAAAGAAAGAAAGAAAGAAAGAAAGAAAGAAAGGAAGGAAGGAAGGAAGGAAGTCGAGGAGGAGGTCAGTCGTGGTAGTAGTTGCAGGTGATGAAGACGCCGCCGTTGAAGCACTCGGCGCGGCCGCAGCCGACCCTGCTGAAGTTGGGCCTGACGATGAAGGCGAAGTGGCCGCAGTGGTGGAAGTCGAGGGCGCCGGTGCACTTGCCGGTCTGCCTGTCGAAGATGCCCTCCTCGGTGGACCACTTGTTGATGGCGTCGCTGGCGCTGGCGATCCGCCCGATGAAGAGGCTCTCGGCGTACCTGCCGCCGCCGGAGTGCCTCAGCACGCACTCGCCGCGCATGCCGTTCGACCACCGCCGCGCCTGCCTCGCCAGCTTGTTGTCCCACCTCATCGGCGCCACCCCGTATCGCGCCCGCACCTTGTTGTGCCCGTCCACGAACTCCCTCGCCATTCCCTTGTACGCCCCCGTCCCGTTCGTCGCCGACACCAGCCCGCCCATGCCTGCTGTTGGCGCCTCTGATGGTGGGTTCAAGACGACGTCGGCAGGGTAGCCTCGCGCGACGGCCACAGCCAGAGTCAGTGCCAGCAGCAGAAACAATAACAATGGGGTGGCCACGGCCATCGTCCTCGATCTCCTCCTCCTCCTCTCTTGCCAACGGTGAGTTGGAAAGAGAAGCCGGAGAGGGTCGAGGGCGCGGCCGGCCGGCCGGCGATGTACTAACAAATGGTGAGCGGTGGACGGGCGGACCCAACCACCCGGCCCCCTTATATCCTCTGGCCATTTGCTTTTCTTGGCGCGCTCTTCCAACGAAACCAACGGCAATGGCAACTTGTGCAACAACTAACGGGTGGATGGCCATGCCCGTCTTCTTCTTCTTCTTCTTCTTCTTCTTCTTCTTCTTGGGGGCAGCATGCATGCATGCGTTCGTTCGTTTTCTGAATTTGGGTGGCCATGCACGCTCACTCACTAATCATGTACAAATCCAAATATCCACTGTGAAGCTTCGCATTTGCATTATATATATATTGCGCAGCGGCAGCCGTTCGATGTGTAATGATGGATACAGAGCTGGATCTCAGCTGCCTGCCGTTGGCTCTTTGCAACGCCCGCCCACCGGCTTCTAACATCTGTTTGCAATCATCTCCACTGATTGCTCTGCTACACACCTGGACTAGACTGACTATGGTGGTGTTTGAATAGCACCATGTCATATCGGATGATACCATAAGCATCGCCCCTATTCTTTTGGTCTGGTCTGGTCTGGTCTGATCTGTTGCGGTTGGTTTAATTGTTCTTGTTTTTGTTTGTTCGATCGCCACTTGACACTAGTAGATTGGTAGCATTATATAAATACTGGTCAATCATAGTTAGACCAGTTAATAATCATCAACCATCAATCAATGCTACGATATACTAGTACTAGTAAATGCACATGACAGGTTATACTAGTAGTATCAATGAGCAGGAACCAGCTAGCCGATCAATCATACCGCATCTTTTCATACACTACCTGAATCATGTCGTCAAGCTCATGTGCGCTACACTACATACAGAGAGCTCTGCCCTCTTAATTGAAGAATATCCCCGTCCTGTATCACCGGCCGTTAATCGTTGATCCTAGTATACACGCATAAATATACTACTTAATACTACTAATCATCTTCGCACCAGAGCCAAAGCCTAGGAATTCAGTGACATTATTGAACAGCAAAAGCAATAATATGATGCATCCAGCCGCGGCCAGAGGCAGAGCAGAGCTAGTTATTGTTGCTCGATAGACCGACCACTCAGGGGCGGAACCCAAATTTTTCGAGCCTACAGCCAAACGATAGAGAATAAATTTTCTGAAAAATTTTTAACTAAAACATAGTATTTTCCGAATATATTTTTTAAATCAGTCGTGAGACTTTCTGTCCTACGCGGCCACGTCTGGTTCCACACCCCTGAGCCCATCTGACACGGACATGTATCAAACAGAACAAAACTAACCAGCTAATGGTAAAACGTTAGTATTTATTATAAATCGCTAATGGCATTTTACTCCTAATAAGCTACTTAAGCTACGATAAAAAAAAAGCCAAAATCGATTTTAAAAGTTAAGTATTAAACAAAAATTTTAGTGGTGACAAGCTGAAAGGTAAACCGGTCTGATGAAATAAATAATAATTGAATTAATAATCAAAAGAAGATAAGGACATAAACGTGTGCTGACTGCGGACGAAGATATGGAAGGAGCAGTCCAAGGAATAAATGAAGACCTCGCCCGGCGCCGTCCATCCACATCCGTGTCAAGCTGATCGATTTCTTGCGTCTTCAGATTTATTATATGCTGTAGTACATTTACTATTTATGGAGTTTTTTTTATTATTACTGTGTGTACACTTGTTAAACACTTATCTTGTGCTTCTACTTATAATTATAAACAAAAGATTAATTTTTAATCATAAATTTCAGAACTTGATTTTGAGTTTTATTCGTATGGTTTTAATTTTAGCTTTATATAAAATTTTGATTATAAATTACTTTTTACTTGTAAAAGTATAGTTTATAATTTTCGATGAAAAGACAAAGAATCAGCATAGTGCCGTGATGCACATCCGCATCGGCGTGCGGATAACTCTGCAACTGATACCACCGATGATAATCTGCACGCAGTCACGGTCACAATGATCGCAACGAATGGATGCGATCCCATCTCATCTCATCTCATGACGCCTGCTCGATCGCTCTAATGTTTATCTTCTTGTTGATTCCTCCTCCTCTCCAAGCTACATGGGGCCCGCGGGCCTGTGGAAGCGCCAGCGCTTCATCCTCCCGGCCACTTCATCCTCTCAGCCTCAACATACCCCTCACCCTAATAACAAAGCTGAAAAACAAAATCAACCGCTTATTCTCACACGGAATTAATACATCACGTCGTCCACGAGAAAATCAAAACAACTGACATGTTATGTTTTTCTGCTCGATCCATATTTTTACCCCTTTCCGATAAATCCATAAATTAGTCGATAATGTTATATTTATTTTAAAATATAAATATTCCTAGATTATCTGTCAGAGATTAAGGTTGAGAACAAAATCTTATATTGTCTCCCGTTAAATGAGAAATAAGTGTGGTTCGGAAGATAAAATAGAAAGATATTTAGATACCAAGTTTTGGCTGACTGCCTTGGGTTGTCCGAATAATGTAACCGTAGGGGTTGTTTAGATGGAGCTAAACTTTTAGTCCCATATCACATCGGATGTTTGGACACTAATTTAAAGTATTAAGTATAGATTAATAGAAGAACCAATTTCATAAATGAGAGCTAATCCGCGAGACGAATTTTTTAGCCTAATTAATCCATAATTAGCAAATATTTACTTTAACATTACATAGGCTAATTATGGATTAATTAGGTTCAATAGATTCGTCTCGCAAATTAGTCTAAGATTATGGATGAGTTTTTATTAATAACTTTAGTCCCGTCCTAGAAACAAACGCCGCCATGTGTCGACATGGGTCTGGAGAGTACTACCGGGTGTTGCAATACTCTAGCCTACTGTAGATGGCAGTGCGTGATTGGAACTGCTTCACCGTGGTCGGCGTGCGTCTACATTCGACGACGTTGCCGTCGTGGTCAGCCTCCTACCGGCCCGCGGTGTGCGTCCACGGGCACGTGTACACGTTATTTGAGTTTGTGATAAAGAAACAAATGTTTCGTTCATCCTATAATATAAGTCACTAACACTAATAAAAAAAATAAGAAAGAGTTATAGCTTATGACTAACTTCACATTTAGAATCTATGTATATGTAATGGTTGGATATTTTGATGATAAAAATTTTAAAATAATTTAAATTTATAGAAAAAAATATATACTGGTTAATGCATATTTGTATACGAGCCTTATATTATAGACCAAAAGAAAAGAAAAAATATTATAGTTGTATCTTATATTATAGAATAGAAGTAGTATATTTTATGTAGTTAAAATGTGAGATAGTTGTAATGCTATTTAATAAAGTAAAGAGTGCAGTAATATTTCTTTTTATATTTGTATGTGAGATCGGTGAAAAATAAAAATTATATTATGACAAAAAAGAGTACCCCTCATATTTCCGCTTCTGTCTATACTTATAGCTAAAAATTGAATTCTTAATATTGCATTATTGATTGATTTTGAAGGGTTTATTTTATCATTGTTTATTTTTAGCCTTGACTTTTAGACCGTTAAGTATATAGATATATATATATATATATAACAAATATGTCGTTCAAACAATTCCCAATCAGTCTGGTCCAAGGCAGCAGTTCGATCGATCGGCAGGCTACACTTGCCCGTACGTATGTGTTTGTGGCTTACCTGATAAAAGAATGTGTAATCTATGACAAATATTTAATAGAATAAATTAACTACTAAAAGATTTAAAGAATATTTTAAAAGATAATATAATAGACTTTTGTGTACAGATATTTTTTAAAGGAATACAATTTAGAAGTATAATATAAAATCAAGAAAAATCTACGATAAGGTGATGGAACTAACAAAGACTTAACATAACAGTGCTCTGCGTGTGCTCGGTCAGGTTGGATATGTATTACTTCTTCCGGAAAAAGAAACACTTCTCAGAATAAATTTGGAAATAGGGCTTGCCTACATTCGTTGTTACAAATTATTCTTCTATTTTTTTTTAAAAAAAAAAGATGGACAGGGTATATGCATATGCCCTTCCTCACTCTGTACGTGACTTCGTTAATACAGCAGGAGTACAATTGGAGTCAACAGCGTGCGAGCGCGGTAAAGATCCATCCATGACCTGCATGTACAACCACGTACGTGATACGCTCTCGACTAACACCTTTTATTTTTTTTCTTTCTATTTCTATTTATAAAATATAATTTAAAATTTGTAATCTTTAATTTAAAGTTGATTTTAGAGTTTTCGTCAAAATTTATTTTTTTAGCCTGGTCTTTTAGATTGCCAAAAATACATATATAAAATTTTTATTCATAAATTATTTTATAGTAATATTTTTTAAATTAAAAATAAATTTCTGTATCCTTCGATGGACGATTACCTTGCACAGCTAAGCAACCCGATGGACTTTACTTTGCGGTCGTCTCTTCCTTGCTGTCAAAAAAGTGCCTATCACCCGTCTCACAATGGAAGCAATGACTGTATTGTTTGTTTGCATCTCTACACATTTTTCGCACTACTAATTTATCGCTATACTTTGTTCACTTGTATACAGCTTAACGATCAAACTTCCACTCCCTTGTATTCCAAACTGTTGTCCTAACTCAAACTTTTTCTATATTTGACGTCGTACAGGAGTAGTTTAACGTTATAGGGTTTATATATTTTTAGATTCACAATGAGAAACACTTCCATACTATATGGTTTACATGTTATTTAAAACCTTACTTAAATTTATAACCTTAAATTTGAAAAAATAGAGTTTTTTCATCGCGGTTTATATTTCAACATCTACTTTTATATCGTAAAGAAGATGTGTATAAAATATTTATTCACAACTTATATAAAAGCAAATACTGAAAAAATAAACTACGATAAAAAATATCGAAATTCAAGTTTAAATTAATAAACACAAGCGACCATTCTATTTGAACTTTGAAACGTTAAGAAAACGTGAGCTAATTAAAAGCCGTATATAAAATATTCAAATTCAAGTTTCGTTGATGCAAAATTGCAGAGTAAATCCGGTAATTGTTTAGATGTATTGTAACTTTTCCTGTCATCAGTTCAATTTATATTCTGTTTTTAGGTGCCCAAATGACGAGTGAAACGAAGGAACGCATCAGTGCTTAGGTAATATAAGCAAATAATCTAAATTTGAGAAGTGACAAAGTAAGGACTGATTTAGGAGATGGTCGAAATTAAAGTCATAAAAATACTATAGTATAGTAAATGAGGTGTTTTTATTTTTAAGATGACGAAGGAAAAGCAACATTTGTTTTGCTTATAATAATTAAGTGAAATGATATATTAATAATTTAAAATAATTAAGGATAAAACCATTGAATACAGAGTAAACTATGAAAAGTATAGTCCCGAGGAGTATGGTGAAGTAACGAGAAGCTTTGTTTTGACGTGGTACAAAGAAAAGATAAGAAGCCTGTCAAGAAGAGAAAGGAGATGAAAGATTGTCTGTTTTTTTTAAAGAAAAAGTAATATAGCATATTTGCATAATTCGTAAATAAAACTTTTACATATCTATTCATAGTGATCTAAATGTCAAGGCTAGGGAATAAATTTTGGTGAAAAACATCTAAAATTAAGGTTAAAATTTCAAACTTTGGATTATAAGTATAAATAAAAGTAAAAAGATAAGGTGCAACAGCATTCCCACTGGCTCATCTAATTTAATCAAACATAGTGTCATTTCGATGATAATATAAGATAGATTATCTGTTTGTCAGTTATCATGTCATGAAGACATACATATTATATTCTCCGTATATATTTTATTACTACCTTTGTTTCATATTATAAGGTTTTCGTCTAAATTAATCAATTGATATATAATTTATATATATGTTTAGATTCATTAGCATTCATATGAATCTAGGTAAGTTTAGAAAGAAAGTCTTACACTGTGAAACTTTCTGCTAGGAATCAACTTCTCTTATACTGTTTTTATCTATTCTTTTGAGGTTAGGCGTTGAAATTTAAACAGATGAGTTTTTCGAATACTTTATTTTTAAAGTTATCGAAGGATGAGATGTAGTATATGATAGGTTACTTTCCCCCTTCAATATAGCTTATTTTTAGGATGAAAGTATGAGGTTGATTAGGGTTAGCAAAAGGGTCACGTGGAACGTTTGACCGGATGTCGAAAGGGTTTTCGGACACGAATGAAAAAATGATTTCCACAAACTGCGAGACGAATCTTTCGAGTCTAATTAATCCGTCATTAGCACATGTTAATTACTATAACACTTATGGTTAATTATGCATTAATTAGGGTTAAAAGATTCGTCTTATGATTACACCCATAACTATTTAATTAGTTTTTGTTTTCATCACTGTTTAATGCATCATTTAAAAGTATAAAAAAATGATGTGATGTTTTTAAAAAAAGTTTTGGAAACTAGACAAGCGATACTTTTGAAGATGGCGATACATGAAGACGAAGATGGTGGAAGAATGATACTTGTGCAGTGACTGTGTAGGGAGGGGGATGAAGGGTGGACACGTGGTGGGAGCAGAGCAGATGGATGATAAGAAAATCATCATAAAAATCAAAGGAAAGGAGTAGTAATAGTAGAAAAAGGAAATAAAAAAGAAAAAGAAAGTCCAAGGAAGGAAGAGAATAACGGGGTGCGCGGATGGTCGCGAACCGTCGCGGGCGTTCGATGTGATGCGGTTGCGTTCAGTTGCAAGGGCCTATAAATGCTATGCGCCCGCCTCCTCCTCTTCTACTTCCTTCCCCCAACACAACACCACACCACACGAGAAGAAGAAGCGGTCATCAACTCCATCCACTAGTCCTTCCTTCCTTGAAGAAGAAACAGAAACAGATCAAGAGAGAAAGATGGTGTCTGCCTTGTTGCGGACGATCCTGGTCACGGGCGGCGCCGGCTACATCGGCAGCCACACCGTCCTCCAGCTTCTCCTCCAGGGCTTCCGCGTCGTCGTCGTCGACAACCTCGACAACGCCTCCGAGATCGCCCTCCTCCGCGTCAGGGACCTCGCCGCCCACAACGCCAACAACCTCGACTTCCGCAAGGTCCCCTCCCCTCTTCCTCTTCCTCTTCCTCTTCCTTCCAACCCCATCCAATTCCTTTTCTTCTCGATTCGATTCGTCTCATTTCCTCTCCCTGCTCAACATACATACGTACCCTACGTTACGTTAATCTGTAATGAATCTAAATGACTCCTTCCTTCCTTCCATCCGTCCGTAAAGTGCCATGAACGTCTAATTAGAGTTTTCTTTTTGAAAAATTTTAATACTTCAGTAGAGTAGTAGTATTATTTTTGGGGTGTCTCGTCTGAATATATAGGAATAGATTACTAGAGGTGGAAGACAGCAGAAGCTTCCCTGTCATGGATGGCGTTTAGTTGGACGGCGCGGGACGCGTTGCCTCCTCCTCCTCCTCTTCTTCTTCCGTTTCACTTTGATTCATTCATTTGTGTATTACCATTGATTGGGCTGCGTCCCACCAAACGCGTTTGCATGCATACCATGCGCACAACCCACCCCTTCTTTCTACTTTCAATTTCTCTCTTTCTGTTCCGTTAGGAAAACTAAATCACCACAATTCTTTCACCCCCAAACTTATCGCTTATACCAGACAAGCCATACTTACATAAATAAATATTGTACTTCATATAATATTTTTATTAGTTAATTAATATCCCGTTTCGCTTAAGCGAAACATAACAAGCAAGCAGTTACTAGTATTTCTTGCGAGAACGACTCATCTATACTACAGTATTATACTAATATTTATAATATGATGCATGCGACCTGCAGGTTGACCTCCGCGACAAGGAAGCGCTGGACCAAATCTTCTCATCGCAAAGGTTAGTCGCTCACTTGATTGCGTACCTTGTTTTGTTTTCGCTTTCCTACTAGTGCTGCTTTGTATGCAAGAATTTGAGTGCTCATCGCTCGCTCGTTTATTCTTGGAATCAAATCGTCTAAACAATCAAATTCGATATACGTGTGTATTCTGGTTATCCTGGGCCTACCGCGTTACTTGCCAGGTCAAGAATCTGGTTCTTGGCCAGTTTGCAACCGTCTATCGCGGCTGCTGTCAAGCTCATGCCAACCAACGAACCTTCCTTCCTTGCCTGTCGAATTCATGCCCACCTTGTATACTACTATAGTGTTGCATATATACCCAACAAACTAGCATGACAAAAAACTGTTGTTTGGGGGCTGCATGCAGGTTTGAGGCTGTCATCCATTTTGCCGGGCTGAAAGCTGTTGGCGAGAGCGTGCAGAAGCCTCTGCTTTACTACGACAACAACCTCATCGGCACCATCACGCTCCTGGAGGTCATGGCCGCACATGGCTGCACCAAGGTTGCGACCCTCTCCCGCTGCTTTGCCTGCTCGCTGGCTGCTCCTTGAAAATTGTTGTGCTGGCCAATTGCTGGGGATCACAGGATATGCGTTGCTGGGGTCACAGGATATATACCAGTCTCTGTGTGTGTGTGTGTTGTTGCCGTGCCTGCTCTGCTAGCTGGACCAGGCCGTCAAGTGCTAGCTAAATTTGTGTCGCGCACACAGCCATCACGCATGCATGATGCACGGGAACCAACCGTCCTAAATTGCTGTCTGGTCCCACCCAGCTTTTCCTCTCTTCCTACTGCCCTGCCCTGCCCTGCCCTCTGTTATTTTTTCTCTCTTCTTTGCTTGTTAGCTGTTGCATGCGCGTTAACGCGGTGTAAGATAGATTAATTAATTGATATTATAACAATATTATATTTAAATTATTTTGCTCCAGCTGGTGTTCTCATCGTCCGCAACTGTCTACGGGTGGCCCAAGGAGGTGCCCTGCACCGAAGAATTCCCACTGTGTGCCATGAACCCCTATGGCCGAACCAAGGTGTGTAGTGTTCCCTCCCTCCCTTTTCGGTCCGGTCATCAAGCAGGTGCGAATCAATCAATCAACCCAGTCCTAATAAGTAAGGAATAATAATATATTGGCAGCTGGTAATCGAAGACATATGCCGGGATGTCCATGCGTCGGACCCCAACTGGAAGATCATACTGCTCCGATACTTCAACCCTGTTGGCGCTCACCCAAGCGGGTACATCGGCGAGGACCCCTGCGGCGTCCCAAATAACCTCATGCCCTTCGTCCAGCAGGTCGCTGTTGGCAGGAGGCCCGCCCTTACGGTTTATGGAACCGACTACAACACCAAAGATGGAACTGGGGTATGTATGTATATATATGACTACTGCTGCTGCTGCTGCTGGCATCTATACATACATCATACATACAGTACAGCAATTCAATACTTATCTGACTGCCAAGCTTGGCAGGTTCGTGACTATATCCATGTTGTTGATTTGGCCGATGGTCACATCGCCGCCCTAAGGAAGCTCAACGAGGATTCTGATAGAATTGGTATGGGCACGCGTACTACTATTCGCTTGCTTTCCTGCACAACATGAAACATCATACAAATATTAATTATTGTGGCTGAGCAATCCAATGGAATATTCCAGGATGCGAGGTGTACAATCTCGGTACTGGAAAGGGGACATCGGTGCTGGAAATGGTCGCAGCATTCGAGAAAGTTTCTGGAAAGGTAACCAGCCTGGCGACTGTTGATATTATCTAAAGAACTGCGTATTGTTACTATAATCGTTTCCAACTTGTCGTTAGCTTTTGTTGATCATGTCCTACTAATAATAATGCCAATCTGAACAGAAAATCCCGCTTGTATTTGCTGGACGAAGGCCTGGAGATGCCGAGATCGTTTATGCTGCAACTGCCAAAGCTGAGAAGGAACTGAAATGGAAGTAAGTACCAGGGATCGAGCATCCCATACCATTTCGTACGTCTCTAATGTGTACATATTATACACATCAAATCCTAAACTCTCTTCACACCAGGGCCAAGTACGGGATAGAGGAGATGTGCAGAGACTTGTGGAACTGGGCGAGCAAGAACCCTTACGGATATGGATCGCCGGACAGTAGCAACTGATTAATTGCTGAATATAATAGGCGTCCGATTATCCAGTAGCAGCAGCACAAGGACTTCTACATATATATATACATATAAATTCATAAAGAAGAAACAAACAGTTCAGACTTGTTGAGTTAGCTAATCTCTTCTGATGGACCCCATTGTATAGGGTGCTTGTAGGGGGTCCAGCAGCTTAATCATCAGTCTCGTTAGGAGGCTTCTAATATCTCTATGGTAGAAATAAAGCCGCTGTAATATTTTTTTTCCAACCGTGGAAGAACTATATATATATAAATAATACATATCATGATTTCTTGATTTACTTTAGACATTCCCTTTTTTGTTGAGATTACTTGAGATAATGGTTGCATTATTATATCGGTGCATTTTGGTCAGAGCAGGTGAAAGAAAATTTGGGCATCGCCTTATGATTTGAGCCATCCCAACAAGAGAAACGGGCCGCCCTAGACAATCAATCTACCGTGTTGTGTCACCAGTCCCAAGTATACATGGCGTAGTATTTCCTTTTCTTTTCTAGTACATGCATGCCAGCCGGCCCAATAAACTGCCAAAGATCGAATTAGTGCAGGGCAGCGAGCTAGCTGAGGAATACAATTAGGTACGTAGCTAGGTGAGTGGCACCTCGAGTTCCCAGGTGGGTCGTAGGAGCAGGTGATGAAGACGCCGACGAAGTGGCCGCACATCTGGCCGGGGTAGCACGCGCCGGTCGTATAGTACGTAGTAAGAGGCCAGGCCAGCCCAGCTTAGCTGCTCACGGCGGGCGTCTCCGGAGCCGGGCAGTCGCAGCCGGTGCCCCAGCACACGTACGGCGACTCCGGCGAGTGCATCAATCAGCACGCCGTCGATCGACCGAACCGCCGCGCGTACCTCGCCAGCTTTTTGCTCCATCGCATGCCGTAGCGGGCCGGTTGTGCGCCTCATACTTGTGCGCTCTGTACGTATCTGTAGTTGACGTCGTGTATGATGCCGGTTGCCAATGCCGATATATATACTGATTCGATCTGAAGGTCGCAGCCGGCCGGATATATATATGATGTCCAATTAGGTGAGGTGAGGACGACCACGAAAACGACGATCGATGGGGCATGCATGCAGCTGCCATTTACTGATCGGATCGCGAGAGAATGTTAAATGAGGCAGCGCACGCATGATCATTTTGTTCCATTTCTAAGCTTAATTTGGGCTGGCTTGCGAGCGAACGAGGCAGTTGCATCGCCTTCCTTCCTTCTGGACGTGGACGGCTACCCTGAATATTTTTGACGCACGTATGCAGCGCCTTCATGGATCGGTCCGTGCGCGGCTACGAGGAATTGCATGCCATGCATGAATCATATATATTCTCTTTATTTATATAATATATATGAATCCGGCCTGTTCCTTTGCTTTAACAAAATCTACGGCTAACTGTTACAAATCTTACAACTCATGATTACAAATTCAATGCATGACAAAGATATGACGACACGAACTAGACAGAGACAAAATTTATTCACGAATCTATCATATCAATAAACCTCCATCCATAGTTGACAAAATTTTAAACTCCGCCATGCGAGCTGCATCCTCTTCTTATAATTTTTGGCTCACCAACACACAGTGGCGAACCCAATGTGTCTGAAGAGTACCTGCATATGAGAGTTGATTGGAACTCTGTCATAAACAACACCATCGATCCCTACCAAGCCATTAGCCATGCATATAGCTCAACAAATTATAAATGCCCCTCAGTTATTTGTTTTCTGGATTCAGTATCGTTTCCAACAAAAACCAGATTCCAAACATATGTGAAATACTATTTGGTGGTACTATACCAAATTAAAGTCCAAAAACAAACTCTTCAATGAAACCTCGAAAGATAACAATCACAAAAAAAAAAAAATCGTTACGCAGACAAAAGCTATACTTCCTGTTCTCAATCCAGCTCCATCTAGCTATTTTGTCCTGAGTTAAAACTACACCTTTATGTAAATATCACATGAAAATCTTGATCTTGAGTTGCATCGCAGGCTTCTAAGTAATCTTATATTCCTCTTAACATGCCTGCCCATTGTTTATATATCATTGTGATGCATATATAGAATGAACCGCAAATTGGCCATTGTGAAGCAAACTCCATTTAAACAAAATAAAAATTAACCATTGTGATGAAAGTTGTATTCAAACAGATCTTTAGAATCACCTAAATAGATATGCCCAATTTTCAGTGTACAACAAGCCGAAAATAGGCATGAACCATGTACTACAATTAAGCCTGTTCCAGTAGGGATATTCTAGGCATATACACTGAGATGGGAAGTGGATTTTAAACGCTCGAGGGGATGTCCCCTCGTTTATTGCATGTTATTCATATAGTTATCAAAATATTTGAAAAAAAATTATGAAGATAGATTAATATAAGATATATCAGTACACAAACATGCATATTCAAATATGACTTCTATAATCATAGCAAAAATAACAAATATGACTATGAATATAAGTATACTATTCAGAGTTCAATTTGTTATTTTTGTTATGAATTGTAGAAGTCATATTTGAACTTGAATGTCTGTGTAGTAATATATCTTATATTCATCTATCTTCACAATTTTTTTCAAATTAATTGATGATTATTTGGGTAGCATGCAATATACAAGTGAACATCCCCTCGAAGGATTAGAATACTTTCCCCACTGAGATGCATGCATGTCAGGGCCAGTCATCCGATCCTCCTCCTGGTTGGAGGACAGATATGAACGATGTACTATAGTGTATATCATCTATACAGGATAGCTACCTGTCCACACATTTTACTACTGCCTGCTTTGCATCCTCTAGCTTATCCCTCCCTAGCTCTAGATGTGCCTGCTTTCCATCTCTGTTCTGCTGTTTACGCATGCCAACTGGTCATGCATCTAGCAAGATATATAGCTGCAGCACGCACATGGACGACAGTACCATTCGTCCCCATCTTCATCGTCTCGTCTTTGTACATGTGCAGCTCTGCACTAAATCTTCACTACAATGGCCCTACATCGGTTTACTCCCTCAAATACATTCCCAATGTCCTACTGTAACTTTACTGGGAAGGACAAAATACCAAAATATCCCTCATAAATGTAAAGTTACTATTGTTTAGGCTACAGCAGCGAGACAACAGTTGTCATATGCATTCACGTTAGACTGATCATTTTACGTGGCATTATTCACTCAAGAAAAACTTGGTCGTTGTCTCTTCGTTTGTCTACTGCTCGCACACGAGTCTCTTAGGTTGCATGCAACATGTTTTACAAAAACATTTCATGCATTGGTCTACATGCACATAAAAAATAATATATTAAATATGATATAGATAACTAGTGTATGACATATCTATTTAGCTGGCTATGTACGTCAAATAGATAATAGATGTCTAGACTATTATATATGAGTAGATAATGGATGCTAATTAAAGAAACACAATTTCTTGATTTCTACAACATTGGAAGGCAAGAGTGTAGAACCTTGTTTATTTTGGAACAAAGTTTAAACTCGAGAAATTGGCTTAATTTAGCATAGAGAGAGTATATGTAATCTAGAGTAGGCATGTATAGTTGCAAGTAGAGAGGTTATTAGGTAACCCCTATTCTTACCTAATTTTACCCGTAACCATTTATAAAGAATTTTCCATACCTAAATTAAGTGGGCATTATCAAATGGGTATATAAATAACTCAATAGACTAGAGAAGAGATATATGTGTTCCCTAGTGGTGGAAAAGGACCAAAATTTATATAAATTTTTCCTTATGTCTAAAACTCATGCCAACAAATTTTAACTAAATTTAACAATTTTTATAATGTAAAAACAAATTTAAAAATTTTCAATCTAAGTTTTAGACATATCAAATGTGTATGTATAAAGTGCGTAAATGTGTAATATCCTCCCTATACCCAAATTTCAATGGTCAAGTTGGTAAAACATTTTATCCGCAACATATTCAAATAGTATAGGTATGGATATAAAATGGCTAATGGATACTCCATGCATGGCATGTCTAATAAGTATAATTCTTTTATATAAAATTATGTTTTTTTTCATTTTTATTACATGGCTCTTTTCCATGACGACTAAGAAAGCTAACTTAGATATTAACGTAAATTTGTCCTTAAAATCAAACTTCAAAATTAAAAGCTCGACGAAGTTGCCTAGAGGGGCAAATAGGCTTCCTAAAAATTACTCAAAAAACAGTGGTCAAATGTAAACTTGATCCATACTTCTAATCCTCTGTGTCGAAACTTCTGGTAGCTTTTGCCATCAACTAAGAGAGTTGGTCAAAGGTTCCTGTTAAGAACTCCAGAACTTTCGGCTAACCTAGAGATGATCGAAGAGAGGCTAAATCTTTGCAGTCCAACAGTCAACAAGTAGAGAGACAACATAGAAAGAAGAACAAACAACAATAACTCACAGTCACAAGAAATTCAAGAAACAATCTTGGGTCCTTTCGCCGTCTTTCTCCAATTTATATATGTCTAGGTTGCCATTCGTATACACGTGACTAATCTATGCAATTATCTCATACAAATCATTAGTCCCTTAACTATATTGTTATTGATTAACCAAAACCAACTTGGAGCGGGAGGGAGCTTGATGCACTCCCAAAAACCATTTTAATCTGTACTACACAAATATCAATCTTTGTATAGAGAACCAACATTAACTATACGAGGTTTGAACTGAAAATTAATTATGTTGGAATTGAACCAGCAACAATAATTTGAACATCACTGATGCTTGTTCCGGATACATCACTGTTGTTTTGAAACATGACAATCATAACATTGCAAATTCCACTTTTGAAAAGAAATATAACATTTTCTCATAAATTCAGACCTAAACTGTATATGAAACCTATTAACCCTTGAGATTTAAAAGTTTGTAGTTGAGATTCTTTTTACTTATAATCATTGAAGTAACTAAACAGTCATTAGGAGTTTCAGGGAAAAAAAGGATAATTACTTTTTAAAAGAATCATGTTGATGCTAGCTATCTGTGCTAGTTAGGTTGTACATATAAATTAATCGATCCGGTATATATGTATTGTTTATCCTTAAAATCGAGTCTCAAATAATTCTGAAGCTTGGAATCATGGCTGTGATTATCCATAAAAGGAGAATGTCACCTGAAGTAAAAATAAATTAGCTAGAACTAGAGAACGTGTTCCAAAGTACGTAGCACAATATAAAACTAAATTTGTGATAGTTATTTTAGGATATAAATCGATAAAAAAGTATACATTGTAAAGTTGAAAAAGTTAATATGACACAGTTTTCTAAAATTTTCCGATATCAAAAGTTTTTGAAGAAAAAAAGTACTACAAAAGAACTTGAAAAACGTGATGGTGTGGCGAAAATTCCTAATAAGAGTGCAAAATAGTTAAGATCTACTATATCTGTTTCATATTGTAAGTCTTTCTAGCATTGCCTAAATTTATTTAGATACTAATGAATCTAGACATGTATATAAAATATATACCTTCATCAATGCATGAATATAGGTAATGCTAGAAAGACTTACAATATAAAATGGAGGTATAGGTAATGCTAGAAAGACTTACAATATAAAATGGAGGTAGTAACTAGCTAGCACTTGCATATCGTGTGCAAATTAACCAGGCTATTCGAAGAAATAAGAAGAATAATTCCAAGATAGAAGAAAGAAGAAGGCGACTTAGCTAGCTGGCTAGTAGCAGCCAACGTAGAGTCAAAACGAACAATAGTATAAGCTGTAAAGAGATGGATACCAGCTAGCTCGCAGCTTGCCACCACCCATCGCTTAGGTTTCTTGATGCATTTTCTGTATTCATCGTCCTTATTGTTATTTAAGTATACGCATGAATATTAATTAATTGCCCATGGCACGGTGCACGAGAAAGGACAAAATTAAGGTACGTCCACAAATTATCTTCAACTTCTTTTTTTTTTTAAAAAAACAGCAGTTGTTACAGAAACTTATGTTGGTTATAGACCATAATGGTTTATTAATAATTAAAAGATAATTTATGTGCAAAACTTCTATATACGTGTATAGGTGATTTAAAGGTAAATATTAAACTATAATAAAAAATCCTCATGATTAACTTTAACATCAAGTCTTAAAATTAAAAATTTCTGTAAGTCAGGTGAGAACTCAGGGGTTAGTTTTGTAAACAGTTACCTACTACGTTTGTGGGGTATAGGTTACGTGTTACAGACATATGAACCTCTCTTTCACTGCATGTCTACAACCCGCTCACACCATCATACCTATACACAGGCCTGTTGAGCCCAAGTGAATATATAGAAACATAATAAATCACGTTCACACAATTAACATATGCCCATAGAAATAATACTAAATGATTTTTAGATATTGATGACAAATGAAATCTGGTCATTTTCCTATAACAAAAATAAAAAGGCTTTCTTAATTAATGAAGCTAGATACTGTAGCTATGTAGTACAGTACATAAATGGTGCAGTTCCCAAGTGACCGGGCAAATTTGTCTCGTTGAAGTAGTTGACTGGTTTGTATGCGTAGCTTGGGCGATAATCATAGAGAGAATTCTCTGTATGTCAGTGAAAATATACCCAAATTAAATTTTTCTACGTGTCATTCACTTAATTTTTAATTTTTTCTTTCTTATGTACCACTGCTGTTAACTTTTTCATCCAACTCCGTTAATTTATTTTGCTTACGTTTCTACTATGCCATTACATGTCAAATGACCCGTAACATACAATTGAAAATTAATATTTTCGAATAAATTTTGAAATTAAGACAACAAAATTAAAAATTCATATTTTCGGATAAATTTGAAATGACCCGCAACATAGAATTGAAAATTTGAAAATATAATTTCCCTACTTTGAATTTTTCAGAGATTTTCTGTCACTTTGTTTACTTGTTTAATTTTTTTCAGAGATTTAAAACCATTTTAGTTTTTGGAATTTTTCAAAAGGTTTAAAAAGATACCTAGGATGTGATAGCTAGAGACTAAGGTCAAATATTGTTCTTTAGTACTCTTCAAAGTAAGGAAATTGATATTTTCAAATTTTAAATTCTATGTTGCGGGTCATTTTAAATTTATCCGAAAATATTAATTTTTAAATTGTATTAAAAATATCAATTTTCAATTCTGTTGTCTTAATTTTAAATTTTATTTGAAAATATTAATTTTCAATTCTATGTTTTGGGTCATTTGGCATTTGGCATGTAGTGGCATAAAAGGAATATAAGCAAAATAAGTTAACAGGGTTGGATGTAAAAGTTAACAGCAGTGACACATAAGAAAGAAAAAATTAAGTGAATAGCGCAGAGAGAAAAGTTTGATTTTTTGTATGGCACAAAAGGAACCAGGTATATTTTCAGCGTATACATAAAGAGAATTCTCTCATAATCATATGCGTTGCAATCACATCGTACGAGAAAAGAAATACTAAAAGAGACATTTAAGTTTGGCTGCTTGATTCCAAAAGGAGAAGCTAATTAATTAACACCTGATGGATACGAATCTGCTAATCTAACAAACATCAAGTCATATATATCTATGAAAAAACAGGAGACGTGCACTCCAAAAGGGTCGCACTCTGGAGCGTGGGTGTCGTGTGGGCCTGCTTCAATTGGGCGCAATCCTCTCCAGCAGCAATCGCCGCTTCTCCTCGCGAACAGCCAGCAGCAGCAGTACCAAGGCTTCTGCATCCATCTGCAGCCAAATTATTGATCTGCCGCATTATTCTGGAGGAGAACAAAGATTAGAGCTGGTATAGTAGCATGCTATAAACCAGCTATAAGCTTATTTTAAAAAGATAAGAGGAGAGAGAAGAGAAGTGATACTAATTTATAGCCAGCTAACAACACGGGCTCCAAGACACAACGTGTGCATGACATGTGGGACTATGTATTAATATTTTATAGATAACTATTATATAAATTAAATATTAGATTAACTATATATATGCATTGGAGCAGCAGTTGACTATACTACTATACTACTGAGCAAGCTCGTTCCCGTTTAACTGGAACTTTCGGTGGAATTTGCTATGTGCACCCCTGACACCATACGCGGACTTATCTAGTCTTCAAATTTCTTCGAGATTTGTCACTTCGCACGCACCAACGTACCAAAAAGTTTTTTTTCTCTGTTCAACCTATCATATTTTTTATCAACAATTTTTTCTTGAAGTTAAGAAATTCGATGGCAAGATCAATTTCAGTATATGCCAGGTTTTGATGAGAGTTTTCTTGCACAAGTTGGTGTTGGCAAGGGCAAAAACAATTCACCGAGGATATTTTGGTTGTTCCCATTTATCGTTTTGATCAGATTTATCAGGAAATTTTAATAGTTCGTTTTGCTATTCTGTTGGCTTCCTCCAATTTATACCAACAATTTCAGGATTTGATCCTACGGCTAGTTTTAAAGTATTACTCAATGCTTTTGTTTTATCACATGATTTCAAAGGACCTGCTATGAGCACATGATCAATTTTTCATGAGATTTATCAGGAGATCTAAGTAGTTTGTTTTGGTTCGCATCTCTATTAGGTTCCACCAATTTATACCAACGGGTTTAGTGTTTTATTCACATTGCGAGTTTGAAGTATGGTTCACTGCTCCTGTTCAAAACAAGTGATATTCTTGTTGTACTCAAGTTTGGTTCGTGCTCAGTATAGTCCAAAAGACTATTTGCCGCAAGATAATTTTATCTACATGAGGTGGTGATTACAACACAGGGGAATATATCAGGCTGTTGCACCCTTCCCGTATAGCTTATAAGATATATATATATATATATATATATATATATATATATATATATATATATATATATATATATATATATATATATATGGGAAAATCAAAGAGTCCTAACAGAGAAAGGATTATAGAAACCTATTAGAAAACTAATCCTACTTTTAGCACCCACACGTCAGCCTACGTTACAACAGACGATCTTAGTTCACTTCAATTCGTGTTAATGACATCACTCACAATTTTAAGGTAGGTTGGAGTTCTCCTTTAGTTCGGACATACCAAAAGAATTACTCCCTCTCTCCAGTTCTTATTGTTTTCGATACATATATAGTCTTCAAAAATAATTCAACTGTTATTTTTTATTACAAAATATATAAAAAAATATGTTATTGAAGTATTAAGTATAGTCTCCATACATATAAGATAAATACATTAAAAGTTTGTTTATAGTCGTAGTTATAAAAGTTTAATAATACGATAAGTATTATTGAATCAAAGGGAATACTGCTAATTGTTCTCGGATTCATTTAAAATTGAGTTAGAATAATCCTAATGTAAGACAACATTAATGATTTATATGTTCTCCATGTCAAGGAAAACTAGTGCTATACGCTACTCTCGTAATGCAAAAACTATTATTTATATTTAAATTTAATGCTATGCATATCTCATTATATTTTGAGTGTTGTATAAAAATCATGTCTCATGCAAAATATAATTACCATATTTTTCTTTATTTACTCACTTACCATATATCTTCTACCATATGACAACTCATTTTATTTTAAGAACACCTTTTTAATCATTGCATTATGAATGCCCCTAGTAATCTCTAAAAACTTGTCCCAAAATAATATCCACTACGTTCCCCACCTTCTATATCTTTAAATTTTTCTTCCCACTTTTCCTCTAACTACCCTTCCACTCGTAAATACATATCGTTTAATAATGGATATTTAGGTTATTTTGTTCCTCCCGTAAATTATCGGCTCTCCTAAAATGTTTATTTATTTTGGTAGGAAGGTAGTACACCCTTAAAAATATATGGTATTTTTTATTATTAAAAACAATTAATTAATTTCAAATAGATTGATGTAGATGCCCAATTAGGCGGCTAATTAAGGGGCTGTTTCACCGTTAACTACACGTCATCACAGTTTTTTTGATGAAGCAAGTTGAATCAAGTTGGATAATTGTTGGGTGGTAACCATACTTGTGACATGATTTTTCTCTAACAAATTATGTACCAAAGGTTAATAATGGCAAAAAAGATAAATAAATAAATTATCTTAGACTTGCTAAGATATGAGAAATTAAGATCGTGATAAACTAAGCTTAGACAATTTTTAATTAAAAATGATGGTAAACTATAGCTGATAAGCAAACATAACCTAAATTGAGTTGAAAGCAGAAATAAGACAAAGGAGGCATCGCAGGCGAGAGGCCACTATCAAGGTAGTACTCCAAAACCAAAAGGCAAAAGGGCAGCTAGTAGAGCTTCAAGGTGTGAGTGAGTGCCCACCAGCTGCGAAAGAAAACCACCGCTCCGCAGCTCACAAATTCATTCAACTTGCTCTGCAGCACGCCTTTCAATTTGATTCGATTCAACTCTTTTTTTTCCTCTTTCTTTTATGGAGTATATATATATTTGTATTGCTGGAGTTATTTAAAATTAAAACCCACAGTAACAGCTCGAAATTAATAGAGCTATAACTAATAAAATAAATAGTATAGTATTGGCTAGCAACCATGCAAAGAATATATGCGAACGGGCATGCAGGGCCCAGGATAGATGGCCGCCGCTGGAAGAGAGCTCAATGCTGGTTTTGGTCGGAATGCCGACCGACGGCCGGTTTCGCAACTCCAATCATTAATTCATCACTAGTGAGTACCGTCAGTTTTAGACTCTGCTCCATCAGAATGGAGCTTTTCAGAATCCAGAAAGATTGGTTTTCTTTTTCTCCGTATTCTAACTCACTGTAGTTTCACATAAGCATATTTTAAAAAGATAAAAGAGGATAGAGAAGAGTAGCGAGCTACATATTTATAGTCAGCTGCAGCACGGACTCTAACACACATGTACGTTCACCTGCATTAGGGCTGGCCTATGAATTTGTTTTCATCATTTGACCAACAATTAATTAGCCAACTTATGATGAAAGCTAATTCACACATATCTTTTTCTTAATCTCCACTTATAAAATAATCTATAGCTCTTAATTGAACAGTTCTATTGGTATTCGTGTACTGTTATTCGACATTGTTTCATATATATGGTCATATTGTTTCCATAAAAGATAATATAGTTCATGTGGTGTTAACGAACGCTAGCTAGCGATCTGCTACAGGAAATAATTTGTCCATTTCCAATTAATCATACAGTCATATAATACTATATATGTCCTACAGTCAATTCAATGATTAATTCTGGCCGACATCTATATGCTTTGGCCGGCGACTAGCGGTAGCAACTCGGAGTATCTCCCTTCTCTCTCACCAGCTAGTAGCAGTAGCAGATAGCAGGTTTGGAAACCCACCGAGACCTCCAAAACCGCCGCTCGGCATCACGTGATTATCGTAGTTTTAGACCTTATGGAGGGCGTGTTTGATAGCTACAACTTCTATAATCTTGGGCTACCCAAATTAACCATCATGCTTCTTATTGAGATTATAAGATCAGTCAATGGCTATATAGTTCAAAAAAATGAACTGTTGATCAATTTTTTTTAGATTCTCTTCACCAGTTATTTATAAAAAAAATAAGTTTTTAAAACAGGGTCTTGGTTGATCTGAGGCCTAAAACTATATATACGCTGATGATTAATTTATTTTTCTGAAAGAAACTGATGATTAATTCTAGTGTTACATATTGTTTTGCATGATAGTCTAGTAACGCTTCTCCTTTTCTAGTGTTAAATTGCTTTATTGTCTCTAGCCAGACAGCTGGGTTGATACATATATATACAGAGAGGGAGCTTTCTGATGTGCCAAGTAGACTTTGTCAAAAGAATAAAAAGAAACTAGTTACAGTTCACCTGATCACTTCATGTATGCATCATATCCGCTTTTATCAACTGGCAGGTATGCCTTGCTTGGTGCTGATGCTGCTAGTGACGTTCTGTTAGTTTATATGGCATATATATGTCATCAATTGCAAACTTTATTTATATATATATATATATATATATATATATATATAAATTAGATCATACTACCAGGTGTAGCTACTACCTACACGTCTATGATGAAAAACATTTTCATAACTGTTCCTGCTCCCACCTAACAGAAAGTATAGACACTATTAAATCTCATGTGAATGATACAACTATATGTATAGAGTTTGTACTTTTGAAAGAGAGAAGAAATATATATAGAGGTGTTTCTGCACCTTAGACGTGAAGGGAGTAGCTACACCTGGTAGTAGGATAGAGACTTCCTCTATATATATATATATATATATATATATATATATATATATATATGCGCACACACGATGGCGCTACACATCATGTCACAGAGAAGATGCGTGCTACGAAACAACGTAGCGTGTCACACAACGATCAACGAACCGCCCTCCACATCAGCCCACCCCTCCCACCCCCAACAAAGCCAGTGGAGTTAAAAAATAGTTGACAGATACAAATGTTTGAGTTAAAAAAATAATTTGTGGGGGTGTTTACTACGATACACCGTGGAGTTAAAAATTAACTGATGACAAAAGGAATATGTGCGTTTACTGATTGAATTAAAAATTAACTCAAATGTCTAGCATGTGTAACATGTGTTGTATTGTTCGATAAGTTAAACTTTAACTACGTAGTATAACAACATGAAGTGCGTTCACTAGCTTATATTCATGCTTCGGTAAATTAAAATTTAACTGAAAAGAGTCAAAACTTAACTTACTTTATTCAGGGTACCTCGTAAGTAATTAAAAAAGTTAAAATTTAACTGTATCTTATATAAACGGGATGATTGCTCTATTCGTGGATAGTGTGGGGTCTGGTTTGGCTGTGGTGTGCCACACGTTGTTTATTACATAGCGCTAAGAGCGTTATATATATAAATATATATACACACACGTACGTACGTACGTAAGTATCAGGAACAAGAAACCATCTAGACCAGCTAGCAGGATTCAAAGGCAAATTAACTAAAAAGAGCATTTTTCATACTCGTGAGGTATCATAAGATATCACTGTTTTCTATATAAAATTTGGTATCTTATAGTAGGTACTAAATTTTAGTAGTAGACAGTCTTTTTAAGAACGGTAAAATTACTCAACTAAAAAGCAGAGGAGAAAAAGGGAGTAAAAAGTACTCCATTGGACTCCTCAACTCTGCAACAATTAAGCAAGCATCGATTTCAACCTTTAAACATGGTATGGGAATCGGGTACTTAGCAGCCTAAACTTTAGTTTTACATTCTGCTACACCATACTTTTGGCGTGGGGATTGCAGTAATCGTTTTCAAGCTTTAGGTACAAACAATTAAAAGCACAAGGGAAATGGAAGTAAAAAGTTCGTTAATTAGACTGATGAACTCTTTGCAACGAATATCGCATCAACATTCCATGAAACCAGACTAAGGTATTGACAAACAAAAATTGTTACACCTTTATCTTTTCACTTGTGGTTACAAGTTAAAATTTAAATTTGTCAGCCTCAAATTTATAGTGGATTTTTAGGGGTTTTTTTTGTCATGGTTTATTTTCCAATCTTTACTTTTAGATTCTAAGGACATGTATATAAAAATTTTATTTATAAATTATTTTTCATATGTAAATGAGGTTTGACATTTTGTCCTAAAGAAAACAAATAATTACCCCCTTAGTCTTACATTTTACTGTACGAAACAAAAAAGAACACTATACGTAGTATTTGTGGCTTGGCGGTGATTGTGGAATGTGGTGCTCGTTGAGTTCGAGTCCTAGGTAGCTAATGTAGATCTGGACGACAACAAATTAATACTACTGTCCCGGTCTTCACCTTGATCGCCAACATGCTGCAGTTTTCTCTCCATTTTTACTGAGATTTGTAGTAATGCGTGGTGGGATATATCATGGGAGTTGGCATGTCATGTACCACGTCGTGGCCGGATAGTTTAATTTGACTCTACAGTTCCATAGTTCCAGCATTTCTACATACCTTCCAAAAAGAATCTATCTATCAGATGTGATGATAGTGATGTTGATTAAAAACTAACCATCCATCCATGTCCTGCGCCGAGAGTGGCTTTAGTCGAAAGACTATACGCACGGCCGAATTAATTGGCTTCAGGTAATAGGCATCTTGATGTATTAAAATTTTAAACTAAAAAAATTTATATCTTGAGACAATTTCTCAATAAATATAAAATTTTCATAACTGTGCACCTAATGTGTTAACCGGACAAGGAAATTTATGCACGTACATTTTGAGTAATTAAATTATTAAGAAAGGAAGAAACAAGAAATAATATTAATACTCTATGACAAGAACAATTTGCATTTGCTAGTTCTAAATTTTTGAATAATTAAATTAAAAAATGGAGAGATTAAGACGACCTACTGGTATGAATTCTATATTTTTTATCAGCTAATAATTTTATTTGAAAATTAAATTGCTTTGTTGTTAGGTACTTAATAACTGGCACACAATTCTAGCATGTAATCTATATATACATATGCTAATTAAGCATTCTAGAAACTTAAAGGTTAATTAGAAAGATCAGATGAATCATATTACCATCATTGTAGATATATATACACATGCTTATCGTTTCACTCAAGGTGATAACGGTTTATCAACAACCCAAAAATAATTTATAAGTAAAGTTTTCTGTATGCACCCTCAGCAATTTAAAAGCAAATGTGAAATACACTATGATGAAAGTTATAAAATCAACTCAAAAATTAAGTTTTATAATTTAATTTGTGCAGTAGTTTTATAAGTAACATCATGGGCGATGTTAAAAACCAATGTATTTGCATGTCATGAGAATTTTAGTCACGTCTAGTGATTCCAAATTTCAGACTAAACAAAACATTTTTTTTAAAAAAAAGTACTGCAATAATGACTTGAAACCAGGTGCAGTTTGATACTACTGATTAATTAGAAATTTCTGAATTGTTAAATCAAGAAAAATGGTTTTTAGTACTTTATTATTTTTTTTAAAAAAAAGAGAAACAATGCGCGAGCGACTAGTAGTTAGTCGAAAATATCATTGAAGTGTCTCTTTCAATCTAGGGCGATGACGGCCTGAGCTAGGCTCGCGTCCCTATCTTGTGGTGGAGTGAACTGATTTCAGGGGGGGATGAATTTGTGGTGATGGCTGTAGCTCGCTTGGTATTATTCCAAATTAATGTTTGGGTGATTGGTAAATTAATGCTAATTAGGGTGGTAGTGGACCAATGCTTTTAGTTCCTTTCCCTGTTCTATTTAACTATTTTTAGCTCGATATATAAAAGTTTTGCCCATACTATTTTAGACCCACCTTTTAAATTTTTTTATAGGTACTCCCTATGGTAATCTCTCTTAGGCCACCCGAGATAGCACACTATCTCTAAAAGCTACCTAAAAGATAATTTCTTCCATGGTCTAGCTCTTAGCAAATAGCTCATAATATAAATAACCTTACATGTCATTCTCACTTGACATTAAAGTATATGCAAGTGACTATCTCTTAATTAAGAGATAGCTTTTATTCTCTTTATTAAAATATTGTATAGAACATCTTATAGATAGCTTATAGATACTCATTGGAGAAGGCCTTAGGCAGGTCATATCCAGGCGATCGAAATTGATCCGAGATGTGTTGTTATATAGCTAAGCTTAGGCGACATTCGACTTTGCTTAGGCTTATAAGCTAAAATTAATATTTTAAAATTAAATACAAAATATATTTGAGGATTTTTTATTATATTTTATTTTCTAGCCTTAAATAGTAAACACGTATATAAAAATTTTATTAATAAATTTTATTTAATATATATATATATTTATATTATTTAGCTCAAATAATTCAAACGATCACCCATGCAGTAGGAGTAGCAAGGAGGTGTGTAGCTATCGTGGATTTGATTCCGACGGCGTGGTGTGCCACTTGTTGATTGGCTGACCGGACGTGTTTGTCGTCGTCTCCGGCTCCGGCCGTCGAGTCGTCCTTCTATCATTTATTTTAGGCGCAGGCTACCTTCCAAACTCCTTTGAGGGACCGACCTTAATCTGTCATCGACTCCATCGATCTACTTAGTGACTAATTTATTTATAATTGTACAGTATTACAAAAGATAACTACTCTAGTAATATAGCATTCACATCTTTTCGTTTTTCTTATAATCTAAAATTTAACCTTTTATTTTTAAAACTCGAGTTGATTTTAGAATTTTTTATCATATTTTATTTTTTAACCTTAATTTTTATATCACTAAGAACATATATATAAAAATTTTATTATAAATTATTTTTTTATTTATAAATATATTGTTTCGCTTATTTCTCAAATAAGCCAAGAGATGGACACCTAAACCTCTATAAATATTTATGTTTGAGAACGGAATAAGGCCGAGTTCGGCAGTGAGAGGGTAAGGTAAGTTACTCGGCGCGGAAAACATGATAATAGATTAGTACATGATTAATTAATTATTAATTATAAAAAATATAAAATAGATTAATATGGTTTTTTAAAATAACTTTTCTATAGAAAATTTTCAAAAAATACACCGTTTAACAGTTCGGGAAGCGAGCGCGTGTAAAGCGAGAGGATATGGATAGGTTAACTAGTTAGCCGAACGGGGCATAAGTATCTTCTACCACCATCATGTGGTAAGTGCAATTTCTCGAATTCAAATTTATTACAGAAAGAGTACATTCGTGGAGTACTAGTTGACCCATCGACTACCTCATATTTAAATTTCTTGCTATTTTACTCATAACTACATCTCATTCCATGTCATCTCCTTATTTAATAAGGGGCAATTTAGTCAATTTTCTTCTACTTATTCTATGTATTTATTTTCTAGCTTTGGTTTTTTGATCACTAAGAATACATACATAAAATTTGTATTCACAAATTATTTTTTATTTGTAAATATGACGTTTGGTTTTTTCCATAGAAAAAGATAAACAACATCACCCTTATATATGCGTGTGTGTGATGTGTGTGTGCATATACATAGAGTCTAGCTACGGTAATTCGTGATTTATGGGCTGCTTTGTGAGTCAGGGTCAAGAAATATGTCAAATCCCCTTTCAAATTTTGATTTATATGGGTCAATAAATTCTTCATATTAGAATCTTATAGCATGCAATTTTTTTTATTTTTGGAAATTTTTAAGTATTTATTTTTAGATTTTTTTAAATGATACATAAAACATTGATTATTTTATTAATATTATACAATCACTTTTAAAAATCTCAAACAAACACTTAAAAATCTCCAAAATTATTTTTTTGTGTTCTATAAAATTTTGATATGAAGAATTTATTGAGCTATATAAATCAAAATTTGAAGGTGATTTGATATATTTTTTAAACTTGACTCACAGAGTAGCCCGGGACTCATGACTCATCGTAGCTAGACTACATATACACACATACACACTCGATGGGAAGAGAATGAGAGATCGTTTTTAGAAAGCTATAAAGAGAAAATAAGCTTGGTAAACAGAGAATATAGAAATGGCAGAAAATACTGTAAAATATAATGATTTTATAAACTCCTTAGATAATATAGGTTTACATAATCTTGATAATTATATATATTAGATTTTGATTTATATATAATGTATGTGTATAATATACATATGTATAATGGATGTTGGATGATAGATGCATGGTAGAGATTACTTGTGTAGGCGAACATATGTTCTATTATGTATATCCGTGTGTGTATGTATGTATGTGTATTTTAGGACCGAAAGCATGTAATAGCATATGCATAGATACATGTGCGCAGCATGCAGAAATTGCTCTGATCGATAATGGCCAGACTGCTTGCTTTCGGCTGCTTCTCATGGATTGAAATCATCTTTCATTTAGTAATATCATAAGATGTTCGGACTCTCTTAGAATTCATATAATTTATATAAATACTGATGATAATAATAATAATAATAATAATAATAATAATAATAATAATAATAATAATAAAAAATCAAAATCTAATATATATAATACTGATGAACGAGTCTAAGTAAAGTGGGTCTTCCAGCAGGCTCTGATTAAGAGGGATTAGGTTCCTCTCTAGTCGACTGCACTGTGCAGTCGTTACTTAGATGTGGGCCTAGGGTTCGTTAGGCCTACATGTCGGTGATGACTGCACGGTCGATTGCACGGTGCAGTTGACTGCAGAGGATCTCAATGCATTGAGAGAAGGGGGAGAATATGCCATATACCTATTTATTTATCATAGTCTGGAAGATGAGAGGCGAGGCCACCACCCCTACACGGTTTTCTTGTTTACCTGTTGAATCCAATAAATATTTGGGTGTTACTATTTCATAAATATTTTAATACATAGTTAAATTAAACTTTAGTTTATATTTAGCAATATGATATGAGCATTCCAACTTAAACTTATGTTTAAATTGATTAAACCATTGTAGTTGATAGATAATCCATGAATGATAGTTAAATAGGTAACATAAACACTACAAGACGGCCCCGTCCAAGATGGGATACAAAATAACTAATTACTATCATCTTGTCTTACCACTTTGCTCCCAGATCTTTTCTTCCTCCTTCGCCCATCTGGATATTCAATTACCTTCTATGCTCATACTATCCTCCATACTAAACTACCCTTCGTGCTTCTCCCTCCTATGTTCCCCTCTCCTTTCTCTTAGCATGTGGAAATGTATGATAGGTTGCTTGTGCTAGATCTAGTGGCATAAGCTTTTATGTTGCTGGATCTAGCCCAAGCACACATCAACTATGAGGGTGGTTTTGGTAAAAAAAACTATGAGGGTGGTGGAATGGTGGCGATCCTATGGCCTCTCTCCCCAATCTCATAGTTACACTATGGCGACGTGTGCCAGATCTAGCCTCAGTAGTGATAGGGGCAATGAGGGAGAAATGAAAGCCAATAGGAAGGATGACGACCGGTGCAGGTTTCTTCTAAGCATTTTGATGGCAATGAAGGGGCCAAGGAAGATGCTAGATCTAGAACTTTAATTTGGCAACTGACACTACAACACACCCATTATACTCTTTCCCAAGCCTGTCGCAGTTGTGTATCGGCGTTTTGTAAAGGTACGCTGTGCCATCCTGACTGATACCCACAGGTTCCACCCCTGTACCCTAGGTATCAACAGACACCTATTGTTATCAACCGATACACATAGGTACTAGGCACTCTAGGTATCTGCTGGTACCTATAGGTATAGTCGATACTCATTTGTACCAGGTACCCAAGTACCGTGTATCATGTATCAAGGCACAAGGATAGGAACATGTTTTGTCACCAACGCTTGGTCGGTTGTCCAGCAAGCCTTAAGCTGTTGGCATGTCCTCTCCCCTCTCCCTTTCCCTTTTCAAACTCCGTTACTTGTTTGTTACGGTAACGCTCTGCCTACACATCCACTTCCTAGCGTCCTACGTTCCCCACTGTGTGATGATAGTGTCACTACTAGTGTCATCACCATGCTCTGCTACCAACTGGTGGTTTTACTCGAGCATAGTGCAAAAAACCCTGACCGAACCGACGGTTGAACCCAAAAAAACCAGAACCGACGACCTTAATGGTTCGGTTCTGTTTAAAGACTGCCCTGCAATTGAACCGATCAAAAACCGGTGAATTGACCTGTTTTTTAGAATCAAAGCGGTTTTTTAATTTGTTCTATGATAATATTGTGTTATGAATTTATTAGGTTTCCATACTATAATTACTTCTTTTATTTTGTGGTAACAATAGATATATCGGTTTCGTTTATACATATTTTACCAATTTTGTGATGGTTGTATATTAAAATAATACAAATTAAATTAAATATTAATAAATAAAACAATGGTTCAACCGGTGACCCAGTGGTTTGACCGGTGAACCGATGGCTAGAGCAGGTCGACCTTTGGTCCGGTTTTCTGTACTATGTACTTGAGTCATGTGCCTCGAGGAGCACAATGTGGTGTGAGATATGGAGGCGTAGAATCATGAGAAGGAAGTAGAGACATTGGATGGCATCAATTTCGCCCCTATGTGTCTCATATAGACAATATTCCATCATGTATTCGTCCTCAATAGCTAAACCTATGTATAAGTGAAGTCTAAGGGTAATGGATATGGATAAGATTTTATACCTACTATAGGTAATGTGTATAGCCATGGACATAAAATTATCTCATGGACATGAGTATGAATATGCACTACTTGTGCCTGCCATGCCCAATTGTCATTCCTACATGGAGTCACGTAGGACGATGGGAGTGATGACTTATATACCAAACGATAATAAATAACAACAAAATAGAATAAAATGAAGAAAATACTATATGTCAACCTTATTTGTTGTTTACTCCTTCGGTTCAAAAATATGAGTATCAATAGGATTTGAATCTTGTAACATGATATAATTATCTATGACACTATTTATAGTATTACTTGTCTCATCAATCACTTCACATTTATAATTATTCTGTCTATTTTGTCCCTAGCTACCCCCTTATCCCTCCCATTCCTCATTTGAGTGGTACCATAGTCTTCTTGTCAACCTTAATATCTACTAACACCCACACCTTTTCACTTATACTTATGCTTATAAACTAAATTTTAAATTTTCAACCTTAAATTTGGAGTCGATTTCAGGGTTTTTTCCATCATATTTTATTTTCCAGCCTTGATTTTTAGATCGCTAAGAACAAGTATATAAAAATATTATTTATTTGCAAATATATTGTTTTGCTTAATCCTTGAATAAGCCAAAAGAGATGTTTATATTTTGGAACAGAAAGAGTATCTTTTACCACCTTCATCCCATAATAAGTGCATTTCTTGAATTTAAATTTATTACACAAAGAGTCTATTTATGGAGTACTAGTTGACCCATCAACCACCTTATATTTAAATTTCTCTTCATTTTACCCCTACCAACATCTCATTCCATGTCATCTCCTTATTTAATAAGGGACATTTAAGTCATTTTTCTTCTACTTAATTTGACTCTAGGGTGCTAGAGATGCATTTATATTGGGATGGAGGCAGTATATCCCTAACTTTCTCTGTATTGTCTATTTAAAGTTACTTTCTACAATACCACGTGACAACACTTCATTTAAAACGATCTCAATTTGATGATGCGATAGTATGTATAGTTTTTAAGAGTCAAGGGATAAAAAATAATATTTTACATGTGACTGATTTTTTAAATAAATAATTTTTTAAATAAGACGGATGATCAAAACCAAGAGATTGTATTTTTTGGGAACAGTGAGAGTAGATAGGAAGCTCGGTAAGCATACTGAACATTGGGAAAAAAAATGACGTATATAGAATTTATGAATCATACAAATCTTTCGTTTAGATTTCTTTTAAATCCGAGAGCTATATTATATTTTGAGATTTCTTTTAAATTCGAGGGCTATATGAGATGGAAAGAGGAGTATGGTGGCTAAACGATAATTCCCGTTAGCATGGTAAACCTGAGCAGGAGAGGAGCGGCAGGCATGTGAGAATTGCGATGAAAAAGTATCCAGTGCAGAAGCGGACAAGGCTAGCAATTGCAAGAGTAGAGTTTGAAGGTGTGGAAATAATGTGAAGGTGGGGCCCACGAGGGCGACATGGGGACCCACGCGCCACACATATGCTGCAATCAGGCTTTTGGCCTCTTCCGGAATTCCCTTGCCTGGACACAAACACATTCTTCATAGAGGAGGGAGGGAGGGAGTGGTAATACTAATATTTGTCACGCTCGCTCTGTGCTGTGCTGTGCCCTTGTTTTGTTTTGTGTTGTCTTGTTTTGTTGCATCAGCCCTGTATTACATATAGGAGGGGAGTGCTCAGCTCACAGCTTACACCAACAAAAACAAAATTTTATAAAGAGAGGAGAAGGGGGACACACACACACACAGGTTGGCTTCGCGAGGGAAGAGGCCGCCATCGCCATGTACGCGGAGACCACCGGCGCTTTCGGCTTCGCTGCCTACTCGCAGCCGCCGCCCGACGCCGCCTCCTGCTCCATCTACACCGCCTCCGCCTCCGCCTTGCCCCTCGTGAGTACCTGTACCTCACCCTTCTTGCCTCACACAAACAACATCGAAACAAATCTTGTTCCTCCTAGGCTCTCGCCTCCCTTATTACGGTTGATTATGATGGCTTGTCGGTCCGGTCCGAATCAAATTTCACCTCCTCCCCCCACTGTTATGTTAATTCATCCTTCACTTTCCTCTTCTATAGGAATAGCCGATCGACTTTCAGATGATGCTTGCTTCCCTTCCTTCCTTCCTTCCTTACTGCTGTTGCTTTCTTAATTAATTTCTCTTCTCTTCATTAAACACAGCAGCTAAGCACGCTGTAACTAAAAATGCGCCATCGCTCGCTGTATATGGTGAATTATAATTCATGCGCTCACTTTTCCTTTTCGCACTCAGCCAACCTAGCCTAGGGAGTGCAGAGGGGTTAGCAGGCACCAGCTGCTCATGTTGGATGCAACTTTTCCTTTCCTTTTTTTCTTCAGTCTTTTCATTCACATCTTCCTTTATTTCGTTCCTTCTTTCTTTCTTTCTACGCGCACGCACAAAAATGATACTTAAAAAAGACTTTCGAGATAGATGGATATTTAGTGCCTGCCCAGGGAGATCAAATTAGGTTGGGTGTTAATAGAGTTTTTTTGGGCAGGATTTCTGATGCTCACAAAATGCCCCTGTCCATCAATCAGTATATGCTCTGGGCGCATGACAGGGACTTGTAAGTTGACATGTGCATCAACATGTACAAAAGCCACCCTACTACTTGCAACCAATACCTTTTACTTAACACACTCCACACACACACTTACTTTCTTATTGCCTCGCGCACTGCTTCTACCCCTTTCTCTCTAGTCAATTTTTGTTCTTCACTCTTTGGCTTTTGAGGGAAAAGAATATCTAATATCTACTGCTGTCATGTGGACAGAACAAAGCATATTGATTAATTACTCTTCGCTTTCTGGCCCGCCGTACAAAAGAAAAGAAAATATGTTTCCCCTCCTGCCTCAATTAACAAGAAAAACGAGAGAAAAATCATTTCAGCAACAACATTTTAGTACATCCATTTTAAAACGAAATGTGAAGTGCAAGCGAAAGCTAAGCTGTTCACACCTCTTTTCCATCCAACAGGGAAACATGGCGCAGCCATCCTTGGTATCGGAGTATGACCTTGGAGGTGAGGGGGACCTGTTCAAAGCTCCTGAACCCATCATTGAAGATCCAGTGCTTAGCCTCGATCCACTTGCAGCTGCCATTTCAATGATATCTGGCACTGAGAATGTAATGGATGAAACTATAGACGTTGCAGATATTGGCGACATTCAGAATGACCCTCTTTTAAGCGAAGTATTATTGTACGAGTGCGAGAAGGAGCTCATGGAGAAATCTGCAATCGAAGAGACGATCTCTGAACTGCTGGACGTCAAGATTCCCATGCTGCAAGTCGAAGAGTTCCCCAGACAGACCGAACAAGTTCTAGGACAGGTCGTGCTTCCGGTCATGGAAAACGAGAAACCATCAGTTCCTGAATGTTCACTCCAGAAAAGTGTCAGTTTTGGGTGCCTCAACTCAGCTGAATGGGTCAATGGAGCAGCCAGGCCAAACTTCCTGGACTTCCAAGGATTGGACTTTGAGACAGCGTTTGGGTTGAGGAGGGCATACAGCGAAGGAGACATTCAGGTTTGATCATTTTCTCTTGCCGTATACAGATAGATAAGGAATTTGTTGTGACAAGAGCAGGCAATGACTGTACTGTAAAGTTGTGTACACAGCTGTCGAGAAAAGAAATGTTGAGACAGAAACCAAAACCTAAAGCATCACCTTTGGCCTTGTATTTGTGCGTGGTGCTTTACTTAAAGGCCATCAAAGCTATGACCCTAATTTTTACATGTTACTATTTCTGCCCAAAGTAACCTTTTCTTGATGATTTCATCACTGTTTTAGTTGATCTCGAACATAGCGATTCTGCACAGTAGTGCAGTGTGATTTTGTCTTTCAAGTTACTATTACATGCACGCTCCTGCATACAAAGTTGGTTTCGTAATTCTATATGTGCTGTAAGAAATTGTCTAGGTGTCAAAAGTGTGTATATCCTATACTTTCCCCCTTATTTTAGGAAGGCACCATTTGCAGCGTTGTAGGAAGTTGTGAGATTGTTTGAGTAAACATTTTCCAGAATGTAGGGAATTGTGCTTACGATGTCAATTGGCTTTTGAACAGAATCTTGGAGCCAACACTCCTCGACCTGGGAACTCAGCAAACGTTCAAGCATCTTGCGAGAGGTTTGTGACCATCAGTGATCTGAAATCTGAAGAAAGGAAGCAGAAGCTATCTAGGTACAGAAAGAAGAAGGTGAAGAGAAACTTTGGCAGGAAGATCAAGGTAAAGACTATTACCCTGTTTCTTGTTATTTATATATATAGAGAAAAGGAAAAACAAAAAGACAGAGAAATTAAAGGATATGATTAATTAGAGAAGCTGATGAATACAAGATGACTGACAGAAAGAAGCATTGTGTTTCAGTATGCTTGCAGGAAGGCTCTTGCAGACAGCCAGCCAAGAGTGCGAGGGAGGTTTGCCAAGATCGAAGAGAACGACGTGCTCAAGCCAAGGAAGTAGAGAATGTGGTGTGGTGTGCTGGACCTAAGAATAGGGAGGAATGCATCGCAGCTGCCAGTGCCGGAAGGAGCTTTTCCTTCTAGACTAGAAAGTGGAGTGGAGGAGAGGACAGGAGGAGCAAGGCCCACCTTGTACGGCGAGGCCAAGGTGGAAGAAGAAGAGGGACGCGGCTGCAGCACTCGTCGGAATTAATTTTAGCTGCTTTTGGTCGCCTTCTACTACAAGTAACTAATTATATTTTCCCATGCATGTGTAACATTAGTAATAAATAATTATGTAGTATACTGTATAATACTAGTAGTTATCCTTGGGTGCGAGAAGAGCTGAAGGCCTCATGTACAAAAATGGCTTGATAGTCGTAATAATAACAATAAACTTCTGCTCCCACCCTTCAGCTGTACCCGGGTTTTTCTATTCGAGAGGGTACAACCACCACGCGCGCACACGTTCTTAACACACAGAGACACACGGAGACACTGACACCTAAATCTTTTCCAAAATTTAAATTTTCCACTTCTAAGTTTAGAGTTGATTTTGGTTTTGGTTTTTTTTATTATAGTTTATTTTTCGACCATAGCTTTCATCGCCAATAACATGAACATCAAAATATTATCCCAAATTATTTCTCAGATCTCAGTGCAAGTGCAGACCCACTGAACGGGCCGCATCCCGTGTGACTACTGACGACGACTCCTTAATAAAACGTTAAAATGCCTACTCAATCAACCGTATGGAATCTTTGAAAGTAGCAACAAGAAATGGACCTCATTAGCTTCCAAAGGCTCTACTGTCTTATGATTAAGCACTACTCCTTTCCTTTTCAGAGCTAGATTGCTCCAAACAAGCAAGGCTAACAAAACAAGAAGAGAACTAGACAGCAGGCTATCATGAAGCTAAAACGGAGAAGAGACAAAAGCTTATGATACCAATAATAATAAACAAGGAAAGAAACGAAGGGAAGCGGCATCACCTGACTGAAGGCGATAGATAGTTTGATTACTCAGTGCACGCTCTACATTTGAAGGTATACAATTCTTCTTCGGGCCTTATTTGCGTCAGGTCACATGGGCATTGGCATAACCCAAAGGTCGCGATCGTACCTTTATTACACTCTTCAGTGTTCAAGAGGTAATTATGGAAAGTGAAGGTGATTTTTTTTTTGAAAAAAAATAACAAGATGATTCGCCAGTTAGTTAACCCCGTAGATCCACTTCTCCTCGTTGCTAGTGTAAGAGACCAGCTCCCTGGGTTCAAACCAGAGAGCAATCTCAGCCTTTGCTGTCTCTGGGCCATCGCTTCCATGGATTATGTTTCTGATGTTCAAGTGATGGAACGTGAGTTAGAAAGATTTACAAAGAGCACATATCGGGATTGAATTGACAGGTTCTCTGCATCTCTGTATAGATGGAAAACATGATGGATGTTGGGTAAATTAGCAGATTTTCAAGTCCTATTTCCAGTTTCCAGGCAATAGAGATCGATCCAGTGTCCTTTATTCATACCATCTATCATTTAGGTTAATGCGAGTAGGATGAAGTATACCTGCCAACAACAACAGCAAGGTCACCCCTGATGGTTCCTGGTTCGGACTTCTGTGGGTCTGTAGCACCGATCAGCTTTCTCCCGTACTTAATAACACCCTCTCCTTCCCAAACCTGCATAATGGTGGAACATATTCAATTCATGTATCATTACCCAGCTACACAGGTTAAATTTATTTGCAGAGATGAGGCATCTGCTTACCATGGCAAGTACAGGGCCAGAGCTAAGGAAGTCACACAATCCATTGAAGAAAGGTCTGTCTTTCAAATCATGATAGTGCTTCTGAGCAAATTCTTTGGATGGAACCACCAGCTTGACGGCAACAAGCTTGAATCCTTTTCTTTCAAATCGGGACAATATCTCAGAAATCTGCAGAACAGAATGGGAAGAAACGGATGGGAGAGATCGATCAGATTCCCGTAGGAAATTACAAGCATATGGAGACAGAGATTAAACAGTACAATCTAGTGTTGGGTTGCATGATTGAAATGGTTCTTTGTCGGCCTGCCATTGGTGAGGGTGTTAGATGTGTACTAGGGACCATGATTAAGAGAAGAGGACCCCAACTGTGCAGAGTTGAGGAATGGGGTCCAACCAATTGCCACAAAAGAAAGACAGAAACGAGAACAGACAAGGCAGTGTGGCAGATGTGTCTTGACATCTCAGAATATAGTACTATATGTCATGTGAATGTGATTATTAGCGTGCGCCGAGATTAGAGATGGCAACGAAAACCCGCGATCCGAGACCCGATGGATATTTACTCCATTAAGGTACGGGTATGAACTAAATATATTACTCGTGGGTAAGTAATCGGGCAAATACCTTCACCCGATGGGTACGCGGGTATGGAAACGTTCTTATGGTCCCCATACCTATTTATCCATGGGTAGTAATACCCATAAGTTTAAATGCACATCATGACCTAATATCAAATTAGCCTAGCCCAATTAACCAAAACCCTAGGTATTTAAATCATCCATATCTTTTCCACCACACTATATAAATGTGTGATATCTTAAGTATGAGTGTCTATTGTAATATACTATTTGGAAACTATACAATATACAATTTAGATTGTTTTAAACTTTTATGGGTATATGGGTGACCTGATAGGTAAAGTTTACCTAAGCGAGTATAGGTCTGGGGAAATTTTCCTATCCGTGATGAGTATGGGTATGTTAATGGTACGAAATTTTGCTGGTGGGTATGGATCTAGGGTACTAATACCCGATGGGTATTTATCCATTTCCATCTCTAACCGAGATGGTGTCAGGTATGTTACGTGTTTACTCCTGTTGTATTTGGGAGCAGTCAGTCACGCGTTGTATAGCAACATTTTATATGTAGAAGAAGAAGAGAGAAGAGAAAGCTCACCAGGCCCCTTTGGACGCCGTCAGGCTTGATGGCGATAAAGGTGCGCTCCATCTACATTGGCATTCCAACCAATCAATCAACCATCATGACATGACATGACATGAATTGGCAATCAAATACTACTAGTTAACTTATATATAGAACAGTGGCACAATGAAATGGAAGGGGATGTATGAGTGGAAGGCACCTCTGCAGCATGCGCCTCCTGATCCTGTAACATGTAAACTGCAGCATAAGGGAGGGGGGGTTAGATTAGATTAGAGTAGAGACAAATCGATGAATCGCATGGTGAGGTGAGGTAAGGATGATGCGAACCCGCGGCAGGGATGGCAGCGATGGTGGGGAGCCATCCGGCGGGTCCGGTGGAGGCGCCCGAGTTGTGGTAGGAGTAGGCTGTGGGGACGGTCTTCCTCCCCAGGTTGGTGAGCGTCGCCAGCGCAGCGTTCCTCCCCTCTGCGTATGTATGGATGTATGTCATTCGTTATTCAAAATCAAAATCAATCAGAGTCAGTCTGGGTATCTGACCGGCGAGGACGGAGGAGCGCGGGGAGGCGGCGGAGAGGAGAGACCTGGCGGCCTTGCACGCCGACTGGTACAGCTTGGAGGAGCTCATGGCAGCGGCGGCGGGGGCTAGGGTTCCGGCGTGGCGAGCGATCGATCGATCTCCACTAATACTGGGAGGTGTTGTAGTAGTACTAGTGGTGGAAGATGATATGATATACAGTGGTTGGGTGTGGCCTCGCCGGCGTCGTCGGTGTCGGTGGCCTCTGAGTGGCTGACGGCACGACACGTCAGCAACCCGATTGCCCTCCTCTTCTGCTTCTTTTCTTTAGTTGCGTTTAGTTGGAAAAAAAATGGGAGACGCGTAATACAATCGCACATTTAAAGTATTAAACATAGTCTAATTATAAAATAAATTTCAGATTTTGTCTAGAAACCGCGAGACAAATCTTTTGAATTCAATTAATCCATCATTAGCACATGTTGGTTTAGACTTAAAAAATTCGTCTCACGATTTTCTACATAACTGTGTAATTAGTTTTAATGTTTATGTATTTAGCGCTTTATTTAGACGATTCATGTTTTTAAAAAAAGTTTTTAGAAAACCAGTATACTCCATAAATAAAGAGAGAGACCGAATCTCGCTTTTAATGAATAACTTTCTCCTGCCAGTCGGCAACGCATCCCGTTCCTTCCTTGCCCTATTAATCACTCTTAAACGTGACAATTTATTAATGTAGAGTTAAGGATACATGCACGAGCAGTGAATCTGTTAACACGCAAGTGTAGCAGAGACAGCAAATAATCAAATGTCCCACTAGTATAATGTTAATTACTATGACATACTATACTAGGATATTAATAGTACCACCGGGATCACTGATACGTGAATCATATCTTAAAATCAACGTATTTAAATGTAGAGGATGTAAACCCCTCTCTTCTGCACTCCTTTCATGTCAAAATAAATTTTAAACAAAAATAATACTCAAACTGGACACACCCGAGTAAACAAATAACGGCGATCGGATCGCCAATCCAGAAAAAAAACACATGTGCTGTGCATGCCGTGCCCTCCCGAGATCCAATCTCCTCGCGCCCCACCTTCCCCATTCTGCAGGCCGTATCATTCCACATGACATGAACAACTACTAGTAGTATGCATTTTCCTTGCTTGTATTGTTCCTCACAACTCCGAGGTCTACAATTAACTGCAATGTCTTCTTGCATTTGCCCATTTACATGTATCAATCAAGTGTCAATGTAGCAGTCCACGGTAACTACCGGCACAACACAAAGCGTTCGCTCCTCTACTCTAATATACATCAACTACATATGCATCTTAATTTGTACACCCTTCAAGACACCAGGATTACCATGAACCAACTTCTTGCTTGCTTGACTTACTCCTACCCTCCCCACCAGCACCGTACGATAATCCACAATCTCCTCTTAGCGCTCTCACCCATGAATCCACCTGCACAATTGTAACGCATATACTAATTCTCAGGATCAAATACAACATTACATTCTGTTTTATGCACAACCAGGGCAATCTTTACCTGTATCTCAGACATGCTCGAGCATTCGAACTTCAAACCTTGACTGGTCATTATGTAGAATGCATATCTTGTTTTCTCATCTTCTGGCACAAAATTTGGAAGCTGCCCCACTTCCACAATATCGCTCAGCAGCGTAGATTCTTGTGGACTCAGATCTGAAATCGGTACTTAACTAAGATTGGACTTGGTTTTCCTTTACATAATAAAAGCAAGACACCTAGATGGTTTCCCAATATAGAATCAGTGTGTAGCCAGATTCTACCATACTGAGTGAATGAAGCCGTTGCTGGTGCATTAAGCGCATGTGTTTTTACAACTAGCTAAATGCATGTGTTTTGCTACTGATAAAAGAAAATATATTATAATTTTCCATGAAATTTGTTATCCATCCTTTTCTACAGGGAACATATTCACCTTAATTTGATTTTATATGTGGTTATCCATTTAGATTGGATTGTGTTTTTAATAACTAAAAGTTCCATGGGTAATTCGTGAAATTATAATAGGGGTTGTGGTAGATTCACTGCCGCAGCTCCCACAGAGGGGATGGGGTGAGCAGCGGACTGCCAATTAAGTAGAAATTTATGTGATTATCCAATTGTTAGGCATATTTGCCGCCCCCACCCACACGCGCCCCTTGTAATGCAGTTAACTGCCAGCAGGCTAAAGAAGTCATCCCCAGTGATCAATCCTGAGCTGGGCCTCTGGAAGATCATAGTACGCATGCCATTTGTCACAGGTTGCACTTTAATTTGTTACAATATCTGAGTACATACTTGAATGTAGGCTAGACATTTTGCTCAGTAATTTTGTGAATATGTCATTTATGTGTTTACCAGTTTAATGAAAAGGGCAAGCAATGTTAAATTGCTTTTACAAGACAGTTAGGAAAAAAAATATTCTTTTGTGTTGCCCAAGCTGCCAAAACACATATGTAATATGTTGATATGCTTTATTATCCATTAGACGCAGGATATAAACTGTGATTTCTTTTAGTCTTTGCCTCCCCTCATGTTAGAAAATCCTGGCTCGGCCAGTAATTAGTATGAGATAGAATGGCAAACACAAGACATGCTCCCATAATAAAATATCTACCTGTAGATTTCAGATAATAGTATACACATTGCCCTTGTAGAACAACAAACCGGGGAAGCCAATCATCAACATCGGCATCATCTAGAATAGGTGGCTCTCCAGGAAGTTGAGTCCATCTCTATACACAATAAAACATCATAACCGTCAGTCTCCATAAGACAAGATTGAAGCAATGTTGGAGAAGGCCAAATTGTGAAGTTTTCTTACACTTCTAATATTGAGATACCCAGAAAGGCGTGCATATCTCAAAACTTCGTCAATATTTTCCAACCTGGAAGGCGGAAACCATAACAATTACATATGATCAGGAAAAAAAAATGCTTCCATAACTTGTGACATTGTTGGAAAATCAGCACAGGAAACTTAGTTAACTAGCATAATAAAATGTTTGTTGTAGAGGAATGTGCCATACCGAGCTTTTAACTGAGATTCCCTCTCTTCAGCATCAGCAATCTCAGTTTTTAATGATTCTACTTGAGCTCTGGTTAACTGAACCTGGTACCAATGAAAAATGCATGTGTTATAAGAAGGAATCATGGTAGCAGGACACAAAATTTGTGACTAAGAAGTACTTCATTAACCTTGTCATCATCCTCGTTGATGGTCGACCATCTAATTCGAGGAATAGACAATAGATGCAAAAGAGATGCAGCTCCCATAACTCGTTTTGGAGTCCAGGAACGCCTGCGTGCACTGGTGACACGACAAGAGCAAACATACTATTACAATCACAAAGGTGAAAAAAGTAGTTTCAGAGCGAGCGAATTCCTTTTGTTGAAAGCATCACCTTGGTGGAGAATCCAGGTTACTCTCACTCGTGGATAGACCACCAGCAGTCTCCATGGATTCTCGTGATGGTAGGAAGTGTTGGGGAAAGACCTCTATCCTTCCATAAACATCATCCATCCAACTATGTTACCACTATTAGATAGAGCATAATAGTCTGTTGTTTTAAGAGAATGCAAATAACTGTCAATAGACAATAAATAAGATAATATTCCTACAGTACCATATAAATTTACATTTAATACTGTATGTAGTATCAGGATAGAGCTCAGAAAAACAGTTGATGGAGAGAGCAACTGAGCATACTTGCATGTTTATAGGATACTAATAATTCATTCATTTGACGCATAGATTAGTTTGAAAGAAGTTAATATCTGATATCAGTGTTTTTGGCAAGGGAATTGGTGAATGGGCGTACAAAGTAGAGGACGGAGGGAGTTAGAGTTGTGGGGAGAAAAAGCAATCCCGGGCGCGAGAAACCACCGGGATCTGAAAGAGGACACAAATCGAGTGTAAGGCCCCAAGCAGGAGTCGCGATCGGCGATGAGGAGGTGGTAATGGTCTGGTATTAGTGTGCAGAGGAAGAGTTGGTGAAATCGATCCGAAATAGTAGACGCGGACTAGTAAATACCTGCGGAAAGAGATCATACCTCGGAGGTGGAGGTGAAGGGGGCGGGGGCGGGGGCGGCAACGACGACGACGACGGCGGCGGCGAGTCAAATCGGCGGCGGAAAAGGAAAGGTGGGTGGCTGCTTTGGCGTAGAAGGAGAATGAGAGGGAGTTGAAGGGTAGTGCTGTAAATTCGTCGTTTACTTGGTTTCCTTTCCGTGCCTACCTGTCGTCGTCTATTTTATTATTACTAGTATAGTAATACATTGCAAAAGTGTAGTACGAGTAAGTCACCAAGAGCATCCTAACAGCTCATCTAAATTTGATTATTTATATCTTTATTTGGATGATCATCTAAACTAGTTTCATCTTTCATATCTCTATGTACTCTATTAGATCATTCATATATAATATTCTCTATATTTTTTTGGAGGACGGAGTCTTTGGAGGATAGAGAGATCATCTAAATATAAAGTTTCTCTCTACTAATATGGATGACGTCTAAAAATAGATGATAGGATAGCCGTTCTGTTGGAGCTCAATTTATAATCTTCATCCTCTATTTTCAGGATAGATAATAGGATAGATGAGCTGTTGGGATGCTCTAACAAGCCTTGCGGCCAGGCCTATCTTGGACACTTGGAAAGAGATCTTTTGCCGTTGAAATAAGTTCACCCGTCGTCCCTCAACTTTACGTCGTGTCTACGAGACATCTCTAAAACCCCAATACTAGAAATCTTAGCCCCTTGAGTTTTCAAAACCATGTAGATTAGGTCCAAGTACAGTATGCATGGATGGTTTCACTAACGTGGCATCCTAGTCAGCAAGGACAAAATAAATTATAGGACCCACATGTAGGTCACATATCAGCTCTCCCTCTTTCTTTTTTCCTCTTTCCTTCTTTTCTCTCCATTCTCTCCCATCCTCTTCTCTCTTCTTCCTCTCTCCTCTCCTGCGCGGGTAGCTCGCGGCGCGGGCGGCTGCGGACGAGTGGCGCGCGGTCGGTGAGCTGGGGCGCGCAGGGCGGCGAAGAACTCCTGCGCCCGGAGACGCGGTCGGGCGGCGAGCGGGGGCGACGACCTATTGCGAAGCCGGGCGAGCGGGGACGGCAGGGCTTGTAGCGGCCCGCGCAGGCCGCTGCTTCTCTCCGTTTGCTCTAGAGTCGTCGTCTCCATGCCGAGCATGATAGACATTGTCCTCAACCTCGGCCTCAATGACCAGCCAACCACGTCGTCGTCGGCCTCGCCCAGCGTAGCGGCGAGCCCTTCGCTTACACTCCTACCACCGCTTCCTCGACATGTTCGGCGTCATCATCCGCATCAGCCGTGTCATCGTTGCCGAGGCCGGAGAGGACCGAGGATCGGGGTGGACTTCGTCACCGGGGAGAACAAGACACTGGCGGCGTGGAAGAGCCCCTCCGACCCGTTGCCAGGCTCGGTGGTCGTGGCCATGGACACCTTCGGTGACCAGGAGGTGTTCATCTGGAACGGGCCGACCAAAGGTGTGGTGTTCCGGGCCCTGGGACGGCGTGCAGTTCACCGGCGACACCAACAGCCTACCGGCGTGCTCCTGCCTCTGTGGGCTCTCGCCGCGGTCGCCGATGGCGTGGGTGCTATGGGATGACCGTGACGGGTACACTCGGGGGACGCCGCTCGACTGCACCCACGCGTGCGTCGAGCAGGTGGAACTCCAGTGGCAAGCTCGGACAGGCTCGTCAACCGCCTCCCCCTCCCTCCCAAACTCATCGGCATCCTCTCCCTCCCAAATTGTGCCAACGCTGGCTTTTTGGAAGAAAAGAGGAGAATAGGAGGGAGGCTGACATATGGGGTCAACATACCTTTTTAAAATTATTTTTGCTGACTAGGATATCACGTCAGTGAAACTAGGAATACATATTGCCATAGGACTAAAATTGCACAGGTTTATATAGTTTAGGGGTGAAGATTTCTGATATTGGGGTTTAGAGATGTCTCGCGGACTCGATGTAAAGTTAAGAGACGGCAAGTAAACTTATTCCTTTGCCGTTTGGGCTTACTGCCTTTCCACCACTCACCGTATGTCAAGATTGAAGATATGACTTCTCTTAAGATACTCCCATTCATTAGGGAAATAGTCCACTCAAGTATCGGTATGGGTTTCATTTGGGCTTTATTACAATCAAACCCGATACAAAGTATCCTCTAACTTTTAAAACTAGTGCAAATCAAGTTCTAAAATAATATCAAGAGTGATTTAGCTGACGTGACATCTAGATGCCTTGTTTGACTTTTCCTTCGTCTCAGGTGGCGATTACATTTGCTCTCTACATATGCCACTTCGAGGCAGTGGTCGCGGATCACCTCGACAATGATTACTTCTCTCTATATCCACCACTTTAAGGGAGCGACTGACACCCACCACAATGTTGCTAGGCGCCCATCGCCTCCTTCCAATGGATATCACTAGTTTCCTCCCCACAAGCCTCTCATCGCCAGGGTCACCCCACTTTACCACCATGGAAGTCGTTGCCACTCTAGTGCCTCTATCACTGCGCTGCCCCTCCACCCGGCTAGCCACATGTGGATGATCGAGTAGTAGATAGGAGAGAAAGAGAGGAGGGAGGAAGATTAAGCCAGAGGATAAAGACATGATGACATGTGGGTCTTATTGCTGATATGGATTACACAAGAGTTCATTGTACCTTTGAACATGCCCTAATGATGCATCAAATTGCTCTTCAACTCCAAAGGAGTTCCATAACTAACACAATCACATTTAAGAAACAAAACTTGATGGTAACTATTATTATACTTGTGCTAATGTGTTACGAGTCAATTCACTAATACAAATAAGATACCATAAATTCTTTCAACTACAATCATGTAAACAAAACATTCAAAATTGTTTGTCTATCAAGCATTTGTTAATCTGATTATTATTTAAACAAAGTCTAACAAAATAGCGGCGAATCACCAATTAATAATGACTATTATAGCTTTGTATAATTAAATTATTGAAAGTACATCTAGCTCCTAAAGTGGGTTTTGGATGATTAATGACAATTCTAGTCAAAGCATGTGTGTGCTAACAAATTTATGGTTGCAGAGAAGTTAGAAATGTTTTAACTCATGCTATAAATGCGAAAATTCGATAAAGACAAGAAGTGATCCTTAAAGCTAAACGCGAATGGAGCCAAAGCGATAGAAGGTGTTTTTTTCTATTTCGCTTTGAGTCGTAGGACAATCCGTACTTTTAAGAGGGGTCACCAAGTCGATACATGCATCCATGAGTGAGTAATGAGTGTTAGAGGCTTGGTTAAGTAAATTCTAGAGAGCCTGGACCAGACAGTCCGACCCCAGACAGCAGTCAAAACATAAGTGTTGGCTGGACGGTCCGGCCCCTGGGCCCCGACAGTCCGGCCCATGTAACTTTATCCAACAGCTAGCTGATGTTTGACAGCACTATATAACCCACCTCGGGATTCTAGCCGTTGGTGAGGCTTCTAGTTCAAATAGTAGGGTTCCTAGGTGTGTTCTAGCCCTCTCCAAGCCTCCCCCACTAATCCTAACACTCCCTAGAGTGATTACAGCAAGAATAAAACCTAGGTTGTGAGGTTGATGACTAGTGAGTGACTTTGAGTGATCTTGAGTGTTCTTGTGAGTTTTGTGAAATCTTGTGCGACCGATGGATGCATGTGGAGACGTGTATGCCTATTACTCTTAGATTTCGTGCTCCTAGACAGATAGGCATCCCCACGAGTCTCCAAGCTTTGTGGATCACCCGGGATCAAGTTTGTGAAGGTTGGAGCCTAACCTCTACAAGGAAAAAGTCAAGTTCTCTAGTGAATTCTTGTGCTTCTTCTTAGAAGGTTGCCTGGTAGAGCGAGTTGCATCTTAGGGCTAGTAAAGACGCTTTGATCTTGACCTTGATGGTCGATCAAGGGCTTGCTAGCGCCTAGGGGTGAACTCGGAGACCCATGTTGATCTTATGTGAAGAAGCCAAGAGAGGAAAAGGATCGAGAGAAATCTTGCTTAGTGGAGCGCCTCAACGGAGAGTAAGATCGAAAGATCCAAACTTCGGGTAAAAATATCTCGTGTCTATCTTTGTGCTTTTCTTGGTTTCCTGTTGTTCCTATGATCTTTCTGAGTTCATTTTCCTCACACACTACACGTTCCCAGGAACTTTACCAAGAAAAGAGGATTGAAAAGTCTCTTCTTTCATTGACCAGACGGTCCGGCCAGAGTTCTCGACCTAACCCGAGAGCCCCAACCGGACGATCTGGCCCCTGAGCCCGAACAGTTTGGCCGCACTAAACGCTAATTCGTAGAATTTTTTAGGAAACCTATTCACCCCCCTCTAGGCTATCTCTCTGGGACTTCGTTAGGATGTTGCAATTACATGTTTTTAAGTTTGGACAGTAATTTCAAAATTTGCACGGTTAAGTCTATACAATAATTTCTGGAATTGCAACAACATATTGATACACTATTTCTGAAAGACTACAAGATCAAGTTCACATATTGCAAGGGTAATTTAAATTCAATAATTTATTTACATTATATAGTAAACATAAAATTTAAAATCTATAAATCTTTAATGAAAGCTACTTTGTAAAAACATGTTTTTTCATCCAATACAACTTTCCTTCTTTTCATAATAAATGAAAATTTGTTGATGTTTGTATATTCAAATGAACAAAACAGTCGTGTAATTCTCAGATAATACATAATTTAAAGTCTAAATTTTTATTAGTTTAAAAACAAATTTTGTTGTATATTCTTATATTATATAAAAATATATCTAAATTTAATATTAAGTGATCATATAATACCTAGCAAATATTTATCACACACATTCTTTTTAGTATTAAAAAATATATGATAATTTTTAACAAAGTCAAATTACTAATGATATTTTTATTGGTTGTGTTTCTTCATTATTATGAGAAGGTGCACATATCTTTCAATAATAAAAAAGTATTCTGCAATGATGCATCATTTGAGAGATCAAGGAATTTACCTATTATTTCACCTAAAAAGTTGGTGCCAACGAAATATTTCTAAAATGCAAAATACTCATATCTATTTACTTGACATTTATATCTGATATTATTGTCAGTGATTTGACTATTTGGGCATCTAACAATAATGTTCTATTGTATTAGCGCAACTGTGGCATGATATTGAATATGAACTTGATTGTGTCAATGTTCTAACAACGTCTTGTGATGGCTTGTATTGCTGCACATGCCACACCGATGTTGTGATTTCACTTTAATTCTAAAGATATGCAATGCATATTTATAGAAACTTTATGATTCAAAAGTCTATATATTTATCTTTTATAAAGTCTCTAATATATAAAAAATGTTTGTCTTGTTTCTAAACTGAAAAGATAATATCTAACCTATGAAAACTCTATAGTTTGTAAAATAAGGAAAGATGGAGTCTGTCTTAGCCGTCTAACCTTAATGAATATGATTTTAGTTGTTGGATTTAAAAACGATGAATGAAAGGCGAAGAATAAGTAAAATCCGTGGTTACACTGATTTATGCTGATGAAACTAATGTGTTCCGTTGATTGCTGAAAATATGAGAAACATTTCTATAATTAGACTGCACAACAAGAACAAAGATGAGATTTTTTATTAAATAAATCTTTTTAGCAAGTAATTTTATTATTAAATCACCGGGCAAAACTTTTCCAAAACCAAATCTTTTGGCTATTGGTGGCGTAGCAAGACAACACTATCATGCAGCCTGGTCGGTGCAACATGGTGTGACAGGCTTGCTACGCCAATGTCAGTGGCGTGGCAAGATAATGCTGCTACGCCACCGACAATGGTGTGACAAGCCGTTTCACCACGCCATTGTTGGTAGCATGGCCAAAAGATTCATACGGTTGAAATATTTTTCCGGAGGTTTAGTAATAAAATTATTTGTTAAAAATGTTTAAAAAAATAAAAAGATTTCAACAAAGATGTACATTAAGATGTTTGTAGATGTCCATTATACCTTTCTCAATTAGCAGTACCATGTAATTTAATGATTTTTTTTTGCAGCCCTTGATTAATGAAACCTTGAAGTACATATACAGGTTAGGACAATGTCATCCAAAATCCCATTCTTTACAATTCAATTCAAATATCAACTACTACCTCAATTTTATATTATATTGTAAGACTTTCTAGTCTCACCTAAATTCATTTGTTGTTGAATGTATATAATTTATATATGTGTTTATATTCATTAACATCCATATGAATCTAGGTAATGTTAGAAAGTCTTACGTTGCAAAACGGAAAGAGTACTCAACATGTGAGGCGTGTGAAATTTTTGTAGTAACTAAATTCAATTTTTTTATTCAAATATCAATTGCATGTTCCCTCCCAGTATGATTGTAATTTTTATTTAATCAAATATCTCCCGGCATGCTTAGATAATTTGAGATTAATCACAAATTGTAGGGATGCAGCCTAACGATCATTTTAGTACATTTGTTTGTAGCTACCAGTGACAGGTTTTTGATTTTAGTCCCGGGTTTGCATTAGAGGACACACAACAGAATAAAATTAATTAAGAGGAGTTAATTTTGCAATATCTGAATATAGTAGCTCCGTATCGACCTGTGCTTGTTTTTTTTTCCCCGAGAAACTGGCAGGAGATCTGCCTTCATTTATATTAAGAAGGAGAGCAACACAGATAGTTTAAAAGACAAGGTACATGGCAGGATGCAAGAAACTGAAAGAAATAACTGTTAGGGGCTATTCGTGGTTAATTTTGCATCAGCTTTACTTCATGTTGTCAGGGTGAGAACTCGAGCTCCTTGCCGGCAAACTCAGGTCTCAGCTCACTTTAGGAGAGGCAGATTGTCTGAGGGACGATTATTTGGAACTGGTGAACTTGGTTTAACCATTGATCAGACTGTTTAGGTAATTAGGTGGTTTGGAGGCAAAATGAATATAAGCTATGGGAATTGTCAGTACTGCTAAAATACAGTGTCCTAAGCCTAGATGAAGTGTGAATATAACTTCCCTTTTCTTTTTTTTTGGCAAAAACTGTGAATATACCTCAATAAGGGCTTATCTGGTGCATATGAGTGGAGGTCAATGTGATTGCTTATTGCTAAGAGTATATTTATGTATATGACATTTTATCCCTGATTTATCTCGCATAATTCTCCAGGTATCCCTCCCGGTATTGTTTCTATAAATCGGTTAAAAGGATTAGGGAATGACTTGGCCTATATGTACTCCACTATGATTATGAGTAAACCAATACTCGGTTCACTGTTACTTTGTGTTCCTGTGACGAGTATGAGCTGTACATTTTTTTTTCTGGTATACACGCCAGACCCGTGTATTTTTGTATTAAGAGGAATAAAGCCCAAACAAAAACAACAAATGACAGAGAAAGGGGAGAGAGAGGGGGAGGGAAACAACAAAACTATCAGAGGTATTTTATCATATTCGAAGAGGTACCGGAAAGTACCAGTTATTAAGAGATACCAAATAACGTTGACTCGTTAGGGGTAGGCTAGGAAAGAAAACACGGGTGGAATAAAAAAACCTTATTGCTAGTGTCGCCGACGGCCGACGACAGCGGGGATGCGGACCACCCACGACGACGACAGCACGCCGCCCACGAGCTCGATTCGTTAGGGGTAGGATTGGAAGTAAAGACGAGTAGAATAAAAAAAAACTTATCTTTTCTTGCTGGCGCTGCCGACAACCAACGGCAGCGGGGATGCGGGCCGCCCACGACGACGATGACAGCGCGCCGCCCACAAGCTCGACGCCGCAGCTGCCACACCATCAACAGTCGCTCGGATCGACGGCAACCGCGAGCGGGGATGTGGCCGGCGCGACGAGCTCCAAATTGACGGCGACCGTGACCATGACAATGACGACAGCGGCTGCCCGCGAGCTCCCCGCGCGCCGATGGCAGCCGCCGCCGCCGCGGACCCCAACCCCGATGTCGCCGCCCACTAGATCCTTGCGCAGCCGCCGTCTCCGTGGACCCCAACCCTGACGCCGTCGCCCGGGAGCTCCTTGCGCGTCGATAGCCGCCGCCATGGACCCTGCGCTGCCGCCCGCGAGATCCTTGCTTAGCCGCCGCGGACCCCAACCCCGACGTCGCCGCCCGCGAGCTCCTTGCACGCCGATGGCCGCCGCCGCCACCCCATCACTGGCGGACCCCGACCCCCGACGTCGCCGACGGCATGGAGGAGTAGGTGGCGCCCGGTTACTGTATTCCTTATACGCGAAATTGTTTTTCTGCCCCCTTCCAATCAAAATTATCATGTGTGATTTCTCGAGGTACCGAGAGGTACCTATTAATCAGAGCTCTCCGATTAAACACAATCAACGGCGGCTACAATCAACGGCGGCTATAATTTGGTATCTCTTAGTAGCTGGCATTGTCTCAAGTACTATAAAATTGCTCAATCTACAAATCACAAACAAAGAAAAGAAGAAGGAAAAAACTAAGCAACTAAAGGCCTAATCTCGCAGTGGTTGTTGAGCGACCAAGGCAAAATCCGGCTGTAGGCTAAGCTATGGGTCGATCACCTGCTTGTGATACCAGGATCTCGCAATGGATCAACGATGGGGAAGATCAGTGCAAGGAGGATGACAAGGGTGGTGAGTTCTCGCCTCTGTATGAATTCTGAAACACTCTGCATCTGACCTCTGACCACCTGAGACAGAGCTAGATGTAGATTACGATAATCCATGTTAGGCCTTGTAAATTAATTTGAGTGGTTTACTGTCTACCAAGTATCAAGAGCTATCAAATCATAGCCGTTGATTGTGTTTGATCGAAGGGCTCTGATTATCTCTTGGTACCGCGAGGAGTCCACACGTGATAATTTAGATCAAGAGGGCAGAAGAGAATTTCGCCATCGTCACCCAGCAACCGCTCGATTGTCCAGTCGCCCCGTACTCCAGTCATCGTTCTCTATTGCCACCGCCGCCGGGAGAGGGAGGGTCGACGCCGCCGCCGGGATAGAGAGGGGTCGATGCCGCTGCTGGCGCGCCGCGACAGCCGAAGCGACGACCGCCGACCGACCGACGCTTGGACCGCCTCCGCTCCGGCCTCCGGCAACCCTCACGACGACGACGGCGGCGCTACACACTCACTCATCTGAACACATCTGAATCTGCTGCATCATCATCTGAATCTCTGCTGCTCACATCTCAGGCTTTATTTTTTGTTTCTTCCTAGCTGATCGCCTCTGCATGCTGGCGCCATGGGTTGGTGACAGGCACGGCTTAGGTCGTCGTCGTCGTGGTCCAGGCAGCGAGCTAGCTAGATTGGCGATTAACCTCGTTATTTTCTCGGTAGATTACATGCGTGATGCATTTGCTAGTATGTTCTCGCAAAGCCGATGCTCTTTTCCAGGCATCTGGATTTAAACTCTGAACGGCGGCGCGGCGCCGCTTCCGATCCAGAACGGGAAGGGAGAGAGAGGTCGACTGACCGACGCTTGGACTGCCTCCGCTCTGGCTTCCGCAACCCTTCGCGACGACCGCGGTGTGCGGTCTCTACTCATTTTTCCCTTCCGATCCTACCCCTATCAAATCAATTATTAGATTTATTTGGTACCTCCTAGTATCTACTCAAGTACGGTAAAATTACTCAATTAATTTGTATCTGATACTGTAGTAGCATGAGGCCTAATCAATCTGTTTTGAATGTTTAGTAAGCTTTTTTATCATCCTTGAAAATACTCTGAGGTATCACATTTTTCAGTATATAAATTTAGTATATTTAGATACAACATAATATACTTTAAGATACTATAATTTTACACTAAAATTTTTAATGCATCAGGTAAAAAAAAACTCATGTTTAGTTCATCTCTCGTATTTGGACATGAATACCAGACTTGCAATGTTCCAAATTCTGGTTGTAAACTAGGTTGATCTCATGCGAAACTAGCCCACGGTGTTCAAAGCATTCCAGACAGCTCAATACATCACACAAACGACAACGCGTTGGAGCCGACAAATGTAAGAATAAACACCCGAAGTTTATAGTAAGTTCCATGAGAATTCTGCTAACTTCTGACGTGGTATTCCTTGCCTGTTCTTGGAATTGGCAAAGGTTTTCCATTCAACGCGAAGTCACTAAAATGTTCCTGCTCGTTCTTGGCTACACCTCTGTTGCGCCCTCTCCGTGTTTGCAATACAACCAAGGTACCGACATTGCCATTTCAATTGAACGTAAGTGGTTTTTTCTTGGCTTGTTATTCAAAGGGCGTTTAAATCACAGTTGTCTTCAGCAATTCAGGAAGCTATAGCGGGAGTTAAGCAGTGTACGTACGCACGCAAGGCGAATTAATGCAGGTACGTACGTTGTCACCAGGCATGCAAAGCAGAGGAGGTAATTAAGCATTCGATGGTGTATAATATATATATATATAATAACATTAATTAATTAAGGAATAATAATAATGATGATTATTGGGTGGAGGTGGAGGGGTGGTTTGCCTTTGCCTTTGCCTGCTCGAGCATCTGGACGACCTCGCGCATGGTGGGGCGCTGGACGCTGTGCTCCTGCACGCACAGCATCGCCACGAAGAACATCTGCGTGGCCTCCCCTGGCGGCACGTCGCCGCCCAGCCGCCGGTCAAGCACCCGCCACACCCCCTCCTCCTTGTCCTTGCTGCGCGCCCGCACCCATTGCACCAGGTCCACCGCCTCCTCCTCCTGCAGGTGCTCTCCCACCGGCTTTTGCCCCGTCAGCAGCTCTAGCAGCACCACTCCAAAACTGTATACGTCGCTCTTCTCGTCCACCTTCAGCGTGTACGCATACTCTGCAAATTACGGCTAGGTCGGTCACTATAGATACTAGCAGCTTAATTAGTTCGCATTAATTGCAGCAACAACAACGACTAATTGAATATGCATGCGTGCTTTCTGAAGAGGAGGAGGAGGAGGAAGAAGAAAAAGACGAAATGAAAAGAAACTTTGTTCATTCTTTCTAGGGTACCCTTAAATAAAGCAAACAAGCTAGTGCGGGCTTTAATCTGCATGTTTGTGTAGCAGGACAGAGAACACTAGTATTGACATGAGCATGAGCATGACATGTCCTCGCTAGTAAAAGTAAAAAAGCAAAAGCTAAAGCGAAAGGGAAAGGGAAAGGATTCAGTCTCTCGACGATGATCCATGATCCATCCATATACGGAATATATATATATGCAGTGGCAGTGCAGCAATATATATTCAGATATACTATGAAAGAAGCTAGGGGGGCTCGTCCTTTGAGGAGTCTAGTCATCATCAGCCTCTGGCTGCGCTGCTGCTGCTTGTTCTTTAGGTGCGGGTGGTCGATCGATGGAGGTCCCAGGCCCAGCCGACCACATCTACATGCATGCATGCATTCATGGAAAAAGAATATGCACACACACACAGTACTAGCTAGTCATCAGATGATGAGAGAAGCATATATACTGTCCGCATGCAGCTCCAGCAACGTCCAGTACTGGGAGGAACTGCATGCATGGTAACGACGAATGGTGATTGGTCTCTACACTAATATAATCCACGTTGGCTGCTAGGTAGTACTCGTAATAATATGGTAGCGATCGAGATAGGTTAATCAATCAAATACTAAGTGACTTGACGGACAATTAATCACAGAAAGAAAGAAAGAAAGAAAGACGGAAGCTACGTACCTGGCGCGATGTAGCCGTAGGAGCCGGCGATGGCGGACATGCACTCCGACGCACCGCCGCGCAGGTACTTGGCGAGGCCGAAGTCGGCGACGTGCGCCTCCAGCTGCGCGTCCAGCAGGATGTTGTTGGACTTGACGTCGCGGTGCAGGATGGCCGGCGAGCAGTCGTGGTGGAGGTAGCACAGCCCCTTGGCCGCCTCCGTCGCCACCCGCAGCCGCGCCGCCCACGGCATGCCGCCGCGCAGGTGCAGCGCCTCGCCCAGGCTGCCCCCCGCCATGTACTCGTACACCAGCAGCTTCGCCTCCGCGCTCCAGCACAAGGCCAGCAGCCGCACGATGTGCCGGTGCCGGATCCTCCCCAGCGTCTGCACCTCCGCCGAGAACCCGCCGTCACCCACCGCCACGATCCGCTTCACTGCCACGCGCTCCCCGCCGGGCATCTCCCCGGCGTACACCACCCCTGCCCCGCCACGCCCCACCACGCAGTTCTCCTTCACGCACCGCACCACGTCCTCGCACCCGAACCGCACCTTCTGGAACGCCGTCATCTGCCACCCCGACCGCCGCCTCCGCACCATCGCCGATCGGGTCGTCGCCACCGCTGCTGCCGCGAACGCCACCGAGCACGCCAGCAGCCCCAGCGCCGCCGCCAGCTTCAGCCTCCACATCACCGGCGCCCGCCTCGCCGCCTGCCCGCCGCTGCCTGAGGGCCAGACCTGCGGCCCGCCGGGCGTCAGGCTGCACGGGTCCGCCTCCAGTCCGCACAGCCGCGGGTTACCCGCGAACGACGACGCGTTGAAGTAGGCGAACTGCCCGTTCTGGGGCACGCGGCCGGAGAAGTCGTTGTGGGACAGATCGGCGGCCGTCAGGCTCTTCATTCCGCCCATCTCCGCCGGTATGCTGCCGTTCAGCTTGTTCCACGACACGTTGAGGTAGTTGAGCATCCTGATCTGCACCAGCCGCGCTGGCATAGCGCCGGAGAGCTGGTTCACGCTCAGGTCTAGGTACGTCAGCGACGCGCACTCACTGACCTCGCCAGGGACCTCGCCGGTCAGGTTGTTGCCGCTTAGGTCCAGCTTAAGAAGCCGCCTGAGCTGGCCGACCTCACGCGGGATCTCACCGGTGAACTGGTTGCCGCTGAGCAGGAGCGTCTGCAGGGAGGAGAAGTTGCCGATGGACGCCGGGAGCGAGCCGTCGAACCTGTTGCTGGAGAGATTCAGCAACGACAGCGGGCTGCTGCCGCCGGCGTCCTCGTGGTCGTGGAGCTGCCCCGTCAGGTAGTTGCCCTGCAGCTCCACCGTGGTCAGCGCCGGCAGGTAGAGGAAGCCGCGGGGGAGCGGGCCGGTGAGGTAGTTCCGGCCCAGGCGGACCCGCGTCAGTGTCCGACACGCGCCGAGCCCCTCCGGCACCGGCCCGAAGAGGAAGTTGTCGAGGAGGATGAGGATCTGGAGCTCGCCAAGCGCGCAGAGCCAGCGCGGCACCTCGCCGGTCAACCTGTTGGTGGAGAGGTCCACCTCGCGGAGCGGTGCTGCACGGCCGAGAGCCGCGGGGATGGCGCCCGTGAAGTTGTTCTGCCACAGCTTGAGGACCTGGAGCGAGCGGAGGTCGGCGATGAACTCAGGGATGCTGCCACGGAAGCGATTGATGAACATGTTGAACAGGCGGAGGTCCGTGAGAGCGGCGAGCTCGGGCGGGATCTCCCCGGTGAGCGCGTTGTTGGAGACGTCGAGGAACCTGAGGGCGGTGAGGTTGGCGAGCGCGGGCGGGAGCGTGCCGTTCAGCTGGTTGGTCTGCAGGTAGAGCGTGTCGAGGCTGGCGAGGCCGCCGAGCGACGCCGGGATCTCCCCCTGCAGGCCGCAGCTGGCCATGTCGAGGTGCACCAGGCTGGCGAGGCGACCGAGCTCCGGCGGGATGCCGCCGTCGAACTGGTTGTAGTAGCCGAGGAAGAGGTGGCGCAGGGTGGTGAGGTTCCCAAGCTCGGGCGGGATGCGGCCACCGAGACTGTTGCCGGCGACCGAAAGGAAGTCGATGGCTCCGAGGCGACCGAAGCTTGGCGGGATGCTGCCGGAGAAGAAGTTGCCACCGAGGTCGAGGTGGCGGAGGCTCGGGAGGGTGGTGAGGCCGGCGTCCGGGAGCGGGCCGGAGAGGTCGTTGTCGTAGACGTCCAGGACCTCGAGACTGGTCATGGTGGAGAAGCGGAGAGCGGCCAGGGTGCTGTTGAATTGGTTGTTGGAGAGGTTGAGGTGACGCAGGTTTGGGAGGGCGGCGATGGTGGGAGGTAGTTCGCCGGACAGAGAGTTGGCGGCAAGGGAGAGGAAGCGGAGGCCCCGGAGGCGGCCGATGGCAGGGGAGAGCGCGCCGGAGAGGTTGTAGGAGGAGAGGTCGAGGGAGACGACGGTGCGGTTGTCGGGGGCGCAGCGGACGGCGGGCCAGGAGGAGCAGAGGGAGGCGTGGTTGGCGACGGTCCAGGTGGCGCGCAACGGCGGCTGGAGAGGCGGAGAGAAGGCGTGGACAAGGAGGGCGGCCTGTGCACGCAGACGGTCGTCCGTGGCGGTGGCTGCGGCGGCTGAGGTGAGGAGGAGGAGGAGGAGAGGAATGATAAGGCGGCTGGGCAGAAGCAACTCGGCGGCCATGCGTGCTCTCCTCTGCGCGCTCTTCAATTGCAATTGCATTTGCCTCCGTCAAGGTGTAGCAAGCAGCCCCTATATATACTCCAAAGCCAAAGCCTCCTCCATGCCATGCCATGCAGCCAGTCAGCGCATCGGTCACCGGTGCATGAGAGTACTATTGTACTGTACTGTTGCTATTGCCAGACAAGTGTTGGACAAGGCATGCAGAGGCTGACGCTGATGATAGCCGTAACCCGTAGGGAAATGCACCCTTTTTTACGATACGAGGCCCAAGTATTTAAGGCCCAAGATAAGCTAAGCTGGCAAGGCCCATACTATTGCACGACATGCTAATAAGCTAAGCAGTCTCTACTTCTTCTCTAGTCTAACAATCTCTATTATTATATACTCGCTAGTATGTGTCTGTCAATAATAAAAAAAAGGCTGGCGGGCATAATTAAGAAGAGAAAGAGAAGAGGGCATTCCTGAAAGAGCTCGTGACCACAGGAATGATCGCTTAACATAGAATCATCTTGTGTGGAAGGAAGAGATTAAGCAGACGATCGAGCTGTAGTAGAATGTCTTAGCTAATTGGGGACAAAAAAGGAGGAGGAGGAAGCAGCAAAGGAAGGGAGGAAGGGAGGGAGGAAGGATCGATCATGCCGCCGCCCGGTCCGGTGGTGCCGCTGCTGCTGCTGCTCGTCGCCGCAGGGATAGCGGGGGTAGCGTCTGGCGAGGAGAAAGAGGTCCAGGAGGAGGAGAGCTTCCACCTTCCCATCACGCCACCCGTGGTGCCGGAGTCGGCAGACGAGCGGCGGGAGCATTTCCGCGCGCTGCAGGACAAGGACCAGATGCGGCACCGGCGGGTGCTGCGCCAGGTGCCGGCGCTCATGTCCAACACCTCCACCTTCGAGCTGCCGATGCGCAGCGCCCTCAACATCGCCAAAGTGGGCGTCTACCTCGTCGTCGTCCGCATCGGCACCCCTGCGCTGCCCTACAGCCTCGCCCTCGACACCGCCAACGAGGTCACCTGGATCAACTGCCGCCTGCGCCGCCGCAGGGGCAAGCATCCGGGGCGTCCCCACGTGCCCCCGGCCGCCACCACCATGTCCCTCGACGAAGGCGGCAACGGGCGGCCGCCGGTGAAGGTGATCAAGAACTGGTACCGCCCGGCGCTCTCGTCGTCGTGGCGCCGTTTCCGCTGCTCGCAGGAGGCATGCGCCAATCTGCCCTACAACACCTGCCGGGGCAGCAACCAGAACACCTCCTGCACCTACTTCCAGCGAGTGCAGGACGGCACCATATCCAGCGGCATCTACGGCCAGGAGAAGGCCACCGTCGCCGTCTCCGACGGCACCATGGCCAAGTTGCCTGGCCTCGTCCTCGGCTGCTCCACCTTCGAGAAGGGCGACGCCGTCGACTCCCACGATGGCATCCTCTCCCTCGGCAACAGCGACGCCTCCTTCGGCGTCACGGCGGCGAGGCGCTTCGCTGCGCGCTTCTCCTTCTGTCTCCTCGCCACCGCCAGCGGCCGCAACGCCTCCAGCTACCTCACCTTCGGCCGCAACCCGGCCGTCCACGGGCCGGGCACCATGGAGACCCCCATGGTGTACAGCGCTGTCAACGTTGCCTACGGCTTCCGCGTCACGGCCGTCCTCGTCGGCGGCCAGCCTCTGGACGTGCCCCCGGAGGTGTGGGACGACAGGCAAGGCGGCGTAATCCTCGACACAGGCACGTCCATCACGTGCCTCGTGCCAGCGGTATACGACCCGCTCACGGCGGTGCTCAACAGCCACCTGGCGCACCTGCCAACGGCCCACGTAGATGGATTCACCGACTGCTACCAGTGGTCCTTCGCCGGCGACGGGGTGGATCCGGCGCACAACGTCACCATACCAAGTTTCGCCATCGTCACGGAGAGCGGCGCGAGGCTGGAGCCGGACGCCAAGAGCATCGTCATTCCGGAGGTGTTGCCGGGGGTTGCCTGCCTGGGCTTCCGCCGGATAGACCAAGGCCCCATGATCATCGGCAACGTGCTCATGCAGGAGCACATCTGGGAGATCGACCACTTGGCCGGAACGGTCAGGTTCAGGAAGGACAGCTGCCTCAACCATCATCAGCTCAACAAGAACGCCTCTTCTTCTCCGGCCGCCCACCGCGCCACCTGACGCACTGCACTGCACTGCACTCACTCCATCTATCTACACCACTGATCGATTAACTAACTGTAACTAACTATATAAAGCTCGCTCGGTCGCTCTACTATGTATGTACTCTATACAACAACAAACCACTCCCTTGCCTGTAATTTTACTATTTTCCCACTTGCCTCTATTGCTTGTTCTTCTATGTAATTCTAATTTCCAAATATTCAAGAGGCGGAAGCCCAGGCAGGCAAAATGATCTTTCTTTCTAGCCAACTTCACCATATACTATAACACTGCCAAAAAAAAAATTAATTAATTGCACAATGCAAACGACACAGCAAAACCTATCTTTCTTTACCTCCATGAACAGCCGGTCTTTACAACACAAACATAAAGACGACATGTATAAAGCTGCCAATGTGACATTAATTTGTTTTACCATTTGTAAAGGATGTCTTTTTTCTTGTGTGTACTCAGGTATTGAAAACAAACAGAAATATTTCAACAGAATCATCACAAACCCAATTTTTTTTATGATCCTTGTCATGGAAACTGCAGGCCAGCTCCTATGGGCATTGGTGCTATAGCAATAGAGGCAGCTGTCTTATGCTGGCATCTGAAAGCTCTATATAAGATGAGTTTTACTTTCATCCTTCTTTTTTATCTCGAGGTACCGGTACCTCGCCGTACAAAAGGAAGGATGGGAGAAACTCATATGAGATATATCATCCCCTCGATCTCTTCAATTTGACAATGAAGTCGTTGCCATCGTCGCTGTAATCGACTCTTTTCTTTGCCTTTGAATCTGAACTATTATATAAGCTTGGTTTTTTTGAACTTTCTGGTTTGTCTTTCTTTACACTGGGTTTAATTGGGGTTCCTGATCGTATTTGCTGTTGCCGCTTTTGCTTTCTTTCATATGCTTTTTTTGCTCTTTCAGGAGATAATAACCCATGCTCCATCAACCTGTTGACATTTTATGGATGAGGTACTATGGCCGTATAATTGATCACTGCAGTTTGAAAGCCAACCTAGGATCCATGATGGTACTTAAGGCATAGGTTAGCAGGAGAACTTAATTATAAGTACTCCTGGCCTTCATTAGAATGATGTGCTAATATTAGGCAATCTAACATATCTTGGGGGTAGTTTGAGAGCTTAATTAATTGTCTTGTTTAGGTAGTACATTAGCAGTGTGTTAACAACAATAAGCTTTATGCGTTGAAGCTGCCATCCCAGTATCCTTAGCTAGTACTTAGACACTTGATCAATAACACTGTTAGGAGTATTTGTAGCTATTAAGATCCATATAAGCATAGAAATGTAATGGGGGAAACATTTTAGCGTACCAGAATTCAGCCATTTCACTAGAAGGTATCTGCTTGGATAGGGACTCGTAGAATATCCTGAGAGGCTCTCTCTGCCAGAGATGGACGAAATGGGATCAGGCATCAGGATGGGATTTAATTTAGGTGGAAATAACAGTGTAGTCCTCAGGTCAGGTGAGGTGAGGTGAGGTGGTACTGACTGACCTCCTCAGGAGGGTCGAACTTCTGGCCCGGCAACGAGTAGACCTTCTTCTCGGTCTTCCCTCTGGCTCTGGTGGGCTTGCCGCCCTTAGACGACGACCCTTTAGCCGCCTGATCGATCGATCGATTTTAGACAGCCGGATCTAGCCATCGAATCGATGAGTGTTGTGTGTGTTTGTGGGGGTGAGAAATCGCACCTCGAATTTAGCGGTGGATCCGGAAATTGCGGATTTGCCTCTGGACAAGGCGGCGGAGGACGACGACATGACCGACTCTCCCTCCTCTGGGAAGAATCACGCGAGGCTGAACGCGTGGGGATGAGCTTGGGCTCGCCGCCGGCTGCGTGCGGATGAAGAGGCGGCGCGTAGGGACGCGGGAGCTCGAGCTATATGAGGTGGCAGCCGATGCAGAGCTCGCCTCTCTCTCTCTCTCTCCCCCCTCGGGGCAGAGTATTCCGACGACGGCGGCGCTCGTTGCTCGAAAGAGAGGAGAGGGGAAGAGAGATGGGAGAAAGGGGCTGCCCTCACCGCGATAATTAGGAAACGGATCCTCTCACTTGACTAGTTGAGTCTCTGACAGGTGGGCTAAGCAACGGGGGACCCACCTGTGCATGCCATTCTTAAGCTTTTTGCAACATGTGAAATACCATTTTTATTCATTATATTTTAAAAGAGAAATATTTTTCAGTCTATTCTCATCTGAGTTTACCATATTACTCCTACCGTCCTAGAGGAGTGTAGGCAATCAACTAGTCCAACCAATCAAACAACATGGCTGATTGAAGAAATATTTTCAAAAACAAAAAAACATACTGGAACACAAAAATATCAAAAGTAAAGTGACCGAGTCGGGCCATATATTTATGGCAAACCAAAATACATATGACAAACAAAATTATAGATACACAATACACCGCTGAAGCATCATTGCAGGTGCTAGTTTTTTAGTAGTTCACTCAATTGATATTCCAACGATAGCAGCGCACCATAATTATAAAGTTTGAGTTATGATTTTGGTTTCCTCCACTGCCAAATTTGCAAGGTGGATTGAGTTTTTTTAGTCAATAGGTCAGGGGGAATATCATTTCATCATTAAAAAAACATGCTAAAATTGATTTTTCTGAGAAGAAATGATTTCAACGTATTGTGCTGATTTAACGGTGATATTTTACCGGAGCCAAAACAAGGAGTGTCATCATAGTGAAATCATGTTTCAAGTTGTCGCCATTTCTTTGTCTGTTCTTCGTCTAGACCTCTGCTTCCTTCGTCTTCGTTCTAGGTCTCTGCTCTCTTTGTCTGTCCTCATTCTTTCGTTTTTTTCCCTCTTGTTCTCTGCTTCCCTCGTCTTAGTTCTGGTTCTCACCCTTTTCTTCAGCCATGCCCCCGCGCCGTCATGGCTTCCTGCCCAGGCAGAGAACATCCTTCTCCCGTTCGACTCTTTCACCTTTCGAAACATCCATGCTTTCCAATTACCATACTGGAACCTGTGATCCCATCAACAAAAACCTGAGAACGGCCGTGACGCTAACAGCAACAATACAATCCGAAGGATCACACTATCACCGGCAAGAGTCGCCTCCCTCCTCTCCGGCGAGTTCGGAGCATACCCTGGAGCATTCTGCGTCCACCAAGCTAAACAAGGCATTTTCAAATTCAAAGTTGCATCAAAAGAAGTGGCTAATGAAATACTGCTACGTGGAGGGCTCTCGTCAAGTTGCATACGCATAACGTTCTCCCAAACCTGCAACAAACATAACTTTTCAGCTTCTTTCCCGCCACGCTCATCTCTGGAAAGCCATATCCCAGGATCAAAACAAATCCCATATCCAAGATTACAGCTTCAGAAAACCACCGATCCTACCACCAAACCACAAGCTGTCAGTAGCAAAACGATCCTGCATGGATATGCCCCAATCGAACCCGATCAGGTTCACTCATGAATCTGACAGATACCACTTTACCCCCTCTTTCCCCGCAATACAATCATAACGACAAGCAGACAAACTCCTCGGTTCCACCACCCATGCAATACGTTCAAGCAGCCAACTCAGGTAGCCAAAACATTCTCAAGCAACCCTACCCCATCCAGCCCAATTCCTATATAAATGCCCTCATGTGCCCAGCTTCCAGCAACCCAAGCTTTCTCCACAAGAAATACCAGGTAGTCTACCCCAACAAGCCCAAAAATCTCCATCAACGATGCTACTGATGCCTCTCCTACTCTCATCTCAAACCCAGCCGTAGAGACCCAGAAATTTGCTGGTTCTGCAGAAACTCAGGACACCGTCGCTCCAACTACCCCTGTTCACCAAATCTTTAGCCAAAAACCTCTCACACCACCACCACCACCACCACCACCTAAGCTCAAACCATCGCACCATGGAGCCGGCAGTCCCAGGACGCCCAGTCTCACTCGACGTCCACTACCCACCAGCAAGAGACCAAAATTCACTCGTTGCAGCTATCTCAATTTATCCACCTATGCTAAACCCAGTTCCCTGGCTCCGGCGAGTCTTCCACCGCAACCTGAGCGGAGCACGGGTACGATTTGCTGCGGGAGGTGTTGGCCAAACCTTCGGTGTTTTCCTGCGACAAGACGACCAAGATAGAGCATTCAAAATGAGCCCAATCAGAGAAGAAGGTCACGAAGTTTCCATCTATCCCCACAACAGAGGTGAAAATGCATTCACATTTGATTATCGCTACATTGTATGCATTACCCTGGAGAAATTTCCTCTAGAATTTTGGCACAGGAGAGGGATTGCAACTTGTTTGTCTGGTTTCGCAAACTTGGTAAACATAGACCACGCTTGCTTGCATGGCCATGAGTTTGCTGCCATTTTCGCCATGATCAAAGTAGAGGCCTTAGAGCACATCCCACACCACTAAGCCTTCCACAAAGCAGATGAGACATGTGTGTTTGCTGACATTTTTATCAATGAAATCTGGGAGAACAACTCTTCCACCCCATCGCCACCACCACAGCCACCTCGCCGCAGATACTCACGTTGGGCCTCCACCCCCACACCACCACAACAAAACTAGAACCCAGCTCGCACCCCATCAACTAATGCCAACAGAACCAGAGCTACCCCCATCAGCACACAAAGCTCCTCCAAAGCAGTAACAACAAGCTTAGATCGACTCGACAAAATGGCGCTAAGGGCAAAACAGGATCTAGCTACAAACAAAAATCCCAGACTTCATGATCTTCTAGCCCTGCTGTCCCTTTCACCCAAACTGCCCCTACAAGCTTTCCTTGTACGCACACCACATGCAACAGTCTCATTCGAACAAGGGGTTTACAAAGTAACAGTCTGCCTAAGCCCCAGTAGAACATTCCAATATTGGATCTATGTTAGACAAATTGACAGCTTAGATGAACCCACATTCCCTTACTACAACATAACCACAAAAACTTTTGCAACATTGTCAGCAAGAACTCTTCTCTATACACTGCTACCACGAGATGACAACATCCCAGGTCTTCTACCAGAAATAGACTGCTTCTACTCAACCAAAAACGTGATCCCAGCATATCCCATCACAGCATAAGTCACCCCCCTCTCCCTCACCCCACTGAATGAACAGCCAGTTATAAAACACATTCCCATACAACAAACCCTAGCGCTCCTCCACACAGAACCACCCATCATCCTACCATCTCCACCAATCTGCACCCTGCCACTGAAATTCCTCCCCCAGCACACTCCAGGCCAGACAGACACGGGCAGCCACCTCCTAATGGCAATCACCCCACTTGAAGAAGGACCCTGCTGCTTGATAAAGAAACCTCTACAAGATCTAGCAAGATACTATGAAAAGAAGAAAAAAGAGAAGCTGGAGGCACAAGAAGATCTCAACAGAGCACTCACTGCTCCTGAAAATCCTCGAACAGCTTAGCTGTTCCCCATGGAGAACAACCCTGCAATACCAGACCTAAATGTCACGGTTTACGTGAGTAGAAGCTCAAGGATAAAAGAGGCATACAATGGCGAACGCATAGATCCAATACTGAGAGCAAGCCGACGAATCACTGACGCCACGCCAGCCAGCTCAAGCTCAGGAAACTCAAGCAAAGGACCGGTGAGACCAAGGAAGAAAATCAAGAAGCTTGAAGATATAGTACAGCTACCATTCAATAGCATACCTGATCCTACCAGCAAGAAAACAATCAAGCAGCTTACAGAATTCTGTGGCCTAAAGGGAAATGCAATCATCAAGGAGGCGGCCATGAAGGTGATCAATGTTGATGAGTAACAGGTTCCAGTACTTGGCAGCATCACTAGTTCTCAAATTAGTGTGCCATGTATGAGCTGGCGGCCTCTTCAAGGCCCGACCATGCCTAGATTTCCTTTTCTTGCTTCCCTCCAAACCTGGGCCTAATGGCTTATCCATGACCCGGGAGGTAGTTCTCAATTTCGTTTTTAATTGGGTAGTTTCTACCTTAATTAGGATGGTCCTCTTCAAGGAATGTTCTTTCTTTAGCTCTTTCACCTGTTGCAAATGGTTCTTTTTCTATTCTGTTTTTTGAGTCCTCTACTTCCACTTTAAGGCGACAACTTGTGTTTTTCGGCGTCTTGGGGATTTCTCCCACAAACCTCTCTCCTCAGAGGAACACAATGACCTCATGAAAATCATTACTTGGAATATAAGAGGCTTAGGAGACAAAGAAAAGAGAGCAGCAATCTACTCCACCCTGCTAGAACATAAACCAGATATAGCATGTTTGCAAGAAATAAAGCTCCAACATATAAACAGGTTCCTAGCCACCTCATTCCTTCCACCAAACCTGAGAACATACCATTACCAACCCTCAACAGGAAGTTCAGGAGGCTGGTCATTGCTTGGCAAGAATCCAGGTTCCAAGCTACCCTTGTTGACTTAGAACCTCCTCCATAACCTGTAGATTCAGCTCAAGATCAAACCAAACAAACTTCCTAGTAACTAACATATACGCACCCCACAATGATCTAGAAAGGCTAGACCTCTTTACCACATTGTCAAACATTAGAACATCCAATCAAGGGCCATGGATGTGCATTGGCGACTTCAACATTTATAGGTATGCACATGAAAAAAACAATAACAATCTCAACTTCAGGGGAATGGAAGATTTCAATGCTTGGATTAACAGTGAGAGTCTAGTGGACCTGGAAATCCCAAACAAAAAGTACACTTGGACAAACAAAAGAAGAAACCCCACTTTAGTCAAACTAGATAGAATCCTCATGGACACAGTTTGGACCCAAGCCTTCCCAGAGTCACTAGCAAAGGCCCTACCAACAACCACCTCTGACCACACACCTATTCTGGCCACCATCTCCAAAAACACTCCACTTTCAAACATTTTTCGGCTAGAAAATTACTGGTTGCACAACCCACATTTCATTTCCTTAGCAGAAACCAGCTGGACCAGAGAAACTAGACAAGCAAACCCAGTAACTAGATTCAGCCACAAAATCAGACGGCTGAGAGCACAAATAAGGGCTTGGATTAGGGCAAACAAGAACTTACCAAATCTACTAAACGACAATAAATCCACTGCACAATACCTGGACAACATCGAGGAATGGAGACAGCTAACCAACCTGGAATTCTGCCTTAGACAGAACATCCAAAAGAAAATAAAAGAACTTACTTGGTGCACAACGCTCAAATGGAAAAGACGAGCCAGAATTCGCTACTGCACTTTAACAGATGAAAACACAAAGTTCTACCATACAGTAGCCACAATCAACAGACAGAAGAACACCATCAAAGTACTCACAGAAGGCGAGGTGGAGCACTTTGACAACTCAAAAAAACTTGAGATAGCAACATCCTATTTCACCCAAATCTTCAGTGAAACTTCAGTTTCTAACAGCAATATATCTCTAGCCAATCTTTACCAGAGAGACGCTAATCTTGAGAACCTATGTACTAACTTCTCATTCGATGAAATAAAGAGGGTAATAGCACAGACCCCAAACAACAAGAGCCCAGGACCTGATGGCCTAACAAATGAGTTCTACAAAAGATTTCAACATATACTCCTACCAGACCTTTGGGACATCTTTCAAAGCTTCTATGACAACAGAACCAGCCTCAAAGGAGTCAACAGATCATACATAACCCTGCTGCCAAAAAAGGAAAACCCACATAACATAAAAGACTTCAGACCAATTTCCCTACTACACAGTCTACCCAAGCTGCTAAGCAAGGTCCTGGCCAACAGACTACAAACACGCATACCAGAACTAATTGACCCAATGCAATCAGGCTTTATCAAAAACAGAATCATCACAGAGAATTTCATCATGGCTTCCGAAATGGTCCAATACGCACTAAAAAAAACCCATGCTAGTGCTCAAATTGGACTTCCACAAGGCGTTTGACATAGTCAGTTGGGATGCTATCATACTAGTACTACAGCACAGAGGCTTTCCTGACAAGTGGATGGACTGGATAAGAACAATTCTATACACAGGCAGTGCACAGGTTATACTAAACGGGACAACAGGAGATGCAATTCAGTATAGGAGAGGAGTACGCCAAGGAAGCCCACTGTCACCATACCTTTTCATCCTAATTGCAGATGTGCTCCAAAAGATGATACAGAAGGCATACCAAGACAACACTTTAACACACCCACTAGATACAACTGGAGCCCCACCAATTCTTCAGTACGCCGATGACACCTTGCTACTACTAAAAGGCACTGCCCAGCAAGCAATTGCAATAAAACAACTACTAGACTCCTTTGCAGGTTTCTCAAGATTGAAAATCAACTACCACAAAAGCACCTTAGTACCAATCCATATGAACTCAACAGAAGCACAAGTGGCAGCACAAGTCCTACAATGTCCACTAAGTGAACTGCCATGTAACTACTTAGGACTACCACTGACCACAACCAAAATTTCCCACAACATGCTAATGCCAGTCATTGCAAAAATCGACAAGATGTTAGCCGGCTGGTTACCACTATCATCAGGAGGAAGAATAACAATGATAAACTCAGTCATCTCAGCTATACCGACATATTACATGTCATGTTGTTTATGGCCAGACAAATCCATTGAAGCAATTGACAAACTCAGAAGAGCTTTCTTATGGAAAGGTGAGAAAACAATCAAAGGAGGGCAATGCCTAGTCGCCTGGAAAATGGTTCTGTTATCCAAACAACAAGGAGGTTTAAGTATCAAAGATTTGAAGGCACACAATATAGACTGCTAATGAAAACTGCAAATAGGATCTTAACAGAAAGTGATCAACCACTAGGAAAGTGGTTCAAAGCCAAATACATGCAGAACAGTATACCAACGCAAGTGAAAAATACTGACACTCCTATCTGAAAATTGATAAATGCCAACATCCAAAGGCTAATCCTAGTCACAACAACCATATTGGGGAGAGGAAGCACAATACTATTCTGGAAAGATAACTGGACCAATAATAGACTCATGCACACCTTCCCTATTCTATTTTCATATGCAGTTGACAAAGATTGCACAGTTCTCTCACAATTCCAGAACCAGGCTTGGACCATACAACTGCACCCAAACCTATCTACCCAAGCATAAACAGAGTTACAGGAACTACAACTCATCATCAATAACTACTATCCTGATGATTCAACTCCAGATGAAAGACAATTGCTACATCCCACCACACAGATAATAACTTTAAGTCTATACTATATGATAACCTACCATGGATCACTCTGGCACCCATCGAGATACATTTGGATTACTGTCATACCGAACATCTGCAAAGTCTTCCTTTGGCTAGCCTTCAAAGACAGATTAAACACAAACGCAATAGGACAAAAAAGAAATGGAACGATAATCCGCACTGCGAACTCTGCACGGCACTAGAAACAGCAGATCATATCATTCTCAGGTGCAAAGCAGCAACAGAACTATGGGCAACTCTACAACTATCAGAAAAAGCCAACACATCAATTTCGGTATGCAACTTTATGGATAGAATAATAGAACAAAACAATGGACAGACAGGCATTGAACCCGTATGGTTCGCAGCATGTGCATACACGCTCTGGAGAATGAGGAACAAAAGAGTGTTTGAGCAGCAAAGACAAACCTTACCAGAAACACTGAGACAGATAAAAGAAACTATTGACTTATGGAGCCATCGTGCAAACAACTCAACCAGAAGGATAATGAACCAATGGACTGTTCGGCACCTCTAAAATTTGCAAGCTTTCTTCTTCCTTTAAATTTTTGTTACTTTATTTATGTACCTGAAAGAAGCTGGAAACTCTTCTTTCCCTGTACATCCCCCCACCCTCCCCCTTCTGTACTTCAACTTGTAACACCACCCCATTTTATTGAAATGGATACAAGGTATAGCCTCTTCTACCTTCTTATTCAAAAAAAGAATGACAAAATAGCAATGTTATCTCACTGTAGTGGTTTTGCTCTGGGTGATTTTTGAATCATTGATAAAATGGTATTGTACTGCCTCCGTCCTCGAGTCATCCCTTTGTTATAAAAGGAGTACATTATTGTGGGAACTAGATCCTCTAACATAGATAATTCTATGTAATGCATAACCGTTCTTTGCTTATCTAAAGGATGGAGTGCTCGGTTCAGCCAAGATACACACCATACACTACATATCTCTATACCAGAGCAGTTGTACTCTCGTCTCGTTGGTCCACCGTCAATGGTCCTCGCGAGGAGAGACTAGCTAGACGCGGTGTTCAACGACAATAATGTTTCCTTGTCTATGGTAATATGGAGGACAAGCAACAACTAACTGTTGTTCCGGAGGTCGCAATCGACGAGCAGCTACACATGGAACAAATCAAAGTGAAAAATCAATCAATCCATTTGTCTTCGGTTCAAGGCTAGAGATTCCTTTCCTTTAGCAACACTTGAACTCTCGATCTTGATCTTTTCATAGGAAAAAAGAAGGCATGTTCTTCGATCTTCCATAAGAGAAGGGAAGCTTGATCAACTTTCGAAGCATGATGGATGCAAGTTTGATGAGTTCTACGTACTCTGCCTCACTCACTGCGTCACCACTCAAGGACCACCAATTTAATAGTAGACGCGATCCACCCAATTATATCATTGTAGCCCACCCGGCCGGCTTCTCAACACCAGACAGCATGATGAAATCGACATCAATTATATATCACCACCCAAGAATTAATCCAACATGCATGGAAGGGACGAGCATGTTATCTGCTACTTCTCGTTCCTCTTTCTGTTCATCGTCGATCTGACTGATGATCAACACTAATATTTCAGAAATGTTGCTCACCGTACTCTACATATTATGTGAGATCTAACTGCACTCGATCTCTGCAGTCTACGTATGGACACACGGTGTAATCATTGTTCCTCCTTTCCTTTTATCATCATTTGTGGTATTCAAGAATTCAATAACTCCATTATATACTCCTGGCTTTGGTGTTTGGTATTTTACATCCAACTAAGATCCATCTACAGTGATTAAAATCACATAAAACATTTAACTACGACAATCAAATTACATGTTTTAGATTACTCTTTCATCAACCTCTCAATTTTTGGATAAAGAATCGGCCCCAAGCACTTTGAAATAAAATGTGTATAGAGCTCAGGGTGGGATGAGAAACAAGTGTGTATCGGATACAGGGCAAAATCAGGGTTTGCAATATTACTTTGGGGGCCCAAACCGCAGGCGACAATATGGCGATAATTACAATAATCACTGAAAAATCATGCAAATTTAAAATTTTAAAGTTTTTTGGAAAGGAAATCACACGGTATCCAACAATTATCATGATCTTTTTGTGGTAATCGCAATATCGATAATTGGGATATATATATACGAAAATCCTAATATCGATATGTAAATCTTTGATGTATATACTGTTTCTTTTTATAAAATTACGCTGCTAGACAAGACCTGGTATCCTTCACCTAAAAATAAAAATAAACGCAGTGGCACGATCAATATTGATAATCATAGTTTGAATGTGAAACAGTGCGATATCATGATACATCAACATGATGTTTCTCTCTTATTTTTTACCTTTTTTTTAAAAAATAAACTCTTGCAAAAATTTTTAAACGTAGCTTACTGAAACCATATCCCGTTGTCCCGAGCGATTATAGGGATTATAACACAACGGTTTGGACAAGCAACCAAACTTATGAGGTCACCAAATTTTATTATATGACGACGGATAGAGTCAGCTAATAAACATATTTGTACGTGCTGAGAGAACTTTTGAGAGACCCCAATCCTTATCCTGCCGCAGATCCTAGCCCTCATTCTCTTATCGGACGGTGGATATATCCATATACGGTCCTGTCCGTTAACCGTTAGAGGTAACGAGAGTTATTTGATGGGGAAGGGATTGGGCGATCCGCAAAGAACGCCTCGCCAACCGCTTAGCGATCGATCTTCTACTGACACAGAAAATATATATTATACTACGCTCATAATATAACGGAAGAAGCAAATGGACATACTTGAGATATTTTTGTTCCCACTGGAAGTAGGCAGATGAGAATGATATGGTGCGCTTGAAAGCCTGCAAAAAGAAATGAAAAGAAAAGCAAATGAATGAATGAGAGAGATCAGGAAGAGGTTAGCAGGACAGAAACAAAACAGGCAGAAGAAACAAAGAGATACACCATACAGATTCCTCACCCGGATTTTGATTTTAATAGCTATTGATTCTTTTTTAATACATACTCCATCCGTTCCACAATACAAAATATTTAACTTTTTTCTTGCAATATTTGACCATTTGTCTTATTCAAAAATTATGGAAATATCATTTATTTCCTCTGTGACTTACTTTATTATCAAAAATAACTTTAAGCATGACTTGTCATTTTTTATATTTGTACTAAATTTTTGAATAAAACGAATATTCAAACGTTGCAACTAAAAGAGTTAAGCATCTTACATTATGAAACAGAGGTAGTATTTGATTATTTGTTTTATTTAAAATTTTGTAAAATGTTAAAAATATATGTTTATATCTTCATCACCCAATATAAGACTTTCTAGCATATGCTAGTTTCTTATCGGAGTTAGTGAATCTAAACACACACATATACATATATATATATATATAGAGAGAGGGAATCTAGATATAGGCCAAACAATTTAAAATATAAAATAAAGAGCATATTAAAACATTTAGTAATACATTTAATTATGATAAATAATAAATATATAAATATTTTTATAGGACGAATAGTCGTAAGTGTGTTAAAAAAAAAGATAAGGATGTTATACAGTGACGGGGGATTAAGTAGAGGAGGGACGTCATCTTGCTAATTAATAGAAAGGGCCCACTGCACAGCACACTACACCAGCACTTGCACTAGCGACTGGGCCTTCCCTGCATTCTGATTCTGCACAGATAGATCGATAGATAGAGGAGGAACAGGAGGCGCCTCATCAAAGGCAAACAAAAGAAAAGAAAAGGTCCATGTCCATGTCCATGTCCATGCCGACATCGCCTCGTCTCCCCCTCCTCGCCGCCCTCCTCGCCGCCGCTGCTTGTGCTGCTGCTGCGCAGCCGGCCACTGCTGAAGCCGCCCCGGAGACGCCGCCCGGCGTCGGCATCAAGGTCTCCTTCCGCCCGAGCGTCGCCATAGTCGTCGGCATCTTCACTATGATCTTCTCCCTCACCTTCCTTCTCCTCATGTACGCCAAGTTCTGCCATCCCAGTCCCAGCCCCGGCGCCGCCCCCACGCCCACGCCCGCCCCCGCCCCGGCCGAAGCTGTCCACCCGGACGGCGTCGCCAAGCCGGTCATCGAGTCGCTTCCTTTCTTCCGCTTCGCGGCTCTCCGCGGGGCTCGCCAGGGCCTGGAGTGCGCGGTGTGCCTGGCGCGCTTCGACGACGCCGACCTGCTCCGCCTCCTCCCGCGCTGCCGCCACGCCTTCCACCTCGACTGCGTCGACCGCTGGCTCGAGTCCAAGGCCAGCTGCCCTCTCTGCCGCGCGCGCGTCGATGCCGACGATGCCGCGCTCGGCCTCAAGTACGCCTCCAGCGCACGCTTCGTCCCCGGGGGCAGCTCAGAGCGCTTCGACGACGAAGAGCTAGCCGGAGCGCCCGGCCGCGACCTCCTTAACATCTTCGTGGAGCGCGTGCCCTCGTCGCGAATGGAGATGGAGGCGGAGGCCCCCAAGGAGGCAGCACACTGCCTCGATCGCCACAAGCACCGCATCGTGGTGTCGGACGTGGTGTTCAAGAGCCGATGGAGCGAGATCAACTCCTCCGACCTCATCGCGCTCGACAACGAGCTGCTTCGTTCCATGTCGACCGACGACGCCGTGGAGCTGGAGCTGGAGCTGTACGGGGATCAGGCCGACCACGAGCTTCCTAAGGCTGTCAACGAGGAGACGGACAGGAAGAGACTCCTCAAGGTTGCAAGCGGCAAGGCGGCAGGAGGAAGCAGCTCATCAGGACCAGTCGACGCGGCGAGGATGATATCGTCGGGGGTGCGTTCCATGTCGGAGCTGGTGAGCCTTCCGCGGCTGCGCGCGGCGATGAGGGAGCGTCTGGAGGATGATCAAGAGCAGGCACGTCGGCGGTGGGTGCCGATCGCGCGTCGTACCGCACGGTGGTTCGCCGGGCGCGAGAGGCGGGACGTCAAGCGGGAGGAGGAGGACGACGACGACGAGGAGGCGGCGGTTGACTCGCCGGCATCCCATTCCCATGTCTAGTCTAACCCCTTCAAAATCAAATCGAATCAAACAAACAAAAGGGAGGTACGTTGCAAAGTCAAAACGCCGCGGTGGGCCCCATTGGTCAGTGCATTAGTTCTCCTTGTCCCTATCATGTGCGGTGCGGTGCGGGTAACATTACACATAATACTGATGACTATAGCAATAGGTGCTGACCAAGCCAAGTCACCTGCTACCTCCTTTTCTTTTTGTTTACTTCTGTCAATAATTTGCAAGCAACATTATTTCAAAGGAGACTTTAAAGATAGGCCTCAATTCCATATACATTGTGTACAAATCTATAGGAATTAAGGAAAAGAAACATATGCCTTTTTGAATCAAGATCCCGGCCCCTACTTGTATGATGAAAGCTGCCACAATGATCTAAAGACTTTGAACAATGTTTTTGAGACGGTGACATATGATTTATTTATGTATGAATTACTCTTAACATATGTAAATGTGTTGAAGCTACTTACACCTTTGAAATTTTCTTACACGTTTAACGGTTAATCTTATTCAAAAAATTATATAAATACAAAAAATATAAGTTATATTTATAAATCCAATCACAACAAAATAAATCATAATCATATAATTTTTTTAATAAGACAAACGACCAAACGTGTAAAAAAAGTCAACTATGTTATTCAGCTACCTCCATTTTACATTGTAATTAAGACTATAATTTTCTTTGATTTATTCATTATTGAATATATATACTTTATACATGTGTGTGGATTTATTTATAATGTATATAAATCTGGGTAAGGATAGAAGACTTATATTATGAAATGAAGCGGAGGAAATATCATGTATGGGTATTATCATTATGCATGTATGAGGTGCACTGACATGTCTGCTTTCTCCCTTATCTGCAGTTAGTTTAGAGGCGTTGCGTTGTCATTCAGAATCAGGCCAAATGCGGCGAATGCTGCAACCATTGAATTTAACTACCCAACATGGAAATAGAATACTGCTAGTGGTTTACCTCTAAAAAAAGACACTAGATACTCTGTCTCTATTTTCTTTTCGCCCAATCATTGGTATTTGCATCGCATGCATTAATTATTTTGGCTGCTAATGTATACGGCCGGAAACAATACAAGCCGATCAGAGTAAATTTGGTGCTGCGACTGTTAATTAATTCTTGTAGAGAAAGTCGGTGGGTCTAGCCATTCCATGTTTAGCCCATGGCAGCCAAGCAAGAGACATGTATATCATGTTTTTCAATGGAGTCTAGAGATGCATAATGAGGTGACCAAGAATCAGGTTTCACTTATCATCGCGATAATAATCACGATCGTCGGTCAAGCCGTCGGAGTGCTTTGTCGTGGTTCTGTTCAGAAAATATTATGAGAATCAGAAAAATTTGAAACTTTTTAAAATAATGTAATGATAATCGTGACACATCATGTGGTTTTCACAAAAAACATGATTTTCTATATTGCAAAAAACATCACAATTACCGTCCCAAATATTTTCTCCAGGGTTACCGGTGATAGTCGCCCTACCATGGATCCATGGTTTCAGTAACCAAAACGATAAGTAAAATCCTACTAAGGATATATAGCTATTGTCATTTTGGCCAAAGCTAGGTGGCTAAGGTCTGTGGGGATGAAGTGGTTGAAAAGCAGGGACATATATATAGTTAGTATTGCTATAGGTATATAAGGTATATAAGAACTTTAATAAATAGACAAAATGCGCAGACATATATATAGCCCCAGCATCCCAAAACTATATTTTTGCAGTTTAAAATCGGTTAAACAAAGACTTGAGAGATTGTAAACAAATCATATTAGGGGCATAAGACATACATACACAGCCTAGAAAATACAAGGGCTCATTTGAAACATAGAACTGAGAAAATGGAAGAACAGAAAAAAAAACACATAATTTTGGCAAGTGTAAAATAGAGGATTCTAAACGTGGGAAAATAAACTACAAGAAAAAACATAGGGATCATATAAGGGAGTTAGCCTAAAAGAAAATTTTGCAAGGGGCTGAAGCTCTAACTTTCCTATAAAATCTACATATATTGAGACATTTCTTAGGAATTTTGTAGGAAGAATTGTGTTCTTGCCCTTGCTCTCCGATTTAATTGTGATTTTCTCCTTGTTTTCTAGGGTCTGTGTTTTTGCCATTGCTTTTTTTTTAAAAAAAAATGAAGCAGCCGTTTTCTGTTGGTTTTGACAGTAGTTACGTGGGCCTAAAACCTTTTTAGTTAAGAGAAAATCTAACAAATGACATAGACAAACACTTAATTCTAAGAAATACCATCGACGAGTGTGAGTTCTATAAAATATCATCATACAAACGAATTTGTCTAAGAAATGTCATCGCCGTTAGGGTTCCGTCAACTTGTTCTGTTAAGTGATATAGTATGAACAGTGTATTTAACGACAAATGGATGGAAACCTAACAGCAATGATATTTCTCAGACAAATTCGTTTGTACAATAGCATTTCTTAGAACTTGTATTTGTCAATGATATTTGACTTAGACGTTTGTCAATGACATTTTTTTTAGATTTTCTCTTTAGTTAAATAAATGGAAAATAAAATAAAAAATGATTTTGTGATTTGTCAATGACCTTTATCCCCCTGGTCACTTTTGTTGGGTATGTACTGTAATAGCTTCCTAAAATTTTGCTGAAATTATGTTGAAATTCCATCCAAATTATTGCTGAAATTGTGTTAAACTTTAACAAATTTAGGTCGGATTTGAAATACGTGAAAATTCAACTTGAAACATGTCCAATATTTATACCAAAATTGTTGATCTCAATAGTTGAGGTAAATATGAGAGCAAGGGTATATTTGTCTTTTCACCTACACATTTACCACGGTTACCACGAGTTTATAGAATAGGGCGACCGATTGCTTCATTTCAGAAACAAAAAGGTAGGGGCAAAAACACCAGCCCTAAAAAGCAGGGACAAAATCACAATTGAGTCGAAAAATAAGAGCAAGAACACTTGCCCCAATTTTATGGGATTTGAGAAACTGTATTCCCTAATTTCAATTGGACGTATAAGAAATATTCTTATAGGATATAAAGAATAAATCATGTATTTTTTAAATAAACTTCTCTATAAAAAACTTTGTATACAATATACTGTTTTGTTTAGTGGTTTGGATAACGTGCTCATGAAAAAGAGCGAAAAAAACTTATCTGAGTAGCTGGAAAGAACGAATATTAAGAGCACTATCGACGGACATCATAAACATCCTCCCACTACTAATTTGTCAAGTGGTAGAAATGAATTGAAGTCTCACGGAGGGATCAAGTTCATGTGAGAAAGAAAATGCAAAGGATAATATATTATTAAGCTGAAGTAAACTAAATTAACTAGCTAGAGGAGTAGCTAGTATGTAGGGGATTAGCTAGCTATCGCAACTGCTCCGTGGATCCTGAATCCTCAACCCTGCCCGTAAAAAAATGAAACTATTGTCCTATATAATTTTGATTTGATCGGCTCCATTATCTAAAAAGAAATATAATGTGTTTGTCATACCAAACGGCTAGATAGAGACAAGTCACCAAAAACCGAAGGTCCGGGATTATATATAGCTCATGTGACATCATGTCATTCATCGCGTTTTTGAAAGAGAGAGAGAGAAAAAAGGGTCATGTATGTATATAGATGGAGTTTATTCCGGATGAATTAATTAGAGAGAGAGAGAGAGAGAGAGTCATCGACTCGTCGTCCGCTGATTTAGCAGGCAGGCAGGCAGGCCCCAACTGAACATGCATATGATCGAGTTTAGCTAACAATAATTAATTAAATGTGTCCATTCATGCAGTACAATACAAATTGCGCGGCATGCATCAGTTCTTTATCCCTTGTGGCCTTGCCAACTCGATCGTACATGTATCTATACTACTATAGTAGTATATCGGAGTGGCTAGTGATGTCAAATACTACTACTACACGAGAGAGACGACGATTCTGACTTTGCCATTCATATGCTAGCTAGCTAGCACTTCCTCTGCCAAGTCCGCTCTAAAATTTAGGAATGAATCTGCACGAGTGTTTTGTTAAAAAAATTTAGAATCCTTTAAATTTAAAAACGCGTAGAAAATCCTAATATTCGATATAAATAATACCAGCTAGGCTGTTAATCAAAACTCAAAAGTCTGCTTATTACTTGTGCTGATGGACATTAGTGAAATTAATTGGCTTGTAGGCCGTTACTCTCGTGTTCTAAAATATATCTACCTTTAAATAATACATGTTGAATGTTTCAAAATTTAACCATTAATGATAAAAAATAAAATTATTTATTATATAATAACATCAACGATGTTACTGGATTTATCATTAAACAAAATTCCAAACATACAACTCTTTACTTAAAATAAGTTTTAAAAAATATTGGTCAAAGTAGGATCTCAGAAACCATATCAAAATTTTTAAATATTTATATTAGGATAAAAAAGCAGTTAATTTGTAGATTGTTCTGGTACTTTCAACTTCGATGGCTAGCTCACTAACATAGGATCTTGAGTCTTATGACTAAACTTTAGTCATAGGACTAAAAATTTAATCTGTACTGTTTGGTTTAAAGGACTAAATCGTAATTAGCGAGATAGGGACTTTTCAGCACATTCTCGTCTCTTCCGGATGGTTGGGTGGGACCGGCTGACTTCTAGTAACTTTACTCCCAAATACTCCCAAATAAGCACCTCATTTAGGGACTTTTTAGCATCTCAAATAGAGATTTTTTAGCCCCTCCTATTTAGGATTTTAGAGACTAAAAGAGACTAACAGGGACTAAAATGAAGAGACTAAACAGGAACAAACAGGACCTTTGCTTCCATTTGCTTTAACCTGTCTAGTATCATCAGTTATAGATCAAAATCGTCACGTCCCATAGTATTAATTATAGTTATTGCCCTCAATGTATTAATGGGCTATAAGGCCATTTTTAGTGGAAGTTTCCTTTTATGTTTCCAAGAGTAACATATAAGCAATAAGACATATACTCGATGGTTAAAATAGCTTATATAATACATTATTTTATTTTGTTGTTTTATAGACAACACATGTGAAAGACAAGCTATATTGGAAACTGTGATAGTTTTATCTAGATGATACTACCTATTTTATCAGGCAGTGTAAACAGTCTACATGCAATATTTATGCTTAACTAGTGCACTCTACTAGTTCATCAAACAAGTAAGGAAATAATCCTTCCAACAAAGCTTCAGATAAAATTTTAACTCATATTAATTATCTGATTTATGATATGATTACACCATTGCATTTCTTGTAATTAAATTTTTATAGTAAGATCTCACATGATTATATTTTTAATAAAAGATTCTAGAATACTTTTTATATTATATGTAAATTACTTTACATTTGATTAAATTGCTTCTTATAAATATAAAATTAAATTCAATAAAGCCTAAAATAATTTGCACAGATTAAAATTTTTTGAATTATCGTGAGATTTGCCAAACATAACCATGGCATATCGTTATCGTGTTCGGACCAGGGTTCCACTTATCGTGGTTCCCGCCCATGCCACAGTTTTGTGTGGTTACTGCACGGTTTGGCACGGTAACCGCGCCCTATACAATCCGCAACACGCATAATACAAAATAATTTGAAAAAAATCTGAAAAATAGGGAAAATAGGAAAATATTATGTAGCTATATTTGTGACATTGAGGAGTGAGAATGTGTATTAGTGAAAAAAAAGAAAATTTTGTCATCACCTTATCTAAATTATTCACATTGTAATTGTTATAGAGAAGACAAATAATATGTCACACCCGGAGTTTTATCCCAAGCCTAAACTCGTAAAAGAAATTCGTAAATAATAATTGGCTTAATTAACTCAGAAAAAATCCCTCTAAAGAAATTAATTTAATTTAAATCGAGGTTCGCAAATCGATTAACTGAATTTAAACTCAAATTGAAGAAGTATAAAATTTGGCCGAACAAATTAATTTAAAATCCCGGCGTGACATAATATTTATTTCTAATTGTGCATCACATAATTACATAATACTTATAACTAAATACATAACTAGTATGTTACAAATATGACAAAATATTATAAAGAAGTACAGAAACATTTATTTTAATTGTGCACCACATAATTACACAATATTTATAATTAAATACATAACTGTATGTTACAAATATAACAAAATATTATCAAGAAGTAACGAAAAATTCATCTCTAATTGTGCGTCACATAACTACAACAACCATATAGCACTACCCATATATGGCTCGCGTGCAATTACAAATCTATTATACAAGTGCAATAGGACTTAATATACATTGCATATTTGTCTAAACAATTATCCCAATCTAGAAAAGGCTAAAATATTTATACATTGTATTTATGGTGCCAAATATATACATTGCATATATGTTGCCAAATAAACATATCCTCACATGTTGTCCACTACATATATTTTCAGTAGCTACAAACCATCGGCTTCCAAGAGAAAACCGTGTGAAATCGAAGAAAAATATCGCCTAATAAACCATGGTAACCGCGAATTGTAGCTGCAGCACATTACTGAGAGGAAGACGAGAACTGCATGTTACTGTAGGATCAAAATGTCGAATAGAGGGGGGTGAATATGCGATTTAAAAATAAATGACACCTAATCAAAACTAACATAAGTTGCTAGGCTTGGTGAAGGACAAGACTAATTAAGCAACTAGGTTATGTTTTGCAATCTTAGGGAAAAAATGGCTCAAGTATATCACTAAGAAATTAAATCACACTTCCTAAGTCTAGTCTAGCAAGCCTAGGGTGATATGATCCCAAGTATGTCTCTAGAAATATAAATTGCACAATTGTAAGCGCGACAAGTCAAAGAGACAAAGAATTTTTCACTGAGGTTCGGAAACTCGCCGTTTCCTACTCCCGTTGAGGCGAGCCCAACTCCACCGCTCAACCACAGAGCCACCGCATGCCCCCTTCGTCAAGGGGTGGGCAAGACGGGAGCCGGCCCCAAGGAGAGGACTACACAAGCCTCGATCACTATGGTTGTTTTTCCTCCACTCCGAAGATGACGAACACCGAGCCACTCACAAATGACACCGGGCCTCTTCCACAATCTTCTTAGAGAGGTCATTGGGCAACTTCTCCACAAGCCGTCTAGGAGGCGGCAACCTCCAAGAATAACAAGCGATGACCCGGCTCGGAGATGATCAAGTGTCACACTAGCTCTACAATGGAAGCAATGCACTTGACTCTTGGCTAGAACACCCTCTAACACACTAAATGGATTAACACAAAGCTCAAATGAGTGTGAGAGAGATGCAAGGGATGTGTGCAAATGAAATGAGGGCCAAGAGAGGTCCCTTGCTGCTGGTGGAGGGGTATTTATACTCCCACAGGCAAAAGCTAGCCGTTAGAGTGAAATCCCCCAATTCAGTGTTCTATCGGTCTGACCAAAGGTATATGGCCGATCAGACCGTGCTACTTTGAAATGGCTTAAAAAACTAGTCGTTGAAAGCCCTGTGAGAGGATATCATAGGCCTGGCCAGTCAGACCGCCATGGGTGGGCCGGTTAGACCGGGCTATAGCTGGCGGTCAAACCGGCCACAGCCTACCGGTCAGACTGGCATACAGGTCTCGGTCTGACCATCCTTGGTCAGTCCACACACAGACAATAGAAATCTGACATGATAATTTAGCCAAGTCTAAATGCAAATGACCTAATGTGGCAATTAAAATCACCTCTTTGCTAGGTCATTACCCATCTTAATAGTACAGCAAAGCTAAAGGATCAACTACCAAATTTGATCGCCCTTCACCTCGATTAATTTAAAACTTAAACACTAGTTTTACCGTCTTCTTTTCCTTCACTTTGCATCTTCAAAATTTAATCCTTTGGTGATTATCCATGTGCACACATTAAGTGAACCTAACTTAAGATAAATATCTCGCAGACAACGGTTAGTCCACAATTAGTACTTGTCATTAATTACCAAAATCAACAAAGGGGGCCTAGATGCTTCAGTTACCGCGCGGTTTGGGCGCCGTAACCACGGGGATTACTGCACTCCACTTCTTGGGCCTTGTTGGGCCTTGACATGAATAGTGCCATTTTTCCTCGGATTTCTCACTTGCATTTTTTAATTACACCAAAAATCGTTTTTCAGTACTTTCTCTGACAAAACTCCATAAAATATCATCCTCTACGACATATTTTTTTTCATCAAATTCCCTCGAAATTTTTGAATCCTCGAATTTAAACTCAACCACAAGATATCTTGTACCACGCCCCGCGAAGGCCGCGGTTACCGAGGTAACGAGAATCCTGGTTATGACCATCTCCAATCCAATATTGGATGACTCTTTTAGTTCCGGTAAGGGTTGGATGATTATCGTGATAAGTGACATAGAGGTCTCCACTCTCATCTTTTTATTTATATTTATAAGCCAAATTTTCAATTTTTAACATTATATTGAGAGTTAATTTTGGAGGTTTTTACCAAAGTTTATTTTTTCAGCATTAGTTTTTAGATCGCTAAAAAACGTATATAATTTTTTATCCACAAATTATTTTTCATTTACAAATATATCGGTTTTCTATGAAACACCCAAATAATCACTGCGTACAATTTTGCGACAGACCGTCCGCTGGGATGTACATGCAGCGTTCGAACGGGCTCAGTTTACAACTGATCGTTCGCCAGGAGATTCAGAGTGCAGAAACATGCAGCACAAGCAGTGGCTTCGTAATAATCAAACCGTTATATGCTGCTTCATAGTCTCGGTTTTCTTTTAACGCCCGCTGACTTTTAATCTACTCATGATCTTTCATTTTATTCAAAATTTTGTTCAAATATGCAGTATTATAAGTCATCCTTAAAATTCCTTTAGTAATAAATATAATCAAAACAAACTAATTAATAATTATATATTTTTTAAATAAAACAAATGGTTAAACGTAGATTAAAAGCCAATGATTCAAATAGAAAAACTAGAGAGATTATAACACTACGCTAAGGGCCTGGTTAGTACCCAAATTTTTTTCCAAAAACATCATATCAAATCTTTGAATACCTAAATAAAGCATTAAATATATATGAATATTAAAACTAATTACACAGTTATGGGGGAAATCGTGAGACGAATATTTTGAGTCTAATTAGTATGTGATTAGCTATAAGTGCTATAGTAACCAACATATGCTAATGATAGATTAATTAGACTCAAAAATTTGTCTCGCGGTTTCCAAGCAGAATCTAAAATTTGTTTTAATTAGACTACATATAATACTTTAAATATGTGACCTTATGCATCAATGTGATGTTTTTGCAAAGTCATTTTGCAATCTAAACACAGCCTAAGTGCATATAACATTATGGATAAGATTTAGGGCTGAGGTAGGAGCACATGTCAAATGCCGTTCTCCCCCTCGACAATGCTAAGTTTAGGGTTGAGGTAGGAGCACATGTCAAATGCCGTTCTCCCCCTCGACAATGCTAAGTGCATATATTTTGCGAATGGAACTAGGGTTCCGAAACCACGGGAGGACCTCTGACCGCGACCTAGTGGAGGCATGGTTACCGCACGAAAATCGCAGATCTGCCGCAAATTTGAATTTGAATTTTTTGAATTCAAAACCAATGGTTACCGTGGCCTTGTCAATCAAAACCACACGGTGAGTGGTCAAAACCACGCAGTTTCGAGTGAAAACCGTGAATAGTATAAAATCTAAAAAACTATAAAATTGTAAGAAAATAGGAAATTAGTAGTTAAATATAATTGATAATTAGGACATTTTTTTGGAAAAACATAATCAAGAGTTCTCCATGTTCTGATACAAGATCAGAGGTTCTATCTACCATAATACACATGTATTCCTTTAACTAACAAAAGAATCATATATTTTATACCAAGAATCATGTATATTTATCCTACGTACCTATCTCTAAAAGTTATAAATGTTATTTAAATTGATTGACATAGGAAGCTACCCAGCATGAATAGAATTTTTTATTTTCCATAAGAACCTAACCGGAGCAGGGTTCCTAAAACCACGAGAGGACCTCCAACCACAACCTAGCAGAGGCGCGGTTATCGTACGGTAACAGCATAAACCACGGATGTCACGGCAAATTCAAAATTTTTAATTCAAAATCCACAATTATCGCGGCCATGTCAGTCAAAACCACATGGTTTCGAGCAAAACCCGTGCATAGTATAAACCGAGGTAAAAAAAATCTAAAAGAAATATAAAATACTATAAAATTGTAAGAAAAATAGAAAATTAGTAGTTAACACAGCTAGTACATGTTTTTGAAAAAAAAAACATGATCATGGGTTCTCCATGTTCCCACATAAAATAAGAGGTTCTATGTGTCATAATGCACCTGTATTCCTTTAATTAACAAATAAATCATGTATTGTGTACTAAGAATCATGTGTATTTTTCTTATATACATATCTCTAAAAGTTATAAATATTATCTAAATTAATTGACATAGGAAGCTAACAAGTATGAACTAACAAATGATAAATATATTTTTTATTTTCCACATTAACATAAACAGACAACACATTAACATAAACAGACAACGTACAAACATATCCTTATCCTTATATGTCTGCAAATCAATCTCAAAAAATATCGTCCTCATGTCAAGTTTTTATAAAAATATACCTACAAACAGATTTTACCTAATAAACTATTATAAATTTCATTTTTCCCCCTCCTTTTTCACCAATAATTTTTTAATCATTCATAAATTTATTCTTTTCATCTATTTCTTGCACCAAACTTCACTATAAATTAATATCTAATACTTATATTTTTCTTATTATATTTTCTCGATTTTTTTAAATTCTCCTTAAATTTAAACGGCCCTAACGTAATATACCAAAACCGTATCTCGGCTGAGACCACAATTACCACGGCGGTAACCGTGGTAAGAACTAGCAATCCTCAAACGAGAAGACCTGGCTGGAAACATGTCCCGTTTTTAGTGCCACTTTGTCTTATGAAATCGCTGAATTAACGACAAGCTGAAGGGTGAGCCACTAGCTGTATAAACCACCACTGCAATAAACAGAACACAAAATAAAAGCAGGTAGCTAGCAGCAGCCCAGCACATTGGTAATAGGAGCTTCTGGTTCTGGACTTAATATATCTACATGGAGTAGAAGCAAACATAACATTAACTGGCCAAAAGCTTACGCGTAAGACTATTGACTTCGGACAAATCCACTTGTTGAGTGCGTTACTCAAAACCGTATTTGATCATTAATGCCCACTCACGCTCATTACTGTTCTCCAGCAATCTCCGGTGCTCCAGGCTGCAAGCATGCATCAAATATGGATTGAAACCGAGAATGCTAGAACGTCCAAGTATATATAGAGCACACACCCTTATTACCTTTAGCTGGCTTCTCAATCCATGGGCCATTCATGATATTCAGGATGCTGCAAGCATCACTATATTCCAGATCAGGCAGCAACTTGGGCGTCAGAAGGAAGCACCTATAGTCAGGTTAAGAAACATGGGAGTTGGTAGATGTTATCTGAAAATGGTTCCTGAAATGCTAGAGTACTGTCACTAACTGTGGTGTTTTTGGTTGACTGGCAGCTCTGACAAGCTGCTGGAACATCTTCCTCTCGTTTACGGGATCCATTCCTACAATTTTGGGAAACGGTTACATTTTCAATTCAACATACTAATAATGATTTTCGAACAGCGCCAAGGATATAGTGAATAAAAACTCATGCAGGTCGCCTTGCCTTGATTTATCTCATCAACGACCCGAAAGGGGCAGTTGGTAAGATCTTGAAGTGATACAAGGTACAGTATGGTCGAAACTGATCGCTCCTAAAAAAAGAGCAAAAAATAATAGTAAGTATAAAGTTTTTTTTCTAGAATGCAGATGATAGTTTTTTCATACCCCTCCAGATTGGTGATGGGAGCTCAGCACCTGCAACTGACCTGTTTGCCTGAGGAAAATAATGCCACAATTTGATTAAATACCACAAAATAAGGCCAACAGTTGTGGAAACCCTTAAACTACATGCTGGAAGCAGGATTGGGATATGGAATTAAACACGGAGGGATGAGCGTTGCTAGAAACAATCAATCAATCAATGGACTACATGACCATCCATTCTCTACCTTTATAATGATAAAACAACCGGTAATGAATTTCTAACATCTTAAGCAGATGTTAAATACTCTCTCTATTCCATATTGTAAGGTGTTTTAGGCTTGTTAAGTCAAGTTTCTTAAGTTTAACCAAATTTATAAACAAAAAAATGTATAAACATTTCCAACATAAAACAAATGTACTAAAAAAATATATTCAATGGTGGATTTCATGAAACTGATATGGTGTTGTAGATGTTGGCATGTTGCTACGTTTTTCCATAAACTTGGCCAAAGTTTGACTTAGAACAAACCTAAAATATCTTACGATGAGGAGAGTAGAATATAATATTCATAGGTAAATAGCAAATAAAAGATATTACATTTGAAGTATGGAGTTATAAGTAAGAACGACACCTCATCAATGACTAAGATCTCTCCCATGTTAATAAACATAACAGAGCCATTCAGGTGAAAGTACAAAATCTACTGGCATGAGGCATGAATCTAAGAGGCTAGAATCCATAGAAACCAAAGAACTGAGGAAGCATGTCAGAAATCCAATGAATGGAGATTTAGAGCGAGTTCTTTTGGGCAACAACGAGCTGAACCAATTTGCGCACACAAAACGAGGTAGGTAATTAGCACATCATTAGTTACACTTTAGCAAAAAAACTATAGAAAAGTTTCTTGAAAACCACAAATAAACCCATTTTCAAGTTTGAAGTAATTAATGCATAATTAACCATGCTCTAATGACTTATCTGTTTTGCGTGAGCAAATTGATTCAGCCCATTTTGGCCCAAAAGAACTCTCCCTCGCCCTTATTCAACACAAATGAACAAAAATTGTTTTTCTCGCCAGACTCAGCAGCATCCTGCTGAGCTTTGTAATCCCTTTTCTCCTATCATCTTAATGAAAATCGGCTGGCCAGCATGGCCTTCCTGGCAAAAAAAAATTGTTTTCTGATACTTCACCTTTTATCCTTCTTAAGAGATACATTTGAACATCATGTATCATAACATAACGTATAAGTGCAACCTAGAAACAATCAAGCTACCCTTCAATCACTGACTCAGTGATTTGTAAGGTTGATCTCTGCTTGCGGGTCCTATCTGTTTAACCAAGGATAGCAGTCCCTAGTTTGGTTGCCATTAGGAAATAGTATCACTACTCCATCAGTGATGGGCAACTAGTGCGCTGATCATTATTTAGTTAATTGAAAAAAAATCAGATCAGTGCTCTCAATTTGGAAAGATACTCACCTAAACTTGACCTTTATAAGGATGCCATATCGCTCAAAATCAAGACCATGTTCATCTGCAGGAAATTTTGGTGCAGCAATTAGTATACCATCTAAAGATAGTACAAATAACATTGTAACAACAGAAAATAGAACTGCCGCAACGTACCAAGTGAAACTTCTCCAGCAACAGCCATTTCTTGAAAGTTACGACTAAAAGTGCTGTTTATTTTTGAAACAAGAGTGCGCAGAGTTGGGAGCCATTTACCCTAGGATATTGCCAAAGTCAAGTCAAGGGAGACAAGATAGCCAAAAAGATTTGCAAAAAGTATGAGCATTATGGTTTACAATATGAAAATGTCCAAACCTTTGTGGTCTCTATATCAGAGTAGCATCTTTGACATTCTCCTTTATCATCTTTCAGCTTTTCGGATATCGATTCTATCTACACGGTTAAAATAGGTAGTGTCACTGTCAAAGGAATCAATGCACTAGTACACAATACATTTATGGCTCTAAAACCAGCAATAAGAGAAATATACTGTATTGCAAAAGCAGTACTCTTTTTAAATAGTCCAAGGCTCCAATCTCCTTTATCTGCTACTACCTTATTAACATATAGTATAATAACATATATATAAGAAAAGAAAGACCGCAAGAAGTATCTTTTCCACACTATAAGGAAAAAAATCCTACATGGAACAAAAGGAGATCACCGTGGGGAAAACAACATTTTTAGTACTCTTCAGGAAACAGTCCCTTTAATAATACAAACATGAAACTCTAGACACTAGGTTATTTTTAAGTTGTCTAGAAGCAACTCTGCAGCATTATTAGGAGAAACAATAAAAATAGGCTCTCACCAGCCCTATTCTGAAAATACAGAACCTGCTACGCACTATTTCTGATGAGATAAACTGATGCTGAATAGCTTATGCATACTCCAACTATGAAAGTAAATAGGTTATGAATTTAAAAGGGCTGTATTACACTCATTAACCCAATGTACCTCACGCTGACGGCTTTGATACTCCATTAAAACATTTTGATTAAGAAAAAGCATAGAATTCGCTTCAGATTCAGTATCTTGAATTGCACAATCCAGTTCTTCTATGGTAGTAGGCATCTGCAGACAGAAACAGTGGAAGCTATTAACTGGGGTGCGCAAGTGCCAGAATATGCTGATAATATGTAGTTTATTTGGCTAAAGTAAATGCCAGCACATTTCAAATTAGAACAATTTTGGTTCAAAGCACAGGCGGGATGCAAGTTTGGAAAATACCACCAGAATTTCTCAACTTCGCTTGACAGAAAAGGTTCGAGCCCTTTTCATCCGAATATACCACAGCCATCACAGTTTGAAGCTTTACTTGAATTGGCAACCCAGTTTAAGCAGTGAAAAGACCGAATAACCCCACTTCAACTACAATATGAACTCGTAGATACTACCGCGATCGCATTCTCTTGTTTAATAAACGTAGGGGAGCCTGACCAAGTGATTGTCCATTAAAGAGGACTTCGGCAAGGGGATCCTTTGTCTCCTATGCTATCTATTTTGGTTATGGATGTGCTGAACTCGATTGTAGCCCATGCTAGCCAAGAAAATATTCTAGAAGCCCTTGCTGTCCCGCAATCTGTGCACAGGGTTTCCTTGTATGCAGATGATGTGGTCATATATTCATGCGACCTACAAGAGGGGACCTTTCTCTAATCAAGTAGATTTTCGATTTTTTTTTGGACATATTTCAGGCCTCAAGAACAATATGATGAAGAGTTCTTGCACACATATCCACTGTTCAGTGGCTGATTTGAAAATAATATCATCTGAATTATCTTGCAAAGAAGAATTTCCCCTGCTCTTATCTAGGGCTGCCCCTTACAATCCGTAAACCAACCAAAACAGATTTGATACCGCTAGTGGAGAAGGTAGCAGATAATTTACCGGGTTGGAAAGGTTCTTTGATGAATAGGGCTGGTCAGTTTACAACAGTGCAGGCGGTCCATTCAGCCATCCCTATTTATGCTCTGATGGCTTTGGACCTCCCTAATTGGGTGGTTAAAGCAATTGATAAAAGGCGTAGAGGTTTTCTGTGGAAGGGAAGGGAAAACGCTAATGGAGGAAATTGTTTGGTCTCATGGGATGTGTGTAGGCCACTATCATATGGAGGTCTGGGCATTCTTAACCTAGAGAAGATGGGTCGGGCTCTATGTATGAGATGGTTATGGCTATAAAAAACTGATGTGTCTAGACCTTGGACTGGCTTAGCTATACATGTGCCTCGGAATGTTCTGTCCCTCTTCAATGTGGCTGTAAAAACTGTGGTTAGAATTGGGGAGAATACCAAATTTTGGAGTGTAACCTGTTTGATTTGGTCTCTAAGAGGGCAAAGAGGCATGTACTATGGCCCAAGCAATGCTAAACAGGAGGTGGGTGGCTGATATACGTGGGGGGCTCTCTGTGCAAGTGCTTTATGACTATTTGGTTATTTGGGACTTGGTAGAAGAGGTGGTTTTGCAGCAAGGAGTACAAAACCAGCATGTTTGGATACTCGCTGCGGATGTCCCATATTATTGTAAGTCTTCCTATGAGGCTTATTTCCTGGGCTCGATCACCTTTATGCCTTGGAAACACATTTGGAAAAGTTGGGCTCCTTTATGGTGCAAATGCTTCATCTGGTTGGCTGTCAACGACAGATGTTGGACAGCCAATCGACTCGCTAGGCGCGAAATACAGTGCCCTGCAGCATGTCGTCTTTGTGACCAATGTGATGAATCAATCCAACACATCTTGGTCTCGTGTGTTTTCTCTTGCCAAGTGTGGACGTTGCTTTTCCTGAGGCCAGTCTTGTGAATGTGGCACCTCGCCTTCAACGGACCGGTTTATAAGGCGGTGGAGTCGGCCTACTAAAGACCGGCCAAAGGAAGTACGGAAAGGAATTAATTCATTGGTGGTTCTAGTGGCTTGGGAAATCTGGAAGCATCGCAACGATTGTGTCTTCAATGGCATCACGCACTCATGCCTAGCATTGCAGCGGTCTTGCAAACGGTTGAGAATGAGCGGAGTCTTTAGGGATTAGCCGGCGCTTCTGTGCTTCTTAGGCTTCCTTGCGGATCTGTAAAATCGAACAGCTACACTTGCTGCGCCGGTTATGGGTGGGCTGGTGTGTGTGTGTGTGCTGTGAGTGTGAATTTGGGTGGGGGACCTCCAGATCTTCTTTGTACTGTGTTTTTCTTTGTTTTTCTTCCCCTTAAGGAACTGAAACTCATACCTCTTGCGTTTTCAAAAAAAGAATAAAGATAGCACTTGACTAGTTGACTGTTAGCTGGGCAGTTAGCACTCAGCATATGTATATTCATTTTATGAAGCTCATGTTCATAGTGGAATTAAAAATATATATATGTTCTATAGAAAGTTGGAAAAAAGGATCAATCAATCTATACATACTTGCACAGATTCTTTTGTTCAATCTGAGATTCTATCTTCTTGTGTGTGTGTGTGTGTGAAATTTCCACAATAAGTTTAGAAACCAATGAAAAAATGAAATAAACAAAGCTTATGTCATACTGCCATATCGAGCTAGGTAGTCCACGACCCAGCTTTTGCAAATCAAGCAGAAGTGGCTCGGCGGATGACAGAGCCAGCAATTGGCCGCCATGGTGGTCCAGGGCCCATAGCTTGGCAGCAGAGGCCCAAGTACCATTGTGGCAGTCATGGACACCAGGAAGCAAAGTGCCGCAAGTGCACTAGCCCCGCGAGCCAGCCAAGTACCATGAGGGAGATGAGGCTATGGATTTAGCTGCCTGGGATATGAGGATGAGAAGGATGGGAAGAAGGGGGGAAATAAGCTAGCAGGTTGGGCATTTTCATCCAAAACTAACACCCGTTTGCACAAAGATGACGATTATGGTATTTCCCAAAGAAAACATCCAGGTCTGTGCTACAAAGCAGAGTTGGAACATTTCTGTGGTATTTTATGAATTTGTCATACTACTAGTGCTATAAACCGAATTTTCTCTTTAATTTATTAACTCAATATTCAAAAGGAAAACTGGATGTAATAGAGAAAACATAGGAAATCCAGTTGTAAATAACTGATAATTAGAGGGACATCGCAAATCCTAAATGACCAAACAAACAGTGAAGATCTTTTATCATGGTCTTGTGGGGCATTCCAACTAAAAGAACTAATATAGGAGGAGTTAATTCTTGTGAGAAGAAACTAACACCCTAGAGCATAGTGGCTTCAGACATAATTCAGCCATGCGAGGTTGTTTGGACATCAAGCTGTTACTGTTGTAGTTACCGGAATCATGATATGTGGGTCCCTGGTACATGTCCGTGCCTACGCAATTCATCACTTGACAAACCTAAAATTTCACTAGGGGAGTGTATCTCTCCTATTCATAAATCCATGCTGAGGTTCATGGACCCAACCAGTGCCAGAAAGTTATGATATAATATCAAACCATAGCCTTAAATTAAAAAGAAAAAAAAAGGTAAAGGAGCCTGCCCCAGTTGACCAGCCCTCCTGATCAAGTTCTTATTTGCCAATCACAGTATGTGCTGGCAGGTCGCTGGTAAACCCACATCATAATTTTTGGGTTGAAAGACTGCTGCAAATCTGGTAACTATGGTTTTGTGACTAATTTATCATAAAATAATAATTATATAAAAGGATCCAGTGGTTGCATATTAGGGACATTTTACGGTTGGTATGCTGAACTCAACTAAAATACTCCCGCCATCTTTTAATAGATGACACAATTGAGATGCAAAAAAAATTATGTAAGTAGCATTTATTTTGTTGTGACTTGTTTTATCATGAAAGGAACTTTAAGCATGACATGCATGTTGGCACTATTTTTTTTATAAAATGAATGGTCAAAAATTATGTCAAAAGTCAACGGCATCTATTAAAAAACGGAGGCAGTATGTGATTTAAAAATGCTGATTTGCAAGTAAGAATAAGAACATTGTAGGATTAAATTCAAACAGTACCTCAAGAAACTTTTTTGCAAGGTCTTCGGTGATCATAGCTATTGACTCCGCATGCTGTTTTGCATTAGACAACTGGTGCTTATGCTCTTGAGTTTTTCTTTTACCTGATTAGAGGAACATGTCATGTACCAGCACGAGACAAGCGAAATCAATCATGAAAGAAATATATTGCTATATGCTGACTGTTCTCAATCATCATTACAGAAATGAAATTTCCAACAAAGACCCTTGTGAGCTTTGTCGGGCACCTTGAACTACAGCTGACCATTTTTAGTACCATTCTCAAAACATAGTCGTCACTAATCGAAAGCCCATGAGAGCAACTGTTCAACTTGGTCAGTCAACAGGGACGCCTCAGAAAATAAAAATATAAACAGCTTGTAACTTATGTAGTACGACACATTAGAATACCCATGCCTTACGCAACTTGCCTGGGACTAAAGGCTAACATTGTTGCATATTAGATACATCCATTCAAAAAATTTGCAATGATTCACATGGTATTGATATACCTATAATCCCAAAATAATAACAATAATATGCTATGGGGATGCATGCTGAATTTTAAAGTCTTCAGTAAGCGCTCTGATTAATACAGAATGTTTTATCTCAAATAGTGCTGAAATTAAAGAACCAGTTTGCAAGTCAACATTAATTTTGCATACTTGATGACCAGTATTATCAATTAGTGCTCATAGCTAGAGGGAACTGATTACTGCCCAACTTCAATACATACAATGACATTACCATTTGTCCTTAGATATTATTTTATGCCACCCAATTGGCTGGAGTATCCTTCATTGTATGCTCGCTTCTTTGCAATATTTACTCATGTTTTTGAAATGTTCACCCTGTAAAAAGGACGGCCCATACTTTATCATCTCTATTTGTGCAGTCCGAGCAATCTTTTGCTCCACTTATTCTCAAGCAATTGGATTAAATACAAATGTCAAGAGCCCAAGTGATGTGAAGGTTGAAGTGGCAATGCATCAATATTCAACCCATTTCTTATGCCACCTGCTGACCACTCCAGCGCAATCAAGCACCTAGCAGCACTGAAGCGCCCAAACCAAGCAGCCAATCACAGGGCACCCAAGCTGCTGATGCACTGGCAGACTCTGGAACTTGCATGCCACCTGTAAGCTCCAGCTACGATAGCCAGCATGCCCCTTTGCCCAGTTCACCTGGTGCGGATACTGGAGCAGTTGCGGAAGGGCACCATCAGCGACAGCTAACAGGGATTCTGATGATGAGCCTGCTAGTGTGCTGCATGGGCTCAGGATTGCATGTCCAAGAGAGGACAGAGGAATATAGGAAGAGAAGGGAGTAGCAAAGGGGCCAAGGGAAATATAGTAGCTCATGTGCAAGAGAGGACAGAGGAATATGCTGCTGGTGATTGTTGTTGGATGACTCCATTTCATTTTTCCACTAAGCACGTGATTTTGAGTGCGCGGCCATTCCTAAGTTAGGGTGATCAATTGACCACCTCATTCCACAAATTAAACAGATCTAAAGTACAAGCATGGCATGAAAGCTGGCATAAGATTTGTCAAGCCAAAAGCGATAATTCAAAGAAAAAACTGCCTTAGACCCTAAGCCACTTTCCACCAAAAAAGAACATTTGCCTAACTGATTAGAAACAGCAGAAGAACAGACTGCGACATCAACTCACAGTTTTCAAATTCTTTAGCAGCTTCAACAGCATCTTTTTCAAGTTTCTTCACATCCTTTTCCATCTCCCATATCTATCAGATGATCAATGAAGGCCAGATAATTACATGTGCAAATTGTTTCAACACAAGGAACAAGATAAGAAATAAGCAGTGAGTGCTCTAAGAGCTCACCATTTTTATGGCAATTTTCTGGTATAGCATGTGGAAAGTATGTGTGCTTTAGACCAAACTAGTAGTGTCAGTAATTTATATTTTATTACAAGCAGCCAAACATATGCAAAACAGCAGTGATTAAATTGTGTGTACATTCCAAAGTTTCCAAATGGTGATTATTTGTTTTGTGTAGAGATCTTTTAGTAATCATCCAATCAAAATGCAAGAAATATAGGCAGTTCAATTTAAAAAGTTATGTTCTGTGAAAGCAACTAGTTTCTCACAATGCATACCTTTGTATCAAGCTCAATGGAAACCATGTTCTTTTGTGCGCAACTCCATTTGAGAGCAACAGCTTCAATAAGTAGATCCTGAGAGAATTTAAATAAAATTGAAGCAAGCACGAATTTGACGATGATCATCAGCATAAGAAATTCCAAGCTCTGCTAATTGCTAACCTTGAGTTTTAGCACTAATTCAAACCGCTGGTCATTTAACTTTGCCACCTGATCAACAAACTTTCTTTTGCTTGACTCCATATCTTCCTCTTTATATATATTCTCCAACATTCTTCTTTTAATATCTAGAGAGAAGCACGAAATATTAGATAAAGCTACAAGTAGAAGAACAGCAAAAACTCTCGTACCAACACGTCTCCGTATTTCTTCTTGCTTCTTCTTCTCAAACATCATTGTGTCTGTAATCTCTTCCTGGAAATATGGCAAAAAAAAAAGAGATAAGCACTTAGGAAACAACTGAACATTAATTATATCCAAATGACCAAATCTAACTGAATAGAGCTTAAATTGGTGAAACCTTTTTCCTGCGAATTTTTGCTGCTTCATCTTCTAATTGCCTCTGTTCCTTCAGAAGCTTCTTTAAGCATTCATCCATACCTTCAATATCTTTGATATGCTTATCCTTTTGAGAACGAAGCCTTTCAGTGTCAATAACATCTAAATCTGCATCAATAGTCTGACAAGCATCAGGCACCACCCGATCAGAATGCACAAACCAAGTAGCTGGCAATCATTAATGTTGGATTGTAACACATACTGCACATAAAAAGACGGGAAGGATTGACAGCATCTACAAATGCTGACAAATGACCACCATATCTTGATCTGGACCACCGATAGTGGTTATCTGGGGTCCAAAAGTCAGAGATGCCTAGCTTTGGTACATCATCTGCTCTGTTATGTGTTTCATCCGTACCTATATACTGTATAGACATAAAAAAGGAGAAATAGAAAAACACAATTGAGGATTTCGACCTTAACCAGTTCAGCTTGGTATAGATTAATGAAGAGGACAGAAGCAGATATACCGATCGGTCCAAATTAGCCTGACTAATTAAAACATCTTTCACGGCAGGAGGAGCTTCAAGAACTTGATCAAGCCGTGAGTAGATCCCAACTTGTTGCATCTGCAGAAGAAACAGAACACTCGATACTAAATTATTGCTCTTACTACTCTTTCATGTTTTCAAGGGGAACAAAGACTGAGAAACCTTTAAGATTAATTAAGTCGCCAGAACAAAGACTCTAGGCCCTTACATTGAGTGCTTAGGCAAAACAAGAGAAGATGATTTGTGTGGGGGTGTTCATACACAAGTAATTAGAAAATAGGATGAGGTAATGATGGCAAAAACAGTAAGCTAGCATCAAATCTGAATGCAGACCTTCTGTTTTCTTGCAACTGTTTTTCTTCTTAATGAAATGACGCGCAGCTCTCTTGCGTATTCGAGAAAAAAAAAGTCTGAATGCAGAACTTACAACTTGCAATTAATGTGAAACTTATGCCAAAAAAGTCAAATGACAAAATATCTATGTTCCCAAATGCTAAATGTTCTTTTTTGTGGGGTGGAGGAGGTGTTAAATGCTTGGTCAATGCCTGCTGACCTCCACAGTAATATTGAATGGTTCTCTCCTCATGCCTTTGTCCCCCATGTAGTTCAGAACAGGAATATCATATTGCTTCATCTGTCTAACCAAAAGATCACGGTCGGAAGCATCCTGAGTAATGAATGACTGCCACAAAGAAAAACGCCAGTTAATTTGTTTATAGATGTAATTTCTTCCGTAGGAGGAAAGAATAAGATGGTAGCGTTTCATGTTTTCGGAGTCAATGATTACAATAAATAAGGGACCTTTTTCTAGAGATAGTTTAAAGAGATGCCATCCTATTGTACACTAACCATGTCCAGTAACTGGAGGATGAGTTTGCCCTCTGCACATTGACTATGTGAAAGAAAAACAAAATACAATGTACATTGGCACAACAGAAACAGCAGCCACTGGCAGAATGTGTTCCTCTTGGCTTTCCATATTTTCATAAAAATGCTAAGAGGTAAAACATAAGCATCACACTATTTAGCAGAAACCGTAGTATCTGTACCTTCCATATATAGCTTGGGACATGGCCTTCCAAGTACGATGCATGAACCTTATCCTGGATATTTACCTGACAAAAGTACAAAGAAGATATACTGTTAGCTGTATCATCTGCTTTGCAGATGATAGTTGATGAACATGTTAAGTAAACAAACCTCGAGGAGAACAGGTCCATAAACTTCTGTCCTGAACATGTGTTTATTGTCTTGCACCCAGTTGTATGCTTCATTGATTTTCTCTGCACCAGAATACTGCAATGCTTGGAGCAGCTTATTGTTTTTATTTTCCATTTGCTTCAACCTGTGATAAATAAGCACTATGTAGTAGGTACCCAATTCATGGATGAAGTAGAAATTATAGACAAAACAGGTACCTATCAGAGCAGTTCCTCAGATTTTCTCTCTCCCGAACTAACTGAGACTCCATATCTGTCTTTTTCTTTTTTAGTTCATTTATATCACAAGTCACTCGTGCAATTTCCTCTGTGAGTTGAAACTGGGCAGAAACATAACATCAGTCACAGGTTTAAATATGACTAGAGAAGGTAAATCATGCACAATACGTGTATGCTACATATGCAAACAAGATGTATGACGGCAAAAACTTTAACTCACACAAATGACAGAACAAATTAGTGAAAGTAAGGTAAATAAACCAACCATTTCAGCTTTAGGTGCTTCATATGGTTCCAGATCATCAAGTTCCCTCTCAGCAGCAGCAAGAGCTTCCTTAGCCTTCAAGATCCTTTGCTGACGAGATCTTTCTTGTCTTTTCAGATCTTCTATGTCCTCCAGTGTAGCTCTCAATTGTCCATTCTGATAGAGACGACTTGTTAATGACTTGCAGCAGTGAAATAGTACAGCAAACATTATATAAGCTAACGAAGAGCTCATACCAGTTGCAGTTCCTTGTCTGTAACATCTTGGCGCCTCTTCATGTTTTCTGCCATATGGTTGTTTATCCTTTTTGTACTTAAAGTATGAGACATTTTCTTTTTCTTGAGTTCTCTACAGATAGGGAAAATAACAAGATGGGTATTCTAATAGAACTCAAAGCTTCAAACTTTGATATTTCAGTCAGCTACACAAAGGTAAGGTGTGAGGAGAAACTTTTTCTTAAAACTGCTAATCCACTAGTAATTCAAAAACATATGTCCTGACCTCTCCCGGCCTCGCTCCCTCCCTCTTTTTAGTTAATGCTTCTCTCTAAAGTAATCAGAAAGCATTCATACCCACATATATTGATTGTTCCTTTCTTTCCCTCTTCCATTTAAGGTGATACTGTGATAATGTACAGTGGTGAGAAGAGGGGAGCCGATTTGTGTTGAAACCAAACAATTTGATTACAATTAAATGAGGAATTTGCCATGAGACTTTACACTAGCATTAGCATGTGGTTGCAAGCATGAAGAATGAATCCTGTCATTTTATATAAAGTGATTGGATTCACAAGATGCTTACTTATTAAAAATGACGTTGATAAGGCATTCTGCGTCAATTAAGTTTTAGCTTGTTTTAATTAGCATTACTCAAGTACAAAAAAATGACATAGAAAAATTAAAGGGAAGCGTGTGTCAATCAAAACATACAAGTACTCATGAATCAAGGTTGGATAAAAAAGAATACTAGTTCATATAACTGTCTTCTTGGCTGTACATGATTATATTCATTCAGATTGAAGGGCTTCGAAAGGAAATCTTCATACCAAAGAACATCAGAACAAATACCTAGCCCGCATAGTATAAGGAACTTCAAAGAAACCTCTTGTGAGGAGTTTATAAATGAATGGATAACAGAAGTCAGTTAACCACGATACATACTCGACAGGAACTTTTGAATGTTCCCACATTTTCGCTGCTTGCTCCATTATTTTCTTCTCAGTTTTCTCCTTCTCCTGTGCTTCCATGTATTCTTTCTTCTTCATGTCATATTTTAGCCATGGCAGCTTTTTCTTCATTAAGTCAGCCTAAGACAATACCAACAAGAGGAATCATAGTTACCAACAAAATATTTTTCATTCCCTTCAAAATCCAGAAAGGGGAATTTCCTGAGAAGAACAATGAAATTTCAAACCTTTCTCAGTAGTTTGTCTCTCTGCCGGACACGTTCAACATCTTTTTCTAGTTCAGCATTGAGGGCCTTTAGATTATTCAAAGTCTGCTCCTTTTGCTTTACAGCCTATTATACAACATAAACCCATAGTAAACTGATACCTTAGAGCTGACATCTAAACAAGATCTGTAAAGAAATGATAATAGCTTTCATGATAAGAACAAAGTGAATAGTGAATGATTCAGCATTACCACTTCAAGATTCTTCAAATCCTTACTCCTGTCTATAAGCAGACTATGCTGAACAGGCAGATTAGGATCGCCAACAGCCTTTTCAGTTTCTATTAGTAGTTGAATAGGTGTCAACTTAGCAAATTCACAGACCCTGTCCTGTGGCAGGAACTGAATAGAATGGAGCACAAAGCAACAGAAATCAGGAATAGATTCATGATAAGCGGATATGCAAGTGGCTCCTATGGGTTAACATATCACGACGTGAAAAGGAAAATGATAAAGGAACATAATGCAGGGGAAGCTAACATGGACTGAAGGTGCACCTGGGTTAAGTTGTTGACTTGAATATTGAATTTCTTGATGAGATCAATGACATCTTTTTTGGGGACTGTGGTGCCTGAAGGAAATAAATATTAGTGATGCAGGGATCGGCTTCATTTGCTTAATATGTGAAATCAGAAGGGCAATGGAACACATAAGCATCGGTGGTGTTGTGTTTTTTATCACGAGTTAGGAGAGCATGGAAGTGAGGAGGGTACCATCGAGCTGCCACTCGGATTTGTTGTTAGTATCGATCTTCCTTGTGATGCAGACCTTGTGGTCGGGTGTACTGCCGCGGAGCGAAATCTTGACATGGCCGGACTCCTCTCCCCTCTTGACGAAGGCACCGACGCTGGATGCCCTCCCAAGAATCTGCATTCGTAGTTGTATTTGCATAAGAAAACGAGAAGAACATTAAATCAAAAAAAGAGAGAGATAATCGAGGTTAGGTACGCTGGGGTCGGCCGCGAGGGCGAGGGCGATGGCGCAGACGAGGGAGCTCTTGCCGGAGCCGTTGGGGCCAACGACGAGGTTGAGGCGGGGACCGGGACGGCAGGTGAGATGGTCGTAGGTCATGAAGTTGAAGAGCTCGATCTCGACGATGTTGCCAGGCACGTAGTCGTCGTCCCCACGCTGCGGCCCGGAGGAGGAATCGAGCTTGGGGCGCTTGGCGGCGCGGGAGGTCGCCATGGCTGGAGGCTAGTGGAGTTGTAGGGTTGGAATTTGGGATTCTCCTTCTTCTTCTCCTTCCGCGGCGGATTGGAATTTGGGATTGGGAAGCAAAAACAAAAGGAAATTGCAAAATCTCACTGCCGTTAATGGGCCTGAAATCCAATCCAGACCAAAATATTTCAAGCCCATGGGCTCTCATGCCCGTGAAGATCATCTCAAATCAAAACAATTTCATCGTGTAGGGAATATAGTTTTTAGAATACGTTCACTTTGGGTCCCTTATCTTGACATGGGGTTTTAAAATCGTCCCTCAACTGTAATACCGAAAACGTTGGACCCTGAACTCATGAATACCGTGCAAAAGAGGTCCCCCAACGGTATATGAGAATGGTTTTGCTTACGTGGCGTCCCAGTCGGAAAAAATATATTACAAAATATTATGGGACCCACATAGGGGTGTAAGTGAGCCAGCCCGCCAACCCGCTTATAGGCCAATTAAGCAGGTAGCCCGTCGGGTTACACGCTTAATTGACCTATAAGCCAGTTCGCGGGCTTGCCCACTTACACCCTTAGACCCACATATCACTATCAAGTATCAAGTCAGCTTAGAGAAGGTACAGTAGCAGGCTATAAGCCAGCTATAAATATATTTTAAAGAGATAAGAGGAGAGAGAGAAGAGAGGTGGGCTACTAATTTGTAGCTAGTTGCACACTGGCTTTAAGACAAAATGTGTGTATGACATGTGGGACCATGTATTGATGTTTTGTAGGTAGCTATTGTATGAATTAGCTATTAGATTGACTATATGAATTAGCTATTAGATTGACTATAGATGAATTGAAGCCAGTAGTTGGTTGTACTATTGAACTTACTCTTAAGCAAATTTAAATAAAATATAGGGCTACCTGTCAGCCTAATAAAAAAAAGATTCTCTCTCCTCATTAGCCGGCAAGCCGGCGCGCGGTGACAAACTATCTCGTCTTTACTTCCTCTGCTGATCTTCTCCTCTCCCGTGCGCTCTAGCTTCCTCCTCCAGCAAGCAAGTTTGCCCTCCCCCTCCTACTGACCTCCTCCCTACTTCCTCCGGCATTTTGCACGGGGCGTCGGCGGCGAGGCATGCACAACATGCCCAGGGACCAGCTAGCGATGAATGCATGCATGCATCTGGTGGCCAGGAGGCAGGCATGCATGCCATGCACATCGGTCGTCGACGAGCTGGATGATGTACAGGTCCGGGGCCGCACGTCGGCGCCGGCGCTGACCTGGCCGGTGCGTATGCTCCGTGGTGGCCGGGTTGCACGGGTGGTGGAGGCTAGAGCTTGACCCCAAAAACTCTCACCACCATCACAGCTGCTCTACTCCATTTGATCCCGACGGCAATGAGACACCGCGCGCCATCCGTCGCTGCGTTCAAGCTGCTGCTCGCTAGGATCAATACGTTGTTCATCTGCACCACCGAAGTCAATTGCCTCGTCCAGGTTGTGACGAGCTCCGGCGATTGGCTGGCCCTGGCGGTGACCGTCGACAGCGACACAAAATCGACACGGCGCAGCACGCCAAGATGCCTGAGTGGCAGAGGAAGCTCCCCACCCTCTACGGCGCGCATGACGCTGGTGGCTCGTGGGCGTGGCGTCGAGACGCGGGCCTCCGCCTAGATGGTGGCGAGACGATGGAGAGGGAGGGGAGAGCAAAGGGAATTTTTATTTTTATTTTTTATTTGACTTATAGGTTGGTCCTACAAGTTGAATAGTATGTCACGTAGGTGAAACCATCCTCATATACTCTCTGGGGACCTTTTTCGCATGGTTTTTATGAGTTGGGGGTCAAACATTTCTAGTATTAGGTTTGATGGATGATTTTAACATGTTAACATGAAGGACCTAAAACGAACTTATTCCATAGCTTTTTCCCTTTCGGACGGGACAGAATCGGCAGTGGAAATTGCATTTATGGTGAGCCCGAGAGAGATAGGTCGACAAAGAGGAGTATACGTAGCATGAGGTAAGATGTTAGCGTACAAATAATTAAAATAAAAATATTTTCTAAAACAACTTTTCTATAAAAAAAATTAAAATTATTTTGTTAGCGTTTACTAAGCATGTTTATGAAAATATTTTTCGTTGTTACTTACCGTCGATCGATTCATTTGACATAAAAAATTACGTGCCACTTCTCCTATACTTAAACATACCCGGGTACTCTCCGTTTCCTTTTCCATTTTCCCTTCCCTTTGGAGCAATGAGTGAGAAGCCTATAGGGTCAGCCTATAGGCTCACCAACATGTAGTGTCCAAGTATTTTATTGGTTGGATCTATTTTTGTTGATAAAAAATCTGCACTTGACATGCTATATGAATGGAAGATTTGCTTAACTTCTGTGTAGGTCCTAAATATTTTGGTTCAAGACGTGCTAATCAATTTGACCATGTAATTGATAAGGAGAAAAATAAACTTAAAGTCAATCAGCCGCCCCGGGGCTAACGATTGATGTGATGATCAAGCGATTGATCTAAAAGTGCAGTTATACATTGGTCGGCTTTATAATAGTTATAATAGATAGAGCTAGCTAGCAATTAATTTCAATCTATTTTATTAGGAACAATCTCAACCGAGACAGTATAGGCTCGTGAGTTTATGCCTAATAAAAATAAAGTAGAACATTAATAAATCAAGACTAATTAATCAGGTTATACTGGCAGTCATCGGTTATAGTTAGTATGAACAAATATAGATCCACCTTGTCGGTCAATCAAGTCAATTTAATATAAACTTGATTGATCGGACTGGATCAAGGCAATATAACTGTATAAGGTTATGCCTAAGTAAGATTGATGGAAAGCCTTAGTAAGGCTACTTATCTATCAATCTAACGAGCCGATGACTAAGATATGTGTGATGACGAGATAACTCATCAGCTGAAACTCCGATGAAACATGGAGTAAGATAAACTAAGAGCATGTTTAGGGGAGCTTCTCCCAGCTGCAGTTTTTCCCAGTAGCTGCTTCTGCTAGAAGCTGCCCCAAACGGTTCACAACTTCTGAGAATCTGTAGTTACAGATTCTGGAAAATGAACTAAGAATCTAGAATCTGGAGAAGCTGGTTTAGGAGTTTTTCTAGATTCTCAGAAGCTGGCTACCAAGCAGCTGCTTCTCAAAATCTAAAGCTCCCCAAACAGGCCCTAAATTAATAACCAATGTTTGATCAAAATAATCTTATAGGTCGAACCAGGTTAGACTGTATAAGATAAGAATAACAAACATCAATTATTTAACTGATTAAAGTACTCAAAGTGATTGATCGGTACAACTCAGGAAATAAATATAACATAGATCAAACTAGAAAGATTGACAGGAAAAGGCATATATTGATCAAAATATTGGACTAGACCAAGAAAGTCTTAATCTAACTTATAAGATTGCATATCAATTAACCCAGAGAGACCCAATATACAAGGCTAACTTGAATTAAAACTGATATAATAACCAGCGGTTATACAAGATTGAACAAAATGTTGGACTGAACCAAGAAAGTCTTGATCTCATCGATAAAACCAATATATGTCGAGAACTTACATGTGTGCTTAATCGATGTAGCCCAGTTGAGAGCTCGCTCCAGCGAAAACTACGAACTAGGGTAGTGATGCATCGCAATTGTATTGAGATTGATTATGAATTTAGAAAACTCATAGCATACATATTAATACCCATGGGCAAAACGAGTTTGATTCCGGTTATATGCAACCAGTAAGAAATCTACGTTAATATGAAAACGAATTAACAAACCTAAGGAAACTATACACGACCCTATTTTGGAAACCATCAATGATTTTCCACATATGTATTGGCTTGCCATTTACAGAAACCTTCATGATCGTATTGGTTTCCGATTCTACCGCAACCGTTCAACGGTCAAAATGCTAACGACTATCAAAATTTCGCCTTAACAACTCTATGCTCTAAAATTTCATAAAGCTCAACATACACACATGTCATGTTATCATCCAATAGCAACTATTATATTTAAAGCCCATACAAACATGCTACATAAGCTCCACATGCAAACATAACATGTCATAACTCATTAGCAACTATTATATTTAAGGTTCACGTAATCATACTACATCATATATAATTTTAGATTCTAAAGATTAATATGCAACAATATCAAATCATCATCATCTTTATTATTTTCATAATATTTCAACTTATATTCATTCATTATTTCAACTTATTTGACTTGTATTCATCCATGTATACTGAATTAAGTATATTCATGTATTATTTCAACATGTTTAACATATATTCATCTATATATCCCGCAACAAAGTGTGAGGTACCATCTAGTATAATAATAATATGTCGTAACATATAAATCCACAAACCGAGCCTAAAAGTAAATACAACATAATTAGTTCAACGTGACATGTTTACAGAGGATTTGGACCTAATTTAGGGACCACTTGGAGTACCCTAGAACTGCCCCTACCAATATGATGTCCTCTACTACACCCATAATATGTTAGTTTATTTTCTATGATGTTTTACACGGTGGTTTTTTATGTTACAATCAGTGTTGTGAATGTTACACCTTTTTTTCAAACATTTTAAACAGATAAGGTGAAACATTTGACTAATTAATGAAAATGTTTTTCTCTTCAATAGATGAAACAACACTACATGATAGTTTGGCTAGTATCGGGTTCCCAATCTATAAGTCACAACCAATATAATGTCACAACATGTTAATATATTGAGATGTACCACCTTCATTTCATATTACTACTAGACAAATTCATATGGATCCTAATTTTTAACAACAAAAATTGACATTAACAACCATTTAGGGGTGGACAGAAAGCACGTGGCGCGTTAGCTCGCTCGACTCGTGACAAATTCGGCTCAGCTCGGCTCGTTTCATTTTTCTAATGAGCCGAGCTAGCATTTTAGCTCGTTAGAGATAACGAGCCAGCTCGAGCTGGCTTGTGAGATGCTCGCGAGCCTAACGAGCTAGACAAAAGATACGCGATTCACCGGCATTCATTGATTTCACCCCGAAAAGCAGGTGTTCAATACTTTATAGGTTCACCATGTAATTTGTTGGTTCAAACTTTAATATTTAGATACAATTTTTATATGATTTACATGTTTGAACTGAAAATTTGCTTGTATAATCTATTAAAAAATTGTTTAAGTTAACTTTTCATGCATGGCTCACGAGCCTAACGAGCCAACTCGAGCTTTATAACAAGCCGAGTCGAGCTAGGTTTTTAGCTCGTTATGATAACGAGCCGAGCCAAGCCGAGTCAGCTCGTTATCTTAACGAGTCAGACCGAGCCGAGTCGAGCCGAGCTGGCTCGTTATCCACCCCTACAACCGTTAGAGATAAGATGAATTAGACAGGGAGTCAACCCGGTCAAAATTGATCGATGGAAAGGCAATCGAATAGTGCAAGTAAGCAACAACCAATGGAACCGAATCGTCCTAAGGTTTAGATGTCATATTTAGGAAATCTCCTATAAGAGTTCGTATGGTATAATAGATAAAATTTGATAAGACATGTCAAATCCATATTCAATAAGGTTAATCCTAAATCCAGGGGTATAAATATGTAGACTCTCAGTCCTAGTAAACAAAAAAGATTCAAATCAATACAAAATTTGGCGCATCGCGACACACCCTTTCGACGAAGCGGGCTGTCGGAGCAAGGCATTGATTAAGTTCAAACTCTTATGGTGTAAGTCAGCTTTGTCACATCATCGGCTAGATTAGATAGGACTTCCTCGGTTAAGTTCGATATTCTAAATAATCTTTTCGATGGTGTTATTGTGTTCTGTTAATCTAAACTGTCATGCAGGTTTAGATTAATTTAAGTTTACGAATCATGGGTCGTATATGTTATTGGATTGGTTTTGATCTATGGTTACATCAAGCTTAATTCTTTCTTGGTTCAGTCCGATCAATTATGTTTGTTGGTGATTGACATAATTGATCAACTTGTGCACATATATGAACCGTTTTGTTGGAGTTTTAGCCAATAATTAATCTATGTGACCTGTCGACGGGATATCTAAACGCATACCGGTTTCTGATTTAAATCGTGTTTCGTTGATCTTAATTCTATATTATCTCGTTTTGGTCTGATCTTTCGAGATTGTCTTCAACAATGGTAATATTTACAAAATAATATGTTTAGCTTAAAGATTTATGCCGATATGTCACATCAGACCATCATTTGTTGATTAACGTTGCTTAATTCTAGTCTCAGTTTATTCTCATTAGCCATAATCTTATACTATCTCGGTTCGGTTCAATCTTCTAATATCGTGATTAAAGATTATCGGCTTGATAAGTATTGTGCATACTTTAACTTCTAACTGATCGGACAAGTACTCAGTGTTATAACTATCTAAACAATCGAATTGGCTCATGCTTAAATAATATAGCTACTAGTTGAATCGGTTAGCATTTGTCTCAGTCTTCAACTCTCTGGGTTAGGTTTGATCTTTTAAGATTGTTCGTAATGAATAGCACAATTCACTAGGAGTTATATTTCATTTCAGTCGACGAAGGTTGTCCACACTATTTCATCGATTTCGACGATCGACCATGTCCTAAAGTGTTCATCGGCTAGAAAACCGATTGATTGCTTTGGGTTTAACATTGTTTACTCTCATATTTCGTCGGTTGTAGTGTTAAATTGATTAGCACATCTATTTTTAGTTAAGTCTAATATTTAGGTCCTGTACTAGAGTGGGACAAGGTTCTCAGGTCTTTATGTGTGACACGTTAGATTTGGCGTCATCACTTGTAAATATAGACAAATATATAAATAATATAGATTGATCATTTAATGAATGTATATATAACTAAAAGGTCATACAATATATATAAGCATACGTGTATGATCGACAGATAGCTTAAAGATGAGGATATACATGATCGTTGTTTGGATTTTTTTAAAGAAAAAAATCAAAAGATATATTTGCAATAAAACAATAATATATAAATAAAAATTATATATATATGTGCGTTTTTAATGATAAAAACAAAGACTAACAAATAAATTGTAATGAAAAAACTCTGTAATTAAAACTAAAATTTTTAATTTTAATGTATAGATATAAACAGAAAGGAAAAGCTATCTACTCATGCAGCATGGAGCATACGTACGATCGAGAATGTCGATGTATAGGTAGTGGAGCATTAATTAGTCACTTTTTTACTTGTAGTAAGGAGTACTCCTACGCTGATTGTTATGTGCGGGTGGGGGAGGCGCGTATATACAGTAAGTCACGGGGACACGATGATGGATGGGAGAGCATTAATACATTGTCACGTAGTAGTACGTATGTATATAATCGAACCGTGTACATGCTTGTGCGTGGGCCCACATACATACGCACGTACGTGAACACTACATATATGCACGCACGCAGATACAGGTGCTGCAACTTAATTATATTGGAGTATTACTGCTACTGTATAGCAAATTAATTAATTAACTACGGATCGTATATATATATTCGATGGACTCATGCATATATATATATATATATATATATATATGAATCATCGATCGACCAAAACATATAGTCGCTATATATAGCTAGGAAGTACGTACTATATATACTAGGAGCTGAGGGAGGGAGGCGTCGTCCTTAACGTGATATCGATCGATCGATCATGTCGCACATCGCAGTGGAGCGCAACCGGCGGCGACAGATGAACGAGCACCTCAAGGTGCTCCGCTCGCTCACACCCGCCTTCTACATCAAGCGGGTATGTATGTATGCATGTATGCCTATATATAGAGATCATGCATGCAGGAGCTAGCTAGCTGACGATGAATCGATCGATCGTCGTCCATGCATGCATGCAGGGTGACCAGGCTTCCATCATCGGCGGCGCCATCGACTTCATCAAGGAGCTGCAGACGCTGCTGCAGTCGCTGGAGGCCCAGAAGAAGCGGAGACTACAGCAGCAGCAGCAGCACATCTCGCCGGCCGGCGGCAGCCCCAGCCCGACGCCCAGCCCGCGCTCCCTCATCACTACCTGCTCTCCGACCGGCTTCAGCAGCAGCGGCGGCAGCAGCGCCGGCTCATCCGCCGCCGTCATCGATATCTCCCCCACCCTTACCCCCAAGGACAGTAATAAGCCGGCGCCGCAGCTGGTAGCAGAGCTCGCCGCCTGCTGCAACTCCCCCATGGCCGACGTGGAGGCTAGGATCTCCGGCGCCAACGTGCTGCTGCGCACGCTGTCCAGGCGCGCCCAGCTGCCGGCCGTCAGGATCATCGCCCTGCTCGAGACACTCCATCTCGAGGTGCTCCATCTCAACATCACCTCCATGGACGACACCGTCCTCTACTCCTTCGTCCTCAAGATCGGCCTTGACTGCCACCTCAGCGTCGACGACCTTGCCATGGAGGTGCACCAGACCTTCTGCGACCCACCACCACCTGCACCTGCACTCCTCCACCCTCACCCTCACCATCACCTCCACTCCATATAGCTTGCTTGCTTGCTTTTAATTTCTATCTTAATTATCTGCATTCTGCAATAATTCATAGTATTAATTAATATGCATGCATCATCTTGTTTCTAGCTACTACTAGCTATACCTATCTACATCTCGTATATTCCTTCCCTATATCGATCTATATATACTGCTCCATCTGCTATCTCTTCAATTATTTATAAGGTGTATTTTGGTTTTAATAATAAGTCTTTAAGATCAAACTCTGATCATTAATTAAATTCTTATAATGATGTACTTGTACTCTCTTGTAGTTCTTACTAGTATAAGACAAATGTTGTGTGCAAATTCCTTTCACCGACAACTCCGAGCTGTCTAGGAAACCTTAATGTCCAAAAGTAACAAACACAATGACAATTTGCTTACTATAAAGTCAAGTGCTCAAATAAATGGAGTGAAGCTCACAAGCTCTCAACTTCTTAATTTCTCAATCCAACTCTCTCATGTTCTCAAATCCCTCTCACGAAGACATACCACTAAGGTAAAGGAACGAGAGTGAGCTCTTTGGCTTTAGATAGATGTTTCTCTTCAAACAAATCGTAGCCCCAAAAGGATGGAGCGGTGGAGGAGTTTATATACCCCAGCCTCTCTCAAAACTAGTCGTTACTACACATCGGAAATTCCATTGAAACTATGGAAAGTTCCATTATTTTTCTTAAGACATGCAACCGAACCGAATATGCTCCTCGACAGAACTCTACACAGAAATTAACAAAATTTCTATTATTAACAGAACTTCCGATGTTACTCAAGTAAATCAGGCATAACTCTTTGCTCATGAGTCCGTTTTTTACGATCTTGGACTCTATGGAAAGCTCACTCAGAGGGCTAACCAACCAAACCTAAACAAGGTCAATTTGAGCACCAAGGCATACTCGAACACATCGACTTTGAATCCCTCTCAATAGTATGACAATATTCCAATACTCCAAAGTAAATACTTCACGACTCAAACCATCAAGCCTTCAAACCTTCTTGCCAAGACACGGGCAAGATAGGAATTAGTCCTGAAGTGGTCTACACAAGCCATGTCACTAGGGATTGTTCTTCCTCTACTCTAGAGATGATGAATACCAAGCCACTCACAATCAACCATCAAGTCTCCTCCACGATCTTCTTTGGAGGGGTTACCAAATAAACTCCTCCAAGTTATTTAGGAGCTAGCAACCTCCAAGAGTAACAAGTTGATTGTTAAGGATGATCAAGTGCCATACTAGCTCTAATAATAAAGCAATGTACTTGGATTGACTTAACTCACTCTTCAATACCTCACCAAATAATCTAAGTGTACAAGGGCGTGAGAGTTTTTGCAAGGGCTCAAGATGATACAATGAAATGCCAAGAGTTGCTCCTTGCTGGTGGTGGGCTATTTATACTCCCACACACCAAAACTAGCCATTGGGGGTGAAACCCCTCAACTTAGGCCACACCCGGTCTGACCGCAAGCAAGTGGTCAATCCAACTGGGGGCTAGTCCAATGGTTCAAAAAAGTTGTTGAGGTGCTATTAACACCAAAATATGGTAAAATTTCTTATTCGATTCGGATAAGGAGAGGCGCAATCACCGCTGAAAATTTTATCCGGAAGAGTTCGAATTCAACAGGGAATCGTGAAGACCAAAGCATGCGGCGTAATTTTATCTATTAATTAGGGTTAGTTTAGGATTTTACTTTATCTCTAAGAGAGTTAGAGTTTGATCGGGACTTATTATTTTTTATCTATTAGAAAACAATGTCGTATTCAATAGGAATCAGAGATAGAGTCCAAATAGGATTTGTTATTTCCTTTTATCTATTAAGAATCGTGTGTTGTTTTCGATATGGACTCGTATCCACCCATGGATATAAATATGTGTTTGGGGTCATTGTAAATCATCTACGTCTACTTCTACAATATAGATCAATTACTCTCGGCGCATCATCACCATCTTCACCGAGGTTTCAACTGGTGGAACTTGGCACCTGACGCGGGGCTGCATCATCTCAGATCTCCGAAGGAGGGGTAAGTCCTACGTTTCGCTGGCCACGGTAATCGTATCGGCTATATTAGAACTGTCTTGATTCGGTCCGATCTTCTAATCTGTTTGTACGGTTGCTAGTTATCGTATCAGTTTCGGCTTAGGTTACTTTCATATCTTGAGTTAATCTGGTCGAACACTTTGGGTGATCTATGTTGGTTTGATATTTGATATTTGGCATATTCAATCTAATAATATCTCGATTCAGTCCGATCTGTTCGATTGCATTTATCAAATAGTTTGTATCGGGTCGATGTATTTTTCTGATTGTTTTATCGGAGTACGAGCCGATAAGTTATCAGTCATCAACTCATCTACTTGGTAGCCATCTAGATCCATTTATTATCTATCCTAACATTGTAGGCATAGTCTTGAACTGTCTCTATGGTTATTCCTAGTAAGTCAGGCTAGATATTTTATAGATCTTGGTCGACTGTTAGCCATTTATAGCCAATGATCTTTCATAACATGCATGCTTGTTATATTCATATCAACGGAGTAGTTGATTGCTTTACTTTACTGCTGATACACCAATCGGCTTGATTTATTTAGATTAGTGTTTATTCATGTTGTATCGGCTTATGAGGATTTCATGTAAGTTGGTTTTAGCTGATCGTAACACATTATTTATTGTTTATTTAATTATTCGAGCATATTTCTATCAAGTTTCTAGTCAATTCAAGCTTTTAACAACCGATGGATTAGCCTATCGGTTAAACGCTACTACATCAACATCCGATTGACTGGATTTTGTGTTACCTATCGGCTTGATAACCGATCGACTTGTTTTATTCTTTATCTTGTCAGTTGCAGGATCAAACTAACTGACACACCCACGCATTCTAGAATTTAGGTCCTGCACTGAAGTGATCTAAGAAGAGACTCTCAAGCCTTTATATATGACACGTCAGCAAGCATATTTTTTATGTCAACAGCTGCACTAAATTGATCCTTGATCGATCGTACGTTGAGATGTAAACTCCCGGTCTGACCAGCCCTATGGACTTAGTCCGACTAGCACCCCGTTGCTAAGTCCAAAACTCATCTAGAACACCCCATGCAGTCTGGGGGTTCCGCCCACAGGTCAATTCAGCACCACCGATAGTTAGCAAAACGATGGTATCTTAACCCATAAACTAACTAGAATGTTTGATTTTGATGTTCTTGGACTCTATAAAAAGGTTACTAAAAGGGCTATCTAACCCACGAACAATCCCTCCAAGAATCATATGTTTTATCAATGATATATGAGTCAAACACTAAGGGATAATTGAGTGAGCGTACCCATAAAGATAATATACGGGGGTGTTTATTTCTAGGAGCTAAAGTTTAGCCCCTAGTCACATCGGATGTTTAGATATTTATTATAAATAGTAAACACAGATTATCAATAAAAATCATCCATAATCTTGGACTAATTTGTGAGACGAATCTAATGAGCCCAATTAATCCATAATTAGCCTATGTGATGCTACAGTAAACATTTGCTAATTATGGATTATTTAGGCTCAAAAAATTCGTTTCGTGGATTAGCTCTCATTTATGAAATTAGTTTTTTATTAGTCTATATTTAATACTTTAAATTAGTGTCCAAATATCCGATGTGACACGGGGCTAAAAAGTTTATTCCCATCCAAACAAAGTCTCGTTGGATATGCCTACATCTCTCTATGCATGGATATGCCCACATATCGACAGTGCAATTAAAGTGAGCAGGAACCTTAGTGCTATATTTCCAATTCATGAACTTCTGATGCTATAGAACTAAAGTTCCCTGAAAAAAAAAAATCAACGTGTGTTTGTTCCCCTGGATAAATTTAAAATTTCTAGGATGATATTGTTTGCTCCATGCTTTGAAAATTACGTTTTCTCAAAAAAAAAAAACTGTAGTGCATTGCCTGAACCATTTTGCGTTTAGCTATTTTTAATTTTATTATTACTCCTCCATTTTTTATTGAAATTGTTGACTTTTGGGTTCATTTTGACCATTCGTCTTATCGAAATAATTTATATATTTATTAATTAGTTTTGTTATGATTTGATTTATTACTAAACTTTAAAAATGACTTATAATCTTACATATTTGCTCAAAAATTTTGAATAATACGAATGATTAAACATAGATTCAAAAATTTAGCAGTGTCAACAATAGAGGGGGTAATATTTAATTTATCATTGTAATAAAGTTGATGATTCATGATAATAAACCCCTTAACATTCTAAATCAAATATGGGTGCTGGAGTCATGATTGTCTGATTCTGTGATAATCATTTGAGTGTATAGATAGATGGATTAAATCCTACAAATTTGAAAAGTTGTTGTAGAAAATTATTAAAAAAATTATAACATTTTTTTTGCAAAAAATCCTTTTAGGAGTCTAGAAAGTTGTTGTAAATAATTAGAAATTGCTGGTTGTGTTTTTTTAATGAAATGGAATAATGCACATGTTTTTCAAACTCCTAATTGACATATTTTTTGTTAAAGGAATTATAGCTGTATTTTGAGAAAATATTTGGAATTTAAAATTGAAGTTTGCAATAGTAAATAATTTGTTTGTAGTGTTGAAGAGTTACGAGAAAATGATTGAATTTTGTAAATAGGCTAGGTGATGTAAAAGGAGGATAGTGCCGGGGGTATATAATAATAAGGGCACGTTTAGTTTCTAATTTTTTTTCCTAAAAACATCGTATCAAATCTTTGAACACCTACGTATAGATGAAAAAGAAAACTAAGTCCCCGTTTAGATGGGGAAAATTTTTGGAAGAGATATCACATCAACACATATGATCATACATTTAAAACGCAGTTTAATTACAAAACAAATTTTAGATTTCGCCCGAAAACCACGAGACGAATCTTTTGAGTCTAATTGATCCGTTATTAGCACATGCTGGTTACTGTAGCCCTTATGGCTAATCATGTACTAATTATGGTCAAAAGATTCGTCTCACCATTTTTCTCATATCTGTGTAATTAGTTTTAATGTTTATATATATTTAGTGCTTTATTTAGGTGTCCAAAAATTCGATGTGATGTTTTTGGAAAAAGTTTTTTTCGAACTAAATAGGGCCTAATTGCATAGTCAGGGGGAAATCTTAAGACGAATCTTTTGAGCCTAATTAATTATTAGCCATAAGTAATATAGTAACTCATATGTGCTAATGACGGATTAATTAGACTCAAAAGATTTGTCTCGTGGTTCCAGATGAGTTATGAAATTTATTTTTTATTCGTGTCCAAAACCTCCTTTTGACATCCGGTCAAACATCTGACTCCGATGTGACACCTAAAAATTTTTAATTGCGAACTAAGGGGGTGTTTAGTTGGTGAAATGAAATTTTTTATGTGTCACATCAGACGTTTGACCGGATGTCGGAAGGGGTTTTCGGATAAGAATGAAAAAACGAATTTCACGGCTGGCATAGAAACCGCGAGACGAATCTTTTGAGCCTAATTAATCCATCATTAGCGCATGTGGGTTACTGTAGCACTTATGGCTAATCATGTACTAATTAGGCTCAAAAGATTCGTCTCACGATTTCTCACATAGCTGTGTAATTAGTTTTTCGTTTTATCTATGGTTAATACTCTATTTAGGTATCCAAAGATTATTATAATATTTTTGGGTGAAAATTTTTGGGAACTAAACAGAGCCTAAATGGCCTAAGAAAGCAGCAGCATGGCAGCATAGGCCTTGTTTAGTTCCTAAAATTTTTTTTCAAAAACATCACATCGAATTTTTGGACACCTAAATAAAGCATTAACTATAGATGAACCAAAAAACTAATTGCACAGTTATGAAAGAAATCTTGAGACGAATCTTTTGAGCATAATTAGCCCATGATTAGCCATAAATGCTATAGTAACCAACATGTGCTAATGACGGATTAATTAGACTCAAAAGATTTGTCTCGCGGTTTATAGGCTAGCCGTGAACTTCGTTTTTTCATTCGTGTCCAAAACCCCTTCTGACGTCCGATCAAATATTTGACGTGACACTTTTTTTCTTCATCTAAACAACACCACCACCATAGTGTGCTGTGTGTGAATAGTGGATTAGCGAGGGGTTGTAGTGCTAATGGTGCACTCTCTTCACATGGCTTACGAGGGAAGCCTCTTCTCTGGAATTGCTTTTGCCTCGTCTCCTACGCGAGAGGCTGCAGAGCAGGAGACAAGAAGAGTACTAGTACTAGTGATCGCCAAAACTTGTGGGCTCTAGGGCTAAGGTTTTCCTCTCCCGCGCCGCCGCCGCCGCCGCCTCTGCCATGGACGACGACGATGCTGTTGCCGCGGGGAAACCACTCCTTTCGCAGGACTCTTCGATGCCTATGGAGGAGGAGGAGGAGGAGGAGGACCAACTACTCGCCGCCTCCACCTCTGGTTCTGGAGGACCCCTTGCCATCGGGAGGAGGCTTCTCTCCTCCATGTCCCTCACCCGCACTCTCTCCGCCATCACCCTCGCACAGCCGCCGCTTCCTCAAAACCCGCCTCCGCCTCTCGGCCTCAGCTTGCTGCTCCACCCCGACGACGCCGTCACTGGGTTTAGGGACCTGGCGCATGCTCTCGACACCCTCCCTTTTCAATGCGCTCAGCCTCACCTCATTCAACCACTACAGCTTGCAACCGTGCCTACTACTGCTGCTGCCCAACCACCGCAGATGCTTCACCCTCAAGCCTGGGAGAAGACTGTCATCAGGCAAGGTAGCGCTGCACCTTTCAAACATCAAGTGCAGACTGTGGAGCAGCGCCATGAACTAGAAGAGGCCATGGATGGTAATTTGCCCCAAGATCATGGCATGGTGGATCAACAGGGCACCACTGACAATCAAGGTGCGATCAAAGATGGAAATACTTTGGAGTTTCAGGAGCTGGTGCTGGTTCAGCAAGACGTCATTCAAGAAAGGGGTCAAACCACACAAGACATTGCTGTTGAGGACCAAAACAAGGCAGTGGAAAACTCTGTCAGCGGTGAATTTAGGGGAACAATGGATAACTATGCTATGGGATACCTGGAGGTGGTGGAGCATGATCTGATTGACCAAAGTGGTGAAACCGTGGATGGCATCGCTGTTGACGATCAAGTGAAGGAGGTGGAACATGGTGTCATCCGTGAAAGGAGTGAAACGACAGATTGTGTTGCTATTAAGGATCAAGAGCAGGTGATGGAGCAATTCGCCAGTTATGGGCCGAGAGTAACCAAGGATAATATTATTATGGATCATCAGGTGTTGGTGGTGCAAAGTGTCATTGATGAAAGGGTTGAGGATCAAAGGAGGGCACTGCAGCAATGCATCATTGGTAAACTGCGCACAACTGAGAACAATAATGTTGTGGAAGACTCAACAATGGTGGAGCAAAGTATCACCGACGAATTTGCTGAAGCTATGGGTGACATTGCTGTTGAAGATCAAGAGATGACATTGGTGCAATGCACCAATGATGAGCTGGAAGGAACTGAAAATTATAATGCTCTGGAAGATCGGGTTTCTGAGCAAGGTGCCATTTATGAGAGGGGTGCATATTCTTCTACTGAAGATCAAGAGAATGCGGTGGAGCAATGTGCAGGTGACGTAGCAAACGCTACCAAGGTCAACAATGTTGTGCCTGTGGAAGAGAAGGCGGTGGAGCAAGATGGCATTGGCAAAGAGGACATTGCCATGAAAGATCAGGAGGAGGCAATGGAACAATGTGGAAATGATGAATTGAGAACAAGCAAGAATGAGAAGGTTGTAGAGGGACATAAGGTGGAAGAGCAAGGTGTCATAGATGAAAATTTGGCTGAACTAAGCATCAATGATGAACCAAGAATAACCAAAGATGTGATTGCTTTCCAGGATCAGGGGAAAATGTTCGAGCAAAGAGTTGGTAATGAACAGGTTGCAAGCAAAGGCAAGTTTGCTATTCAAGATAACATGGAGGTCGTGGACCATGTCTGTCATGAATGGGACACGACTGAGGATGATCTTGCTATTGACGTGGCAGCTTCTGTAGGTACAAATGCCATTTCATTTTCTGAGGATTTAATCACGTTAAATGACAATGTCAGCGGCTGGGGAATGGTCAAGGAGAATGTTAAGGTTTGTGTTGCGTACCCACAAAGGCCTGGCAAACTGAACTGCCATTTTTATCTATCAACCGGAAGTTGCTCGTATGGGTTGTCATGCAACTTCAATCATCCACGGGTAAAACCAACACCATTCCCATATCCTTATTTCTTTTCAAAAAAGAGGTTTATTAATCACTGCATCGTTCATAACTGCAATTTTTATTAGCACTGCAAGTAAATTTTTTTAATATGTAGCAAACTGTGTGCTTTTCCTTCTCTCTTCCTATCTGATGGGTGCATAATGCAACAAATGGTAGTGTTCAATACTATGAAAACACACTCTTGCACACTCTATGCTTATTGTAGATTCATGGCATTTGATGTGTCTTTTTCTTTGCCTAAATATTCAGTCTGCCCTATTTTTGTTTGGTCCCTGTATGAACAGGACATGATTTGGATAATTTAATTTTGTATGAATAAATGAAGTGGGATTTGAAAACCCGATTATACCACTTATATTGTTTTATTTTTGCCTATTGCTCTAGTTTTTTTTTGGTGAGCTATATGATGATTTTAGTTTTCTGTTGACATGTGCTGCCATTGCTGCAGCTTAAAGCAAAGCCGGATATTTCAAGCTTTCCCTCTGAGCAAGAAAATTATGGAGCTACCGGAATTCTTGAGCTGAATCGCGTTGGCCTCCCAATTATAGAAGTATGATTTTACCGTCTAGCCACCTTCGGAAGTTTCTGAAATTAATTCTAACCCATGATAGGTTCATTTTCCAGGGAGCAAGGAATTGCAGTTATTACATGCGTAATGGTACTTGCAGCTATGGGAAGAAATGTCACTTCAACCATCCAGAGCAAGTCATTGATTCCCAGTTTGACCCACCAACTGGGTGGGATGATGATGCCTTTCCATCTTCAGCACTCTCAAAGAAATCTCATGACCATGCAAATCCAGGTGACACATCATACTTGGAGAATTATGACCATGCAACATTTGTTGGCATATCATACATAATTTCTTCTGACTATACAACCTCAGATGACACATCATACTTCAAGAGATCTTCCAGTCATGTGGCCTCAGATAAAAAATCATCGGTGTCAATGGTCCTTCCTCCAAACATACTTCGGATGCTTTTACCTCCAGAAAAGGTGCCTCCTAGTACAGAAGAAAAGGTGATGAAAGTAAACAAGGTACACACTTTTTCTGTCTATATTATGCTAACCATGCATAATTTAGATAGTCTCTTTTGGATGTTTACACTTTATAGTGCAAACCAGGTTATACTGCTCCTTCAGTCTTAAGGTAGTAAGCAACTCTATGTTGGAACCTATCAATTGCTCTAGAAAGACCATCTTAATATGTCTCCTTTATTGTAGCTTGTTGGATCTAGTGAGAGTTCACACACCTTGCGAACTATATGTAAAAGATTCCAACTAAAGAAGTGTATCTGATGACTATTACTGCAAGAATAGCAGTCATAGATGTTAAGGTTGTCCTGAACCTTAAAAGTAGGCAATGTGATAGCTGGCATACTGTATCCCAAATTCATTTTAGTGGCTAATGCTCACTTTTTTCATTTAGTATATGTGTTTTTTATTGACATGGATAATACAAATCAGTAGCTTGGTGCCAGGTGATCACATAATATACAAACTACTTTGTTTGAGATTTTCAGTACCATTTGTGCATGATAGGTTTTAAAAATGAGATAACACTCGTTTTCATGAGGTAATTAGTTTTGCATGTAGGAGAAACATCAAAGAAGAGCTATGCATGGTTGGACCTAGCAATTAGTTTTCATGAGATAAGAGCCATATTAGTTCCCATTCGTTTAGGCTATTTGGCTGAGATGATTGGTGGCATGGAGAATGTGGCATGTCATTAGTACATAATAAATTAGGTATTATCTATTATACACTTGAAAAATGGATTTATTTGATTTTTAAATAAACTTCTATATAGAACTGTTTTTCCAAAAAATGGTACTGTTTAGCAGTTTGAGAAGCGTGCTTACGATAAACGAGGGAGTAGCTCGTCCTGACTTCTCAAACGAACGGGGCCTTAGTTGTCTTGGAATGAGATATTGCTGCTGCATTTTTGTGACTTCAGTTGGGTACTGCTCTAGACACACGTTACTGTCTGTGTTTTCCTTTTAATAATTATTTGTTTCGTTTGCATCATGTAGGATATAAACTGGACAGCTGCTTCAGATGATTCCAGTGGTTGTTCAGCAGATAGTACAGGTAGAGCTCTGGGCAAGCAAGAACATGTGAACTATCTTGAGAGGCCTGGAAGAAGACCAGAATGCCCTTTCTATACGAGATTTGGTGATTGTAAATTTGCATCAGCATGCAAATATGACCATTCTAAAGACAGATTCACTAATAGATCATCAGCTGCTTCAGATAAGTCCAATGGATGCCATTCAGCAGATAGTTTGGGTGGAGCTTTGTGCAAGCAGAAACATGTGGACTATCCTGAGAGGCCTGGAAGGCCAGAATGTCCTTTTTATATGAGATTTGGTGATTGCAAATTTGCATCGGCATGCAAATATCACCATTCCAAAGACAGGCAGGGAGAAGAACTGGTGGAACATCCGGAGAGACCTGGTGAGCCAGAATGCCCCTTCTATATGAAAAATGGGTACTGTAAATTTGGTGTAGAATGTAAGTTCCATCATTTGAAGGGTTCAATTCCAAGCAGGTGGAGCCCAAAAGATATCAAAGGGCCAGTTGCTCCTAAGGAACACCATCCGGCAAGCAAAATCAAACTACAAGACCATATGTACCAGCAAGACCAGTATCCAGAGAGACCTGGACAACCAGACTGCCGGTACTACATGCAGTTTGGGAAATGCAAGTACTGGTCTGCATGTATATTTCATCATCCTAAAGATAGACTTTCAAATGGTTGTCATCCATCAGAAGAGACTGTTCCTAAGCAAGAGGAGCACACAGAACACGCACTGTATCCTGAAAGGCCTGGTGAACTGGAGTGTTTCTACTACATGAGGCATGGCTCTTGTAAATTCCAGAGGAACTGCAAGTACCATCATCCAAAAGACCGACTTTCCAACAAATCGGTATGCATTACTCGTCAAATTTAGAAGCTTATAGTGCTTTTATTCTTCTTTTCCTTTGGATCTTATAGTGCTTTTCACTTTCTCTTGAGGTGATATCCACAATTTTCTGCATTTGAATGGCAGTGTGACCCGGCCTTTGACTGAATTTATCCACTTCTACCATGGGAGCAGAGAACATACTGCTTTTGTGATGTTGCAGGTACATCAACCGCTGCTAATTTTTCCTCATCCCATCTCTTGGCTTGACCATGATCTTTTGGCTTTTTTAGGAAAAGAGTGAAACACGTATTTGCAATATAATAATTTATTAATAGAATTTTTATATACGTGTTCTTACTAATCTAAAAGCAAAGTCTGAAAAATAAGTTACGATAAAAAAACAAAATCAACTTCAAATTTAAGGTTGAAGATTCAAATTTTTAGCTTGTAAGCATAAACAGAAGCAAAAATTTGAGGCTGCAATTCTTTTTATAAGCAAAATGTCATGGCAATACAGCTAAAATAAAACTCTACCTTTGGTTAAAAGTCCCGTGGAAGGCCATGGGTCAAGAAAAACGTCTTGTCTTGATCTGCGCTCATTTCCAATGGTTACGGTTTAGTTGATGTCTTGTCTGTGGAGTGGCTGAAGGGTGATGACTGCAGTGCATACAACCTCTAGTTTCCCTAATTTTCTTTAATCTGGTCTGTAACCCTGGTGTTATGGTTGTCTTGTTTGCAGCACCATTTTGTTTCACTTGACGCCATAGAACAGACGACGGATAAGAGAGTACGACTAATAGAGCGCCTGGAACAGCGGCTGACGAGAGGACGGCTGGTTGTCTTGTTTGCAGTATCATTTTGTTAGTGTGGAACTTGAACTGTTAAAAGTAAATTCTTGGTGTGTAACAAGGTGGCTGAACTGGTGAAGAGAATAGCAGCCAGCTGCTGAGGTCATGTAGGCAATCACGTAGAACTGCAAAGCTGTTGTTAGCTCTCTTTGTCCTCACTTCCGAATTTTATTAGATAAGACATGCGGATCAAGATTCCACATTTCCACTGTTTAGGCTATTTACTTGTGGACTACTTGTCTCAGAAAAATTAACTTTTGAGTTGGGATATGAACATGCATGTCTAGATTTAAACCTAGAAATTCATGTTTTTTATGAAAAAAGTCAAACAACTTATTTGTAAAAAAAATAATCTATGAATAAATCTTTTATATACCTATGCTCAGCAATTTAAAAACCAAAGTTAGAAAATAAACTTTGATGAAAAAAACACCAAAATTAACTTTAAATTTTAGATTAGATTGAGGTGAAAAGGAAAGGAGGACGGCTATGGACAGATGCGAACAAACTGAAACGGCTTCTCTGTCGAGTTCATGTGGGCCCTTCTGTTTAATAAATATATGGTGCTCTACTGTCACTCCAATACATCAGTGGTCAATCCACAATACCAATGTTCAGGTACACAAACTCAAAGTAAAGGGGCAAACAAATGAAATCGGCAAAAGATTGCATCCGGAGATTTTGTATACGCAAGGGAACTTGAAAATCAAACGATCAACCAAGCTCAAGCACACAATTGCATAGTTTTGTTAATTGTTACCCTCCGTTTTTTTAAAAAAATCTTAGTTGAGGTAATTCGATTATAGAAAAACCATATGCAGCCATACCATTCAAGAAGAATGACACAATTTTGTCAGAGGAATACTTTAAAAGAAATTCACCAGCCAGCGGGCGGTGGAGTGGGGTTGGGGGAACGCGAGCGTCCTAGGTGGTGGATCACCAAGCAGCTACACAGTGGGCCAACCTACAGTACCAGCGTTGTTCTAGCGTACAACATATCACGCAAGGGGGACGAATCACAGAATGTTTGCCTGCAAATGCATTGCAAATTAAATTCCGAGGAATATCATCATATCGCTACATTGTTTTCGGGCTGAAACAATTTTGAGGGTGGCTTAGGGAACCCAAAAAAACAGTTGCCACACTATTCTTGTATATAGATGCTGTCACCAATATTTGGATTTTGCGGCTTGCAGTTAAGACCCTCGGAGGGCAAAAGCAGCTAACATCAAGGAACTATAACAATCAAGGAACTATAACAAGAAAGAGCAGTAATTCCATCCAAAATAGACCAATCACTTCACTGGGCCTTGCCCAACTCCGTTTCGCACCACAGATTTTCTCTAGACTAAGCACATAAACCATGTCACGACAATAATAATAACACCATAAAGTTTGCAGTATTTCATTTCAGACTTAAGAAAGTTCGGACATAGGACACTGACAGGAGGGGCAACCATCGCAAACGACACCAATATTTCTCATCTCGGCCCTCCATTGTCTCATTCTTCACTTGGTAGGATGTTTGGCCTTCGAGTGAGATTGCAGAGCCATATCACTGTTGAATGTCCTAAACAATGCATATACTTTGTATCATTTCCAATAACTCATTCCAAAACGAATCATTTCCAGTTATAACTTGAAAAAAATACGCCAAAACAAGAAGCCAGCGCAACTTACTTGTTGCAAGATTTGCAAGAAACTGACCCACCGCCGGATTTGGGGGACTTCTCCTTTGCCTTATCATTCACAGGGGTCTTGCTTGCTTGCTTTGCCGGATGTGGAGTTGCTACATGGACACCCTTCTTGTCGCCTGCTCAGGAGGAACAAATGTTAGAAAATCCACCCTTCTTGCTTCCAATGTCAATTTATAAAGCCCAGCCACAGCTTTACAGATACTAACCCGTCTTCTGGCCTGATGGTGTAGCAATCTTTGCTTTCTTATCAGATGCAGGTGTCTTCAACACAATTTCAGCTGCTCTCTTCTTTCCAGTCTCTGGCTGCACCACATCACACTGTTTATGATAAGAGTGCAGAAAAACAAACAGACTACGGCCGTGTTCAGCAGCACCACTCCCACAACCTATATTACCTTATTTTCTGTGTGCATGCTTCCCGGGCTGTTAAACGGTATGTTTTTTGCAAAAGAATTTCTATAGGAAAGTTGTCCTAAAAATCCTATTAATCCATTTTTAAAGTTTTTCATAGCTAATAACTAATTAATCATATACTAATCCACTGCCACGTTACTTAACCAACTAACAAATGCAGCCTACATCCTTCAGACACATACCTTCTTGGGAGTTTCTTCTTCGTCACTCTCATCCTCATCATCTTCACTGGAATCATCATCAGAAGAATCCTATAACAGGTGATTGCACCGCCATTAGTATGGAGCAATCCTCCATATTACATAAACAGTAAGTACATACACAATGTTTTCCCATATTACTCACATCGTCATCATCATCCTCAGGAGAAAGTCCTTCATCCCCAGAATCATCCTCATCAGTTTCATCATCGTCATCATCGTCATTCACCACAGCCTTTGATTTTGAAGCAGAAGGAATTGTCTTGCCTTTTTTCTGCACATTTTCCATACCTTGCACCTTGCCTTCAAAAAGTAGAAACAAACTCATCAATACGTTCTTACAAAGTTTCAAGATGCATGCAACAGGCACATGTGATTCCAATCATAATAGTAAGGACAAATTATGGTACCATTTGCCTTGGGCACTGGAATGATTTTTTCTTCCTCCTCTTCATCTGAAATCAATTATAAACAGGCTGGTTAAATTCCCTCCAGGCAGAACACATGCAGTAGTAGCAGTCATTTATGTTTACCTTCAACTTCTTCAGAATCAAAATCCATCGTGGAACAAAACAAAGGCAGGTCAAGGAAAAAAGATATTGCCACACCTTAATGACAAGTGAGTATAACATATATATGCTAACGAAACATGGAAAAACATTTCAAAGGATATTCATCTTCCTCAGGTGGCTGGGAAACTTTGTAGCCAGAAAAGAACACACTGGCAGTCTTTGAGGTGTGTGACAGTTCAAACTCTTTCTCAAAGACCAAATCAAATTGGATTTGAGGGAACTTGTCAGCTGAGAGGGTTCCAATGACTAGCTTTTGATCATCAGTCTTAACATACATCACAGCATTATCAGATCCTTTCTTTGATTCTCCAAGAGCAGCCTAGCAAGCGATTATTGAATAACAGAAGATTTAAGTACTCAACGATCACCAGAGTGAACAAAAGGAGGCAAAGGACAGTGATACCCTAAGGGCACATAGTTCACAACAAAAAGAGACAGGGGACAGAAGAGAAACATGATAAACCTGAGAAAGGTGCAAAAAGCGGTCATCTTCAGGCTCACATTTGACAGTCTGCCCAGGCTTGACCTCAAGACCTGCACAACTTTGAGTAGTCAGTGAAAAGCTCGAGTAGAGGGTTACAAAAACAAAAGAAAAAAAACTCGAGTAAATGCTATCTCCATTCGTCATTTGGCAAAAACTTTTCAAAAATTAAATGAGTACTATAGTAATGAACATATTTTCCATGAAAACTCTAATAATACAGTTTCACACAGTCATTGAAAATTAATGCTAACTAAGTGGTCAAAATTATAGAAATTAAACTGCACTACATAAAAATAAAGTTGAAAAAGTGTGTAGTGTTGACTGGGATGGCCAATAGAAACAACCAAGGCATTGCACATGATACCAGAGTGAAGATATTCATATCAGAATGAATTAGCGATAAGAGTGAAGATATTCGTATCAGGAGGCATTTAACTGAAACCGAAACATCATGACCAACAGATTGTCGCAGCGCATGTACGAGCAAATACCAGGTACGAGCGCATGTACGAGCGTAAAAACATAAAGATGTGGAAACCTATACCTATACGGATGCACATGTCAGGGAGAAGGTCGCGGGCTATGAATGATAAAATCCATATGGGATATGAAAACTAAAATGCCAAATAATTATCGATCATAATGGGGCCATGGTTCATGGCTGCCATGCCGCGCGGCCCGAACCCCAGATCGCGCCCAAATCAAAATCGAAGCTGCGCGAGATAGATTGAGAGAAAGGGAAGGGAAGAGAGAAGGTTACCCCAGAACTCCATCGGAATGGGCGGCGGCGGCGGAAAAAACCCTAGGAAATTTGCAGGAGGCGGAGCTAGGGTTTAAGCGAGGATTGGGAATGCGAGTGGCGGAGAGCGGAGGCGGACGTGGTTTTAAAGGCACAGAGCGTGGCGTGACCGTGCGATGCTGCTCTTCACATTATCACAGCCGTTGGTTTGACGATATAGTCATTAGGCGTTGGGCTTGGGCTGGCCATGCTGGGCCGTTCGTTTTCCCTCTTTTGCTCTTTTTTTTCTTTCTTGGCATGTTTATCTTGCTGGCACACCAACATGTAGACAAAATTAGGAGGTCATCTCTCTGCGATAAAAATTTATCAACAAATTTAAGGGCTGTTTGGATCGAGGGACTTTCTTTTAGTTCTTGTCACATCGGATGTTTAGATGTTAATTAGAGGTATTAAATATAGACTTATAACAAAACTAATTGCATAAATAAATACATTAGACAAATTTTTCAAGCCTAATTAATCCACGATTAGTAAATATTTACTGTAGCATCATATTCACTAATTATAGATTAATTAGGCTCAATAGGTTCGTCTCGTAAAATAGTCCAGAGTAGGGGGTGTGTTTTATTAATAGTCTATATTTAATACTTCTAATTAATGTCTAAAAATTCGATATGACAGTGACTATAAAAAAGTCCTTGCAAACAAATAAGGTCTTAAGATTGTCCCATGATGACAGGGCCTGGATGTAGCTGCATGCATTTTAGTTTGTTTTTGGCTTTGTTCGTCCCCTCTCAATGACTCCATAAGAGCATCTACATCAACAACGTCATATCAAATGTTATTCCAAATTTAAAATATAAAGACTAGCAGTGGGTGGTATAAATGAGCAAGCGAAGAAACGGCGGTGCAGCCGCTAAAGGGCTGGAGGAGGGTGGTAATCCGACATCGAAAACATGACGTTAAATCCTTAGTGGTTATGATACAGCACAAGGGTGATATCTCGGCATCACGAGCCATCGAAGATATGGAGTAACAACAAGGACAAGGGCACACCATTACCTACATTAGGGATGAGAGCGAAGGGGGGATAGAGGAGACTAGTATGAGTCCTCGCTTTCACCAGGGAGTTACGAAGGAAGGGAGTTGTCGGTAGCGGAGGTGAGCTTGATTTGATCGAGCCACACTCATAGGGGAGAAGAGTGTGATGGGAATAAAATTGTTTATGGCTCAAATCTCAATACAATCATACGTATCAAAAAAAATTGATTGACAAAGTAATCGTGCTAGCATCCAAGTTAGAGATGGAACTTTGCAACACAAACAAATACCTCATATTTCTTTTAAGTGCCTATAATTTAACTGTGTATGTGTATGTTATCTTTACTATGTCCGTCATGTCCTTTGTCCCTCCTCCCACCGACCATGCGAAGTGTTTCCATGTAGCATCTCACGTAACATTATATAGTATTTTATCATCAATTTATTCTCTCAGTCTACCTATAATCCAGGTTTTATGGAATGCGACCTTCTATAATACCCCTTGCTCACTGCATTTGGACCCGATAGCATGTAGGAGCCCACGTCAATAAACAATACAGCAAAAGTTTTGAATCTGTGTTTCATGCCTATCCCTGATCGGATGGACTTGACCCGTCATAACACATAGAATACTACAACTTACAAACACACTATACGTACGAGTACAACCACCTTATTCTTTTACTTTGTATGCTGAAATGAAAGTTTGTTTGCTAACCACCCTTTATCACGATCCTTTCTTTTACTTTCTCATCTACCATGGTGTGAAGTGGGATAGCTCGTCTATATCATAAAAATTTAATAAAAAGAATAATTTTGACGATGTTTGGTTGAAAATTATACTAGATATGAATAAATGGTAAGGGGGAATCGGTGTGAGTTATAATGTATTCTGTACCGACTTTCTCAGCTCTCATGATAACAATCAGGGATTTAGTAGCCAATCAAGCTCCTAAACCAATGTGCACAAATATGTTTTACTTAATCTACATAATTCATTCATCATTTTACGAGCCCGATGCTAAAAATCACCAACATTAGATTGGATGTCTAATATCGACTCCACGGCATACTCCATCCGTCCCAAAATAAGTTTATTTCTAGTTTATGAATATAATGTTTAACACTTCGTTTTATTTAAAATTTGTTTTGGATTAATATTTTTATTGTTATTAGATGATAAAATATAAATGATAATTTACGCGTAAATTTTTTTAGTTTTTTTATATAAATTTTGCGAATAAGACGGATGAAGACGATTTTTTTTTTTTTGGGTTGGGACCGAGACAGTAGATCGCTCTAACCCACGGCACGATCTCACAGGTCCCTGCGTCCTCCTGCCTTCCTATCGACGCCACGCCCAACCCTCCCGCCTTCGTTGGCCGCCGCCGGAGGAACGAGGTGAGGAGGCCGCCAAATCGAGTGTTGTTGTTGGATCGAACACCGTCGCTGTTGATCCCCGATCCTCCATGGTGTCAACACGAACCGTACACATCTTCGTCGGTCGCCTACGCCTTTCCCGTTGTCATCCACGACCACAGTGCTTCTCCACTCGCCGCCCACGAACAACCAAGGTCGTCGTCGCAACACCCAAGCCAGACTCCGTCCATGTTTGACTCGAGGTAAATGATTCACATCGATCATTAGCTGCAACCACTGCGATTAGTTTCCTGCAGATTCATAGCAGGATTTGTAATATTCAACCTGACACCAGAGACAACGGATAAGGTAATATCTGCTCACTCAGTTCAAGAAAACATAATTTTTAGCAAAACCTGTGTATTGATACGTTAACCAAATGATCACGAATTAATGTTCAAATCACAAAAAGCTGAAGATTATTTTCCAGAACTCTGAAACATAACACTGTCATTGTAAGGTTAAACCCATTAGTAATGTATGAATAACGGGGATTATTTCCCAGAACTCTGAAATATATAACAATTTCAAATTGCAAAAAGCTGAAGATTATTTCCGAGAACTCTGAAATATAACTATAGAGAAAGGAGGGATATTATTTCCATTATCACAACTATAGATTCGAAAAGCAATCGCTTCAAAGGTTTCTTTGTAATATATGATGGTTGTGCACTGAATAAAATCAAGATATAAAATATTTTTGGTGATTCTTCGCGAAAGGAAGGTTACCATGCTTCATGGAACAAAAGCATCAGTTTTGGTCCACATTGCTTAAGTGGCTCCATGAAGCTTGTTTATATTTGTAATTGCTCTAGGACATATTAGTTAGTAGATTACTGTTTTAGTAGTTGATGTTATTGGATTATTTGTGATCTGTTAAAGGGGTTTCATCTTAATATAAATGAATTAAATTTGGGAGTACATATGTCTATGATTTGGTGGCAATTAGGTTTGGGAGTATGTATACTGGGACAACATTTCCTGCCATTTGATATCCACTGTGTTAGGGTTCATGACAGAATTGTCTCCATTGTTCTTAATAACTCTGGTGACTGAAAGTAGATAAAATCTAATGAAACCTACCTCTAAATTGGACGATGAAAATCTGAAATATACATCAAACTTTGCTGAACTATTGAAACTAAATGAAATAAGAAACTCCTCATTATTGGCGTGGGATGGAAATATTCATGAAATCTTCTGTCGCCATTTAGTTAGCATGGGATGGAAATTTTGAGCTGCATTAGTAAGCTATTGATAGTTGATCCACAATATCTCAATTTGTGAGAGTATAGTCGATCTTAAAGAACATTGATAACTCCTTTTGAATATTGGATTTAGCAGTCCATACTGTTGATTCAGATGAGAAGGTATCTAAAGTAGTGCATAAGTCAGTTGTTTATCACTGATAACAGTCTGTCATTCGCACATTGTTTTAGACTTGTTTTTTCAAAATAATTATGCTTACAAATTACAGAATTTATGTATATGTAGGAACCTGGAGTGGCCGAAGCTGAAATTGGTCGATGTGATATAAAATGTATCTTGAAGAAATTCTATGGAATGCGCAAGCCAGAACCTCTCATTATACCTCAAGACAAGAATTTATTTGACTAAATTGATTCAGATAGTACTTGCCCTGCATGGCTAACAGAAGACAACACTGCCTACTACCCTGACAAATTTGAGAAGACATGATTTACTCGTGGATTGAATTACTAAATAAGTATCAACTTTTGTGTTTCTTGGTTTTACAATTCACTGCTTTATACTTCATTGGTGTTAATCAAATAGAGCAATTTTCATCCTAAGTTAAGATAATGCTTTCAGAACCAATTTGATTCTATCTATAATTGTAGAGGGGAAATGGTGGGTATAACTTAACATAAACATGCTTCTCTAAAAAACAGTAAATTTGACGTATGCTTCAACTACATTTCTATTGGTACCGATGCATTCAAAAGTTTATGAATGAAGGCATGCTTACAATGAGTTATTTGGGGCATTTTTATGAGGTGTCCCTCAATGGTTTTCCGTTCATATGCAGGAATTGGGAGCTGACTGCACCATGGACTGGAGTTCTGATAAAAGTTCCGATAAAATTAATTGTTGGAGAATAGGACCTTAGATACAGCATCCCGGGTGACAGGTGTGAAAGCAGATCGATTTATTTATTTATAAACGGCTATGGTTCACCCGTCGAAGATTTGCAGATATATTTTTTTAATAAACGGCTATGATTTGCAGGTAGATTTTTTGAGAAACGACTATATTCAAAGGGTAGCTTAAGGTGTTGCCCATTTTATCAATAAAGAGAAGCCTAACGAGGTTTCCGACCAGATTTGTGAGTTGTTTAGCAAGTTCTGATAGAAGCAAAATATTTTGAAGGCTGCTTGGTAATGTATTGTTAAAACTACAGAATTTTTTATTTTTAAAACCTTTTTAATATATAATTTTATTACTAAACATCTTGAGAAAATATTTTCACCATATGAACCTTTTGGCCACGCCATCAATATTGACGTGACAAGACAACGCTGCCACGCAGCGTATTTGGCGTGACATTTCGCCACGCCAATGTTGACGGCATGGCAGCTTTGTCTTGTCACGCCAACCAGCTTGCGTGGCAGTATTGTTTTGCTACACCACGGACGCTGGCGTGACCAAAAGTTTCATTCGGTAAAAATATTTTCTCGAGATTTAGTAAAAATTTATTTATTAAAAAATTTTAAAAAATAAAAAATTCTAAAACTACAGCCTGATGGCAATAGTGTAACATGGCAAGCTTGGATTGTGTTGTGTGTGGACTAAAAGCAGTGAAGAATAAACCGGTTCTCAATTTTTTTTGTCGGGATCTTGGCATCTCCTAATAAGCTGTGTTGTTGTGGTGACGGTGACCAAAGGCAGATTGGCTGGCGGCTCAAGGCAGATCGAGCAGCTCCGACGTCGTCCGCTACAGGTTAGCAGCAGTAGCACATGTTAGAAGTGATCGATATGTTTGATCTTTTTATCCCCTCTGCTCAATTTAAACCAGTTCTGAATCTAACACGCTGCAAAGAGATACTTTAGAAGGATGCAAATGCGTAGGTGATCGCTGGAGCAGTATGTTAATCAGATTCTCCTTTTCTTTGTCCATCTTTGCAGCGCAAGTAGTGAACAGCTAGACAAACACACTCAAAAGTTTCAAAAAAAATAAAAATAAAAATAAAACCCTGCAACCTCTTTCACCTTCTCTTGAACTGTCGTACGAACTTCATGCCAAAATCGAATACGAAAATACGCATGCATACATAGGTGAGTGAGTGTGAGTCCGAGTCAGGGGTAGGGCAGCACCAATGTGATTTGGAGGTAGACTTTACTATAAATACCGGGCACTATATAATGGACTATATATGTCCACGCCGGATGATAACTTAGACTTTATGTGTACTATAATCTTACCAATAGGAATCATTCAAACTTATTAACTTACAATTTCCATGCGTATTGAGCATCTCATCGTACATGCCAGCAACATATATTTATTAATGATATTGAGTTTAATATTTATAGGTAATATTATTACATTGTACTTTGCTTCAATTATACTCAATATTTGACATGGATTAATTTAAACCTTGACTATCATATAAATTAATAATATATTATCAAATATTTAATAATACATTACCAATATATATTCTGAAATCGTAGCGTTAGCAAGCTCATATTACTATTTTATTTCAGTATCACTAATAGCTGACGGACCTGCTAGATGGTACGTGCACCGAAAAAAGGTACCACTATATGACCGCACGGACGACGAATGGAAGTTCTCTATAAACTGTTCAAAAAAGAAAGAAACAGCAGAAAACCCTATCTATAACCTGAGTTTGTCTGCAGCACGCAAATTCAACTTCCTAAACATATCCATTCCAAGGAAGAAGGGGTACTCGTGTTAACCAGCTGGGCTTGAGTGAGGGCGGTTCATAAGGACATAATATTATCATACACAATCCAAGCAGGCCACATGAGAACAGCTAGTCTGTATGGTAGTATGATTTGTCAACCAGAAATCATATGAACAGAACAATATTCATGCAGGAACTCATATAGGATAAGGGTAAATAAATATTTTGATTTAACTCCCTTGCTCACTCGTTCAGCCTCCCAACGGTAGGGATGGCTGCGGGTAATTTAGGGTCAACACTAGTTGTTGAACTAACTCATTAGAAATTTAGTTTATTTTGTTAAATTACAGTCGACCCTAAATTACTCGTGGATCGACCTACGCCCATCCCTACCAAGCGGTACAAATTAACCCAGCTACACAACATGATCAACTTTTCTCGGTGCAAATTCAGAGAATGAGAAAGAAATAAAGATAACATAAACAGACAAGATGTGGCCGCAAAGCTTCATATAAATGATGACAGAACATTCTAGGCGGACTTTGCACATGATTATACTCTATATCTAATGTATCTTCTGCGCTACTATGCTAACAAAACATAGACAAACACTTAACAGAAAAAATAACCTTACTGTTTAAAAATGGTAATTTCACCAAAAGTAGTTGAAAAATAGGCATAACAAAACGGAGATATTGATTGAATGAAACACTGATGGATGTTCAAATTGGAAGTAAAAACTGAAGTGTCTCATCGCCACTGTGGGCAAATAAAGCAACATATATCTAGTCATTCCTAAAGGAATTATATGTGCTACCTAAGGACCATTATCAAAAATTATCTGAAAAGTGAATATCATTAAAAGCATACTCTGATCCTGAGCTCGAGAAGCTACTTAACAACATGACAGTAATAATTTTGGTTGCAACATCTACCAATTTTCACAGTATGTATTCAGCTAAACCAGTGAGCGCACATTCACACCTGCAGGTACTGCCAGCCGTCCAGGTTCTCCCTTCTGTGCTGACGCCAGTCACACTATAGATTAGCAGTGCCCAGGTTAGAGTCCACGCGATCAACTCCTGCCTCAACACATGACATTACACTTCCAGCCTCCACCGGATCAATTGATGTCTTCTCTCCAGAAACCACAACAACACCAGCATCTGCAGGCCTAGTTTCTTTGCTCTCCCCAGAAACTACAGCTGCAGTCTCTGATTGTTTCCCAGACAGTAAATCTGCATCCCCTTCGGGCCTAGCTTCTGTCACATTTCGCGACACCTCACTTGCTATTCCTGCAAACACAGCTTGAAAGGAACTGTCCTTTCTTGGTCTGCCACGGCCTCTCTTGATCCCCATTGACTTAGCATCTCCAGTTTCAGCAGGCCTTGCTGATGATGGTTTCTCCCTTTTTGGACGCCCACGGCCTCTTTTCCCCACAACACCTCCATTTTGAACAGCTCCGGCCTCAACTCCATCTTCAGTGGGACTAGCTTCTACCTCTGCTGCCACAACACCAGCAGCTTCCAAGGGCCTCTTCTTTCTTGGCCTCCCAGGGCCTCTCTTAGTCAACGCATCATCTCCAGACAGCACAATCCCAGATTGCAATGGCTTATCCTTTCTAGGGCGCCCTGGCATTCTTCTCTTCTTATAGGTTTGGCCATGCTTTCTTTCCTGAGCGATCAGCGAAGGCACTGCAGAAGAAGCAATGCCGCCATGAGCAGGCAGCTTAGCCTTAGGAGGACGCCCACGTCCCCGCCTTGCAGCAGGCACACTGGTATTGACCACAGCGTTATCTGAGGAACTTTCCACTGCGGCAATCTTGCGAGGGCGTCCAGGCCCGCGCTTGACAGCAATAGTTACCACAACCTTACGCGGTCGTCCAAGCTGGGGTTTACCAGTGGGTAGCTTTGCACCAGGTGCAGTGGATAGGATTGGCACATTCTTAGGAGGGCGTCCACGACCTCGCTTCACTCCCAACACAGCAGTGGGCACAACAGGAATGGCATTCTTGGGAGGGCGGCCAGGCCCACGTTTGAATCCAGACGGCTTCCCAGGTCCAGGCTTGAGTACCAGAGGAGCCATGGGAGTGGCGTTCTTCCGTGGCCGACCAACCCCTCGCTTCGGTCGAGATGCAGGCGGCGGAGCGACGGGAGAGGCGGCGCTCTTGCGCGGCCTCCCAGGTCCCCGCTTCGCTCCCACTCCCAGCGGCTCAGCAGCAGAGAAGGCCACAGGGAGAGGTTTCTTCCGGGGCCGCCCAGGCTTCGCCTCAAGCACAGGAACCGGGAACAGAGCAGAAGCTGATGTATTCTGGCGAGGTCGGCCAGGCCCGCGCTTTGCAGGCGCGGTGGAGGCTTTCTTGGGCGGTCGGCCTCTGCCTCGGCGTTGCTGCGGAGCGGATCCGGAGGCGGAGGTGGAGAGAAGGTACGAGTGCCCAGACATGAGGAGAAGGCCCTGGGACCTGAGGCGGCGGAGGTGAACGGAGAGGAGCGCGTCGTGGCGAGAGGGGAGGCCGGAGAAGTTCTCGGAGATGTACTTGGCGATGGCGCGGCGGCTGGACCGGATCGGATCTTGAAGCTCCGCCAGCGCCTGCAGGATCATCTACAGCACATCAAGAAGATCTGGAACAAGTGAGTCCATCCATTAAAACTTTTTTTTTTGGGGGGGGGGGGGGCCGGAGGAGTAACTAAGCATCTGAGAGAGAATCTTGCCTCCTTGTAGGTCGGGTGTGGGCGCCCGGCGGCGCCCGGCGACGAGGAAGGTGAGGCGACGGCGACGACCATTTCGGCCCCGGTCGCTGCTGTTGCTGGTGCCGCTTTTCTTTTTTTTTTCCCTTTCCTTTTTCCTTTTTTTGTGAGGGCCTTTTGGGTAGGGAAGGAATCGACGGAGGCTGATCGCCGAGGTGACCACCCGTCACCACCGTATACATGGCCTAATGGGTGGGCCGCATTGGCACGGCACGTGCTGAGGGCTTGCCCAGGCACCGCTCAAAAAGAAAAAGTCCATTGCAGATCCCTTATCTCGTCGTCGATTTTTTTTTCCCATAAGAAAACGTTTCTAAAATGCAAAATTAGACATAACCCGTCCCTAATCATGTAATACCAAGTGAACTGCGGTCCCAAGGGAGAGAGAAGAGGTAAGAAGAGTAAGGATATTATGACATGTGAGACGCCATGAGTGGATCTAGGACAACTTGCCACTTCAAGTCTTCAACCAAACCCTAAACTAAGGACCTGTCTGGAGAGCTTTAGATTCTGAGAAACAGCTGTTTGTTAGTCAGTTTTTAAGAATCTAGAAAAGCTCCTAAACCCAGCTTCTTCAGATTCTGGATTCTTAGTTCATTTTCTAGAATCTGTAACTACAGATTATCAGAAGCTGTGAACCGTTTGGGACAGTACGAGCAGTTTCTGGAAAAAGCTGCAACTGGGAGACGCTCCTCCAAACAGGCCCTAAGTCGAACCTCAGTCAACCTAATATTACAAGATTACATATGTGTTATGTTATATTTTACGTTCTAGGGATGCCTTTTAAACTCGGTGATAAGACGAAGGATGTGAGACGCCTGAAGCATGAGTGGCCCGTGGAACTTAAAAGAATGAACAATGTGATAAATAATAACATATTTCTAAAGAAAAAATAAATAGTGGACACCTTTTAAAATTATAATTAAATCAATATTTCTAATTAAATACAATCATCATTAAATCGATATCACTAGTATTTACAATATCCGCTACACATATTTGAATAGGGTTGAAGTTTCTAAAATTTAGTTTTTCTATAAGTCCCCTTACATCTATTCTCATCCATATTATTTGGAATTGTCTCAAATACAAAATCATAAAGAAACCTTGAAGCCAGCTATAATCTTAAAACAAGTACGAGTCAATCGAGCAATTTTATAACTTTTCAAGTTTACTTTAAGCTCAATGCAATGCACGTGTATTTTGCTACTTTAAGCTCAATACAAATCTATCCTATAGTGTACAAACTTGTTTTACTCATTGGACAAATCCAACGGCTCAAATCATCTCGATCAGATCGAACGGTCCACATTCAATCAACCCTCTTTCCTTTTATCGGCTCCCAAAATCACGTGAACATTTCGTTAAACCCTACTTCCTTTTATGGGTTCCCTAAATCACGGAACATTATGTTAAACCCTTCTCCTATTTACCGACTTCCAAAATTACACGCACTTTTTATCTATCCTCCATACATCAAATTTAATGCATTAAGTCTCGGTCAAATATAGATCCAAAATTCAACGTGTCATTAAAAGGCTGGAGGGAGTATTAAAAATACCACCATGTCAGGTCTTGGTTAAATCTTCGTCTAATCGTTCGTATTTTTCAAAGTTTTTATGTAAACATAGAATATTATACCTCATTCTTAATAGTACATTTACTAATAATGAATCAAATTCATAAATAAATAATTTTTATATGTATATATATCATCACGAATGGTCAACCTTAGACCCCTAAATCAACGACGTTAAATAAAAGTAGATCGGATATTAAATTGAATGATGTATCATTTATATGTATATAATATAATCTAATATTTATATGTACGTTTGAGTTGACAATATTAAATAACAAGAGATATTTTTTGCATAGTGGTATTTCTAATACTTACTCAGTGTTTTTTATATGTATATATCGGCACTAACGAATAAAAAAGGAACGAGTATAAAATAAATTCTATAATATATACGTGCATATATTATTTAAATTATAAACATGCGTGTGTTCAGATTGACTTATAGGTAATTGCGGGAGCTATTTTTTGACACAAACTACTCCATTCGGTTTTTTAGCCGTCTTTAACTTTCGGACCTATGATTGACCGTTTGTATTTTTCAAATTTTATTGCAAATATACAACATCATATGTCATTCATAGAATATAAATAAACAACTTGTTTGGGTCCAAATTAAATTATGTATTTAACATATAATCTAATCTACCCTATAGTGATAAAATATATTAGAACTTTTATATAAAATATAAACTTGTATTAGAAACTTTATATATATATATATATATATGTCATGCATAGACAAAATCTTTTATATATTAGAAACTTTCTATAAAATATAAATATACGGTATATAACTTCTACAATTATGCTATATATATATACACACACGCAAAATTTATGACTAATTGTATATAAGAATTTTTTTATTCCTGTTAGATTATGATAAAAGAACATTGTTCACTAGGATTACACAATTTGACTAAATACTTCATTTTACATGTATTAGAAGATAGATCATAATTTCATTGTATTAAGAACCGATGCGTGCGTCTTTAAAAATATTTCTGTTTAGTATATCTTTAATATAAACATGTATTGATAGCATGTTGGATGGTACACATATGACCATATTCATTTGATAGAATATTACTATGGGTAAATAAAATTGCGCAATGTCTGAGACATAAACTTTATTTCAATTCTTTGATTTTTTTATTAAATATCACCATACGTTAGCACATGTATGTTAATTTGATATATGACTTGAATCGAGTTAAGGTGAAATTAGATTTATTTTAAAAAAATTATGTTAACTAACAAAATTAAATAATATATGAATGAAAATATTATGACGCCATAGCGTTAGCACGGTATATTGCTAGTATAAAATAATGTCCGAGATAAGCAAAATCTATTAATGGTTAGTTGCCAACAATGGTGGTTTGGAAACAAAGGAAAGAACGCCATTCGCGCACCTCTCGATCGATCGACCTCTTTGGAATTTGCCTGCCGCCTTCGACATCAGGATGCAAGCCTCCTGTCCTGCCACCGGCCGGCCAGCTGCAAGGGAAACGAAGCGATTGAGAGCAAGAGCAATTATAATATGCCCGTTGCAATCGGCTGGCCTCCATCATCATATATCTCGATCTATATGATTTGCTTCCACACGCACGTACGTAACCCTAGTGCATCATCGGTTACACACACACACACATATATATATATATATATATATATCGATTCATTTTCTGTTCCTAAATTTTAATTAATTGATCGATCGTCAATCTCTATTAACTTTGTCTATTTATTTGCAGATCGACCTTGGAAGTAGCTAGGCAGACATACGTGGATTATATACATGGAGGTACTGCCGGATATCTATCCCTTGACAGGATTGCAAATTGGGTCAGTTTGCTTAACCGATCGATCGACTCCTATATATGTAGTACTTTTATCAATTTCTCATAGCATTTATATATTGGTAAGTACATGCATGTACGTATGATTTGGGGATCTGACCGATGATTATTATGGATGGATGCATATGATTATTGTCAGCGACATGCAATCTTACGTGTCACGGGCGTTCCTCTATTTTGCACCTCTCAGTAAGAAGGTTTTCATTCTTGTGGATAACCAGCCATGGAGGACAAGCAAGCAATCTCGATCGGCAAGACTGTGGCAGTTGATGGTCACCAAGGTGCCTGGCTAGCCAGCTATCCTTTGCGGATTAATTTACGTACTAGTGCTAGCTAGCCGTTGATGGATGCATGTTGCATGCATATGATTTTTGTTGCAGTATAGGATGTCTCCGTTCGCGAACTCGAGGGTGCTCGACAGCTGCTCCGGTGCAAACAACGCCACCACCTCGACAGAAGAAGACGGCGACTGCATGATGGGGGCACGGCGCTGGTTCGAGGTGGCGGACCTGAGCCGAGCGCTGCATGGGTTCCTGGTGTTCGAGGTGTCGTGGAGAGACGTGCACGGCATCAACTACCTGAATGAGCTGCTAATTGACACGTCCTTGGCGCTGGAGGCGCGCTACATGAAGAAATGGGAGTTTTACAGCGCCGAGCAGGCTGCCGGCAGTGCGGAGCTCTGGTTTCTGGGCCGTGCGCCGGAGGCTCAGGCGCTGCGTGGATACCTGAAGAGGCTGTCCGAGCAGGAGCAGCAGCAGCAGCAGCAGGAGTTGCAAGACAACAATAATATGCTTCGGCTGATTCAGCATATCCGTCGACGGTCGTCGACGTCTCTGCAGGCGGACGCCGGCGGAGACGTGCAGTTCCACAACCACGGCGACCTCCCCGTGGAGGCAGCAGCGGCGCAGTACACCGACACGCTGATCCTGCTCCGGTTCAGGGACAGCGCACTGCCGCTGAAGCTGCGGGAGATCATCATGTCTGACATCCGGCTGCTGACGCTGCTCGAGTCGGGGCTGCCGTCGTGGGTGATCTTCCTGCAGTCGTACCCGTTGCTATGCCTCCTGTACCGGCCATGGATGCGGCCCCTGGCGCGGAGCCTCTACCTCCTGGTCTCGCTGGCCACCGTCATCATCGGCTTCTACGACCTGTACAAGAACGTGCCGCTGCTCAAGGCCGCGGCCGCGCGCGTGTGCGGCCCGCTCTTCGGCTGGATCGAGACGTGGGACATGGTCACCAGGATCCAGTACCTGGGCACCATCCTCTTCCTGCGCAACCTGCGCAAATGCCTGCAGGGGCTACTCGGCCTGCTGCGGATGGCGCGGGCGCTGCTCCGGCCACTGGCGGCGCCGGTGGCAGCCATCGCGGGCCCCGTCCTATCCGCCTGCGGCGAGCTCTGCGAGCTGGTCGGCGACCTGGCGGAGGCACTGTGGGCGCCCTTGGACGCCGTGTTCGACTGCGCCGTTGGGGCCCTCAACCCACTGGTCCAGGCGCTGCTTCTGCCGGTGCGGTGCGCGGCGGCGCTGGCTGGCTGCGCGGGCTCACTGCTCTCCAACACATACAACTTCGGTAAGGACATCTGGGAGACGCTGAGCAGCATGTTGGAGCTTAACCACATGGCCGAGGCGCAGCACAGCGCGCTCGACGTCTCCTTGCTCAAGGCCCTCTGGAACGATCTCTTCTCGCAGGTCCATATATACGTATCTTTACTTATTATATATTTATATTGATATATATACTTACTACTGTTAAAAATACGATTATTTCTCTCTTCGTACGTCGACTTCTCCTCCGCGTACGTCTCCGTCCCTGGTCCATAGCCAGCCCTCTCACCACGGCCACACGAAATTCACCGTCGCCGTTCCACGATATCAGGCAGCCATTAACTACTCCGCTTAGGCTGTCCCAGCCACGATCGCTTCCCTCTCCAGTGACTTCTCTTCTTCAAGATCTTTGCTTTCTCTTCCGAAATTCGCTGCTCCGGTGACGGTGGCGGTTGTTGTTACAAAACCGAGATGTTGATGTGACTGGGAAGATCCTTTGCTACGTCCTAAAATAAATAATGTGAGTCTATTTTAACGATCTTCTCTGTTACAGATTAGTACCCCTTAGCACTAACCAATCTCAAACACGAGCACATGTGAGCCCTACATCCGTGGTCTACCTCCACACATGCCTTACAACCGTGGTTCATTGGGCTTCGTGATTATAACACTCAAGTATGCATGGTAGTATGGTACTAGCGATATTATGGATTTCACTGATTGGCCCCAAACCGGCAGATATTGGTTAACTGAGAGAGAGCCTTGCTACACTTACTATTTTCAACAACGGTTACGGCGGGCAGGAGGCCCTCGGCGGGGAGCCGCCGGACAACAATGGCAGCCGCAACAAAATCAACACCAGCACCAGCCGTCACTGTTGCTGCGCCCCTCGTGGCAGCGAAGCCACTCCCTGTATGTGCACGTTCGCTTTTCATCACGGGGAGGAGAGAGAGAGAGAGAGCGCTAGAGGTCCTTAGGATTGGATGGAGGAGGATGTAAAGTAGACCTTATACGGCCACACGACTTTGGTAGTTAGGCCGGCAAGAAAGAGAAAGACTACGGCCACGTTCGCCCCTGGCTAAGTTAGTTAACTTAAACGTATCGTTTTCCACGCGCACATTTTTCAAACTACTAAACGATGTATTTAAAAAAATTGTTTTAAAAAATAATATTAATCTATTTAATATTTTTTAATAATTAATAATTACTAATCTATTACTACGTTTTCACGCCAGGTAAGTTAACTTATCCCGCTCTGCCGAACGCAGCTTATATGTGCTAAATTTGGTCCAAAGTTCAAAAGAAGTTTTAGACATATTTTTAATTAAAATAAATGCTGAAATATATTATATTATTAATTTTTTCTTTGCTCTGAATAATCTAAAACAATTCCAGATAGTATAATTAAACATTGATAATTTATAAAAATATTTCCAGACTATATTGTATTAGGGATGTCCTAACCCCAAAATACTTTTTGCTATGAAGATGTAGGACAATTTTAGAGAGTATAATTAAACATGGAGAATTTCATAAAAATATCTTCATAACGTATTGTATTAAGTACGTCCTAACCCCAGTTAAATGTTTATTTTGTATTATTAAAATTATTTTTTGCTCTGAAAGATGTAAACCAATTTTAGAGAGTACAACTAAACGTGGAGAATTTCATAAAAAATATCTTCATAACATATTGTATTAAGGACGTCCTAACTACGATTACCCATTTAATTAGCTATGTAAGCTGAGATCTTAATTAATGTGTGCTAGAACAACCCGTTAAAATTGATTTCCCGATGTAAAGCATGAACATTTTTCTAATATATATACATGCACTCCCTCCATCTACCCATCCTTCATCGGCATGCATCCACATGCATCTCAACCTACCTAGCTCTGTCTCTTTCTTTAATCTCTCTATATGTGCCTTATATATATATATATAGATCTTCCGGGCAATCAGAAGCATATTGAATGGTATACTGGTCTTCTTCGCATCTTGCAACAGGCATAGGCTCAGGTACCGTACGCGCGCGTGTGTATATGTATAAAGCTAAGTACTACTCCACGAACTTACTGAAATACGGTTCTCGGCTTGCATGCAGCATCTACAACCACGTGCAGGCAAGGCTGCGGCATATGCTCCACGTTTCTCGGTTGGCGCCCTATTCATGTCAGTGCAAGATGAAGCGCCGTCTGCAGCGACAAAACGACGAGGTTCAAATAACAGCTCTCTCGTGCAACTAAAATTTTTCTACTCAATTTTATCCGAAGCTAACTTTTTAAAGGAAAGTGATATACACACACAAATGATTATATATATTTGGACAACATCAGTGGCGGACGACGAATCAAAATTTAGGCATGGCATATTGCTAAGTTGAACACTAATGCACACTTAAATTCTTTTAATTACATGATGATATGAGATTATATTTAGATGAATAAAGCAATATATAGCTGCAAGCATAAAAATAAGCATTGGAAATTAAAATGTACCTCAATAAAATGAATGATAGTTATATCAATAATTTGCCACCTCCCACACCGCAAGCAAAAATCAGCAACATATATATTAGTAAATTCATAATTGAGATAGATATATTGAAATAAATAAATAGGAAGCAAATGTAAAGCCTTCCCAAAACATATTTCAATTGCACCTAGGGACTTGAGGAGATCTAGGCAACTGCATTTGCATATCTCAATTTTTAAAATGTTTTTTTAACTTGGTTTAGATCAAACCCTTTGAAAATTTCTCGTTCAATGTATTTATTAATAACACAATAGGTTGTCATTAAATTAACCTACAAAAATCAATAATCACAATTCACAAATTTACCATTTTACCTCTTTGTGCAGTTGCCTTTCCCTTCACTTTCTTATAAAGCATATTCTTCTCAATTGCCAAACTAATAACTTCCAAATCAATATATGAATCAGAAAATGAAATTAACCAGTTTAGTTAAAACTTTATAAGTTTTAAAAGACAACGAAATGTAGAGAAACAAGTAAAAACACACCAAATAAGTATATAAATTCCAGTGTCGACTGTGGAGTGCCCCCTGCCTGTCGAAGTGTCTAGTGTCGGTTACTGTATTGCATGCGCGTTGCGCGCCCCTGCGGTCTGCCCTCACGTATGTGCCTTAGGCGGCCCTAATTGGACATCCGTTGCGGCGTTGCCTGTGCGCTGCTCACCTGCACCTGCAACGCCACCACGGTCTGCCCATGCACTCGAGCCTACCTACGCGCTATGCCCGTGTGCTCTTGCGCACGGCAACAACCTTGCGCCCTTGACCTCAGCCACTCCGACCCGGACGAGGTGACGACGACCGACGCAGTCAGCCTGCACGGTGAACCAACGATGTTGGGAACAACCGAGCAGGTAGATAGCGACAAGTGCGGTTGTGCGCCTCAAGCCTTCAGTGCTTGTGATCTCAGGTGAGTCATGTCCTAGGGGTCCAACTTCCAAGTAGGCTATGGCTATGGGCCGCCGTGGCCGCATGTTGCGCCATGGCTGGTCACGGGCCGCCTGTTGCATTGATCATATGAAGCTCACATCGTTGCATACTGCCCTGGTCAGCTCCTCCAACTTGCTTCGCTGCCACCATGCCAAGAGAGCTCACCGTTCAATGCTCGCCGAGGGAAGAGAGAGGGGGGGGGGGGGGGGGGGGGGTTAGCACCGGAAACCAGGATAAGATATGACGAGCGCCATATCTCACCACACTAGGTCCTCCGCCCCTGCCAATGTAATCACTGGCCCTCTTCTTAAAATAACTATTCTACACACTCCTAAGGCTAAAGTAACCCTCCTAGCTGACCCACCCAACCCGAGCTCCTTCTTCAGTCAAGTGGTGACCAGGCCGAACCTCTTCTTACACGCACGCTTATCAGGTAAGAAATTAATTCATAAAATGAGCAAAAATGGATCGTGGTATATGGCAAATTGTTCATGCCAAGTGACCTTGTGAAACTTTGTGATTATAGACAATAATATATCCTATGCGCAGAAGCTTTTCCAGGTACATACACACCATCTAGCAAATATCATCGAAAATTCTAAAGAGGTAACCGTACATTCAATAATACCACACCTATTTATAAAGTATTATCTTTAAATTCATAATATTTTATCCATAACAAAAAATTATCTGAATGCATTACAGTATAAATATGTTAGTATTTTTCCTTTTTCTTTCTTTCTTTATACCATGAGTTTGAAGATGAGATTTATTTATACGTAGGTGTAATACTATTGGAAGTACCAAGTATACGTAAAATTTTTTTATAAATATTTTTGATGATATTTGCTATTTGGTGTGCAAGACATACACATACACACCAATATATCATTTTATTTATATTTTCTTGTAAACCTGATTATATTGTATATAAAATTATATCGATCAATTTATATTGTTATAATCCAAAACTCCACTAATGCACTGTGATCAAACAGTATATAATCATATTTATCTTTATTTTCCCTATTAATTTTAAGTCTCGAGATTTGTTCCTTTAACAATACTATATATGTGTGTGCGTGTTCCAGTACGACGTAACTTATCCCCACGTATGCAGGATGATGCTGTCGAATGCAATATCTGCAAGTGAGCAATCAATTCGGAACATGGATGTCTAGGATGCGTACGTGTACTCACGCAGGCCCATGAATAATGAAACAGAAGGAAATTAGGTAGAAGCAACTAGCTTAGGCGTACATGAGTTAAGTTGGTTTTCTGATAGGAAGGACATATATGGACTACTTAGTTCATGTAGATAAGATCTATGTAGGTGATATTTTATCTTTTTAATTTGCATAATGTATAAAGATAACAATAGACATAAACTAGGACTCATAAATCACATCAGCTCTCTCACATGAGAGAGAAGAGAGAGACAATGTATTTTAATTTGTATGAATAGTCTATATAGCTAAAGGTAGTTTATCCTATTTTATTTTCTAATTACCCCGGCCTTCCAGAATGGTAAAATAGTTTATATAAAGTTGTAAGGATCATTTTGGTTTACACTGTGGATACCCTTAGTGCTTGAGACGATGGATGAAAAGGAAAATAACATGCATTATGGGTTCATATTATTTTTGTGGGATGAGGTGCAATTGAAGGCATGGTTTCATTGTGCTTAATTGAGATGATGATTGTAATGGTTATGTCTCATGCTTGGTCACATAATAGACCACTTTTAGATGCCCTTGGTCAACATCCTTCCCTTTCTTGTTCCATATAAAAAGTTCTAAACCCTAAGTGTAAGGAGTGTACTAGGTAAAATAAAAAATGTTATAGGTCAACAAATAAGAAGAGCGAGGGCATGATAAGTGATTCTGCCAGGAGGATAGGATATATTATGAATCTCGTGCTACCGCTTTCTCATCCTCGCAACCTTCTTACCCCACACGCGGCTATTATATGACTTCCATCCCGTGCATTCCATGTCACGACGTGTGCTCCACACCCTTGCCTCCAGCATCCCGTGTCTCAAGCGTCGAGGTGGGCCTTCCCAATCCGACATGTTATGGTGGGTCGTCGCAATCCAACATAATCAAGTTCATCTATTCTATACCCGACGAATATGAATCTTCGACCAAATTAAACAAACATAGTGAAGATAACACAAGTGCAAACTTTCTATTTAACTTGTTAAATTTAAATTTGAGGTCATATTTTAATTTTAACAATTTCATGCCCTCTGGATGGGTTATTTATACAAATCGTCCTGCTGTAAGGAGTTTTATGTGACATGGCTGCTAGCACCCGCATGAAATTTAATTTGCAGGCTGCCCTTTAGGCCCAATGCGGGAGGGAGATTTATGTAAATAACTCTCCTAGAGGGCATGATAAGCATATTTATGTGATTTGAAAAAAAAGCAAGACATATTTTGTAAATTAGAAACTATAAAAATAAAAAGAAAATAATCTTTTGTAGCTTAAGAGTAGGCCGGACATGCAACATAGACCCAGAAGTGGACACGGATGAGTAGTAGAGGAAGTTAGGAGGATGGGCTGGCAAAACGAGTTTCTGCTCATACTGCATAGGTTGTGTTTGGAGTTTTGTGTTGCTGGGATGTATTGACTGTAGGCTAGCTCGCATTTAATTTCCTTGCTATGTGTTGTGTGTTCGTTGCATGAACTCGTATGCCTTGCGTTAGAAAAATTCAAGTTTCATGCATAATTGCTTGTTGAAGGTAGCACACATCTAGGGGGAGCTAGATTTATTGCATCTCTGCATGTATGATGTTTTATTGTCATGCGTTGACTAGTATTGTCATCAATTACCAAAAAGGGGAGATTGAAAGTGCATCTAGCCCCTAAATGAAGTTTTGGATGATTAATAACAATGCTAGCCAAGCATGTGTGCGCTAATGAGTTGTGATTGCAGAGAAGATGAGATATCATTTTGATTGAAGGATTACTTGATCAAACTTAGAGCATGTGTGACCCGAAGCGACGGCTCTACGAAGACGAAGACGCTCGAAGGCGTATTTTATTTTTTCTTTTTGAGTCGTAGGAACTCCGTACTACTAAGAGGGGTCACTGGAATAGCTGCATGCATTCTGGAGTAAGCCTAAGCTAAGTGGAGTAAGTTTAGGTCCAGTTGTAGCCTATGCTATTTTTCCTGAAGCAGGAACAGGACGGTCCGGTCCTTGGTCCGGTGACAGGACGGTCCGGTCCTTGGTCCGACCCCTGCTCAAGTCGAGTGTGTGGATGGTCCGGCCTCAAGCCGGATAGTCCGGTGGCAGGACGGTCCGGACCTTGGTCCGGCCCCTGCTCTGAGTGAGTAAGTTAAGTGTCGGCCGGACGGTCCGGCCCCCTAGTCGGTTAGGTTTCTTTTCCAACGGCTAAGTGACGTCTGTCCACCTATAAAAGGGGCTCTTGAGATCTAGCCGTTGGAGAGGCTTTCTGTTCGAGTTTTCTGGTGGCTAGGGTAAGTTTAGCACCTCTCAAGCCTCCCCACTAACCCAATACACCTCTTAGAGAGATTAATCATTAGATCATGTCTTAGAGAGAGTGTTAAGATTAGTGAGTGATAGAGTATTCATTCTCGGGCGTTGATGGATGCATGTGGAGTCAAGGTGGCGTATTACTCTTGGAGATTGATCTCCTAGACGGATAGGCGTCGCCTGCGAGCCTCCGATTCGTGTGGATCGCCTGGGAGCAAGTTGTGAAGGTTGGTGCCTAACCTTCGCAAGGGAATAGATAAGATTGATAGTGGATTCTTGTGCTTTCTCATAGAAGGCTGCAGGGTAGAGCGAATTGCAATCTAAGGCTGGGCAAGCCGCCTTGATGTTGACCTTGGTGGTCGATCGAAGAGGTTGCTAGCCTCTAGTTGTGAATTCGGAGACCCGTGTTGGTCTTTGTCACGCCCTGAGTTTTACCCTAGCCAAAACTCAATAAAGTAATGCATTAAAAATAATCTATTAATTAAAGTTCAAGAGAAAAACCCGGTGTAATTTAATTTAATTTAATTGGAAGCTTTTCGGATATTCTAAAATGTCCCAAAAGCATTTTAAATGATTAATAGGATTTAAATTTGAATTGCAGTCAATAAAATTTGCTCAAATAAACTTAATAAAAATCAGCAAAATTGGAGTCAATTTCTTTTTTTCCTCCTTCCTTTTTCTTTTCTTTTTCCTTTTTCTTTTTCCTCTTTTCCTTTTTTTCCCACCTTGGCCGAACTCCTCCTCCTCCCTGATCGCACCTCCTGCCCCCTCCTCCCTGGATTGTATGATTCCCTCCTCCTACAATTCCCTCCTCCTCCCCCTCAACAGCCGTCAGTCAGCCCCCATCCACACCTCAAAACTAATTTCAATAAATTAGGACTCCAATTTTTATCCCTTTGAAACCTTATCTATTTCCTTTTTTAATAAGGAATGGATAACTAGATTTATCTCTAGCTCTGCTATATAAATACCCCCCTAGGGCCTCGCCTTTTCCCCTCCCGTTTCTCTCCCGTGCGCCCAAGCCTTGCTGTGCCCCTGCTGCCCATCTCCTCATCCGATCATCCCTGCTGCACGTCCCTGTTGTGCCCTTGCCGAACAGCAAACATCCGCTCGCCAATTCCTCTCAAAATTCGTCACCCCTGCTGCTGCTGCTAGCCGACCCTGCCACCAGCCCCCGTAGGCGTGCGAAACGCTGTTCTCGCACGGGTTTTTGCCCTGCCTTGCGCTAGCCGAGCCGCTGCTCCTGTCGAGCGCCGTCTCTGTTCAGCAGACTGGTTGCTCCCTGTTCGTAGCAGCCCAATTCGATCTATTCCACCAAATCTCAGGTTCGCATATATTTTATTCTTGCGAATCAAACTAAACTCATCTACCGTTTAATTGTTCAGGTTTTCTAGCCAAACAGCGAGGAACAACAGCAATCCGTCGCTGACCTCTCCATCAAATCTCAGGTTCGCATACGTTTTGCTCATGTGAATCAATCTATCTTTGACCTATCCTGTAATTGCTTAGATTTTCTAATCTAATTAGCTAACGCAAGATTGATCTACAGTACGGAGTTTAATTTCGCACACGTAGATTGATTTTACGGTAAAGTCGTTTAATTTCTAGTTTAGCGAGTCGTTAAATCTCAATTTAACGGGTCGTTAATTGCTGTCGTTGTTCCGCTAACAGTTCACGGTTTCGTGTTTCGGATCTAATTCGTCGTGCGAATCTCTGATTCGTGCACGTTTTAGTTCTGTTTTGCGAATACATGTGTTGTTCTCAATTTTCCCGAGACGTCATCTCCCTATGCAAACCGCGCTGCCATCCCGCTCGCCGACCCGAGCCAGCCCACTCCCACCGCTCGGCCTGTCTCCACTGCTCCCACTTTTCCTCCCTCTCTTTTCTTTGGGCCGGCCCAACTCTTCTCCCGGCCCAGCTTGCTGCCGCCTCCCCCTTCTCTCTCCCTCCAGCACCGCACCAGGCTGAGCCAAGCCGGCCCAATTCCCCGGCGTGCGCCAAGTCCAGGCCACCTCCCTCCTCATCAGGACACCGACAGGTGGCCCCACCTGTCGGGGTCGTCCCTGTCCTCCGCTCGCCCGCTCTGCTGCGCCCGCGCCAGCACGCCCGCACCGCGATGCTGCTGGCCGACGCCTCCCCGTCCTCCCTATGCTTCGTCGTCACGCCGCCCGTCATGCCGGGACGTCGCCTCGCCGTGATGCCGCGTCTGCCCCGCTGCCTCGACCGGCCGTCGTTGCGTCGCCCACTTCGATCACGGCCGACGTCGCTCTCCTCTACCTCGCCGCTCTGGTCGTGCCCTCGCCTCACTCCTCCCCACCTCTCGCACGCTCGCCGAGCCCGCATGCCTGCTTCGCCGTCGCGTTGCGATGCCGCACCGCCGCTCGCTGCGTCGCACTCATCCCGCCAATCCGGTGCCCGTGATTCCCGCGTCGCGTCGTCGCGCAACCGCTGGCCGCACGTGCCGCCACCCTATCCGCGCGCGGCTCACAACAGCCGCGCCGCCGCTAACCACCGCCCCGCAACCGACGGCCGCATCCGCGCGCTACTGCTAACCTCCTGTCCGCCCTAGCGCTGGCCTCCCCTTTTAAAACCCCTAGCACGCCGGTGCGTCGCCTCTCCCGCCGCCGCCTCCACCTCGCCTACGCACTGACGCCCTCGCCATCGTCGGTAAGCGCTCGCATCGCACTCCTCCTTCTTTCCCCTCCTTGCCGACATCGCTACCCCACCGACATCGCCGTCGTGCGTTTGCACGCTCCGGTCATTGTTGTCACCCCCTCGCCGTCCTCCACCGCTGGTGAGCGCCGCCCCTTCCTCTCCTCTCCGGTCATTGTTGTCACCCCTGTCACCACCTCCGCCTCCCCCACGCCAATCGTCGCCGCTGTTCTCGTCTCCGGTGAGCCGCCGCCATCCATTTTCCCCTCTTTCTTCCCCTCCGGGCGCCACTGCCAAGCCAAAGCCGCCGCCACGCGCGTGCGCGCTCCAGTTTTCGTCGCCGCCCCTCCACCCACCACCACCTTCGCCTCCGCCGACCGCCGACCACCGCTCCACCGTCGCGCTGGTCGCTGGCCGTTGCTGCTCGCGCGCTTCCGTCAAGGCCGCCGCCTCTCCTCTCCTTGGCCACCGCTCTTGCGTCACTGCCACCGCTCCTCTCGGGTCATCATCGCGTCGCTCTGCTGCCGGCCGCATCGCCTCCGCGTCGCTGCGCCGCCGTGCCGACGCCCTTGCCCGCACCGCCTCCACTCCGTGCGCACGCCGCTCCCCGTGCACCGTCGTGTCGCCTCTGCCGGTCATCGGCCGTCGCCGTGCGTCTGCCGCCGCTGGTCACCGCACCGCCGCCGCCGGCCAATCCCTTCCACCTCCGCGCTGGTCGGCCGCTCCATTCGCCCCTCCCCTGTTTCCTCCCTATGACCGGTGGGGCCCACCCGCCGGTCACCACCTCTCACCGGACCGTGGGGCCGGGTTGTCAGCCCCTCACCCTCACCTCTGGATAGTGGGCCCCGCTTGATAGCTATACCTCTCACTCCGTTTCTCTCTTCTCGTGGGCCCCACGTGTCACCCCCTCCACTTCTCTCTCTGTCATTGCCAGTGGGGCCCACCTGTCAGCACACCCTCTCTCTCCCTGCTGACATCATTGCCTCCATTAATTGCGCAATAATTCATTAAGGTTTTTCTGTTTAGTTTAAAAACACAGTTAATCTTCTAAAATCCAGAGCTAATTCATCTAGTCTCCGTTTAGGTCCATTCAAGTTTCATTAAATCTATAAAAATGCCAAGAATCCATTAAAAATAGTTTCTTTCTCTGTTTCAGTAGTTTTATAGCCTGTTTTGCTTGTTTTGCCTTGTTTGTCGTAGGTTTTGACCCCGTTGCAGCGCCGTTCGTTCCCGAAGTCGTCGCCAAAGTTCCTCGTGGGTCTAAGCAAGGCAAGCGGCACCCTTCTTTAAACATATTGATCCCATGATTATAAAATCCCCGCTTTATATTCAAACATGCATTGTTTTATGCAAATCTATTTATTTTATTTATCTATTGAGCAATTACTAATATATCCGTTGATTCCCACTCATTATTATTGTCATCCCAGGGTTAATTTTTACTAGAATTAGGGTTGGTCAATGCTTAGCCATGCTTAGTTCAACTAGCTCACCAATTATTATTTGATTATTGATTAAACTTTGATAGACCTTTAATGGTTGTGATCATTATTAATCTCCCGTTGTGGATTAATACAACTAAAATATTGCTTATGGTGGGCTGTGGGTGCATGGTTTTGAGAGTCGTGCCCACAGCAATTAAGGACCGGTTCTTGAGAAACCCTGGAAGTCTTACACGTACTAACCACAAGCCAGAGTGGGCAACGGTGAGACTCGTAATCTAGCTTGTCCCTATTCGACGTACCAAGGCAAAGGTGAGCGTGATGGAGTATGGACGGGTAATTGTGGTGTAACGAAAGCTTCTGCTGCTTCTAGATTCACCAAGGCATAAGAGGGGACTGCCCGACTTGGTGTACAGGAGGGGGTGAAACCTAAAGTGCGGTGCGATTGTCTAGGGAGGGTTAGGTGAAAGGTCTTATCATGGTTTCCGTACTGAGGTATTGTGGTGATACGTTGGGGCATGGTAACATGCTTGGGAGCCATGTCTTGTGGGGAAAGTTGTACACCTCTGCAGAGTAAAACTATTCGAATAGCCGTGCCCGCGGTTATTGGACGAACTGACAGATTCACTGGGATTAGTTGAACCCCTTTAATAACCTAATTAATTTGGAACTGGTTTGACCCTGCTCAATGTGGTGTAACGTTGGCAGTGGTTTGGGTCTGTCGCAATGTGGTTTAACGTTGGACAGAGGGTTGACCCTGTTGTAGTGTGGTGTAACACTGGATAGTGGTTTAGGCCTGTTGCAACGTGGTGTAACGTTGGACAGTGGATGATTATTTCAAATGTTACTTTACTTTTATTTCAGTCTATTTTATTTACTGTTTTGCTAACTTACTGCTGCATTGTGCAATTTAACCTTAGCCTATCCTTGTTACCCTATTGCATTTATTATTCTCCTCTCTTGGGTGTTACTTGTTGAGTACGGTGGTTTGTACTCAGTCTTGCTTGTTTTTTCCCCCACTAGAGAAAGTGCCAGAGCAAGTGCCAGAGTTCCAGTCGGAAGGTTGTTCCCAAGGTTGAAGTTGTGGACACCCCAAGTATTATAACATCCATTGTCCAACGTGACCATCACATACTATTGGAGGAGTGAGATCCAAACACGCATAAATAGCCACTCGTCCTCAATGTGTCCATGATCACGGTTGACAACCTTCTGTTATAATAATCGGAATGCCGAGTAGTGAGCGCAAGACATAACCGTAAGATAGTTTGCCAGTCTACTCCGTCATATGCCCATCAACCACTCGAAGGTAGCGACTAAAAGCATACCCCAGTGACTCGATCCAAACCGCTATCTCCGATTATTTCAAGCGATCAAAACCCGTTACTCATGCTGAGCTAGTCCCCAGGAATGCGACTAGCCTCACATTTTCATCGTAAGCAATTAATAGTCATAACAGTACCATATCATGAATAATAAGTGGCAAGGTACATGATACAACATAGGGTCCAAGGTCCCAACATACACAGAATGAGTAGCAGCGGAAGACTCAAATAAAGCTCATAAGCATAAAACGAAAGCCGGTGGTGCCACAACCCCACAAGGGCAAACCAACCGGGCAAGAGCCAAGCTGCAAGAGAAGGGATCACTCACTGCCCTCGCCACCCCCGGCAGAGCAGTGACCACACAAGAAGCACAACTCATACCCGGAATCCTCACCTGAAATTGCAGACACCGGATTAAGTACAAGATTGTACTCGCAAGTCTTACCCAAAACTATATATAAAAAGGAGAGAGGAGTATGCAAGGTCTACCTTAACCTAAGCCATCTAGGTTGCATAAAGCCAATTTTATTGAGCAAATAACAGTAAAAGTGGTTAAGTAATAGTAAATATAACATCATTTTAACTTATGGACAGCAAGTATACAATTCTGAAATGCATAAGCAAAAGAGTCCAAACGGCGCTCTCACCAACAACAAGGGACTACCCAAGTCCACACCATCATGGCACAGCATGCCAACACCACCATCAAACATAAACTCATCCATATTAATCCACACTTGATGCTAACATAACTAACTAACACATCAAGCAATGTCCATAACCGAGGACGCGGCTATTCGAATAGATTATACTCTGATCAGAGGTGTACAACTGTACCCACATGAAATGAACAAGGATCAAAAGCTACACACCCCGTCGAGTGCGGTACGCGAGTGATACAAGCTCATTACATGTCTTTCCTAATCCCACCCCAACCACCTATACCACGCCGGGGTTCCCGACGACTTAGTCACGTGCCTGTGTGGTGTGACCAAGGCGGGCGCACCACGCGGGAGGCACCCCCGGCCAACATAGGCACCCGAGGCCCTCCAAAGGGCTACCTGCCCTCACGTCTCTCCAACGTGGTATAAATAATCACAGTAGAGCTAGTAAAGAACAAGCCGGTCCCAAATAAGGCATGTGGTAAGTACGAAGGGTGCTTGAATAGATGTCAAAATGTTCGGTCCTTAACGACCCAGACGGGGCTACTTGCATCAGGGGAAACCAACCTTCCTTCATCGCCCTACCACCCGTCCAAGTCCAACATATTTCATCAACCATAATTTAGTGTAAGTGCTCAAGTTTTATACCCATTAGTACAAGTTGTCTATACACCACAAATGATAGTACTGTCAATCCTTATACTTCTATTAGCATTAAGCATGGCTAAGCATGAATGAAGTAAACAAGCCTAACACTCCTATACGGTGGTGACAAGGGATAAGGTCAGCAATATAACAGGGAATAAATGCATAATTAGGATCTACCAATTCACCCAAAACAGACGTTTTAACATCTAGGAAACACATGCATATATAGGTATAGTTTTGCAACCAAAGATATTTATAGAGAAAGCATAGGTTCTATATGCTTAGGTGCTTGCCTTCCTGCTGAGGGTAGTCACTATCCTCCTCTGGATATGGCTCGGTACTCTCCGGATTCTCCAAATCTACCGAAAAGAAGCAATATGCGAATAAGAGCCAAATAAACATGCACATGCGAAATGATCAATAAATCATGAAATAAATACAGTGAGTAGAGCACATGTTAACTTGAATTTAGGTGAAAGAATCACTAGATTATCACTTATTGTTTAGGAGATATGAAAATGACAAGCTTTCAGGTCAGATAATGACAGCTCCAAAAATAATTAAGTCTACTTTAGAGCATTACAAGTAATTTGCAACTCAAACCAAGTTTTTACATGTATAATTATTTTTAGTGGGCAGTACATCATTCACAGGTGCTAAGAAAAATTATTCCACAGCTTTATGTATTGTCATTATTTATTTATGGATCTTAGAAGTTAAAATCATGGGAATGCTAAATACACTCCTAAACATGATTTAAGGGGAGTATTGTCAAGCTTATTTTCACAACAGCAAAGAGTAACAAAATATAAGCTCAACAAAATTGGTTTCACAATTTTAGCTTTTACCAATAATTTCTTACGAATCTATGAAGAGCTAGACCACACAAGGGAGACATATAGCTATTTATATTCCTACAGAGAAAAACAGTAAAAAGTTGGTCATTTTTATTTTACAACAATGAAGAGATCTGTTTTATGAAGAAATAAGAATTTGTTTCACTGAAATCGGAGTTCATATGAATTAGTTATGGATTTTCAAAGTTCACTCATTTTTCAGCCAAAACAGCACGTGTGGATGGCTCGATCTAGTGCATGAATGCCAAGAGCATCACATGCAAGAAAACATACATTAAGGACTTGATTCTACTGCTAAGAAGACACTTTTCAGCTTGAGTTGAAGAAGCTGAAAACTCACCAAAACAGGGAAGCAAAGACACCGAGCTGTTGTCACCGAAGAAGAGAAAACAGTTTGCAGCCTACTACTAGCCTTCAAATCTTGAACCGGTGACCTATGGAGGAGACTAGGAATGCTCAGCATGATGGGGAACCTAAGAGAGTAGCTATGGATGGGGAAGAAAGCTCACCAAGAGGAGGAAAACAACTGCTGCTGCTGCTGCTCTGCACCAAGCAGCAAGCTCCTCTTTTCTTCTCGATCTCCCTCAGCAACCGATGCATGTGCAGGCTATTTGGATGGATGGAAAGCTTACAACCTTGGGGATCTTGTGGTGTGACATGCAGGGCTGGATCCTTGCATTTTTGTGAAGATTTGGGGAGGAGGAAAATGAGGAGGGAGCTTAGCTCATGGAAGAACAGAATAGCAACAAGAACAGAATGGGAGGGAGATGAAGGGGTTTTCTCTGCCCCTCCCCCTTAAATCCTGAGGTGGGAGCACGCCCAAGAGGGTGTTGTGGGGGCTAAAGAGACACCCAAGGTCAATGACAAGTGGGCCCAAGTCATGGCTGTTTAGGAGGGTGAGAGAGGTGGGTGAAAAATTGAGTACAGATTCACTCTTGCAGTTTTCAGGATTTATTTTATTTCTCTCTCTTGGTAAGTTCAATTTGATTAAGCTACAAGAGTGTGAAAAATGTATGTTTTGGTGTTGAGATAGATTGAGTCACCTAGTTTCCATTTTTGAAAGTTTCACACATAAATCCCAAGTATTTTAAATCTGGTGAAAAGATGAATTGGGTTAGGCTGAAACTTGGTTTGAATTTTTAGGAGACCTAAATAGAGAGTTAAAATTCAACAAAATTTATATTTAGTGATGATAAATAAACTAATATTTGAATAAAATATTAAATATGTATACTTCTGTTCAGGTTATTGCTCAAATAGAAGTGGTTTCAATTTTACCGATTAGAGTTAATTTTGTTATTGCATATGATCAAATTGCAATATAGTAAATATGCAATCTAAAGGATAACAAATGAATTTATAAATACCTGGTTATGAACCTAGGGCTCTTACAGAAGTGATGTTCAGTCCGCCGTCGAGAATGCCTGTGGTGTGGAGCCGTCATCGCCAGCTAGAGCTGAAGATTAGATGGTTTAGTTTGTTTTCCTTTTGCGCTGCATTTCGATAGATAATTGTTTTAATTTGTTTTTAAGTCGTAGAACTGTGTATTAATTTGTCATAGTGTGTACTCGGGCTGATTCCTGGACCGAGATTAATGCATGCTATTGTTCAGAAATTTGGTGTAAATTTCTAGGCGTGACAGCCTTGTGGGAGGAAGCCAAGAGAGGGAAAGGATCGAGAGAGATCCCGCTCGCAGGAGCGCCTCAACGGAGAGTAGGATCAAAAGATCCGAACTTCGGGATAAATCTCTCGTGTCTTTGTTCTTATGATTTCGTGTTCTGTTTGTTCCTGCGATCTTTCTGCTGTTTTATTACACACATAATCACATCACGTTGCTAGGAACATCACCGAGAAGGTAGACAGTCAAGTCTGCATTTTTCACTGACCGGACGGTCCAGTGTTCTAACCAGGACGGTCCGACTAGAGCTCTCGGCCCAACCCGAGAGTGCCGACCGGACGGTCCGGCCATAGGCCCGGACGGTCCGGCCCCTGTACTGACCGCTGCGATTTGAAAGATTTTTCAGGACACCTATTCACCCCCCCTCTAGGCTGTCTCTCTGGGACTTCAATTGGTATTAGAGCCTATTCTTCTGAAAAGGCTTAAAAGCTTGAAGTGATCCAAGATGGGAGACAAGACTAGCGATGTTTCCAATAACAACAACCGTAAAGATGAAGATGGTGGAGAAGGCTCTACGAAAAAGGGAGCCTCTATTGAGTTTGATTACTCTAAACTCAATACTTCATCATCTAACATTTCTATCTCTTCTGGCCGTGCACCTTTCTTTGATGGTACTCACTATGGGGCATGGAAACATAAAATGAGACTTCATCTAATCTCTTTGCATCCAAGTGTTTGGAAAGTTGTGTGCACAGGTATGAAGGATATGCCGGAAGATGAAGAAGATCTCACTCTGGCGCAAGAGCTCCTCATCCACCGCAATGCTCAAGCGGCAAGCGTGATTCTTAACTCCTTGAGCCCGGAGGAATTCAACAAGGTTGATCAACTTGATGAAGCCAAGGAGATTTGGGACACGCTCCGCATTGCTCATGAAGGATCAAGAGGGGTTCGAGAATCCAAGATTGAACTTCTTGAAGGGAAGCTAGGGAGGTTCGTGATGGAAGATGACGAAACACCTCAAGAGATGTATGACCGGATGATGGTCATAGTAAACAAGATCTGTGGCCTTGGGAGTGAAGACATGACGGATCATGTGGTGGTGAAGCGCTTGCTCCGGGCAATTTCACCAAGAAATCCTACCTTGGTGACTTTGATCCGTGAGTCAAGCGGTTTCAAGAGAATGACTCCAAGTGACGTGCTCTCAATGATCATCTCGTATGAACTCTTGGAGGAAGAAGCCAAGAAAGTGAAGAAATACGCCACAAATGCCGCCCAAGCGAAGAACAAGGAGATGGCATTCAAGGCAAAGAAGACTAGCTCCAAGCTTCAAGAAGAGAGCTCAAGTGACTCGGAGAGTGAGGATGAAGAACTCGGTCTCTTGGTTCACAAATTCAAGAAATTCCTCCGCAAGAAGAGCTATGGGAGAAAGGATGAGGACCGGTACAAGAGGCAATCCAAGAAAACATGCTATGAGTGCAATGAGTTTAGGCACTTTATCGCGGATTGCCCCAAGCTCGCTAAGAACAAGAAGAGCAAGGGCAAGACCAAGTATTTCAAGAAAAGGCCCGGGAGAGCTCACATCAGTGAAGAGTGGTTCTCAAGCGACAATGAGAGCGACAAAGAGGAGGAGCCCAAGTCAAGCGACTCCAAGAGCAAAGGCGTCGCTACCATGGCCATATCGTCATCAAGCATAGAGCGGCTCTTCTCCAACTTGAGCGACGACGACGTAGATCATACGCCATTGTGCCTCATGGCGCAAGGGCGCAAGGTATATCTAGCTCCCAAGCATCATGTTGACTCTAGTGATGATGATGATATAGACCATGATAATGATGATGCTTTGCTTAGAAATTTTAGCAAACCCGCTCTCATTCATATCGCTAAACTCATGAAAGTGCTAGAAGAAAAGGAAGGATCTCTCGAGAGGCAAGAGGATCTCCTTATTTAAGAGAGGATAAAAAATGACTCTCTTGAAAAGGTCCTTGCCGGAAAGGATGAAATGTTGGTTGATTTGTCTAAGGAGCTCACGCTAGCAAATCAAACCATAACCAATCTTAAGGATGTCAATGAAATTCTTGAGAAAACTATTGTGTCCATGAATGTGAGGCACAATGGTCTTGAGAATGAAATTGACAATCTTAAACACAACCTCTCCAACTCTAAGGACAACACAATATTCAATACTATTCTTGATTTGAGAAATGCAAAACTATTGGCTTAAGTGTTGTTGAGACTAATAATGCAGCTCTCAAAGAGTTGAATAAAGAAAATGAGAGGTTGGAGACCTTGGTAAAGTTTGGATGCATTCGAACTTACCAATCCAAGGATGCTCTCTTCAAGACAATCATCTCTTATAACAACAAGGATAAGAGGTGTCTTGGATATTCCCCCGACTCAAATGCAAGCCCAAAAAAAGTAATGATCAATGGTAAACCATGTGTTGCATTTGTGAAGGAAAGGGAGTCAACTGCTGAAGATGACACAAAAATCAGCCCTGAGGACAGACAGTCCGAACAGGGCCAGACAGTCTTGCCTGAGTCCTCTGTTCAACAGAAAAGGCAGACCGAACGGTTCGGCCCATCTGTTCAACAGAGAGGGCAGACCAGACAGTCTGGTCTGGGTCGGTCAGTCCGGTCAGACTTCTCGGTCTGGCAGAAGTGTCCGGCCGGACGGTCCGGTCCCAACGACCGGACGGTCCGACCTGAGCTGTCTGCCTGGCAGAGAGTACCAGCCAGACAGTCTGGTCCTATGGGCCGGACAGTCCGACCCTAGCTGAGCAGAAAGGTTGACTTTGAGCTCTCCTTAGTTCATGAGGATCCAGCTCGAATCAGGCTTATCTATGGCTCTCATGTGATCATGAAGGACAACCGTGGACGTGTGGTTGCTATCTTCATTGGATCAAGTCAAGAGAAGCGAAGGCCAAGCATATGGATCCCAAAGGAGTTGATCAGTATTGTTAAGGGACCCAAACTTAAACAAGTTTGGGTACCTAAATTGCATGCTTGACCTGTTTCTTGTAGGCATACTCCTCCGGTGGCTCGAGTTGGGTGATCGATAGTGGATGCACTAATCATATGACCGGAGAAAGGAGTATGTTTATCTCACTTGACGAGAATGGAGGAAATTGCGACGACATTATCTTTGGAGATGACAACAAAGGAAAGGTAATGGGCTTAGGTAAAATTGCTATCTTCAAAGACAATTCTCTCTCAAATGTCCTTCTCGTTGAGACAATTCTCTCTCAAATGTCCTTCTCGTTGAGTCCCTTAGCTACAATCTACTCTCGGTTTCTCAATTATGTAAGCTTGGATTTAATTGCCTCTTCACCGATATAGATGTTACCGTCTAGGAGAGATGACAAATCGGAAGTGTTTAAGGGAAGATTAAAGGGGGATCTCTATCTTGTCGACTTCGACAATGATAGAGTTAACTCTAAATCTTGCTTAATCGCCAAATCGTCTCTTGGATGGCTTTGGCATCGACGCCTTGGTCACTCCAAGATGAGAAATTTATCAAATCTTCTAAAGGGGGAGCACATTCTTGGCTTATCTAATGTCATTTTTGAGAAAGACCGAGTTTGTAGTGCTTGTCAAGCGGGGAAGCAAGTTGTAACCTTCCACCCCACAAAGAACATCATGACGACTACAAGACTATTGGAGTTATTGCACATGGACCTCTTCGGACCAATAGCTTATCTAAGCTTGAGAGGTAACAAACACGGTCTAGTAATTGTTGATGACTTTTCTCGCTTCACTTTGGTCTTCTTTCTCTATGATAAGAGCGAAACTCAAGAAATCTTCAAGAAATTTGCGAAGAGAGTGCAAAATGAGTTTGAAGTGATAAAAAGAGTTCGGAGTGATAACGGAGGAGAATTCAAGAATACCCAAGTTGAAGAGTTTCTTGATGAAGAGGGAATCAAGCACGAGTTCTCCGCTCCATATGATCCTCCTCAAAATGGGATTGTGGAGAGTAAGAACCTGACACTTATCGAGATGGCTCGGACAATGCTTGATGAGTACAAGACTTCGGATGTCTTTTGGGCCGAAGCCGTCAACACCGCGTGCCACTCCCTCAACCGTCTATACCTCCACAAGCTTCTGAAGAATACTGCATATGAACTTCTAATCGGAAAAAATCCAAAAGTATCCTACTTTCGTGTCTTTGGTTGCAAATGTTTCATTCTAAGCAAAAGGCCTAGATCATCTAAGTTTGCATCCAAAGTAGATGAAGGTTTTCTATTAGGATATGAGGCAAACACACGTGCCTATCGGGTTTTCAACAAAACCACCAGTATTGTTGAAGTCTCAAGGGATGTGACGTTTGATGAAACTAATGGCTCTCAAGTAGAGCAAGTTGAAGTGAATGATGCAGGAATTGGAATTTCACGGGAGGATATAGACAACAAGGCTGTTGGTGATATAAGACCCCGGGAGGTTGAGGCGGAGCAAGAGCAAGAATGAGATGTTCAACAAGAATCCTCAACCGAAGATGATTCTGTACTAGTTGATGATGATGGTGGCAATAAAAACCTTGGGGATGTGATTGATGTCGTGGGCACATGTGAGCAAGAATCAGCTCTGGCCCCCACGGTGCACTATCCTCGAATTAATCAAACAATACAAAGGAATCACCCGGTGGACAACATCATTGGTGATATGAGGAAAGGGGTAACGACTCGATCCCGAATTGCAAGTTTTTGTGAAAATTACTCGTTTGTCTCATCTTTGGAACCAGTGAAAGTGGAAGATGCGCTTGGAGACACGGATTGGGTAATGGCCATGCAAGAAGAGCTCAACAACTTCAAAAGAAATGAAGTGTGGTCTCTAGTGGAAAGGCCCAAGCAAAATGTCATCGGGACCAAGTGGGTTTTTCGGAACAAGCAAGATGAGCATGGGATCGTCACAAGAAACAAAGCACGGTTAGTGACCCAAGGTTTCACTCAAGTCGAAGGACTTGACTTCGGTGAAACCTTTGGGCTGGTTGCCCGCCTTGAGTCCATTCGCATTCTATTAGCTTTTGCCGCTAACCATGATTTTAAGTTATACCAAATGGACGTCAAGAGCGCCTTTCTCAATGGACCAATCTCTGAATTGGTATATGTGGAGCAACCGCCGGGCTTCGAAGATCCAAAGTACCCCTACCAGGTCTACAAGCTACACAAGGCTCTATATGGGCTCAAGCAAGCACCAAGGGCATGGTATGAGTGTCTTCGCGATTTCCTAACCAAGAACGGTTTCGAAATCGGGAAGGCCGACACTACTCTCTTTACCAAGAAATTTAAGAATGACCTGTTCGTATGCCAAATTTATGTCGACGACATAATATTTGGTTCAACTAATGTTTCATTTAGTGAAGAGTTTAGTAGGATCATGACCAAAAGGTTTGAGATGTCCATGATGGGAGAATTGAAGTTCTTCCTCGGCTTGCAAGTAAGGCAACTCAAGGATGACACATTCATTTCGCAAACAATGTACATGAAAGATGTCCTTAAGAAGTTTGACATGGACGGCGCCAAGCCCATCAAGATGCCAATGCCGATAAATGGACACCACGACCTTGATGTTAATGGTAAGGAGGTAGATATCAAGGTATATCGCTCAATCATCGGCTCCCTCCTTTATCTTTGGGCATCTAGGCCCGACATAATGCTTAGTGTATGCATGTGTGCTTGCTTTCAAGCTGCTCCAAAAGAATGTCATTTAGTGGCCGTTAAGAGAATCTTGAGGTATTTGGTTCACACTCCAAACCTAGGGCTTTGGTATCCGAAAGGATGCAATTTTGAGCTAGTGGGCTACTCCGACTCAAATTATGCCGGGTGTAAGGTTGATAGAAAAAGTACCACAGGGACTTGTCAATTCCTTGGGCGGTCTCTAGTCTCATGGTCATCCAAGATACAAAATTCCATCGCCTTATCCACCGCCGAAGCCGAATACATAGCCGCCGGTGCGTGTTGTGCCCAACTCTTTTGGATGAAACAAAATCTCCAAGATTTTGGATACACCATGACTAGGATCCCCCTCCTTTGTGACAATGAGAGTGCTATCAAAATAGCCAACAACCCAGTCCAACACTGAAGAACCAAACATATCGATATACGACACCGTTTCTTGAGGGACCATGAAACCAAAGGAGACATTTTCATAACCCAAGTGAGAACCGAACACCAACTAGCCGACATCTTCACCAAGCCCTTAGATGAGAAAAGGTTTTGTGAGTTGAGAAATGAACTAAATATCTTGGATTCTCGCAACATTGCATGAAAAACGGCTTGACTTCTCAAATAGTTAAGTCAATTTCATACACATGCTAGAACAACATGAGTCTTCGTATTTCTAGAGGTCAATTATTAAATAGAATTGGTCTTAAATACCAGGAGTAAGGCTCAAACATTCCCAAACAAAATTTCAAAATTCTTTTTTTTCAAACTTGGTTACGAAAATTGTTGAGTGCTTTGCGAAAACATGATTTCTAGATTGCGAAAATGGTCGTTGACTTGAGAATCATAGTTTTGTACCGATTGTTTGATCTGATTCTCAAGTTGAATAGCCAAATCTTCTTAGAGTCAGTTTTGCTTCAGCCTCTTTTACTTCCACCAAAGTCCAGTCTGGACCGGACAGTCCGTCCCCAGCCGGACTGTCCGGCCAGCCCACTCGGCCTGCGTCGCAAAGTCCCATCCAGACGGTCCGGCCGGTGACTTCCTTATCTGCCCCCAGGCCGAGCAGAGAGAGGAAATATCTCTCATTTCCTCTCTCCCTCAAACCCTAACTCCCTCTCACCCACATAGAGGCGATTTCGGGTTTGCACCGTTGAAAAGGCTTCGGATTCCACGTTTTTCGCTGCATTGGTGCTGAGGAACTCGCCCCCAAACGCGGAATCGACATTCCCCAACTCCAGGTATTGGTTTTAATCTCTTTCTAGGGTTTTCACCTTTAGCCCGATCTCTAAATCTGTTAGGTTCTAACAACTTTCAACCATAAAAAACCACTTCGTTAGATGTCTAGTTTACCGATCTACTGGCCAAAATCACATACTCAACCACCTGTTCTTGCCCGGACAGTCCGGTGTTCAAGACCGGACGGTTCGGCCGGCCCTCTCGGTCTGGCAGAGCACTTGGACCAGACGGTCCAGTCCCTGGCCGGACGGTCCAGCTCAGTTTCTCTGGCCAGACAGTGAGCTCCGACCGGACTGTTGTGTGCTTGTCCGGACTGTCCGACCCACTACCAGTCCGTTTAATTCTTTGGCTCCACCTTCCACCATACTTCAATTCTTTCATGCTTCTTGATTCTTGCACTTTTTGTCCTCAGTCATGACTTCAGAAAAGCGTCAGAAGGCTCGTCAGGAGCTATCTACAGAAACAAACAATGAGGATTCCTCTCCTATTGAGTTGCCAAGAGGGAAAATGACAAAAGGAAAGAAGGTGGCAACCAAAGGGGGAGGCAAGCGAGCTGCTATCCGTAAGCGCTCCATCAGGATTGTGATTGAGTCTTCTCCGCATCCCCGCACTCGTAGTCAGACAGGTCGAGAGACCGCTTCACCTGTCTCCCCCTCATCCCCTCCTGCCAAGAGCAAGAAAGCCAAGAAGCTAAAAAGTCCAAGAAATCCAAGAAGCATAAGGGGAAGGAACCAGTTGGTGGTAGCTCCTCTCGACCTTCCCGTCGTGAGTCGAGCGGCCGCCCCCTTGAGCTACGGAAAAGAAGGGTTGTGATGCACTGTAACCAGTTTGAGACTCCAAGGAAGAGCATTGACTACATGAGGTACATGGGAAAAACCAGAGTTGATCATTTGAAGGCTCTAGAACAGCAGTACTTGTGTGAAGCAGATTACCATTTCAAGACCCAGGTGCAAGTGGATTGGTACAACTCAGTATTCCTCGGCAGGACCAATTCCCTCACAGAGATGAAATGGGTGGATTGGGACTACTTGCAGGCTTCTACTAATCTGGTAGCTAAGCAAGTGATCAAGATGTGCATCGACAAGGATGTCGGTGGCATCATGTGTTTGGAGAAGGATTGGAATGAGGAGCTGATTGGATAGTTCTTTGTGACTGTATTTTTTGAGGAGACGGAGGATGAGACAGAACAGCAGATGCGGTGGCTGACTAAAGGGGAAGAGTATACTATGACCATGTCACAATTTGCCTCCATCTTGGGACTTGATGTACTCGATCTGAACAAGCCCAGCATACACGCAGAGTCCCCAATGTCTTCAGAGGTGGCTCGCACCTTGTATGCAGACCGGATGCCGGCAGGGGCACTTGGCTCGACCAAGAGACTCCTTCCTCATTACGATCTGTTACTCAAGCTTTTGAAGACTACTGTTCACCTAAGAGCGGCGACAAGACAACCCTTACCTCTAGGCACCATACCTTGCTGTTGTGCATGAGGGAGAATGCGCCTCCTTTCAGCATCATGAAGTATATCTGGTATGAGCTGCAGCAGATCATCCTGGATGCCTCCCGTGGACTTGCATATGCTCCATACCTACATCTGATGATTGAGACAGTCACTGGTCTACGTTTTGTAGCTGACTGTGCTCACCGCAGTTACAAGCCCATTCTCCCTAAAGTCAGCAAAGCGAAAGGAAAGTCCAGTGCCTCAGCTCGCCCCTCCACTTCGTAGATTCCTGAGCGCCCATCTTCAGGATCGCTTTCTCCTTTCAAGAAAGTGCTCTCTGCTATCTTTGAGATATGCAAGAAGACAACAGTGAAAGTAAAATCCAACGAAAGAAAGATCAATCAGCTTCCACGTGAGTCTGGGCATAAGATTCCCTCTGAGTCCGAGGATGAGGTCTACGAGGATCCCTTTGCTGCCTATGAGGCTGCCCGTACCATCGTCCGTGACGTCGGCGCATCCTCTTCTTGCCCTGCTCCTATTGATAGTGATGTCGACACCGAGGAGGAGGAGTACGTTGAGGAGGACGACGAGGAGTCCGAGGTGCCTGCAGCGGAGTCCCCAGAGGAGGCCGAGTCTGATGATGGCGAGGCAGCAGACGATGAGGAGGGAGACGCACAGGCTGAGGGGGAGCCAGAAGCAGGCAGAACAGCTGCCAGAGTAGGCGGCCCCAGAGCCTCAGGTTTCAGTTGGCCACTCTACTGAGCAGGAGTTTGTGTTTGGTGCACCTCAGATGAAAGAAACAGCTCAGCCAGAAGTATCTGCAGAGGCGGAGGCCACTGAGAGTGATGGGATTCAGACAGAGGATGACACTGCGAGCATCGCCTCTGGCGCCACTGAGATTGTCCCATCAGGTGAGGATTGACCATCTCATTCCCATGCCTGCTCCCTTTTCTGGTGTATTGATGCCAAAGGGAAAGAAGTTGCAGAATTGAGAGGGGGTCAAAATGATTCTGAGTCTGTGTCGGCCGGACCGTCCGCACTGAAGCCGGACAGTCCGACCCTTCTTTTATCCTGTGTTCTGAACTTTTGTGTTGCTGGGATGTATTGACTGTAGGCTAGCTCGCATTTAATTTCCTTGCTATGTGTTGAGTGTTCGTTGCATGAACTCGTATGCCTTGCGTTAGAAAAATTCAAGTTTTATGCATAATTGCTTATTGAAGGTAGCACACATATAGGGGGAGCTAGATTTATTACATCTCTGCATGTATGATGTTTTATTGTCATGCGTTGACTAGTATTGTCATCAATCACCAAAAAGGGGAGATTGAAAGTGCATCTAGCCCCTAAACGAAGTTTTGGATGATTAATGACAATGCTAGCCAAGCATGTGTACGCTAATGAGTTGGGATTGCAGAGAAGATGAGAGATCATTTTGATTGAAGGATTACTTGATCAAACTTAGAGCATGTGTGACCCGAAGCGACGGCTCTATGAAGACGAAGACGCTCGAAGGCGTATTTTATTTTTTCTTTTTGAGTCGTAGGAACTCCGTACTACTAAGAGGGGTCACTGGAATCTCTGCATGCATCCTGGAGTAAGCCTAAGCTGAGTGGAGTAAGTTTAGGTCCAGTTGTAGCCTATGCTGTTTTCCCGAAGCAGGGACAGGACGGTCCGGTCCTTGGTCCAGCCCCTGCTCAAGTCGAGTGTGTGGACAGTCCGGCCTCAAGCCGGACGGTCCGGACCTTGGTCCGGCCCCTGCTCTGAGTGAGTAAGTTAAGTGTCGGCCGGACGGTCCGGTTAGGTTTCTTTTCCAACGGCTAAGTGACGTCTAACAGCCTATAAAAGGGGCTCTTGAGATCTAGCCATTGGAGAGGCTTTCTGTTCGAGTTTTCTGGTGGCTAGGGCAAGTTTAGCACCTCTCAAGCCTCCCCACTAACCCAATACACCTCCTAGAGAGATTAATCGTTGGATCATGTCTTAGAGAGAGTGTTAAGGTTAGTGAGTGATAGAGTGTTCATTCTCGGGCGTTGATGGATGCATGTGGAGTCATGGTGGCCTATTACTCTTGGAGATTGATCTCCTAGACGGATCGGCGTCGCTCGCGAGCCTCCGATTCGTGTGGATCGCCCGGGAGCAAGTTGTGAAGGTTGGTGCCTAACCTCCGCAAGGGAATAGGTAAGATTAATAGTGGATTCTTGTGCTTCCTCATAGAAGGCTGCAGGGTAGAGCGAATTGTAATCTAGGGCTAGGCAAGCCGCCTTGATCTTGACCTTGGTGGTCGATCGAAGAGGTTGCTAGCCCCTAGTTGTGAATTCGGAGACCCGTGTTGGTCTTGTGGGAGGAAGCCAAGAGAGGGAAAGGATCGAGAAAGATCCCACTCGCAGGAGCGCCTCAATGGAGAGTAGGATCGAAAGATCCGAACTTCGGGATAAATCTCTCGTGTCTTTGTTCTTATGATTTCGTGTTCTGTTTGTTCCTGCGATCTTTCTGCTGTTTTATTACACACATAATCATATCACGTTCCCATGAACATCACCGAAAAGGTAGATAGTCAAGTCTGCATTTTTCACTGACCGGACGGTCCGGTGTTCTAACCAGGACGGTCCGGTCAGAGCTCTTGGCCCAACCCGTCGAACGGTCCGGCCATAGGCCCGGACGGTCCGGCCCCTGTACTGACCGCTGTGATTTGAAAGATTTTTCAGGACACCTATTCACCCCCTCTAGGCTGTCTCTCTAGGACTTTAGGTTTGGCATGGACAGATCGGTGCCTTCCATACCACAGGAATTGTCGGTAAATAATAAAAAGTCTTTTTTTTCTGCGTGTGGTTTATCTAACCTTTTTGAGACAAATTAATGTATTGAATTACATGCTTCTCTTTCATGTGGATGTGAAAATAATGACCGTACCCACGTGATACCCTATGCTGTCAGTTCACAACAAATAGGTAACTAATGATGTTAGATTTAATTGGGCCAGGCCCATTTAATCTATTCAACCCTAATTCCCAAAGACGCACAAACATACTAAACAATAACACTGTATGGAATGAAGTCAGACAATTATAGAGTCGGAGTCGAGCAGTTGATTGGAGTCGAGCATTGGCAGTCGGCTAGAGTCTGGTGTTGGGTTGTTGGTTGGATGTTGGGTGTTGGTCTTTGGCCGATGACTTGGGTCAGCCACTGCCTGGGGTTGGGCGTCGACCTTTGTCCGATGGTTCGAGTCGGGTCGCTAGCTGCGTATCGGCTCCAAGCATCAGGACAGTGACTTTGGGTGTTAGATCGAGCCATTGGGATCGGTGCTAGGGCAGTGGTGAGGGTATGTGCAGTACATATTGAGTTAACCCTATTAATCCATCACAACATAACCGATGCCACGATTATGGCTGGTTTAATCATGGGTTTCCTATTCCTAAAATCATGCCTTCGGCTCTATCTTAAAAACTCATTTCTTGAGTATTGTTCACTCTTTCTATTCATTGCACACCTCTCCATCTCTCTCCCTGTAGCTCACTATGTGGACAACAAGACAAAGCATAAACAATCTTGCACTGCAACCCCAAGAACTTGGTTAAAGCCTTTCATTGCCTTGGTTTGGTAAGCCGTTGATCATCAACAAAACACATACAACTCGTAGCTTCTTTCTATAATGTTTGGATTTCATAACAACACTTTTGCATTCTATTTATATAGGGTTAAATTGAATTTTATATATAACTCTTAGATTATATTTCTATAAATATACTCGTATTGGATATACAACTATATCAATCAACCTATACCATTATAATATGGATTTATCATCTAACGGTTAATTTTTTTCGTTGGATTAATCTGGTAATTTCTAGCATCTAGAGTGAACTTTATAAATATAATTGTATTTTGTATGCAACTATATCGTTCAATTTATGCAGTTAGATCCACCATGATCTAATGGTTAATTCTTTTGATTAAGGTGGTAATTTCTATCGTCTAGAGCGAACATGATGCCTTCTTTACAAGCGATTTTTGTAATATTATAGATAGATTTTGGAGAAATGTGAATAGAACATTGACCTGCATTTGAGAATGGCTAACACTATACACGTTACACGAGCATAGATAAAGACTTGAAAAGTGAGGATCAAAATTCATGAATTTTTAGGTGATAAATGT